>NC_142867.1:200342500-200942500 GCF_051225735.1 Oryctolagus cuniculus
GTGTGTGTGTGTGTGTGTGTGTATATATATGTATGTATATTCTTAAGAACTTTTGTAATCTATAGGTTTGTGGCTATCATTTGGTACTAACATGAAATGTGCCTTCTGAAGCTGTTTTTTAAAACAGTTTTCTTTTGGACAGTGTCGGTCATACAGAAATCATTATATATATAAATGGCCTTTTTAGTTACACATTCTATGAATATGACATTAAAACTGGAAAGCTGACAACTAAACCTTTATATAGGAAATTACATAGGATACTTAAGCTTAAAATGCATAATGGGTAAAATGTTTCAGCATAGTTGGAACATACATACTCCTTTTTTGTCTAATCACTTATGGTATAATCAGGAGAGATGTTCCCATTCAAAATCTATTTCCTGAATTATTAACAATACCTAGGATAATTTCAGATTATATGAATTATCTGCTGCATCACTACCCTGTAAAAAAAAATTGAAATACAAATGACAAAAAAGAATTGTTTCAAAGTATGTGTGTCAGAGATTGTAAGGCTTAGAAAAAATCTTGACTCCTAATTTTAGACAAACATCTGCAAACACACACCTTCATACAGGCTTTTAAACAAAAGTCAAAAATTCACATTTACTTTAAGAATTGCCATTTACTTAGCTTGATGATTTAATTTTTAAATCATTGATATAGTATAATTATTATAAACATGCCTTTCTTTGTCAACAGTTCTTTTTCTGAGAATTTGGTAAACTGACTCAAGAGCTTGGTTAGAGAAAGTCTCTATAACAAACTCATGATTTAGTTATAATGAGATTTATATTTCTTCATAAAAAAATCTGAAAACCTATTTTTGTTGTTGCTTCAGTTAATTGTGTGTGTGTGCTTGTGTGTGCATGTGTGTTTTGTTGTTTCCTTTTCTAGTTTTAACAAATTATTGAGATTTTACTGAGTTTGCAACTTTGTTTCTCTATGGATGTGGAAATGGAAAGATTTGATACTAAAGGGAAATGTCATGGACTTCAGTTTCTTGAGATTTGTTATTCTTTAATTTTTTCTTAGAGTATTGAAAATTAGCACCAAATGATAAGGTAGAAGATGGGAACAGATATCAGAAATATATAACCACATGAGGTCTTCTTAAAAGCAGTTGATATTAAATTGTTTTCTTACTACCAAAGTTCAAGATACTCTTTTAAAAGGTGTCCTTGGTGCGTCTTATTGATTTTGATAAACCACTGCTGTGCATTTATCAGTTTAACTGGGTTATGACTCTTTATCACATCTTAGTGCCCAAAACTTCTAACCTGAAAAGAAAAAAGAGAGAGAGAAAACTTTGTTACTGGCTTTCTGACAATGGCAGGGAGTGTGTTAAACCAGTGTAAAATTCAATTAAACTGTCTAGCCAGGTTTTTGAAGCTGAAATGCAGACCCTTTCTGTTAAGCTTCTTATTTTCCTGTGACCGACACCGGTGGATGCTGGGTTATGCCAAAACCAACAGGCTGTAAAGTACCTTGTTTCATGCTCCCAGCTGATCAATATTTTTATTTTCCAGGCTTGCCCAGAAATCTGGAGGCAGTATCACCTAACGGTGAGTAGAAACACCTTTTTTATTTTCCCCAAGACCCAGCCTGTTTACCCTTCTCTGAACTGCTGACCATAAAATATAGACAAGCATCTTTTGCTGGAAGATAATAAACATCTGAAGAGTTCCTGTACTGAGAAAGCAATAATATACTTTTTCTCTTCTCCTCTGTCCACTACCCTACTTATCCTTTAGCTACTATTCTTAAAAATATTTTATTGTCTTTTATGAGTTATCTCATTTAATGATTGTATCATGGAATTTCTCAGTTTTTCTAAACTACAGTCATTGAATTAAAGGGGAAAAGTATGCTAAGAACCATAAAAATAGTAATAATTCAGTGTCTTTAAAATATTTGAATTTTCTACAGTTCACAAGCATATCATCCACAGTAAGTTCCATTATCATTTTTCTGCTGTTACTAAAATATTTATGCATCTTTAGATTAAACTAGAAAAAGCTTAGTATATCTTTCCTGTAGAACAGTTCAACTGTCATATCCATAAGTCCTTCTTGACTTATCTGAAATGTATAAATATCTGCTTAATACCATTCAATTTTTCAATTCCTGTTTCCTTTCATTGTGATTTTAGTCCAAATAGAAGCAGAAAACAAAGTTTTGATATAGAATCTTACTGGCTGTTATTATCAAGCCAATTTACTGTTAACATTCAACTTAAATAATTTCAGTAATTCAACATAGCCCTACCTCTCATTTGTTTTAGTGTATTAAATATGTTAGCTGAGCAAGAGATAATTAGTCCTTTAATTGTACAGTTATGTAATATTAATTAATGCTTATTCAAAGTTGTCCTTTAAAGTTTACCATGTAAAAAAATGAATAGTAAGATAATTAGTAAAAATAGAGCAAAGTTTTTGTGAAGTGTGTCTGTCTTCTCACTACTTTCCTCTTAGAGAAGTAAAATGCAAACCAGTAAATAGACTGAAACTAATAATCCATCACGGGCTCAAGAAGCCAGAAATATCAGGTGGTTTGTTTTCACCTTTGTTACTGCATTTAACGTGTTTCAAAGTTTTCAGTAGAAAACTGATTTCTCAACTATTCCTTAAATCCCAAATTAGGATTTGTTAAAATCTTTATTGTTATGCTGTACACTCATATACACTATACATACTTATTACATATGTTTTTCATTTGAATATGTTGTGCTCAGGTTACACTTTTTTTATCCTAACATAATATGTATGATGAAACCCTTACAGCCTAAACCTAATTAGAATTTAATCATATCTTATAGGTTTCAAGATCACTTTGTAACTATGTAGCATTATTTTTATTATGTAATATCCTAGTAGTTTTGGTATATTTGCATTTTTTTTAACTTTTCCCCACATTTAGAGAATTCCAATCAAAACTTCAAGAATGGAAAGTACTATTTTTACAGTCGCTCTTCATTGTTTTCACCTAACTGACATTGAAGGCTAAAGACCGGTTTCATTATAACCATAAAAATGGTTGACAGTTTGTTTAATATTTTAGCTTTTCAAAAAGAAACTTAAATTGTAAAACGAATAGTTAAGAAAAAGTAAATTAAAACAATGAATTTGCCTTTTGGGGGAATTATAGTATACTGTAACTATAGATATAACACATTTAATTTGGTAACTCTGTGTCCCAATCTGGAATCCTGTGGTTAATTTTTCAGAACAATCTTAAACATCACAACTCATAACTAGTGGGTTTAAATTCATGAATTTGCCATGCAAGAATACATGTTAAACTACTATATTTAAGGATATGTCTATGTATATATGTATATGTTGGTGCCTTTTAAATAAAATTTTTAATTATTTAAATTCTCAGTTTATAGGTAGTATCCAAATATATACAGCTAAGCAGTATTCATTCTTGAGTAAAAGCAAGATGCGTGGTGATTTTAGTCATCTTTAGCTCTTTTACTAGGCGATGGACTGCCATCTATTGACTCATAGTAGCCCTCACACGTGAATGTGGCATCAATCAGAGCAATGACCAAGTAATGAAACCTAGGTTAGAATTGTCATTGTGTACTCATTTCAGTCAGTCTGCTTAAAACTCTGAAACTTTCTATACTTAATAATGGATTAATTTATTTTTCTAATCAAAAAGTGTTTTTCTTATTCCAAATAAACATAGCTATGTTGAGAGGGTGGGGAGGATTGACTAGTTTTTCTGGTTGGAAATGTGTTATTTGGGAACTTTTCAATTGCTTTTATCTGCTTCCCAGTCTGTTAAGATGAGATTATTTAGAAAGCAATTTAAATTTTAGCAACTACATGTTAGGATCTTTCCAGGAATCATCATCTTTAAAAAAAAAAAAAGTATAGGTTAAACAGAATATTATTGCTCAAATACATAAGGTGGTAAAGTCAATTTGTATAAATGGACTTTTGAAATGTTCTCAATTAAAAATTCCTTAAGAATTATTTAGAATTAAGAAGAAAGTTATAAAAGTGTTCACTATTTTCAGTAATATGAAAACTGAGAGATAAAATGAAGTCTCTAACAACTTGTATCCAAGTAGAATGGTTTTTTAACCAAACTTTACTACATTAATAAAACTAAACCATCATTCTAAATAGTATAAACCAACAAAGCTCTAAAATACTATACACAGAGATACATATATTTATATTGTAATAACTTATGGCTATGCCATTTTAATACCTATAAAATATATAACTTAATTTCTGTAGATTATCAAATTGGAGATCTGCATGAGAAAATCATTTTAACTTAGCAATTATATAATTTTCTCAAATAGTTAATATTTTTACCTCCTTCAAAATATTTGGAAGTTTTTAAAGTCTTTAATAATACAGCAGTACTCTTGTATTTTAAACTCCATCGTATTTTCAGATTTTGGTGAGCCCTTACTTGGTTCTTCATCCTTCAGATAACTCATTGTAGATAAAAATTTTCCTCTTTATTCAAGAAGGAACCTCCCTTCCCCAATCCCTGTCATTTCTGGTCTCATTTATATTAAAAATCCTAGGCCAATATGGCCACCAACAGAGTTTTACAACCAATAGAATTTTTATAGTAGAGGCTATAATTTGACATGCATTGGATGTTTTGTTAATCTTGTTTTTAATCTGCTTATTTAAAGAAGAACCAGGAGTTTGCTATTTGGGGGTTGTATGTGTTAAGAACCAAAAAGGACAATGCATCTTTTATGTTTAATTTTGCGGTTAGGTTTCTTTGTGTGCATTGTTAAAATCTGTTACAACCCTACTTACCTTTTATTTTAACTAAAGGTTTAAGCAGTAAGCTAATGTACCCTAGAACTCAATTTTATTTGTTTCTTTTTATGTAATGTTTGGTATGCCTAGAATTCATACTTCAAAAATAAAATTTTTGTTGTCAGGGAAATGGGGAAGAGTAGAGAAATGAGTTCCCTTGCCTTCCTTTCTGGCCTAGTAAAGGATTATGGCCAGAATTTACTAGCAATCAATAGTAGTCTTACCTGAACTAGTTGAAAGGCAGAGTATAATTTATGGACCATAATTAATAGTATTCCATTTCATTTTGCCCCTTACCTAGAAACATCAGTGAAAAATATATTTTCTGCATCCTCACAGAATGGAAATACAAGCTTTGCACTTAAATGAGAATGTTACTCCCTAAAGCATTCCATGCCATACCACAGAGTGGGTACTCTTAAATGTCAACAGATTTGAATTTAACTTTTTTTTTTTTTTTTTGCAGTCCACAGGGAAAGAATAAGAAAGTGGATTTTAAATCTAGGACTATGCAAAGATCTTTATTCTGTGGTGTTGATTTAATATAGGGGAGATAACAATTTTCTAACTACCTAATGCTTAGATGGAATGCTTTTCTTTGAAAATAACGTAGAAGCATAAGGGTTTCCAAAAGTCAGCCTGAATCCAGAATCTTTTCTCTTTAAAGGGCAGGGAGATGGGGTAGGGGAATGAAAAACCTGTCTTTCTTAATTGGACCTTTGTTGGGAATCCTAAAGGGTCTTTTTGAGAACTTCTTGACTACATAAGCACAACTGCAAAACCCACAAGAACTCATCTACACATGAGATATCTGTCTAGTGAGAGGTCTTTCCGTTTCCATGTGTGCGAGCATGCAAGTGTGCGTGCCTACCTTGTGTGAGTGCTTGTAGAACTGGTTATATATTGTCTTTTAAAATGTTGACTCCAAAAATAGAGTGAGGTCTTGTTCTCACTGTATTTTGGAATTTTTGAAAACATTTTCTTCATATCATCTTTGAGGCCTGGCACAGAAGTTACCATGAACTCACCTTTCAAAGTTCATTGAGATCTGGTTTTTACTAAAAATGACCTTAATACTGAAGCATTACTAAGGAGAACGTGACTGTGTTCTGAAGACTTAGAAGGCACATGGCCCTTTGCAGTCCTCCAGAGCCCTCCTTCCAGTCTAGTACTATAAAATAAGTCAGACTGTTTTATCTCTCATGTTACTTGGTGACTTGAATAACAACAATTGTTTTAAATAAGCATTGATTACTGATTTTATTATGTTCCATCTATGATAACAGAGATAGAAAATACATTTGGACACAATGACCAAGTTTTTAAAGATTTTCTTAAAAGGAAGGTTTATTTAATAGTTTTGTGTTTATTTAAATGCTCACCTGTTCTTAAAGAATTTAGTGTCACAGTTGTGCTATTAATTTTTTACTTTACTCTCACTATGTTTTGAATTTTGTTTAAAAGATTAGTACATTTATGGAGTAGGTTAACTGATTTTTTTGAGTCTTTATTTGACTTTCATGTTAGACCACATTTTGCCAGAACTTATCATTGGAAACAATTGGAAAATGCAATTTCAAAGCAATGAAACCTGGAATTATCAATCTCAATAAATGAGATTCATTTAAAAATAAATACAATTTGCCAAATCATCAAAAAGCAATTTTCTAAAGCTCCAATAAAAGAAAGGAGGAAGAAATGAACATTGTGCATTATGAATGCATATGTTATTTTTTGTCTCACAATGTTTGCTCAGACATTTAAAAATTATGTGTGTATATATTTTTTGAATGGGAATAGAACAAAATTCTTCAGGTTTCAGTATCATTTATATGTATTTATTGAAGCACATGGAAGAATCTTAGTATTTTATTCTTTTCAGAAGAATACTGGAGTTTCCACTCATTTGGAGAGAATTCTCATTAATTGATTCTTAGTATTTTAATACGAAAATTTATTTGGTATAGATGGGAAATCAGTATGACATATTTTAATTTTTTTCCTTGTGTTAATATATTGAAATATTATCAAATGCTTTATGACAAGAATCCTAACTAATGTAGATTTAGGTGTTTTTGGTTATGAAGTAATGAAAAGTATGTAGCATTCACACAATTTAGAAAATATTTATTGTAGAAGTTTTGGCAAACAAGCAACCATGCTTTTGCCACTTTCTAAATCTCTTTAATGACCTAATCACCATTTTTTGTTCATTTGTTAGATAATATTTTTTGTTCAATAATAAATTAACAGAATCTGAAATTCTATAAACAGTCACTTCCTTTCTTCATTTAACAGAAGAAGTTCCTGTGCTTTTTGATCTGCCCCTTAGTGATTGAGGCAAAGACCAATACATTTAGGACTTACATAGCTAGTGTTCAAGCTTCAGTTGTTACTTCTGTTTTAAAAATTTGAAGAAAAACTTGTATTCATTCACTTACTTATCTGTTAACAAATGTTTCTCCTGAAGGTGACAAAAATGGAGAATTACATTCAGACTTCTTCTTTTCCTTTTCTTTCTTCCCCAGATATGACCAGCTTTCCTTACTAGTCATTGTAAGGACCCCTTCTTCTTGAAAATTAAATGTAGTTAAATTCCATTTCTAATTGCTTATATTTTAATATGTGAAACCCACTTTAAAAATCTTTTCCTTAAAAAAACAAATACATTAATCATATAATCCCAGAGAAAACTACATTGTATTTTTTACTAACAGTTCTGCAGTTTGAAAAATTGCCCCATTATAACAAAAATAAATATAAGTAGTTCTTAAAATTGTAAAAAGTTATGCCGTTTACTCCCCTACACAGTGTCTGTCTAATAAATTATAGTTTTAAAGCCTGAAATGTTGAGTGATGTCTATTCTTTGTCATATTCCTATATATGAAGGACATGGAACAGTTGTATAGAATAATTTTAGCATATTCAGGTGATTTTTTTTTGTATATACTTTGAACAAATGATTCATGTCATTTCTTATAGAATTATATTCCAGGTGATTGAACTTGTCATATTCTTTCCAGACATATCAGCAGTAAGTGTAGATAAGTATACTAGGCCAGTGATACTTGTATTGAACACTCCTTTTCATAGTTGTGTGTGTGACTGACATGGTAGAGTACAGTAATTCCTATTAGGTCTTAAGTATTTAGGACTCAGTTAGTCTTGGCCAACCATAACCTTTAATGGTTTAGGTTGGTAATTTGAATACTATATAGGAAAAGATTTTTGGAATGACCCCTTGACATGTTGGCATGAATTATCTTTCTGAAGTAGTATTATATTTTCTGTCATGGTATTGCCTGCAATAATAAACTTAAGCTGAATTAAAATATGATGTTTGAAAAACAGTCTCCTCAATGACTGTAAGTTGACTAGTTATTAAAATCATTCAAACTTAGACTTGAAATTCATTGATCATTTGATTCCCTCATATCAAAAAGTCTTTGGAATTGTGTGTACTGTTGTACATTTGTAAGTATTTTATTCCAGCTATTTTGAGATTGGTGTGATGGTCCTCTAAGAAATAGCAAAAATGTTATATGAAGAAAAATACTACATGTTTAGAAAGCATTTAACAAAATAATTTATTTTTAATATCTTTGAAATTAAATTAGATCATCACTTTAGTTGATACACCAATACAGAACTACATCACAGTTCAAAAACACAAAATTTTTTTTAAGATTTATTTTATTGGGGCCGGCGCTGTGGCATAGCAGATAAAGCTGCCACCTGCAGTGCCACCATCCCATCTTGGCACCAGTTCAAGTCCCGGCTGCTCCACTTCCAATCCAGCTCTCTGTTATGGCCTGAGAAAGCAGTAGGAGATTGCCCCTGCAGCCACGTGGGAGACCTGGAAGAAGCTCTTTGCTCCTGGCTTTGGATCCCTGTAGCTCCAGCTGTTGTGGCCAATTGGGGAGTGAACCAGCAGATGGAAGACGTGTCTCTCTGCCTCTCCTCTCTCTGTGTAACTCTTTCAAATAAATATATAAACCTTCTTTTTTAAAAAAGATTTTTTATTTATTTGAAAAAGTTACATAGTGAGACAGAGAGAGAGAGGTCTTCCATCTGCTGGTTCACTCTGGCTGCAGTGGCCAGAGTTGAGCCAATCTAAATGCAGGAGCCAGGAGCTTCTATGTCTCCCAAGTGGGTGCAGGGGCCCAAGGATTTGGGCCATCCTCTGCTGCTTTCCCAGGTACATTAGCAGGGAACTGGATTGGAAGAGGAGCAGCCCAGACTTGAACTGGCACCCATATGGGATGCCGGCGCTGCAGGCCGAGGCTTTAACCCACAGTGCTGGCCCCAAAAATAAAAATTTTTCATAGTGAGTGTTCAGAAATATGTACCATCAAAGTATACATCAAGGTACAGTGCCTGGATTTGAGTCCCAACTTCACTTCCAGTTCCAGGTTCCTGCTAATGCAGACCCTGGAAATCAGCTGGTGATGGCTCACAAGCATGAGTCCCTGCCACTCATGTGGGAGATCCAGATTGAGTTCAGTCTGGCCCAACCTGAGCCATTACAGGCATTTGGGGAATGTGTCAGCAGATGGAAGATCTCTCTCAATCTCTATGTCTTTCAAATAACATTTTTTCCAAAAGAAATCTATATTAGCTTTGTAAAAAAAAAAAAAAAAAAGAATTTATTTCAATTGGTAATAAAGCTATTGAATTATTTTCATTCCTTTTTTTTTCAAATCATATAGAACTGAATCTATTGGGTAGATTAGAAGGTCATCTTTATAATTTTGTAATCTGGACATGTCTATAAATATCAACTTTATATAAATAGGCTCCTTTACATGTATTTGAACATTACCCCATATTTCTTTGCATTTAAGAGAACTTAGTTTTCAGATATCTTTGTTTATGTAATAAAAATTTCAATTTATTTTTCTTGAATCTTTCATATTTTCTTTGTTTACAGTTGTACTATGCTTCATTCTTGTTTTACTTAAATTCTTAGAAAAATGTACCATAAAACTGGGCAGACATTATTTCCAAGGAAATTATTCCTAAGAAAGGTATTATATCACAGTTTAGGAGAAGAATGCTGGCTTTGTAACTGGACTTTGATTCAAAGTCTGACTCTTTACTAGCTGTGCAAATGTACTTAAAATATTTAACTTGTAAGAACCTCAGTTTCTTCATCTAAAAAAATGGGAATAATTCTATTACAGGATTTTTGCAAGTGTGCGAAGAATGAAATGACAATGTAAAGAACTCCACACAATACTGGCATGGTGAACATGCTAAACACTATACAGGCTCTGCCATGACAAAGACAAACTCATAGTTAACTCTGTAGAGATGGCCTCTAGACTGACATCGCTACTTAGTTTATTATAATGTCTTCTATGCAAGATAAGGGGATTCATAGTGACCTCTTCACTCTGTATCTTAGCCATGTTTCCTTCTTACAGTTACTGCAATTAAAATATCTATAAGCGTTATGTTTTATTAACAAAACCTTATCTCATGGCCAGTGCCGCGGCTCGCTAAGCTAATCCTCCACCTGTGGCGCCGGCACCCTGGGTTCTAGTCCCGGTTGGGACGCCAGTTCTGTCCTGGTTGTTCCTCTTCCAGTCCAGCTCCCTGCTATGGCCCAGGAAGGCAGTGGAGGATGGCCCAAGTGCTTGAGCCCTGCACCCGCATGGGAGACCAGGAGGAAGCACCTGGCTCCTGGCTTTGGATCGGCGCAGCGCGCCAGCAGTAACAGCCATTTGGGGGTGAACCAACGGAAGGAAGACCTTTCTCTCTGTCTCTCTCTCACTGTCTAACTCTGCCTGTCAAAAAAAAAAAAAAAAAAACTTTATCTCAGTTACTTTTTTCTGATTATTTATATTCATCTTTTTTTCAGAGATGCAGGTAACTTTTAGTTAAGTATAAGCAAACTTAAATTATTAATTCAGTTTACCTCAAAATGATTATAAGGACATTTAAGATTAAAGGCTGCTTTCTTTCCTAAGGAAAATTATTATATAAAATATGTATCATAAATATTTGATGTCATCACTTCAAAAATATATTAAGCTAATAAATGTATAATACTTAAATGATAATTTCAGTGTCATCTGAATGTAGTTATTTGTCATAAGTCAGTGAAATTCTATCAATCTTTCCATCCGTGTAAATAATGAATAGCATAAAACTAAATGATTCACACCCATACATACACACATCCCAGTTATGATACTTTGTTAGGAGTAGATGGTAGTCAGATGAGGAAGGAAAACAAAATAGTATATGAAGTTTTTGTGTTTGAGGTGAACTACTTCATACCTTCACATGAGGGATGCCCAAACCATTCGGATTTCATAGCAGAAAGTAGTGGTAAAAACAGGGTCACTTCTGCAGACTCCCAACCACATTCTAAGGCAGGTCCAACAATAAAGGCAACACAAAAGTAAGTGCTTTTTCAGTGCATGTATTTGTGTTATTTCTAAGGGCCTTTTTTTCCATATTTATTCTTTAGGACAGGTAGGAGCTAAGATAATATATTAGGAAAGCAGAAGCACGTTGCTTGCTCCTTTTAAATGGGTCCTTGCAGTTGTGGAATTCCCTGTCTTCTGTAACTGAGAGTGTTTCAGTAGAATAAGCAAGGTTGAGATGTTGGTGGGTGGGGTGAAGACATGTCCATGTTTTATAAGTCCTGTAAAGTTATGCTAAAAATGAGAATCTTGGGATTTATTTGGATGTCCTATATATTAGCTAATATATATATTTTGTAATTTTTCAGTGAAAGCTTGTGTACAGTTGTACATAAGATTTATGAGCAGATTGGATTATGTTAAGTATTTCCTACAGTCAAAAGATATACATTCATATGGTTTCCATGTTTTGTTGCCTGCCCTGACATTCAGATAAAATATCTGTGGATTCATACAAGTATGTGTTCTTTGCTGTCCCTTCCCCCTACATCCTCTCTCCACGCCCTCCTCATCCTTCCACCTTGCATCAAAGCTTGTGGTCCTTTTCCATCAGTGTACTAAAAGGTTTCTTTGTAAACCAAGCCATTTGTCCATCATTGTTTGGGGTCCAAACAGTGGTAAGATACTCTGTCACCGATCCCGTGTGCTATGAATGGCAGCTCCTCTCCGGACAATTGGCGGAGGGGCCGAGAAATATTCCTGAGAGGATTATTTAACCTTTCAATTTAGAGGGCACAAAGCCTGGCTGATTAATGAACTTTCTGATGGGCGCTGATAAGCGGATCTATTTCTTTATTTCCCCTAAAAGTGATTCCTTCTCCTGTCCATATTACTATAATCTTAAACATAAAATGTGGCAAATAGATTAAAAAACAGCACTAAAGAGTTTATCTGGCTGGCAAACTGAAGGAGCTAAATTAAAATTGGTAATGACAGCAGTGGCTCAGCCTCATATATGGTTTTTAAATGCACTGTGTATTTTGAAGAGACTTATTCTCCAGCTCCGCTGGTAATGACTGCTTTTGGTGCACAGTCTGGGGCTGGCTTCTGTTATCCCCACCCCACGCCACCCCCCCAAAAAAAATGAGTTGTGTTATCTGGATGGCTGCAGACACATACGCATCCCCCTTTCTCACTGCATGGGCAGACAAGGTCGATAGCATTACAAGGTATTTGTGGCAGTGCTTGTTTCAGTTTTCAGAGCTGCCAGTTTCCAGGCGGATTTGAATTACAAAAGAAGAAGCTGGCATGAAAATTGAAAGGTTTTATCGGCTGGTCTGAAGCCTCATAGCACATTGCTTATTTATGCAGTCCATTTGCACCAGGAAATATAAAAAGGAAATACATTTTTAAAATAAGGCCATAAAGACCCAGATATGTTTAAGATGGCAAATAAAATATAGATACCTATAATATCTTTCCAGGAAACGATTTTCACTTAATGTTGCACATTACTTCAGAAGAGCATTTATGTTGCTGTCATAAATTTGTGCGTTTGTGTCACTATGTAGGTAGTCTCTGGGGATTAAGAAGGAAGCCTTTGCTAACTTACTTTAAAATTAAAATAGACGGAGGGATAGCTCTGCAGTTTGAGAGCTACATTGGAAATATTTAAATAGGGTGGTAAATTAAACTTAAACTAACATTTTTGCATTCCATGTAAAATTAGCTATGGCCCAGTGAATAAATGCCACTACCTTTAAAGAAAATTGGGATGCTTTTTAAGCCATGAAGATTTGGAGCATTCAAAGAGTGAATTACTGTGATCCTTACTGTCTTGCATATGTTCATTGTTCTCTGCTTACTGAGATTTTCTTTTTTCTTGTTGAGATTTTGAGGGGGAGGAGGAGTGTCTTATTTACAAAAAGATCATGAATTAGTAAGTTTAATAGCTCCTTTGTATAAAACTTGTACTTTTATTTTAGTCTTCAAATGTGTGTGTGTATATATATATATTTTAGATGTTTATCTCGTGTTTAAGTTGTGAATAATTGTTCACTTGGGGTTTATACAGACAGTTTATATCATCTACTCAGGTTAGTTTAACTTAGTTTTAACTTATTGAGAGAGATACATTCATGCAATCCCTTAAACTAATTGATTATGTAAAATGAAAATAAGAGTATACAACATACACTAGTGCAAGGTCTTGAATAATTAATGGCTTTACCATTGGTCATTTGCCACCTTTCAACCCATTGGTTTGTAGAACTTAAGTGTATGTGGCTAAAAGAGAGGTAGAGAGGAAGTTGAATGTATGTAGGAAATGTCAAATCAATAAAGCAATACTCCTTATTCTGCCACAGTTCAAATGAACAGTTTTTAAGAATCCATTTCCTAATAAAACAGATTATAAGAGATGCAGTTTTCTACAATTTTCATTTTCACCAGTGTCTGGTACCTTTCTCACATTTTCATGACCTGGACTAATTACCTCATGCGGTTGATGGGGGTTTTTTTGTTTTGTTTTGTTTTGTTTTGTTTGTTTTTATTTTTGTCTTTGTGTGTGTGTGTATGTGTGTGTGTGTGTGTTTTAACCAGAGAGAATATCGAAAGCATACGTGTCTACTGCATGCTAATGATGTGCTGTACATTTTTTCATGAATTTTCATAAGGATTTTTCTACGTAGCATGTGTGGCTTAATGATGTAATCACCCGATAGACTAGAAAATGCTCCAAAGGAGACGTTCCGGTCTGTTGTGTACATAATACATGTTTCAAAAATCTGCCTAATTAAGGAATTACCCAATGGATTGGGAGTCCATTGAGTACATGACATAGATTTTTAGTACATAAAAATAATTTTTATATATGGTATATATAAAAATACTGCTTTATAATATATAATTTTCATATATGGTACTTTCAGTGCCATTTTTAGGATGTGAGAGAAATTATCGATGTCCGTTAGAGTGCAAGTGATTTTTTTTTGCACTGAAAAAAGAATAAAAGGTTTTAAACCTTTATAAAGGAAACATTGTTTTAAAATAATTCCAAAGTTTTTAGCATAGGGAGAAAATTTCTCCCAGCGTCCCTCAAATACTGTGAATATTTGCCATATTGTTGTGCAATCAGCAGAAAGCTTTGTCCAAAACCATAAGCCTGGAGTTCAGGTCCCAGGTGTGAGAATCCAGCTCAAAAAACACTGTAAGACAGGGAGGAAAGAACATCAATCTGAGTTTTTGGTAACACCAGATCATCGTTTTTACCTTCTGACAGAGGAGGCTTTGATTCCATTCACTGTAAAATAGTTTGCCCAACTTTTAAATTTCTTCTTTGAAGCCTTAGGCCCCAGATTTCTTTTTTTTTTTTTCCCTTGAATATGTACTGATTAATTATGTTTTCAACAATACTAAAGGAAAGGGAAAGCATCCATTCTTTTTTCCCTGCCTATTTTATAAAAATAAGATATTTAGAAGATTGTATCTGATTTCTGGAGTAACTAGTAAAAAGCATTATCTTTAAACAGAAAAAAAGTATATTTTAAATTGAAACTTTTGTTCTGCTCAAATGTCAACTGACGCCATTAGATCACTTCAACTAATAGTCTTTGAATGTGATAGCAAGCTCTTGGTATGGAGTAATAATTTCTTGAGAAATCCTATTTGTTTACATGGGTTGTATGTTTTTTAAATACATGAATATTAGGGAGATAGTTGTCCTATTAGTGAATTTATTGCAAGAATAAATTGATTTGGAAACATGTTAAAAGAATAAAGTTGTTCTGAAACATGGAAATGATTCAATTTAAGTGGTATATATGCAAATGAAATTTGTTCTGAAAGATTGGCCCTAAGCTCTACTTTTCTCAGTGTTGTATTTGGTTATGAATACATATACCTCAAGTATTTAATGTATTTGTTTTTAATATATGTTCATATACCATGTTGGATTAATAAATAAAAACAGTGTGGCTTTTAAGCATATATATGGTTATATAAAGTAAATCCATTTTGCGTTCATGAGAGTAGAAAATTCCCTTTAATTAGTGAAAGTGATTGCATATCCCATATAGTAATGAGCTTCAACTAGATGCAAGCTCTCATTGGATCAAAGTCAGTTCAGATAAGGGCAGCTCAAGGTCACAGAGGGAGATGCCCAGCAGGTTTATTTGCATAAAAAATTAGTGTTAGAAATAGGACACTGAGGCTGCTTTGGCGTTTTGATCTCTTGGCCTTTGTCATGGAGATTCCTAGTAGTGAGGGGAGTAAGGCCAGTGTCCCAGATAATGATTAACTGTTTTAATGGCATTCATTCATTCATTCCGCACTAACTACTCATGCAGAAAAAAGGGTTATGTAAAATGACATTAGAAGAAAATCATTTGTAATCGTTGCATCGGGCTGCACTTTGAGGAGACATTAGGAGTAAATCCGTGGCGTGGTAGGCTTATGCTTTATCTTCTGATATTTACTGAGTTTACTGGTGCATGAAAAGCTTTCAGCAAGAATAGCAGATGGGATGGACCTTTCATAGGTAATGCTATCTACCAGGTTATTACTTCTATATATTGATAGTAAAGTAATCTCCAAGATATCACCCTACAAATATAGATTATTTAAATGTCTGTAAACCACCCTCCTCCCCCAACCAAAAAATCACCTGCTTTCATAAATAGTTCATTTGGTGTGGTATCCATTGGGTCAAAGTCTTTTAGATAATTTTTTGACTTAAAAAGTTCTGAAAAATTACATTCATTCCCATATTTTTTTTATTTTATTTATTTATTTATTTTTAACAGGCAGAGTGGACAGTGAGAGAGAGAGACAGAGAGAAAGGTCTTCCTTTGCCGTTGGTTCACCCTCCAATGACCGCCGCGGCCGGCGCGCTGCGGCCGGTGCACCGCGCTGATCCGATGGCAGGAGCCAGGAGCCAGGTGCTTTTCCTGGTCTCCCATGGGGTGCAGGGCCCAAGCACCTGGGCCATCCTCCACTGCACTCCCTGGCCACAGCAGAGAGCTGGCTTGGCCACAGCAGAGAGCTGGCTTGGAAGAGGGGCAACCGGGACAGAATCCGGCGCCCCGACCAGGACTAGAACCCGGTGTGCCGGCGCCGCTAGGCGGAGGATTAGCCTAGTGAGCCACGGCGCCGGCCCTATATATTTTATTTTTTGTCAGCAGCTTAGGCATGTGTGGCAGAACCCTGAACCTAGAACTAAACAGTTGATACATTCTGCTTTAAAATGAACCTGTAATGTTAATTAAAAGTAAAGACATGCTCTAAAGCAGAAATATTGAGTCACAAGTTTATATTTCTAACATTTTTAAAAGCTTAAAGGCTTTTCTTAGATCATAGTCTGAAAACTTGTTCACTGGAAGTCATTGAGTTTTTCCTACTGTATTCTAATACAGACATGTTCTCTAAGTAAGATCCAGACCGATTTCATTCTTAGTAACCCCTACTGTGTGATAGTTTATTAAAATTAGAGTATGTAGATGGCATTTGTCGTGTCATTTACTAATTGTTGTGAAACAGTTTAGATTTCATAACAATATAAATACTGTTCCTATTTTTATTAGTAATGAAAGTTTTTAACTAGTGGCGTTATTCAGATTGAATGAACATCCAGACATTTGCACTTCATCCAGAGATTCAAATGCAGAGTGAGGCTAAGTTTGAGATTACTTTAAAAATAAAATGACAAGTGCCAGCAATAAACATGCTTTCCAAATCTTGATTAAGAAGAAACTCTTCATCCCTCGAACTCTAAGTCTCAGTTTCTATTCTGTTTGCATTACTAATTTCTTTCTGATTTTTCCTCGGTATATTCCACATTGTCATTATGAAGTAGAGGGGACATGAAGGCAGCTATATTACTAATATATTCAAATTTTTAATATATCAAAGCATGATCCTACAGGTTTCTCTTAGTGACACAAAAAATTTAGTTTCCCCAAATATTCAAAGTATTATTAACAATAGCTAAAATTTATTGGATGCTTACTGTGGTCTGTGGTTTATGTGTGTATCACCTCATTGTTCATTCATTAATATTTATTAAATTCCATCTACATTCAAGGCCCTGATTCAGGAGCTAACGTACAGCAGTAAATAGAAACAGACCAAAATCCCTGCCATCATGGAACCTACTTTCTCCTTGCCTCGGGGTAGCGTTGAAAATAGCTAGACCAATAACTAAAATATACTTAGTGTCAGAGGTGATAAGTACT
Organism: Oryctolagus cuniculus; assembly: GCF_051225735.1. NCBI lineage: Eukaryota > Metazoa > Chordata > Mammalia > Lagomorpha > Leporidae > Oryctolagus > Oryctolagus cuniculus. Next base: position 200,359,911 of record NC_142867.1, read on the forward strand.
GTGGAATGGTACCATTGGAGGGAGCTAAAAATTGGAAAGAGGTGGTCAGGAAGGCCTTACTTAAAGAGATGACATCTTACCCAAGGCATGAAGGAGATGTGAATAGTGCACCAGATTCTACTGAGGCAGGATGGAGCGTACAAAACTCTGAGATACAAGTTTGTCTGGGGGGGTTGAGAGAATAATGAAAAGGCTATGGTAGAAGATTTCCTGTGAGAGAATATACTAGGCAAATTGTAGGATATTGTAAGGTTTTCTTGACTTTCACCAAGTGAAATAAGAAGCCATTAAAGCTTGGCTTTTTCTGGGGTATTATTTGTGAGGCAAAAAGAGAAAGAAAAGACCTACCATCCACTAATTCACTTCTCAAATGCCTGTGAAGACTGGGCCTGGCCTCTGGTGTGGCCTCCTCCTGCGAGGCCCGCGCACTGTGGGATGGTGGGGTGAACATGTGCATTTTATTAATGATCAAGCACACTTTTTAAAGGGCAGGCAGAAGGGGCGGAGCTAATTCAGGGAACACTAATTCTGTAGTATAGAGCCGATATTGGCGCCGCTGTGCTTCTCCAGTCAGCTTGAAGGTCACGTAGGCTACAGTAGCCTTCCTGATGGGCCTGGGCCACACCTGGGAGCAGTTTACTTGATTGGCAGAAGGGGAAGGGGAATGTGCCTGGGGTTCCTGCCACCTGCCAGCAGTCAGGCTAACCTCCTGCATGGGCTAGGCAGGCAGCCTCACAGGATCACCCACACCCTGGCTAAAACCAGAAGCCAGAAACTCAGTCCAGGTCTCCATGTTGTTGGCAGGGACCCTACCACTTGACCATTCCCTACTGCCTCCCATGGTGTGCATTCCCATTACAGTCTCTCTTCTATGGCCTGGGAAAGCAGTGGAAGATGGACCAACTCCTTGGGCCCCTGCACCCACGTGGGAGACCTGGAAGTAGCTCCCGTCTTTGGATCCGCCCAGCTCTGTCTGGTTCGGCCGTTTGCAGAGTGGACCAGTGGAGGAAGAAACTCCCCTCTTCCCTTTCCTCCTCCCTCCTCCCCTTGTCTCTCCCTTTCTCTCCCTCTCTCTATAACTACCTGTCAAATAAGTACATAAAATCTTTAGGGAGAAAAAAAAAAAAAAGTAATCAGGAGCCAGGACTCAAGCCCAGGCACTCAAATATGAGACACAGGCAACCCAATCAGTGCTTCCAACTGATAGGCCAAATACCCACCCACATCAGGGGGTTTTAAGTTGGTAAATATTATGTTCTGATTTATAAACTAGAAAGATCACCCTGTACTCAGAATAAGCTACAGAGGAGCAGGGATACAGAGACCAGTTACGAGGCTCATGGAATCCAAATGAGAAGTAATGGTCAGACCAAGATAGTAGTGTGTAGAGGTAAAGAAGTGGATTTTATAGAGCCAATGAGCTTTGATGACGATTGGGTTTGACGCAAGAGACAAGTTTGTTTGTTTATTTATTTGCAGATTAAGATTTTTTAAACATTATTTTATCAATATAAAGAGAACAGATCTCATGCATCCCACAGATACAACTCCAAGAAAACAACCATAATGCCCTCCCTCTCATAAGATTATTGATTTTTTTTTTTGCCTTAAGCAACTGGAAGGATAGAGTTGCTAAAATGAAAGGTAGTGGGAGGAGCATATTTGAGGATGGGGAAAGAGCAAAATTTGAATTAACATGAAATTTGAGATCTCTGTTGAGATATTCAGATAGAGAGACGTAAGTCTAGAGTTGAATGACCAAGGCTGAAAATAGGGATTTTTATAGTGGCTAAAGTAAGGATTAATACAAAACTGAAATTAGAGGGGAGCAGATTAGATGAGATTAGACAGAAGAAATGTAGTCTAAGAACAGAGCCCTGAGACTCTTCAGTGTCAGAGGGGCAGGAACCCCCAGAGGAGCCTGGAGAAGAAACAGCCAGTGCAAGAATCCCCTGGGGCCAGTACTGTGACACAGTGGGTGAAGCTGCCCCCTGTGCATGCTGGGTCAAGTCACGGCTGCTCCATTTCGATCAAGCTCCCTACTGGGAAAGCAGCAAAGGATGGCCCAAGTGCTTGGGCACCTGCACCCACATGAGGAACTAGAAGAATCTCCTGGCTCCTGGCCTAGCCCCTGGCCATTGAGGCCATTTGGGGAGTGAACAAGTAGATGGAAGGTCCTCTCTCTCTCCCTCTCTGCCTCTCCCTCTCTCCCACTCTCCCCCTCTCCTCCTCTTCCCTTCTTTCCCTCTCCCTCTCTCCCCTCCCCCTTCTGACTGTATGTCTGCCTTTCAAATATCTCTTTAAAAACATCTTTAAACTAATGTGTATGACTGTGTTCTAATAAAACTTCATTCACAGACACTGAAGCTTGAATTACATATAATTTTTACATTTGCAAAATATTCTTTTTTTCATAATTACTGTTTTTTAACCCTTTAAAAATATAAAAGCCATCCTTACCTTATGAGCCATACAAAAATAGGCATTGGGCCAGATTTGGCCTATAACAAAATTTGCTGACCCCTGTTCTAGGTATTGACATAAAGATACGTAGAGGACCAAGTAAAGACTCCTGCTTTCGTGTGGCTTACATCCTACCAATAGTAACAATAGCATAAGGGGTTGGGGTGGAAACAGATGATGGTATTCCACAAAGGTGGCCTTCATTCTGAGAGATGATGATGACAGTTGTGCCGTGGGGCAACTTTCCTTGTGTTCTGTACTGCTGGAGAGAAGCTGGACGTGCTATGGGTACAGGCATCCTTCTTGAAACAAAGTTTGCTTTTATCTATACCAATTCACTGAAGTTCCAGTTTTTAGGTAAGCTTGTGGATTTGTTCTCACCACCCCCAATCATCATTACTTCCTGCTTCGTGGTGTCCTTTTTTTTTTTTAAGTTTTATTTACTTTTTTTTTTTTAATTTATTTGAAAGAGTTAGAGAAGGAGAGACAGAGAGAAATCTTCCATCCACTGGTTCACTCCTCAAATGGCCACAACAGCCAGGGCTGGGCCTGGTTCGAAGCCAGGAGCTTCTTCTGGATCTCCCACGTGGGTGCAGGGGCCCAAGGATTTGGAACATCCTCTGCTACTTTCCCAGTTGCATTAGCAGTGAGTTGGGTCAGAAGTGGAACAGGCAGGACTTGAACTGGCACCTGTATGGGATTCCAGTACTGCAGGCCGAGGTTTTAATTCACAGTGCTAGTCCCCATTTTGTATCCCTTTATAAATAGGATCCAAGCCAGTGGAATTGTCAGAGGAATAAACATGTTTTCCTTTTCATTAATGAATCTTTCCTCCAAGGTAAGTTTTCTACAGAGCACTTATTAAGAGAGTGAATTGTTTTTTTCTATCATCAGTTTTAGTCCTGCTCACAGTCACCAACAAGTTCTTGAATACCTATACTAGTTTCAAACCCTTTACTGGTTTCCAATGCAACTTAAAATAAATACAGTGTTCTTCACCCTGATTTATAAAGCCTTAAATGATCTGATCCTTCCCCAACCTTCAGTAACCCCTCCTCATCCACTCTTCCTTCACCTACCACAATTCTAAGTTTACAGACATTTTTTCAAAACCTCAAATATGATAAACTTGCTCGTATCTTAGGACTTTGCACTACCTGTTCCCTGTGGCTTACTGTTTCCTCAGTCTCCTTGTACCTGGTTTTTTCTTGTGATGAGAGAGGACTATCCCAGAGAGGTTTTCCCCTAACGACTCAATCTAAGTCACTCCTCTGATTCGCTTAACTCTATTTTAATTATGTGCAAAATATGTATCACTCTTTAATATTTTGTGTGCACAAGCTTGTGTGTGTATGCTTTGTTGATTTTATTTATCTTTCTTCCACCACTGGAGATAAGTGCAATGATTTTGTCTTGCTCATTTCCCAATTACCTGATCCTAGCAGAATGTCTGATGTATATTAGGCACTCAGAAATTTTTTTAATAAATTATTAATTTATTTACATGCATAAACTTAGGCCACATGCCCAGCACGGTGAAAGAGTGCTTAAACGTGTATTTTACTTTATTTGTCCCATTCTTTTCTTCCAAGCACAGCCTGATATTTTTTTAAAAAGTCATCTATGGGGTTGGCATTGTGGCATAGTGGGTTAAGCCACTTACTGCAGCACCAGCATCCCATATGGGCACTGATTTGGGTCCCAGCTGTTCCACTTCCAATCCAGCTCCCTGCTAATGCACCTGAGAGAGCAGTGGAAGGTGGCCCAAGTCCTTGGGCCCCTACTCCCACGTGGGAGACCCAGAAGAAGCTCCTTGCTCCTGGCTGGCCTGGCCCAGCCCTGGTTGTTGCAGTCATTTGGATAGTAAACCAGCAGATAGAAGATCTCTCGATATTCTCTCTCTTTTTCTCTCCCTCTCTCTGTAACCCTGACTTTCAAATAAAAGAAATAAATCCTTAAAAAAAGAAAGTTATCGGGGCCGGCGCTGTGAAACAGCGGGTTAACACCCTGGCCTGAAGTGCTGGCATCCCATATGGGCGCTAGTTCTAGTTCCAGCTGCTCTACTTCCTATCCAGCTCTCTGCTATGGCCTGGGAAAGCAGTAGAAGATGGACCAAGTCCTTGGGTCCCTGCACCCGCATGGGAGACCTGGAAGAAGCTCCTGGCTCCTGGCTTTGGATCAGTGCAGCTCTGGCCATTGCAGCCAATTGGGGAGTGAACCATCGGATGGAAGACTTCTCTCTGCCTCTCCTCTCTCTGTGTAACTCTGACTTTCAAATAAATAAATCTTTTTTTAAAAAAAAGGTCATCTATATTCTGATCCTCAGCATCTTTCTATGTATAATAAACCCATTACAATTTTACTTGTGCCTCAGCTCTGCAAATGAAACTACTTAAAACAGTTTTCAATTGTCAACAACTTCCTGATTGCTAAGTCCAGTGGATTTCATAGTCTGATCTTATGTAACACATCAGTAGCTTTTAACAACTTCCTCCTTAAAACATTACCTGTTCTGCCTTTACATCCAAGACATCATCTCTTTTGATGTTTCTTTCCCTTAAACTATATATGCACATGACTCCAATTTTATGTCCAAAAAAATAACCATAACAACAAAAAGGGCAGGCATTTGGGACAACTGTATCCCATATTGGAGTCTCAGTGTTCAAGTCCCGGCTCCACTTCCCATTTAGCTTCCTGCCACTGCACACTCCGGAAAGCAGCAGATGATGGCTGAAGTACTTTGGGTCCTTGCCACCCCCATGAGAGACTTGGATTGAGTTCTTTCTAAGCTCCTTGCTTTGGTCTGGCCTAACCATGGCTATTGTGGACATTTGGTGAGTGAACCAGCAGGTGGAATCTCTCTTTCAGCCTTGCATGTGTAAAAGTCATTTCTGCTTAATAATTATGTCTTTTCAGTGCTCAACTACTTGAAGAAATTTGTGAATCTCAGATGAGTAATACCTGCCTCACTGTGCATACTTGTTAAAACTCTGCTTAATGACTTCTAGTTTGTCTTAATTTATGAACCACATTTTGAACTGGAGAATGTGAAGCTTTGCTAGTATGTTTTTTATTGTATCCTAATTAGTAATAATGGCTGAGGTGATAAATTCCATTTTGTATAACATTCACAATCATTTTCAGTAGAAAGGATTGTTCAGGGGACCAGTGCTGTGGCATAGGAAGTTAAGCCACCACCTGCAGTGCTGGCATCCCATATGGGTGCCAGTTCGAGACCCAGCTGCTCCACTTCCAATCCAGCTCCTTGCTAATGCACCTTGGAAAGCAGCAGAAAATAGCCCAAGCGCCTGGGCCCCTGCACCCATGTGGGAGACCTGGAAGAAGTTGCTGGCTTCGGCTCTTCCTCTCCCTCTTCCCCTCCCCCTCCCTCTTCCTCCTCTCCCTCATCTTCTGTCTCCGCGACTCCTCCCCCCCACCCCCGCCTGTCTGTAACTCTGCCTTTCAAATAAATAAATAAATCTTAAAAAAATTCAGGATTGTTTCCTCCAGTTTTCCATTTTATTAAACAGGAACTGAAAGTAAAGTTTTTTGAAGAGTATTTTATTACCTCTGCCATTATTTTCCTTTGTCATGACAATAAAATTTCGCAAACTACCTGTTTGCAACATTACACAGCAAAACTAGTTGACAGACTAACACTCTGTGTTGTAGGAGCCCAGTAAAAAATATAAGAAATAAACTTATCCAGGTTTATGCTCATCTTACATCTTTTCTTCCAGTTTCAAATGTTTGGGGGGAGTAGGGATTAGGTTTTTCTTTTTCTGTTAATGCCACTGCCTCCTCAGAGGTTTTACTCTATCTTTTTTCTCTTTTCTCTCCTGTTTTGTTTTTAAAGATTTATTTGTTTGAAAGAGTGACAGAGTTCTGTTCTCTCCCCCAAATGACCACAACAGTGGGGCTGGGCCAGGCTGAAACCAGAAACTCAGAACTTCTTTTAGGTCTCCCATGTGGGTAAAAGGTACTTGGGCCATCGTCTGCTGCTTTCTCAGGTGCGTTAGCAGGAAGCTGTACTGGAAGCACTAGGGCCAGTACTCTAAACGACCTTCAGTATGGGCTGTGGGTGTCCCAAGTGGTGGCTTGTTCCACAACCCCTGTCCTGTGTTTTGTTCTTGACAGGATTGAGCACCTTCAGTGTGGTATGGCCACAGACCCATGTTTTGCTTTTAAACACTGATTTTATTTACTTTATTTGAGAAGCACGAAAGAGGGAAAGAAAGAGCTCCATGTGAAAATTTAGCCAGGGTTCTTGCTCTTGGCAGGTCTGCTGCCAAGCGGCCTTTAAACACACACACACACACACACACACACACACACACACCCCAGAATGACAGTAAAAGAGAAAAAGGGAAAGAGATCTTTCTTCCACAAGTTCACTCTCCAAATAGCTGCAACAGTGAAGGCTGGGCCAGACCAAAGCCAGGAGCCAGGAACTCCATCCAGGTCTCCCAAGTGGATAGTAGGGACCCAGCACTTGGGTCGTCATCTGCTGCCTCCCCAGGCACGTTAACAGGATGCTGGATCAGAAGCAGAGGAGTGGGACTCAAACTGGTCCTCTAAGGGATATGGGCTTTGCAAAGCAGTGTTTTAACCCACTGTCTCATATCAGCCCCAACATTGTGAGTTGTAATATACATACTGAAAAGTATGTTAAAATGGGTACAATTTAATAAATTAGTTATGTATCATTTTTACATCCAAATGACTACTACCATGTTCAAGAAATAGAAAATTACAGCTGTCGGGGCCAGCATTGTGATACAGTGGGTTAAGCTGCTGCTTGTTATGCTGGTGTCACATGTGAGCTCTGGTTTGAGTTCTGGCTGCTCCACTTCCCTTCTAGCTCCCTGCTAATGACGCTCCTGGAAAAGCAGCAGAGAATGGCGCAAGTACTTGGACCCCTGGCACCCACAGGGGAGACCAGGATGGAGTTGTAGGCTCATGGCTTTGACCTGGCCCAGTGTCAGCCATTGCTGCCATTTGGGGAGTGAACTAACAAATGGTAGATCTCTCTCTCTCTGTCTGTCTGTCTGTCTCTCTCTCTGTGTGTGTGTGTGTGTGTCATTCTACCTGTCAAATAAATAAATCTTCCAAAAAAAAAAACAACACATTGCAGCTATCCCAAACCTTCCGTATTCTGTTCTGTCCTCTCTGGAAATGATCACCATGTTGGTGTTTGTGAGTAATTTCTTTGCTTGTCTTTGTAATTTTTCACCTCTGTATGAATCCTTTTACTTCTTACCCTACTGCCTTCTGCTTTTTCTACTCTGTAACTGCTTAGAAAATTCTTACAATAAGTTAACCCAAGAATTATTGTCACTTTTAATAGTTGTTTCTTGGTCTTACTCTCACTAGAGCTCTGCTATATTTGACATTGTAGATGAGGTCATCCATGAAACTAGTCTCTGAGATCTGTGACTGTCCTGTGTCTCTGCATCCTTTAACTCATCCTTCTCTATCCTCTTCACAGGCCCTTCTCATGTCCTATAAAGGTTGCTGTGTCCAGGGTTCCATCCTTAGTCCCCTGCCACTCCACAGTAAACTTTTTTTTTTTTAGGATTTTATTTGTTTACTTGAAAGTCAGAGTTACAGAGAGGCAGAGAGAGAGAGAGAGAGAGAGAGAGAGAGAGGATTTCCATCCACTGGTTCCCAGATGGCCACAATGGCCTAGCTGCACCAATCCGAAAGTGGAAGTGGAGCAGCTGGGACTCAAACTGGTGCCCATATGGGATGCCAACACTGCAGGTGGTGGCTTTATCTGCAACCCCACAGCACTGGCCCCACTAAACTTTTAAGAAGCAGTATTTCTGGCTGACGCCGTGGCTCAATAGGCTAATCCTCCACCTGCGGCGCCAGCACACCGGATTCTAGTCCCGGTCGGGGTGCCGGATTCTGTCCCAGTTGCCCCTCTTCCAGACCAGCTCCCTGCTGTGGCCCGGGAAGGCAGTGGAGGATGGCCCAAGTGCTTGGGCCCTGCACCCACATGGGAGACCAGGAGAAGCACCTGGCTCCTGGCTTCAGATCAGCGTGGTGCGCCAGCCGCAGCGGCCATTGGAGGGTGAACCAACGGTAAAGGAAGACCTTTCTCTCTGTCTCTCTCTCTCTCACTGTCCACTCTGCCTGTCAAAAAAAAAAAAAAAAAAAGGCAGTATTTCTAAGGAATCCCTTACCTAAAAAGAACTCTTTTGGAAACAATAAAATTTTAATTTTCTTCTAACATTTATTAAACATTCACAAATATTCATGTTGCAGATCAAACCTGGACCACCCAAAAAGCCAAAGACTCCTTCTGGACAATCAGCCCGAGTGTATTGCTACAACTGTGCACAAAAAGGCCATTATGGACACGTAAGTTTGAGTTTGAGTGACGTTTGAGCGTAAAGCCTTCTGTTGGCAGGTTGTGGTTGCTAAAGAATGAACTCGAAATGCATATAACTCTGAATGCTTACTTTTTTCATAAGTTAACATTCTGAGGAGTGACAATGTAGGCTCATCTAATTTAATTCTTCTTTCTCTGCCAGAATTACAATGTATCTGAGCATATTTTTCTGTTTTAGTTGTATGTGAGCAAGTTAGGCTAAAACAAATAGTTCACAAAATTAATCACACAAGTAATAGTGGTCAGTAATACAGTAAGAGTTCTTGTGAGTTCTTGTGTTACTATTCTGACATAGCCACATCATGATTTTAGATTTTCTGTTTAGTTATCCAGTTCTCCTTGTTAACCATATTCAGTTCAGTCTTTATCTCTCACATGCAAACCTTGATACTCAGTAGTGGAAAGACAGAAGTGGTGCCTAAATGACTTGCCCATCTATTTCACAAATGCCCAAATGCTATATCTAACTAAAAGGGCAAATATTTTTGAATTCTAAAGTGCTGAGAAACTTCTTATTCTGAAGAGGACATGAGACCCCAAACCAGTGTGAAACCAGCAGCTCATCCCAGAAAGAAAATGCAATCAGAATAGACTTACAGCCTATACATATACTCTTGAAGTTTTGAGGCAAAGGAGGAAAGACAGTGGCACAAGAAACAGAAAATCCTTATGGAAAGATGCCTTCCCAGTCTCCAGATTGGCTTCTAATGGCTAAAATAAACTAATATCAAATCGTATATGATGGTAGGAGGCAGAAAGCATACAAAGGCTTTAGAGTCCTGAAAACAGGTAGGGGTGTAAGCAAATGGATTGGGTATTAGGGCAGGTCACCTCTTGAATTCCAGCCATGGCACTTGGGAGAGACAAAAAGTCTGGGAAAATAAAAAGAGCAGGTAGAGTCTGTCAACAGATGGAATTTATCTTCCATATTGGGACAGCAGGAACCCCAGAGGTGAGGGGTAGAATATGAAAGCTAGATTGAGGCTCTGAGCCTCAGATTTGATTTTTCCTTTGCTACCAACTTAACTATGTGACTTAAGTAACCCACATGTTCCTCTGGACCCATTTTATCTCCAAAACACAAGCGATCTCTCAGTGATGACATTCGGATGCCATTTCCAATGTGATTAAATTCATAGCAAATGGAGAGATCTGTAGTATACTTACTCACTTCTGTAGACCTCACATTGAAAACCTAACTGGAAAAGACTTCTTTTACAAAATTATCATCTCTAGATCTGTTACTACGTGTGCATTAATCCTTGTTACCAACATGTAGATGTTGCCAACATCTTTTAGGAAATATTCACATAAGCAGCCCACTGCCATGCAAATCACATGGATGTATGATTTATGCTTGCTTACCTCTTTAAAGCAAAGGGGTATGATTTTAGCATTTATGTTTGTTCAATTAAATAAAAACAATTAGAATTGGATGCTTACTGCTTACTAGTCCCTCCTGTTAATGTAGATAGGAAATATATTAAAAGCATTTGGAATTTATCCCTGAAATCTAGATTTAGATAATTTTTAATTTACAATAAAACAAATTTGGCAGCCTCATCACTGCCATAGATGAAGAACTCTAGATTATTCACACTAATGAAGAAGATCAGTGGTGTGGCTAATCCAGAACAGTAGATAAATTATATAGCCAACTATCAATTGTCTGTGCTAATGGAGGGGACCAGCGATGTGGATAATCAAAATATAATTTACATTTAGCTTTGGAAAAACATTTGTAGTACTGTATAGCTCTGTGAAGTCACATCAGTCTAGACCACAAGGATCCAAATAGGAGCTCACACAGGAGTCTTCCACTTCAGTTTCAGAGAGTCAGCCCTGTAAATGTTGTTACCAAATAGTGTCTTCATGTGAAAGATGTTCTAAGATAAACATGACATCATCCTCCCCTAAGTCCACTCACACTCTGATTGGGGCTGCAATAGCAATCATAGTCATATGAGACTACCCTAGGAGTATATGAGAGGGTGAACTGGGACTGGGACAGTTAAAAGGATCTGTTGAGGTGGGTATTAGCTGAATGTATTGAGATCTCTAGTACCTTTCTGTGATCATAATTTGCGCCTACTATTTTATGCTTAGAATTCTTACTAGAGTTAAAGTTGAGTTCCAATCTACTGTTGGACCTAGAGTATTCTAAAGATGACTCTATTAGTTAACATTGAGTTGTGTGTTTGCATGTGTATAATCATGATGTTACTGATTAGCAGCCTTTCATTCGGTTGTGGTTAGAATCTTAGACCCAAATCTTTCATGATATCCTTTCTCTTGAGAATAGAGTCTTGGAGCCAGCACAGACAGCAATTTATGACAGTATATTTTTATGATACAAATAGGTTTGCCTTACAACTTCTAGGACCTGAAAAATTCCCAAACAACTCAGAAAGCCACACAAATTAAATCTGAAGGTAGTAGAATGATTAAAATACTAGAGACAAGAAACAAAATTATTGAAGTAGAAAACATTTAAATAGCATCAATAAAACCAAAAACTGGTTCTTTGAAAACTGCTTTCAGAAGAAGAGACCGACCTCTGGAAAATCTATTCAAAGAACAACAAAAAGTGAATAGTGAATGAAAATAGTGTAATTTTTTCGTTTTTAAAAATATACAGCTCAAAGTTACACCTAAAAATGCAAATAAAATAACTCTCTGACAAAATATAAACTAGTAACAGAAAAAAAAACTTATGTGAATCAGCCCCATTAAAGAAGTTGAATAAATTAGCCGGCGCCTCAGCTCACTAGGCTAATCCTCTTCCTTTCGGCGCCGGCACACCGGGTTCTAGTCCCGGTTGCCTCTCTTCCAGGCCAGCTCTCTGCTGTGGCCAGGGAGTGCAGTGGAGGATGGCCCAAGTCCTTGGGCCCTGCACCCCATAAGTACCTGGCTCCTGCCATCGGTTCAGCGGAGGGTGAACCAACCGCAAAGGAAGACCTTTCTCTCTGTCTCTCTCTCTCTCTCACTGTCCACTCTGCCTGTCAAAAAAAAAAAAAAAAAAAGTTGAATAAATTAATCAAAATTTTTCCCTCTGAAACTGACGCAGACCCATGCCTTTTAAAAAAATTATTTTATTTATTTGAGAGGCAGAGTTACAAACAGAGAGAGGGAGAGACAGAGAGAAAGGTCTTCTATCTGTCGATTCACTCCCCAAATGGCCACAATGGCCAGAGTTGGGCCAATCCAGAGCCAGGAGCTTCTTCCTGGTCTCCCATGCAGGTACAGGGGCCCAACCACTTGGGCCATCTTCATTGCTTTCCCAGGCCATTATCAGGGAGCTGGATCGGAAGTGGAGCAGCCAGGACTTGAACCAGCGCCCATATGGGATGCTGGTGCCACAGTCACAGGCTTAACCTACTATGCCACAACGCCAACCCCCAGACTCATGCCTTTATAGACAAGTTTTTCTTTTTCTCCTTAAAGATTTATTTATTTTATTTGAAAGGCAGTGTTACAGAGAGGGAAACAGAGAAAGAGAATCTTCCATCCGCTGGTTCACTCCCCAAATGGCCATATCAGCCAGAACTGGGCCAGACTGAAGCCAGCTCTTCTTCCAGGCCTCCCACATGGGTGGCAGGGACCCAATCACTTGGGTCATCTTCTGCTGCTTTCCCAGGCACATTAACAGGAAGCTGGGTCAGAAGTGGAGCAGCCAGGACTCAAACTGGCACCCATATGGGATGCGGGCACTTACCTGCTAGGCCACAGTGCCAGACCCTAGACTTGTGCCTTTATAGACAAGTTTAATCAAACCTTTGGTCAGAAACAGATAATCCAAGGAAATGCTACCCAATTTATTTTGTGAAACTGCTATAACTCAAAGCCATTTCAATATATTTATGTAGCGACACCATTTTTATAAAGTCTAAGAGATACAAACTTACACTATTATTCATTAGAATATTCATTGGTTAAAGAATATAAAAATAGAATGGCAGATACCAACTTTACAACAGTGTTAACTTCTCCAAATGGAAGGAGACAAAGGAAAAGCCAGAAGCAATTACACAAAGGGTTTCAGTTACATCAGTAATTGTGTTGGGTAGGACAGAAGTCAAAGTAAATGTTATGATTTGATATGAGTGATAAATACCAATTATTTTCTGTATAAATATGTTTTCTGGATAAATTACTTTCTATACTTAAGTGTGTATTTAGGATGATTCCTAGTTATTTTAATCTGCAAATTAAGTACATAAATGTATTGCTACAACTTGGTCAGATATCTTAGAAGTACAAGTCCAGTGTACAATGCCAAAGTTATGATCAGCTAAACTCTGGATATTTCACATACTTTATAAAAAGTATTCTAATAACTCTCTAGCACTTAGCTAAGAAATATTAAACATTTTAAAATAAATTTTAGGCAAGATGGCAGAAGACAGAAATGAAAACATTCTAAAAGGAAGCCTCTTTCAAAGAAAAGGTGTTCCAGACATACAAAATGGATGTATGCCACATATCATGATAAATAAACCTGCTCTGTGGAGAGGGGTTCAGCCCAAAGGATGTGGGTTTGGGAAAGAACAGCCGGGGGAAGGCCAGCGTCATGAGAACAGGGAGCTGTCCCAGGGAAGTGAGAGTGCTGATCCTGTCTTGCATTGGGTACAAAGAGGAGATTTCCTTTGCAGTGTCTCAGAATTACCTAGGAACATTTCCAAAGTAGACATAACCCACACCACTCCCACCATTAGAGTTCCTACTCTTACAAGTAGTGAATGTTGAATCAAAATAAGCTTGCAGACTACTGTTATCCAGAGCAAAGAACTAAGAATTTATGCTCTCCTGTTGAGGATGAGAAGAGACCAGAGAAGCACTTGATAGAAGGATCTTAGAAAAAAACAAAGAAAGTACTACTAGTAATCTAAGGCTAAATAAAGTAAACTCTCTAGCAGAAGTACAAGGCGAGTGCACTTGGGACCCATTCCTTGATGCTGTTAACTCAGGCTGGGGAAGAGATTTGGCAGGTCAAATGGAAAAAAATAATAATAATCAGGATTTTAAAGATAAAGAAGGAAAGGAGGAAAACTCAAGCTTGGAAGAATAGCACATGAAACTGGGTTGTAGACTTGGTGGCCTTCCCATTGCCCAGTAAGGACCACCTTGTGCAGCCCCGGCATGAGTCCCAGTGCTGTGGGGCCCATCTCCAGTTACCATCTAGAAGCTTGAAGAAAGATGTTCTGAATGCTATGACCTGCTGACATCATAATTTCAAATACAATTTGTAGGAATGTACAGAAAGACGAATGTTTAACCAAACATTTCCAACATCTCCATTCATCTTCTACTATGATGACAAATATGAGATTCGGGAGAGAGAACAGAGAATAAAACGAAAAGTAAAAGGTATGTTACTAGACTTCTTCTTGTTATCACTTGTGTAGTAGTTCCTTCATGGCTTTTTTTTTTTTTTTTTTTTTTTTTTTTTTTTTTTTTTTTGCACTATCTTTGCTGTAGGGGGTGGGTCAGGTTAGCACAGGAAAGTGTTTTTCATAATTACTAATGAAATCAACTTTCCTGATCTCCAGAAACTAAGCACTCACATCAAAAATGCTATGTTGTAACCTTCACAATAAACGTTTTTCTCACATAGTGATAATTTTAGAAACTTTCCAAAGGGGCTGGCATTGTGGCACACTGAGCTAAGCTGCTGTCTACAATGCCAGCATCCCATACCCAAGCACCAGTTTGAGTCCCTGCTGCTCTACTTTGGATCCAGCTCCCTGCTAATGTACCTGGGAAGGCAACAAAAGATGGCTCAAATGCTTGGGTCTCTGTCACCCATGTGGGAGACCCAGATGGAACTCCAGGCTCCTGGTTTTAGCCTGGTTTAGCCTCTCCCCCTCCCCCTCCCCCTCCCCCTCCCCCTCCCCCTCCTCCTCCCCCTCAAATAAACAAGTAAATTTTTTTTTTTGACAGGCAGAGTGGACAGTGAGAGAGAGAGAGAGAGAGAAAGGTCATCCTTTGCCGTTGGTTCACCCTCCAATGGCCGCCGCGGCTGGCGCGCTGTGGCGGGCATACCTCGCTGATCCGATAGCAGGAGCCAGGTACTTATCCTGGTCTCCCATGGGGTGCAGGGCCCAAGGACTTGGGCCATCCTCAACTGCACTCCCTGGCCACAGCAGAGAGCTGGCCTGGAAGAGGGGCAACCAGGACAGAATCCGGCACCCCGACCGGGACTAGTACCCGGTGTGCCGGTGCCGCAAGGCGGAGGATTAGCCTAGTGAGCCACGGGGCTGGCCACAAGTAAATTTTTAACAGAAGTAAAGAAAATGTCCAAAAAATATTGCTGTCCATCAATGTGCACAGAATTTAAAGGTTCACTTAATTTTTTTAAACAAATCATTATTTTTTGTCTCTGGTGTGTCTCTAGTATTTTTCATGGAGAGACTTTCCTGATAGGTGATCCTGGAGCTTCCCCTAAAGTCTTTTCTTACAGGGTACCATTGCAAGCAGAACTCCAGGTCTCCCACCACATCTGTGGTTTGTTTTACTGTTACTAACATAGAGTTCTTTCTCATCAATTGCTATCTTATCACTTAGAAGCAGGCATTATGGCACAGCGAGTTAAGCCCCCTTTGGGAACACTCATATCCCATACAAAGTGCAGTTCAAGCCCCAGCCAATCGACGTCCGAAGGCTGATTTACAGCCTTCAAGGCAGTAGGTGATGGCTCAAGTGCTTGAGCCCTTGCCACTCACTTGGAAGACCCAGATGGAGCTCCTGACTCCTGGCTTCAGCCTGGTCCAGCCCTGGCTGTTGCAGGCGATTGGGAAGTGAACTAGTGAATGAAAGATACCTTTCTCTGTCACTCTCATTCTCCGCCCCCCCCCCCCATATACATACACCTTTCAAGTAGATGAACATAAATAAACATTTTAAAAGATATATCTTATTTAAGTCTGTATTTTTCTGCCTCTACTCTTCGTTACTGTGGAATTCAAGATGGTGTTCCAGGTTACCTTTCTTGCTTCAGGACAAAGTAGTTATTTTCCCAAGTTGTTCTGACTCTTTTGGCTTTGTTATTTTCTGGACTCCCTGAGTTCAGGTCCTTTTCAAAATGAAGGAAGAGGGGGTCAGCAGCGTGGCACAGTAGGTTAATCCTTCACCCTCAGTGCCAGCATCCTACATGGGCTAGTTCCCACATAGCCGGTTCTAGTCCTGGCTGCTCCTTTTCCAATCCAACTCTCTGCTGTGGCCTGGGAAAACAGTAGAAAATGGCCCAAGTACTTGGACCCCTGTACCCACATGGGAGACCAGGAAGAGGCTCCTGGCTCCTGGCTTTGGATCGGCACAGCTCTGGCCGTTGCGGCCATTTGGGGAGTGAACCAACGGAAGGAAGACCTTTCTCTCCCTCTTCTGTAACTCTACCTTTCAAATAAATAAAATCTTAAAAAATGAAGGAAGAATTCTCTCAGCTCCTGCATAGCTTACATATTATATTTTATGTAGAATTTATTTCAGTTATAGAGAAATTTTAATACATTAAGATTTATTAGGCATATAAACTAAAAAGATTGAAAAGAAATTCATAAAAATGTTATTTGTGAATTAAAGGATTTTGGGTGCTTTCTGTGTTATTTCCTATACTTTGTTTTTTTTCCAGCTTTTCTATAGTGAGCATTCAGAACATAATCAGAGAACAATTTTTTTTCTTCTTTTCTCTAGTTGTATTGACACCGCTTGCAGCACAAATCTACTTTGAGGCTCAATGTGAGCTATTGCAATATTTATTTTATGCTAAAAGTTTGTACTGACCACTTTAATCTTTCAAGCTTCTGTTGACGTGTTAATTTCTCTCATGTAACCTCAGTTCCCATCTACACTTTATCAGGATGGCTACCATCAGACACTCACAGTAAAAGTGTCAAGTCCTGACAAAATAGAGCATCAGCTGTGGCGCTGAAACCTCTATGATACACGTGTGTACACACACACACACAGACTAGCCAGCCACCCCCTACTTTGGAGAAATAATCTCCTAGGTAGCTTGGCATCCGCCTATAAGTACTGTGGCCAGACTTTATCTTCAGGGGGTAATTGAAATGTCATGTGAGCCCATCAAAGAGCCATTTTATATATTCTGCTCCACCTTAGCTTCAAGGGCCCTTTATCACTGAAGGAACTAGAATTGGTCAGATATGACTTTTCTTCACAAAGCTAAGGTGATTACTGTTCTTCCTGGTCCTCATCTCCGTTGTTTAGTCTATTTTAACTATTGTATAGAATAAATAACTGTCATTGGATTTCTAGATGTTTTCCATTTTTAGAAATCAGAAATATAGAACTGTAGCCATTTAATTTTCAGTAAGTGGTTTTTTACCTTGGTAAGGGCTCTTTGGAATGTTATGTTGTTAACGTGTTTAAATGCCTCATTTCCCTCTCTACCAAGTTATTTACAGATGTATGGAGCTCTGCATGTACTGCCTAGCTACTAAACTTGCAAAAATACTTTCATATTTTCCAGAACTCCAGAAAAATGGAGATTTCCCAAGGCCGTTCAAGAGACCTCATATGGAAGCATCAGACAGTCGGCTCCACCATGATAAGAAGAAGAGCCATGCTATGTGGAAAAACAAGTGGCCTCGAGAAGGCAAAGAAACCCAAAGGGAAATGATGAATAGGAACAGAGAGCGGGAGAAGCCCAGAAAGGGTGATAGATATCGTGAAGTGGATGAGGACTTTCCCCGGGGCCCAAAAATTCACTCTTCAGCTGGCAGTTTTAAAACCCACAAGTCTCACAAGTCTTTTCACCGTTCATCGCATTTCCGCAAGCCTAGAGAAGACAAGCTTTCCAAAGAGGGAAGGCGGGGAAAGCAAAAGGAGAAGGAGAGGCATGTAGAAGATGAGGGCAATGATAATTTATTCCTTATTAAGCAAAGGAAAAAAAAATCCAAGCTGTGAGATAGCTTCTGACTTGGCTTTCCCTTTTCATTTGGTTTTTATGTCTACAGCATTCTGTATTCTCTTTGACTAAATACTTAAGTTTTGTTTTGTTTTCAATTTTTTAATTTTAGGCATACCTAGAGTTGCTAAACAAAGGCCATAAAGATCCCAGTTCTCTATGAGCCCTATGAGGGGCTTCCAAAAGTTTGTGGAAAAATGGAATTTAAAAATAATACAAGTTTTCCATGAGCTGTTTGAAGCCCTCTTGTATGTTCTGTTAAGTAAGAAAACAGACGGGCTTCTTTTGTTCCAGTATGCCATTTTTACTCAGACTCTTAGGGAGATTAAGAATTTATATTTTCAAGAGAGCTTTTTAAGTATATTTTGAAAAAATGTTAATTGTATGTAATTCATCGCAATGTGAGTATTAAAATTAAATCCTTGTGGGAAAAGAAGGTAATAAGAAAAATGCAATGTTTTTTCAACATTACTTTTTTTAACATTGGAAGAGATATTACCTGAAAATACAAACCCAGCTTTCTTTTCTTGCTTCTGCTGCAGCTGTTGTCAGAATCTTCCTTTAGACAGACTATCACATTTTTACATTACTAAAAATGGAAGGTATCGTTGAAGCCCCAAAAAGGCAGGGAATTGGGCAATATGGCAACATAGTGAGGACTCCATCCGGTATAAATGTCACAAAAAAGAGTTCCTGAAACAAGTGAAAAAGAGTCATCCGAAGTTTTAACATTATCACAGTGGCATAGTTTTTAGCATTTTTGTGGCCACATTTCAAAACTGTCACTCATATACAGAGATGAATAGTACGCGACTTAGAAATTATTTTGTTTTCATAGGTTTTTTAACTGCCACGAAGTTATTCAGAATTTTTTGTACTTGTGAACCTTTTATACTTATCAAGGCCTAGAGGAAGAAAAATAAATTATCTGAAATGAGAAAATAAATTCGTCTTATCGTGAAAAAAGCAATAAGAGTTTGGGTGACAGAGGTCATAGCTGGGTTGGACAAGTGACTAAAGTTACAAAATCATAAACTAGGATCAAAGTGTCATTGTTCTCCAATAAAATAGGATAAAATGAGGTAGAATCAGCTAAATAGGAAAATGTTATGATACTATATTCTTAAATTTGTATTTTAACTCTTGGGGAAGTAAGCAGCTTGTGCCTACATGGTAGGATCAGCTGTTATCTTTTTGGAGGAAAGGAGACTTCTCTCTTCCCAAAGCAGTGCTAGTGTAAATTGTAGGTCTGCTGTCTAGAGCAACCCACCCCTGCTGCTTCATCACTGAGCTAAGTTCACTGTACGTTGGTACATGGCTTCCATGTCCACTGCTGTTTGACCCTGAAGTAAGCATAACAGCCTGCTAAGAGTGACAGCCATTGAGACAGCTTCCTAGAAGTGAGATGATATTATTATTATTATTATTATTCCTCAGTGGGACCTGCACAAGCAGGACTTGGTGTTGATGCGGTGTAACGACTCTGCCTGCTATTCCTAGGGCAGAAACTTGGGACTGCCTTTCTTTAGATAATTACATACATAGAAAATTTTTTGGAGGAAGAAAGGAAATGCTTTTTTTTTTTTTTTTTTTTTTTGACAGGCAGAGTTAGAAACAGAAAGGTCTTCCTTTTCCGTTGGTTCACCCCCTAAATGGCCACTACGGCCGGCGCTTCGCTGATCTGAAGCCAGGATCCAGGTGCTTCCTCCTAGTCTCCCATGAGGATGCAGGGCCCAAGCACTTGGGCCATCCTCCACTGCACTCCCGGGCCACAGCAGAGAGCTGGCCTGGAAGAGGGGCAACTGGGACAGAATCCGGCACCTCAACCGGGACTAGAACCCGGTGTGCTGGCGCCGCAGGCGGAGGATTAACCAAGTAAGCCGTGGCGCCGGCCAAGAAATGCTTTTTTTCTATTTGTCTGTGTACTCTTTCTTATTTTTCCCAGTTTGTTCTGGGATGTAATTTATCCATCAGGTCCATTCATTTATATGCAGACGGGAAAGGAGGCTTTAGGATGCAGTCCTGTTTTCCTGGGGAGGGAAGAACTGAAGCACAGAAGAGTCCCTATTCCATATCCCTTGCCACTGCCCTTCCCCCATCACTCTTTCTTCTTCTTTTTTTTTTTTTTTTTAAGATTTATTTATTTATTTGAAAGAGTTACACAGAGAGAGGAGAGGCAGAGAGAGAGAGAAGTCTTCCATCTGATGTTTCACTCCCCAGTTGGCCACAACAGCCAGAGCTGCGCCAATCCGAAGCCAGGAGCCAGTTGCTTCCTCTGGATCTCTCACGTGGGTGCAGGGGCCCAAGGACTTGGGCCATCTTCTGCTGCTTTCCCAGGCCACAGCAGAGAGCTGGAATGGAAGTAGAGCAGCCCGGTGCCAATATGGGATATTGGTGCTTCAGGCCAGGGCATTAACCCACTGCACCACAGCTCCGCCCCCCCATCACTCTTTCTTACACCAGGTGTTCAGTTACAGCTAGCCAGTCTATCATTTATTCACACACACTTCCCCTAAAAGGATGAGGAATTTAAAACACAGATTCAACAGTTAGTCAAGTAAGACTTTATATTTATAAACACAAAAGAAGAAACAAAGCAAGGATCCCTGTAGTTACTGGTATTGAAGACTCTCTGTCTTCAGCAACAAATTTCCGGAATTCTACCTTGGTTTCTCAGAAGAGAACAAAGGGAAGCCAGTCCCCATTCTCAAAAGACCATGCTATAGCAATGCTTATTAGTAGCTCTTTATTTTTATGTTGTGTAAAGATTACATACTCATTTTAAGGAAAAAATTAAAATGGAAAGCATAAAAATCACTTTTTTCATCCAAAGGTGAGCTAGAATTCTTAGTGTCTATCCTTCCAAAAATATACACATACACATTTCTTTGCAACCTGTGTATTATGAACTCCATATTTTTCAAATATATGCCTATATCATTTTTTCATATCCTGTTATATGGCCATGCCATGATTTGTTTAATCCACTCCCTGTTGTTGAACAGTGTGGCTGTTCCTGATTTTTATTATTTTTTAAAAAGTCCTTCTGCATCATATCTTCTTCATTTGATCCCTTAGGATAAAACAGAATTTAAGGCTCAAAGAAGATGCATATTTGTCATGGAAGTTTTTGTACATATTGCCAAATCATATTCCCAATTCAGGTAGTCTCCCAGTCCTTTCTACCTCCTGGCAGTGTGTGAAGGTCTTCTTTCCACCTGCTCTCACAGTGACAGAATATTGTCATTCCTTTTTCTCTTTGCCATTTTGATAAGCAAAGAAACATTACTTACTAGTTTCTGCAGTGAAAAGATTGATGTGGTCTGTGTGTACAGACAGGTGTGCTTAGCAGTATAGGAATAATCTGTTGCCAAAAGATATGAACAGAATCTTCTCATAGGAAACAACTGAAAAGTCTCCTGCCAACAAAAGATTACACACAAAATAAGAGAGCTTTTTATTCCTTTCTAGCTATCTTGAACCCCTGGTCTTACAGTACTTTGTTTTCATAGGTTAGAGGGTGCTATTGGCATCTAGTCTGTAGAGTCCAGGGGTGTTGCTAAATGTTTTAAGAGTGCACAGAACAGCTCCCCACAACAAAGAATGACCCAGCCCAGAATATCAATTGTGCTGAGGTTGAGAAATATCCAATTAAATTTCTCAAAAGGAATTGTGTTCACTAGGCGGGGGAGTTTGATAGCCTTACACATTTGGCAAGATAGAGCCATATTTTACAAAGCTTAGAATTTCATCTCACTGCTGGTGTTCTAGAGGTTGATGGTATATGTCCCAGTCATCTGGAATAAGGAATGCTGGTTTCATGGCATGAAGCTCTACAGACTGTTGGGACCACTTTGTGGAGGACAGGGCTACTGGAGACTACACCAGATGAGAAGAATTGACAGTACTAAGCAGGAAGCAATAATGCAAAGGCTGAAGCACAGGCCACTGCATAAGCATTATTGAGATAAATACAGAACTTTAGTGTGAGAACAAAGGAAGTCAGCTGGTCAAGGAAGGCAAGAATTGGGTACCAGTGGGACACTGATTGGATAAGACTGGCATTAGGTTGTAGGAACCATCACTGGGACTTGAGTCATAGATCCTTAGGATTTACAGTTGGACTTAGCATTTCAAAGAAGCACCAGCTATTGAGTGATGTCATGTAGTATGTGTGCCATGCAAGTAATCCTATGTTGAAGTTGGTTGGTGTGTGATTTGTACCCATAATTTCATAATTGCTGTCTCCAGAGAGAACAACTTAATGATTATATTGAACATTTCACACACCCATCCTAACAATTGTGAAGTAAACCACTTCTTAAAGTGATTTCCTAGGAACTGTTTCCAGGAAAAGGAGTAGGGAAGTGAGACGGGGAAGAGAAGGAAGCAGAGCTGGATGCGTTGCCAAGGCAAGTCCAATAAGAGAAGTTTCGGGCTCACAGGGGAACACTAGGGACAGTGTAGGCCACGTGGTCAGGAGTTTGTATATTTTGGTAATCAGTCATTATTGAAGAACTGCTCCTGACAACCGTTCCTATTCAACTGTGTCTCATTATGAATGAAATACTGAAATCACCCTCTGCAACCGCAATCCCAGAACAAAAGGATACTTTTGTTCTTACACCATATTTGTAAACATTTTGGAATGCCAAAAAATACAGCTGTGTCCTGATGTACAGCATGCAGTCATTTCCTCAATAGAGTTTATCAGCCTGAGGAATCCATACATGACAACAGCAAGTGCAATGTGAAAGGATTTCAGAGCATCAGATGTGCTGCAGCATTTATCACAGTCACCCTCCAGGGCAGTCTAGGAGTTTCCACCTGCGGCAAGATTAGAGTATCGGGAACTGTATTTACTGCCCATCCTGAAGCAACATAGAAAGTCTGTGAAACAGTTTTCAAGACTGAACATCAGAGGAGGAGAGACCGTGAGCTTCAAGAGATGGTAACCAAGTGAAGGGTTCCTTGTGACTGCTCCAGCTAACTGCCTGGAGAGCGGCCCCACTGTGGAGCAAGAATAGGAACCCAGGGAGAGCCTGGCAGTCTCCCCGAATTGAGGAAACACAACTGGGAGTCTGGCAAAGCCACAGTGGCTAGAGTGCACAGGTCAGGCTCCCAGAAAGGAGCTACATAGTGGGAGAGTCCAGAGGTCTGCCAAGGGGTGCCCCCAGCAGTCTTTAGGTGAGTGCTGATCTGAGGCTCCGTGCGAGGAAGCCGCCTGGAAGGATTAGAGGAACTCACCGAGTTCACACCAGCCAGGGTGGAAGCCTTGGGGTCGGAGGGGCGTTGGCAAGAGTACGCAGAAGAGTGTGCTGAGGGAAAATTAGCCAAGGGCCAAAGTCAGATTCTGCCTGGTTCTTAAGAATAAGACCACCGCCGTGGCTCAATAGGCTAATCCTCCACCTTGCGGCGCCGGCACACTGGGTTCTAGTCCCTGTCAGGGCGCCGGATTCTGTCCCGGTTGCCCCTCTTCCAGGCCAGCTCTCTGCTATGGCCAGGGAGTGCAGTGGAGGATGGCCCAGGTGCTTGGGCCCTGCACCCCATGGGAGACCAGGAAAAAGCACCTGGATCCTGGCTTCTGCCATCAGATCAGCGCGGTGCGCCAGCTGCAGCGGCAGCCATTGGAGGGTGAACCAACGGCAAAAAGGAAGACCTTTCTCTCTGTCTCTCTCTCTCACTGTCCACTCTGCCTGTCAAAAAAAAAAAAAATCTACATTAAAAAAAAAAAAAAGAATAAGACCTGAAAATGTTGTTTCAAGCCACCAATTCCAAGAACAAAGCTCAAGAACTTACAGAAGTACAACAGTATCCAGCGGAATACTACGCTAAGTGTAAATTGTAATCTATGGTAATAGCAGATCAGTGGGTGCCTGAGGGTGGGAATGGTTGGGCGCGGCAGGAGGTAGATACTCCAAAGGAGCACTGGGAACCTGCATGCTGAATATGTTAATTGCCTTCACTGTGGTGATGTTTCCACAGGTGCGTACATATCTCCAAGAAAAGGTCTTACTCCACATAAGGAAACTATTGGAGGGCCGGCGCCACGGCTCACTAGGCTAATCCTCCACCTTGCGGCGCCGGCACACCGGGTTCTAGTCCCGGTCGGGGCACCGTATTCTGTCCCAGTTGCCCCTCTTCCAGGCCAGCTCTCTGCTATGGCCCAAGTACTTGGGCCCTGCACCCGCATGGGAGACCAGGAGAAGCACCTGGCTCCTGCCTTCGGATCAGCGCGATGCGGCAGCCATTGGAGGGTGAACCAACGGCAAAAGGAAGACCTTTCTCTCTGTCTCTCTCTCTCACTGTCCACTCTACCTGTCAAAGATTAAAAAAAAGAAACTATGGAAACATTTTAATGTTTTTTTCACTGATTTGAAAACATTCTGAGAAGTGCAGCCAAGGTCCAATAGTTCATTGACTATCTTCGGTTTTGTTTCATTCTTTGCCCATGTCGGGTCAACAAAAAGACAGTGACACTAGGCATATATACAGCTGCAGGGACTTGGGGGAGGAGGCTCCTAATTTTTAGGCCTAAGCTGGAACTTGCCCCAGAGGCGGCATGGTGAAAACTGCACCAGCATTGGAGAACTGAGACCCACAAGCTACCGTCTTAATGGCTGGCCTAACTCTAAGCCTCTCCAGCTTGGCCTTCTGTGGTTGTTTACTCCTGTGTCTCATCTTGCAGCCTCACCGCCATACCTTCACCTGTGCTGTTGATTGTGCCCAGGATGTCCACTTCCGCTTTTATGACCACCCCCAGAATTAATTCCTCCCTTTCTGGTGTTCCTGTTGTGGGGAGCAACTCAGACTAGACTGTTACTCGAATTAAGACTTATTCTATGCATCTGCTCTCCCACAATATGGCGCTGGGAGAGGAGGAAACAGCTTCTACACAGCTGCCTCCAGTTCAACCAATAAACTGTAGGACCTGCTCCTGATTGGAGGAGAGCAGCGTACTCGGCGTGTGGGTAGCAGAGTTGGGATTGGTGGAAGAGGACTATAAAGGAGGAGAGAGACAACATGCACAAGGAACATCTATCTGAAGGAACACCTGTGCAGCCCCCGAGAGAGCCGGCCGGCGGTGTGCCGCTCCCCCGCGGAAGTGGGGAAAGTGGCAGGGGGCCCGCCCCTCCACGGAGGTGGAAGGGACAGTAGCCAACCCGGGAAGAACCAGCAGTAAACCCGGGAAGGGCCGAGCAGACAAAAGAACAGCGCAGGGTCCTGTGTCGTTCCTCCACGAAGACGGGGAGCGACACCTGTTGTGTTCTAAGTCATTTATTCAACATATATTTGCCATGGACCTTCTTTGTGCTAGATAATATTCTGGCTGAGAAATTTTGAGTCGGAAGGTCTAACAAGCAATTCAGAAGACATGCAAAAGGCATTACTTTGTCTTGGAAGTGAGTAGTGTAGTGAGAGATACGAGTGTGATGGTAACACCAAGGAACGGAAATGTGACTGGTCCTGCCCAGGAGAGTCAGGGGAGACTGGGCAGGAGATTTTGCTGAGTCTTCATTAGAGAACAGAAATGTTAGCAGAATTTTTGCATGCCAGCAAAAGAGGAGGAGCTGTCCCAGGAGAAGATACCATGTCTGTAAAGACGTGGAACTAAGCAGTTAGGAAACAGCAGAGGTGCGTTCTGTTCCAGTTCCCTGAGATGCCGTAACAAATTCCTGCAAAGGGCATGACTTTAAACAAATTTGAGGATGGCTTTGTGGCACGTGGGTCAAGCCACTGCTTCGGACACCCATTGCCTTATATTGGTTTGAGTCCCAGCTACTCAGTGCTTCCAATCCAGCTTCCTGCCAGTGCATCCTGGTAGTCACCAAATGATGGCTCACCTGCTTGCCACTTATATGGGAGATCTTGACAGAATTCCACTCCCAGCTTCAACGTGGCCCAGCCCTGGCTGTTGGGACATTTGGCAAGTGAATCAGCAGATGGAATCATTCTCTGGCTCGTGGTCTCACTGCCACTCTGCCTTTCAAGTAGATAAAAATAAGTAAAACAATTTTTTTCTTAAAAACTAGAAATTTTCTCTCAATTTTGGAATTCAGAAATGCAAAATCAAGATGTGAGCAGTGTTGGTTCCTTCTTGATGCTCTGAGAGAAAATCCATCCTGTGCCTATCTCCTAGCTTCTATCAACTGTTGGCGCTCCTTGGTGCTCCGTGGCTGTGTAACTGCAGTCCCTACCCTCTGTCTCTTGGCTTAGTGGCCCACCTGAAACCGAGATCGTCTTATCCCAAAAGCTTTAATTAGTTACAGCTGTGAAACATACCTGTTTGTAAATCAGATCACACTCAGAAGTGCCAGGGGTTAAGACTTGGTTGTGTCTTTTTGGAGAGCACAGTTCGACCCACTACACATCCCAAAAACTTTTTTTTTTTAATTTCCTTTACCAAGTTGTACTTTGTTTTTATTCCCTGAGCTAGTCCTGGGAGCTATGATCTTCTGTCTCTTGGTTTGGCTCTGCATCCTGATGTATATTTTCTTCAAGACATTAAGTATATTATGTATAATTTCACATTTTGTGTAGATCTTTGGGTTCCTTTGTAAAATCACTGCTAAGTCAATAGAAGTATGAACTGAGAGGCATCTGGCAGAGTTAATGGCCAGCTTCTGCCAAAGCAGTTCCAGAACAGTAGTGAGCCAGGAGGCCAGGTCGCAGTGTGTGGAGGTGAGAATGTGCGTCTCAGACCTTCGGCTGTAAAAGGGTGACAGGACAGAATCCTGGGTAGAGTGAGCTTTCTCCCTGGAGGCGCTCATATCAAGAAAAGAGGGAAGGAGTGGAGATGGGTGAGCAAGAGGGGGAGATGCATCCCTAGTGCCTCCCTTCTGATGGAGAGGCCTTTCCAAAGCCAAGGGAATTGGCATGAGGGTTCCAGGGAGGTATGGAGAGACCACCGAGTGAGTGAAAAGGGGGCCTCTGGGGGCCTGGGAAGGTGCTAGGGGGCCAGAGGAGGTGGAAACCAGGAGTCCTGTCACTCTCATTGGGGAAGAGCCCTGTGACTGCCAGAGGGAGGGAGATGGGAACACATGTGCAAAGGGTTTCTAGTAGGAAAACCAGCCCCACCCTCCCTCCCTGACTCTAGCTGCTTCACTCGTTTTTTTTTGTTTTTTTTGTTTTTTTTTTTTAAGATTTATTTATTTGAAAGGCAGAGATACAGTGAGAGAGAGAGAGAGAGAGAGAGAATCTTCCATCTGCTGGTTCAAATGGCCTCATCGCCTGGGGCTAGGCCAGGCTGAAACCAGGAGCTTGGAGCTTCATCTGGGTCTCCCACATGGGTGTGGGGGCCCAAGAGCTTGGGGCATCTTCTGCTGGTTTCCCAGGAACATTAACAAGGAGCTGGATCGGAAATGGGGCTGGCACCCACATGGGATGCTCACACGCAGGCAGAGGGGGCCGGTGCTGTGGCATAGCCGGTAAAGCTGCCGCCTACAGTGCTGGCATCCCATATGGGCGCCAGTTTGAGTCCTGGCTGCTCCATTTCTGATCCAGCTCCCTGATAATGCACCTAGGAAAGCAGTGGAAGATGGCCCAAGCTGTTGGGTCCCTGCACCCATGTGGGAGACCAAGAAGAAGCTCCTGGCTCCTGGCTGTGGACCAGCCCATCTCTGGCCATTGTGGCCATCTGGGAAGTGAACCAGAGAATGGAAGATTCTCTCTCTCTCTCTCTAACTCTGAGTTTCAAATAACTAATAAATAAATCTTTAAAAAAGTTTTTAAAAAGTTCAGCCCTGTAGTCACTAGTGAATAATCCTTATAAATGTGCATATATATTGATATTGTCTGAAGTACGTCTGCCAAGCGTAGTCCAGCCTCGTTTGTGTGATAGAGTGGTGTAAACGCATTGCTAATCAGATGCTGGCACAAGCCGATAAGCCGTTCTGAGAGAGCCTCGGAGCTCTGATAGCCTCCCTGTGTGGGCGTCTGTTCCAGTTGCAGTTGGCAGTCCTCGGCTTCACGTCCGTGTACTCCTCGATGACCAGTGTACCTGTCTGCTGGCCGCTCAGCAAGTCCCCAGCCTTCCCAGCTGCCAATAGTAAGCCCTTGTAACAAGCACCATGTCCCAGCCTCTGAGAGCCTTCTTGCTCTGTGCACACCCCTCTCCGCCCGTCATTCCAGCTGTCTGTGTTGCGCCCAGCCCTTCTCTCATGAGTATTCCGACTGAATTCTCAGGGGCCCACAAGCCTCTCCTTCATGCCTCACCAACCAGGAACTAAAATGTGGTTTGTGTACAGGCTAGAAACGATGTAAGGGGAGCATGGCAGTTGGTTAAATGCCACCCTTGTGATCAGTGTCTGGAAACGTCCCTAATAATAAATATGCTTCATTTGATCCTGTTTCTGTGGGAAAGCCAGTTACAGCTTGGGTCATGTGCACAGAATCTAGGGTGTTTCATCAACCTCCATAAACACGCCTGGCGCAACCTGAGGCAAATCCTGTGTGGCTGTCTAGTGCCGGCCACCCCTGAGGCGCTCTCGCTGTCTCCCCAGTGGGCAAAACAGAGGCAAATCCCCTTGAGTTCTGCGCAGGTTGCTTACAGGATATCTGTTATGTACCAGGCACTGCACTGCACTCATGATGATGAACCAGACCGATGTGATCTGTCCCCTCACGGGACCTGTAGCCCATGGGGTGATGGGCATTGTCCAGAGAGTTTGTTCTTAGCATACAGGAGAGGTTTCAGATAATCTGTTGATAGAACAAAGAGATAAAGGTCATATCGTCTATTCTTTCTCATGGGGTCTGGCATGGGACCTGATGCAATCAGGCTTCAGTCATTGATTTTTATTATTTAAAAAATTTATTTGGGGCCAGCGCTATGGCGCAATGGATTAAAGCCCTGGCCTGAAGCACTAGCATCCCATAAGGGCGCCGGTTCTAGTCCTGGCTGCTCCTCTTCCGATCCAGCTCTCTGCTATGGCCTGGGAGGACAGTGGAGGATGGCCCAAGTCCTTGGGCCCCTGCACCTTCGTGAGAGATCTGAAGCAGGCTCCTGGCTCCTGGCTTCGTGTCGGCACAGTGCCAGCCACTGCAGCCAATTGGGGAGTGAACCAGCAGGTAGAAGACCTCTCTCTCTCTCTCTCCCTCTGCCTCTCCTTCTCTCTCTGTAACTATGACTTTCAAATAAATAAATAAATAAACTATGACATCCAAATAGTATTTTTCTAAAAAAAGAGTTACAGAGAGCCAGAGGCAGAGACAGAGAGAAAGAGAGAAGTTACTTGAAAGAGTTACAGAGAGCCAGAGGCAGAGAGAGAGAGTCTTCCACCCAGTGGTTCACTCCCCAAAAGGCTGCAATGGCCATAACTCAGCCAATCTGAAGCCAGGAGCCAGGAGCTTTTTCCA
Source organism: Oryctolagus cuniculus (assembly GCF_051225735.1). Classification (NCBI taxonomy): domain Eukaryota; kingdom Metazoa; phylum Chordata; class Mammalia; order Lagomorpha; family Leporidae; genus Oryctolagus; species Oryctolagus cuniculus. The sequence goes on from NC_142867.1 coordinate 200,389,058, forward strand.
AGTGCTCCACATGGGTGCAGGGGCCCAAACACCTGGGCCATCTTCCAGTGCTTTCCCAGGCCATATCAGGGAGCTAGATCAGAAATGGAGCAGCCAGGACTCAAACAGACACCCACATGGGATGCCAGCACTGCAAGTGGCAGCTTTACCTGCTACGCCACACTGCCAGCCCCCATCAATGATTTTAAGTCACCAGTTTCCTGCTGTTCTCTGCACATTACCAAAATGGGGACAACTAAACCTTGACAACAGTTTAGCCAACTGGACTGGGAAGTTGCACTGCATTAGGCAAGTGTGCGGTGGCTCCTTCAGAAAGATGGGGAGGAAGGCAGGACTGTGGGGCTGGTATTACAGGCTTTGGGAGACACAGAGCTTGCCAGTGTTGGATGCCCGTTTGCTGTATTAAGCCCAGGCAAATAAGACAAGCTTTCTTTTTTTATTTTTTAAGATTTATTTATTTATTTGGAAGACAGAGTTACAGAGAGTGAGGGATGGAGGTCTTCCATCCACTGGTCCACTCCCCAGATGGCCGCAACAGCTGGAGCTGAGCCGGTCCGAAGCCAGGAACCAGGAGCCTCCTCCAGGTCTCCCACATGGGTGCAGGGGCCCAAGCACTTGGGCCATCCTCTGCTGCTTTCCCAGGCATATCAGCAGGGAGCTGGATTGGAAGTAGAGCTCCTGGGACTTGAACCATTGTCCATATGGGATGCCAGCACCATAGGCAGCTTTACCTGCTACACCACAGTGCTGGTCCCTAAATCAAGCTTTCTGAGTTATCAGTACAAGCTCTGTCATGAAAATGGAAGGTAAGAGCAAAGAAACCAGACGGCCACCAATGTAATTCCAGAACAAAATAACCCTGATCACTCAGAAGACCACACGCAGACTTCCTGAGAAAAGTTTAGTCCGGGAGGATTAGTGGTTTTTCTAATCAAAAGTCACCGCTCCAGAAAGAAGCCCCTTGGGTTTCAGTGTTGCTATCTGTCATAATCTATGAGGCTTGTTTTCTACCCTCAGAGAGGATTCATATTAAGGTTGGGGAGAGAAACCCTGAAACAGCTGAAAGAGGCCTTGGGCTGGCATCAGGGAGCCGTGGGTTGTCAGGCAGGAAGTTAGAAATTAGCCTCTGTGTGTGTGAGAAGGGCCTGAAGACCAGCACCTACGGAGGAAGCTCCAGAAGCCCAGACCCCGCTAACCTTCCAGGTGGTCCCGGCCCGCCCCGCCAGCCACCACCGAGGAAAACTCCCAGAATTCTCTGTCCTCAGGACCAAATGGGTTACCTGACCTGATAACAAGGGGGAGTAAAACCTTCACAGCCGCCCTAAGGGAAGTCCCTCTACTCTGCCCAGTGCCAGCAATTCTGGGGAGGAATTTGCTAATTTTCACACAACAAAGTAGTGTACTGCCCTAGTACTCCCACTAGGACTCCCCTAGTACTCCCACTAGGACTCCCCATCCTTTGTCCTGGAGGAGAGGAGAGGTGGGTAAACAGAGTCCCTTAAAAACCAGACTGCGTGCTCAGCCCTCTGCCTCTTAGCTGAGCCGCCCAGCTGGCCTGCCCAGGTGTAGTCTCTCCGTTTAACCATGTGACCTCGCTCTCCCCCAGTCCGAGCGACTGGGCGCTCTCTGTCCCTTCATTCTGGCAGATGCCCTATCCCCAGGAAAACCTTATTACTAACCTTGTTACTTCACTCTCTGTCTCACGCCTGAGAATTCTTTCCTGCATGAAGACAAGAACCCCACGGCTCCCACGGCCTTTGCTCTGGTGACAGGTTCAGCTGCCACTTGATGCTGGCATCATGTATTGGAGCGCTGGGTCAAGTCCTGACTGCTCCATTTCTGATCTGGCTCTCTGCTAAGGTGCCTGGGAAAGCAGCGGAAAATGGCCCCATGTGAGAAACCCTAAAGGAGGTCCTGGCGCCTAACTTTCGGCCTGGCCCGGCCCTGGTTATTGCAGCCACTTGGAGAATGAACCAGCAGATGGAAGGTTCTCTCTCTCTCTCTCTCATCCTCTCTGTGTGTGTGTGTGTCTCCCTTTCTCTCTGTCTCACTCTGCCTTTCAGAGAAATCAGTCTTCAAAGAGACAGAGATAGATAGACAGACAGACAGACAGACAGACAGACTTCAGAGAGGAGGTAGCATTGGAATTGGCTCTTGGAACATAAGGAAGACTTTAGCGTGTAGACTAAGGGAAATACATTTAAGGTGGAAGCTGAATGTAGGCCTGGACGTAAGAAAACAGAGGACCCACTTAAATAAGAGCATCTCATACAATCCGCCTGGGCCGTAGCTCACATGGGGATAGTGAAGGGAGATGAATGAGCAAGGTCGCTGACAGCTCTGAATTGCAGACTAAGGTGTGTGGTCCTGGCATCTTAGCTTAGCTCTGCTTCGTTGTCCTTGTCTGCAAAATGGAGGTAACTTCTCCCTCTCTCTGGGTAAAGTACCTCAATATATCTACTAGATATCTACCATGTATTACAGACAAACTATTTGTGTAAGGACCAACAGAAATGCTTTGTGAAGGGCAGCTGATATGGTGACAGCGACAGCTTGGAGAAGGGAAATGAATGACATGCTTGGAGATGGGTTTTAGATTAACACAGCACTGCACAAATTAGCACTTTTATAATATTAGTACTTATAAATTGCTTTTCTTTCTGGGGAATTAAGTGTTCTTTATCTGCCTTTGTGCAGAGACATTGTAGGTGGTTGTGTCGGTCAGGATTCTCCAGAGAAACAGAACCAATAGTAGAGATTTATCACGCTCGCAGTGTGGGGGTTGGCGAGTCTGCAACCCTTCGGGCAAGCCAGCGGGCTGGGACGCAGGCGGGATTTCTATCTGGGCCTTGTCTGGAGGCAGACTTCCTTTTTTCTTCTGGAAACCTCAGCTTTTGCTCTTAAGGCCGTCAGCTGCTGTGTTATTGAGGGTCATCTTTCATAGTCAGCTAACAGGCACATCTACGGAAAACCTGCCTGCCGCCTCCAGGCCCCCGGCCTAGCCAGCTCGGCACACACAGCGAATTATCACAGTGGGCTTTCATCTCAGATATGGAAACTGAGGCAGAGTGCAGCAAGCTGAAGCCCAGAATGAACAATTCTTAATCCCTAGAGCAGGATACCAGGCCTGCCAGGTAACTGTTATACCTTCGTGATCATTCTATTTGATTTTCTATTTGATTCCCATTTCTTTTTCTTTTTTTTTTTTTTTAACAGGCAGAGTGGACAGTGAGAGAGAGAGACAGAGAGAAAGGTCTTCCTTTGCCGTTGGTTCACCCTCCAATGGCCGCTGCGGCCAGCGCGCTGCGGCCGGCGCACCGCGCTGATCCGATGGCAGGAGCCAGGAGCCAGGTGCTTCTCCTGGTCTCCCATGGGGTGCAGGGCCCAAGCACTTGGGCCATCCTCCACTGCCCTCCCGGGCCACAGCAGAGAGCTGGCCTGGAAGAGGGGCGACCGGGACAGAATCCGGCACCCCAACCAGGACTAGAACCCGGTGTGCTGGCGCCGCTAGGCGGAGGATTAGCCTAGTGAGCCGCGGCGCCAGCCCTGATTCCCATTTCTTATGTAAGATTCTCCATAGACATAATGAAGCTGAACACCCATGTGTATACTGTGGGGAGGAATGAGGGGATCCACATCAGATCAGGCCCCCAGCCAGCGATGGAGACTCGGGCTTGGAGGGTCCAGGAGTGGGGCTGGCTGCCTGGGACACACGGAGCTCTTGTCTCTGGCGGGGAGAACACCCCAAAGCGAAGCTATGGCCCAGGGATCTGTAGTGGAGATTCCGGCTCCTGCTCAGAGAACAGCGTCTCCAAATTCTGATAACCCTAGATACTAGAAATGTCCCTCGCAACTAACTGCACCCCTCAGAAAAGTCCCTGCTCCTCTCCCCACCACTCCCCTACCGCCAGTGAGGAGGCCAAGATTCAGGGCAGAACAGGGAACCTTCCTGAAACGGAAGCCATCCACACGGCTTTCTCAGTCCTCCCCCAGCGCCCCTCGCAGGGTCGGCCCCCCTGCTTAGTCTTTCTGGGAGGGGAGCTTCTCAAACTTGCCTCAGCCTCAACCTCAGGCCCACCCCCGTGGGGCCTCGGGGGACTTGGGGGATCCACAGTCATCATGGACAAGTCACGGGTCAGCAGCCACCTCTCTTCCGCACCGGCACCAGTTAATCATCTCTTCCTGGTGATTTGCATGACAACCCCCCTGCACTTGGGGGCCCAGGGGAGTTTTCTGGTTTTATCGCCTCAATTAACTTTGGCCTCCTGGGTCACTGTGGATTCCCCACCACAGACCCGACCTCTGAAGCCTGTCTGCCCCGGGAGGCTCTTGTCTTTCCATGCACCTTCCCTGGCCGTCAGCAAGCCAGGTTGCCCACACAGCGCCATCTTGCAGGGGGTGGGGAGATTCGGTCATGGCAGAGTTCATGAAGTTCTGCAGGATGTCAGAGCTAGAAGATTGTCTAGTCCACGCTTGCCAGCCTACTTCACCTCCCACTTCACAGATGGGAAGACCAAGGCCAGAACTGGAAAAAGCTTTGCCCTTGGTCATACATCAGGAGGCATGGCCAGACCTGGGCCTTGGCACTCTCCCTATTAGCTCCCTCTGCTGCACTTCATCAACAGAAAACTTCAACAAATCAGGAGTGAGGGAAAAAATGTGTTTAAAAAGGTTTCAGTCTGGAGTCCCAGCAGGCTGTTCCCTCCAGGCCCTACCTGTCCACACGGCAGCCACGTGTCGGGGCCCCATGCAGCCTCAAGCTGCCAGGCTGGGGCGTGTGAGCACAGGGCGGTGGCTGAGCCACATTCCCTCTCTCAGCGCGGTAAGTAAGCCCTCCCTTAGAATCCTCATGAGGAGCCAGGGAGCGGATGCGAGGATTGTGAGACAGTTGGGAGGGGACCAAGAAGCAGCAGATCAAGTGAGCAGAGGAAAGATCTCCCGTTCCCAGACCAAGCCCCCAGCGCTTGCTCCTGGGGTTTCCAGGACAAAGCAACTGTCAGAATCAGAAGGTCACTCTTCTACAGCTTGGAGGACTTTCCGAGATGATCAACCCTCTTGGTATATACAGGGAAACTGAGGCCCAGAGAGACCCTCCCATCCCATAGTGACAGGCAGACCCAGCACTGGTTTGCATGCTGTGACTCCCAGGGTGGGGGGCCAGGGCACGTGGCAGGGTTTGGAGGTGGCGTGGAGCAGGGAGCAGTGATGGCCATCTTTTTGGAGATCTCCAGGCTAGAGAAGAAAAACACGGCAGAGGAAGGCTGAGGTTTCTCTGTGACAACAGACCTGGTGCTATAAAGAAATCAGTGCGGTTGCGACAGGGAAAGAAAGGCTGTGAAAGTGAAATGTGTAATATGTGAGAGGAGGAAACTGAAAATGTGTTCTCCATCCCATGCAAATCATCTGTGGCCCTTTGTCCTGCACCTGCAGCGGCTCACAACATACACAACACAGCCTCACACAGGGCTCAGGGTCCCACACCATCTGGGCTGGGCCGCCAGCTCCAAGTGCAGCAGAACAGGCGCGGAGACGGGAGGTGTCCCGAGATGCCCGTGCTGCACCTGCGAGTGTCTGACCTTCCAGGGGGCTGCCAGGAGGAGAGCTGGCTCACAAAGAGGCCCGGCTGAAGTGGCCCCACTGGGCACTGCCCTCCACTTGGCCGTACGCATGCCCTCCCCGTCAGCTCCAGATTTCCTGCCCTGCTCGCCTCCTGCCCCGCCCCCCACCCCTCTCCAGATACCCCTGGCTTTTCTGTCCTGGGAGAATTTGCTCGTGCTGTGGGCCCTGCTGGAGATGCTCTCCTTCCCTTCCTCTCCCCAGTGCTGCCAGAAACCCCATGGGGAAGCCCTCCCTTCTGCTCCAGGCACCATTAGTGTCTCTCGCACCTCTGCCTCTCCACCTCTGTGCACTTCCTTATCCTGGCCTTACCTGCGAGTTTTAGCAGTCCATTTACACCCTCAGTTTCCTACTGCAGACAGGGCAGATATTTGTCTGATTCTTCTTTGCATCCCCAGAAGCCAAGCACTGTGCCTTGTACCCACTAGAGGCCAGAGATGGCAAACATCCAGTCCGAGCCTGGGGCAACCTTGCTTGGAAACTCAGCGGCTTCTCAGCAGGGCTCCAGGTAGTGCTGCTTGTCAACCAAGATAGGCTTTCTTGGGACTGGCATTGTGGCATGGTGGGTTTGGGTAAAGCTGCCACCTACAATGCCAGCAACCCCTAAAAGGGTACCAGTTTGTGTCCTACCTGCTCTACTTCCAATCTAGCTCCTTGCTAATAGCCTGGGAAAAGCAGCAGGGGATGGCTTGGGCCACTGCCACCCATGGGAGAATGGGATATGGGATACAGCTCCTGGTTCCTGGTTTCTGCTTGGCCCAGCCTTGGCCATTGCGACCATTTGTGGAGTGAAACAGTGGTTAAAAGACCACTTGCTCACTCACTCTCTCAACATCTCTCTGTAACTCTAACTTTCAAATAAATAAATAAATCTTTTTTTTTAAAAAAAAAGATGTGCTCTCATTTTTTCTTTAGAAAGAAAATTTTAAATGTTTTAAATTTATTTTCTTTTTATTTAAAAGGCAGAAAGACAGATCTTTCATCCAATGATTCACTCCCCAAATGCCCACAACAGCCAGGGCTGAGCGCAGTCCAGGTCTCCCACCGGGGTTAGGCAGGGACTCACATACTTGAGCCTTCATCTGCTGCCTCCCAGAGTGTGCATTAGCAGGAAGTTGGATCAGAAGCAGAGCAGCTAGAACCTGATACGGAACGCCGGCATCCAAGGACAGCTTAAGCACTATGCCAAACACACTCCTAAAGCTGACCTTTTAAAGACAGCTTGTTTGTGAAATTAACCTATGCTGTCATTAAATACTTTGAATCATAATATGTCCAAGTCCAAATTCAGACCAGAAATGAGGAGCTGGCAAACTAATTTGAATTTTGCATATATTACATGCTCCTTGTTCTGCAGCTTGGTGCAGATGGCCAAGCTGACTTGAGCAATGTGAACCCTGGCCACTGTGACACAGGGTTTTCCAAAGGCACCCCCATGGCTGGCTGGAATCAAACTTGGGAACAACACAACATCTCAGACACCAAGGTCCAATGGAAAGGACCGTCCCCAAGGTCCCTGAAGGCTGCCATACAAGCAGCAGGCTGTATACACCATGGAGGAGGTTGCCATTTGCAGCTGTTGCACACTGGGGCCCCGAGCTGATCTGTGATTTCTGAGACATGCCAAGGCTCACTTCCTCATCATGCCCTCTTGCTGTCCCGGGTTTACTCCTAGACAATCCACCCAGGGATTCCTCAGTCCTGTACTCACATACACGCTCACACATGTGCTCATACATGAACACACTGGCTCGCACGCCTGTGCTACACTCATGTCACACACATGCTTGTATACACAAGCATGTGATCCACATACACGTACTCTCTCCCATGAAGCATTTCATGAGCTTCAGGAGTCTTGGTGAAGATTTCAGGGCTACAAGGAGGGGCTACATTATACTGTACACAGCTTCCCCCCGCCCTTGTAGATTCCTCTTCCCACTCTCTCTGCCTTCTCCTCACCTCTTCCCTCCTTTCCTCCAACAGTGTCTCCTCCCAAGTTTCAAATTCTCATCCCTTTGATTGATTAGTTGATTGGTTGATTATTTATTTTCTCCCATACACTGGTTCATTTCCAAATTTCCAGGCTAGGCCAGGCCAAAGCCAGAACCTCCCCCCATCAAAAAAAAAAAAAAAAGTTTAAGATTTATTTATTTATTTGAAAGGCAGAGTGACAGAGAGAGAAAGAGATCTTCTATCTGCTAGTTCACCCGCCAAATAGTCACAATGGCCAAGGCTACCCCAGGCTGAAACCAGGAGTCAGGAACTCCATCTGAGTCTCCCACGTGGGTGCAGGGGCCCAAGGACTTGGGCCATCGTCTGCTGCTTTTCTAGGTGTGTTAGCAGGGAGCTGGGTCAGAAGTGGAGCAGCCAGGGATCAACCCAGTGCTCCAGTATGGATGCACTTCACAAGCAGCTTCTTAACCGCTGTGCCGCAACGCTGGCCGCCCCAGAGCTGGGAATTCCACCCAGGTCTCCCACACGCGTGTCAGGGACCCAGCTACTGGAGCCATCCCCTGCTGCTCCCAGGTGCACCTGAGCAGGAAGCTGGAGTCAGAAGCAGAGCCAGCTCTTGAACCCAAGCACCCGGATATGCGGTGTGGGCACCCTAAGCGTATCTTAACCACGGCACCAAACAGCCACCCCGTCCCTCTGTTCTGTAGAGCCACTTTGCTGCCCTCTCTGGAGGTGAGGGCAGCCCGTGCTGAGCCTACATATCCCAGCCAGCCAGGGCGTCCTTTCCCCGTGAGTCACTGGAGTCACGTGTTTGTCTTGTCTCCAGTATCATTGTGAATGAGTGAATGGCTGTAACAGAAGACTGTCTTGTCGCAGATCCCCATTGCCCACCCTGAGCTGACCGTTGCGTGATAAACCCTGTTCTGTTGAAGCCCCTGCTCAGTGCCCAGCACTGTGCCAGTGAGACAGAGGTGCTTCGCAGAGAGCTCTACAGCCTAACAGTGGAACAGACCCATAAGTAATGCTGGATGAAGGGTGGGAGGGTTGCCATCCTGGAGGCCGAGGATGTAAGGAGGAGAAGGACCAGATTGGGACGGTCAGCTCGGGGAGGAGGAATGGCATGCGCGGGGGTGCAGGCGGCATGATTGCTGGCTAAGTCGTGCGCCCCTTTCCCTCCATCATCAAAGCCTCAGAAAAATATCTGTTCAGGGTCCGACCGTCTTCCAACAAACACGCATCAGAGGCAACCATTTTCAGATTGCTATCACTGCAGATCAGTTTCACTTGTTCTTGAACTTCATTTAAACGGACTCGTCCAGGAGTCAGCATGTGGCACTGTGGGTTAAGCTGCTGCCTGTGACGCTGACAGCCGTGTGAGTGCTGGTTCCAGTCCCAGGTGCTCTGCCTCCCAACCACCTTCTGGCTGATGGGCCTGAGAAAGCAGCAGGTCTCCCGCACGCGTATCAGGGACCCAACTGGAGCCGTCCCCTGAGAAAGCAGAAGATGACCCAAGTGCTTGGGTCCCTGCCACCCACGTGGGAGACCCAGGTGTAGTTCCTGGCTTCTGGCTTTGGCCTGGCCCAGAGCTGGCTGTTGCACCATCTAGGGAGTGAACCAACAGATAGAAGATCTCTCTCTCCGTGTCTCACCCTCTCTGTCACTCAGCCTTTCAAATTAATAATAAAGAAATCTTTTTTTAAAAAATAGGATCATCCAATATGTATTCTTTTGTCTCTGACTTCTTTAGCCCTGTGTGTCTGTGGGAGTCACCCACCACGGGTAGAGTATCTTAAAGCTTTCTGTCAGACATTGGAAGTTAGGGTACTGAACTTGAAGACGCCCAAACTGAATACAATAGTTTCCTAATCACCCCACCGCAGCAGCAGGGCTCTTGTGAAAATGAGCGTTTATCCTCTTGTTGGAAGAGCTTACCCAGGACGTAAGCCTCAAGGACCACAATGTATAGCAAGCTCGCCCGCCCGCACGCAGCAGCGAGAGGCTCACTCTAGCCCACGACTTAAGAGACTCCGCTAAACCCAGGGTGGATTTTCTATGCCCAGTGGTTTTCCATTTTGTCTTTTAATTTTTACTTTAAGGACTTAATTTTAACAAAAGAGCCAAATTACCACCAAGCTTTGAAATGAACTTGTTTAGAGGAGTTAAAAAACAGGCTTTAGAATATGGGGCTTTAATTAACTTTGGAAGATGGTAATTAAACAGATCCTGTGCCCTGTTTCACACTTTGCAGAAAGCAAGGAGCAGAGAGACTGGAGACGAGGTGTTCACTTGGGCAAAAGTCTGCAACTACCTGAGGAGCTCTGCCTGCCCCACCCTGACCTGTTCCCCTTGGAACAGTGACACCAAGGTCTGTTGAGTTGGGACCCAGGCACCACAGTGTATTTTTTTAAAGATTTATTTTTATTTATTTTAAAGCCAAAGTTACAGAAAGAGGGGGAAGAGTAGATTTTCCATCTGCAGGTTGACTCCCCAAATGGCCACAAGGGCCTAGGGCTGGGCCACCAAAGAATCTGGGACTCCATCCAGGTCCCCAACATGGGTGCAGGGGCCCAAGCACTTGGGCCATCTTCCACTGCTTTCCCAGGTGCATTAGCAGGGAGCTGGATCAGAAGTAGAACAGCTGGCACTCAAACTGGCGCTCTGACATGGGCTGTTGGTGTCACCATGGGGGCATAACCCAGTGTACCACCCAGCTATGATATTTTTAAGCTCTCAGATGATTCCACTGTGCGTCTCAAGGTCGAGAATCTCCAGACTGAGTGGCAGTGACAGGACTGGAAGTCCTGGAAAGGAAGCAGGGATGAAGGCAGAGAGGTCTTCACACCAAAGCACATGGCAGCTCTGGAAGGAGCCAGGAGGGCTGCAGCCCCGCCAGCCGACACCGAGGGACAGCTGCAGCCTCTAGGACGAGTTCTGCTGTGTTTAAAGCCCAATCCAAGCCGCCTGGTGTCCTTTAAAGAAGGAGACTCTGACATACAGAGAGGCACCAGGGGTGCACAGAAGGGTGCCCGAGCTAAAAGACAGCAAGCGAGCGCGGCCATCTGCAAGCCCAGGAGAGCAGCCTCAGAGGAATCCAGCCCCACTGATGGCTTGATCTTAGGGCTAAGAAGTCCTGCCTCCCCAGTGGCACTTTGTCACTAGCGTGAAGAGTCTTTTTTTTTTTAAAGAATTATTTTTATTTTAAAGACAGAGATACAGAGAGAGGTAGAGCCAGAGAAAGAAGTCTTCCATCTCCTGGATCACCCCCCAAATGACTGCAATGGCCGGAGCTGGGCTGATCTGAAGCCAGGAGCCAGAAGCTTCTTCCGGGTCTTTCACGCGGGTGCAGGGGCCCAAGGACTTGGGCCATCTTCTACTGCTTCCCCAGGCCATAGCAAAGAGCTGGATCGGAAGTGGAGCAGCCAGGACCCGAACCGGCGCCCACATGGTATACCAACACAACAGGCTGGGGCCTTAACCTGCTGCGCCACAGCGCCTTCCCTGTGCAGTCTTAGAAGGGTTACTCCATTGGCCCAGTGTCTCTACTTCTAGGAGTCCACCCTGAAAATCAACCAGGATGCCCTTAAAGGATCATCTACCAAGACATGCTTTGAATATTCTTTATAATTACGGATGCTGGAAATGCTAGACAAAGAGAATGGAGAAGTAAATGTTAGCAGTCAATTCAATAGAGCATGAAAAAGCCATTAAATGGTCAAGAGTTTCTTTAAGTTACGTATTCAGCATGATCTCTCACCTATAAAACAGAATGCATTGAGAATGCCCTGCGACAAGAGAGCAGCTAAATAAACCCCGGGGTGTTCGCCAGGAGGAATGCTACACTGCCCGCAACAGCACGGAGGACTCTCCAAAGCCATGCTGAGCTGGAGGAGTCCGACACCAAAGATTCCATTTCTGTAAAATTCAAAATAGGCAAAGCTATCTGAAGGGGGTGGGGGGAGGAATGGGCAAAACTAACCTACAGTGTTAACAGGATGGCAGCTGCCTTGGAGAGAGCGTGACCAGAGGAGGTGCCAGGAATCCTCCTGGGGCGCTGCTCTGAGACCTCCTCACTTTTCCCCAGGAATGCCAGGCAGGAGTCTGCTCTCTGTGGTCGCCAACATCGAGGGTAGCTACAGGTGGTTCTGCCTCCCTCAGCACCTAGGAGACCCACAGGAGTCTGCTTTCCAACTTGGCCTGGACCTACGCATCTGTATCCTAAAGCCAGACAGCCATGCCAGTCCCAGGGTGCAGGGGAGAATGGCAGAGTGGAGGTGATAAGCAAGTGGCTACTTCATCGCAGATACAGATGGGCAGGCCCGGGCACACACTGGAGAGGGCAAGACTCTTTGGGGGCTACGTATGGCACAAAGGGGCTGGTGCCATGGGTAACTTCAGCTCTAGGGCTCAGGAAGGGAGACACGGTGGCCTGGGGTGGGGGAGGGGACATCAGGACAAGGTCTGGAGTTGAAGCCTTGAACCCAGGCTGGCTCAGGTGGCCTTAACCGATCTGTTCCCCTTTGTTTTATTCTCCTATAATATCAGATGAAGTAGGAGTTTTAGAGATTCCCTCTCTTATTTTCTTTTATTTCGTAATGACCTTTTGAGGCCTGCTCTATCCCCAGCCCAATTTACAGAGGACAACACTGAGGCCCAGGGAAGGAAGAGAGTGCCAGGGAAGGGGAATGTGGGTGCCCGAAGTCCATGTGCAGGCAGCACAGAGGGGGCCAAGGGTGGGGCCTGACCTGTGTCTGGGGAGGGGGCAGAGGGCACCACACCCCTCACACCCCCTCACTGCTCACCGGCCTCCTCCGGGAGGCCCTCCACCCCAGTCATTTCGGGAGTGGCACCGGAAAATTGCAGAAATGCGCAGTGTGTTGACACAGCTCAGTGGCAGTTCCTTCTGAACTCCCGGGGGGTATTTTGGTTGGACTTTTTAAATTATCCAGATTAGCATTAGGTGAATTCCCATGTGTGAACGTTTCTCATTTTGTGAGACCAGCTGTCAAAGTGGAAGTGGGTGATGGGCCAGCATGCCCCTTGGTGGTGGGTGTGATGGGCAGGGGCCAGCAGGCTGGCGCGCCCCACCCAGCCCCACCCTCCACCTGCCCCTTGTCAACAACACAGGCTCCGTAAATGCAGCTCTGCCACTGGTCAGCTACAGCCTTGGCCTCCCTACAGAGCTGCCCGAGTTACCAGAGGGGCGCTCTGGAAGAAGTTCAGATAAACAGTCATCGGGAGGGGCTCCAGCCTGGTGAGAAGCACCACCAGGGGGTGCCCTGCCTCCCACCTCCCAGCCTTCACCTCTGCCGTTTATTTCCCGGCATCCAAGTCTCCCATCTCTGCCCAGCGAATACCTGCCCAGTGCCACTGGGGCTGCAGGGCCGCGGGTCGAGAAGCCACGGGGCCGAGAGCGCAGGCTGCAGGGCACAGCAGCGCTCTCCAGAAAAGGACGGCCACAGTGAGGACTCCACAGTCGCCTACTGGAGGGCCACTTCTGCCAGCACCACTCTCTCTGGTCCCCAGCACTTCACACATTTCTATGCTTTGCTTCAGAATAGGGGCCCTAAAGTTGCACAACTAAGGGCTGGCATTGTAGCATAGCGGGTTAAGCTGCCGCCTGTAGCCCTGGCATCCCAAATGGACACTAGTTCAAGTCCCAGCTGCTCTACTTCCATTGCAGCTCCCTGCTAGAAAGCAGCAGAGGATGGCCCAAGTGCTTGGGCCCCTGCACCCATGTGGGAGACTTGGAAGAAGCTTCTGGCTCCTGGCTTTGGCCTGGCCCAGTTCCAGCTGTTGTGACCATTTAGGGAGTAAACCAGCAGATGGAAGGTCTCTCTCTCTCTCTCTCTCTTTCTGTGTGTGTGTGTGTGTCTGTCTGTAACTCTGTCTTTCAAATATATAAATATTTTTTAAAAAGTTGCACAACTAAATAGCTTGAAGATTTTATAATAGAGATGCACAATTTATATCCACACATGTACAGACACTTGGGAGTGTGTATGTGTATATGAAGAGAGGACATATATATACACATATATATTTATGCAAGATGTCTTTTTCTTTTTCTTTTTTTTAAATTTATTTACTTATTTGAAAGGCAGAGTTAGAGATGCAGAGGCAGAGAGGGAGAGGGAGAGGGAGAGGGAGAGAGAGAGAGAGAGAGAGGTCTTCCATCCATTGGTTCACTCCCCAAATGACCTCAACGGCCAGGGCTGGACTAATCCGAAGTCAGAAGCCAGGAGCTTCCTCCAGGTCTCCCACGACAGTGCAGGGGCCCAAGGACTTGGGCCATCCTCCTCTGCTTTCCCAGGCCATAGCAGAGAGCTGGATCGGAAGGGGAGCAACCAGGACGTGGACCATTGCCCACATGGGATACTGACACCACAGGCATCAGTCTTAACTGCTACACCACAGCGCTGGCCCCAGATGCCTTTTTTCTTTTTTTTTCTATTTATTTATTTATTTATTTGAGAGGTAGAGTTACAGACAGAGGGAGAGACAGAGAGAAAGGTCTTCCTTCCATTGGTTCACTCCCTAAATGGCTGCAACGGTCAGAGCTGCACCTATCTGAAGCCAGGAGCCAGATGCTTTTTTCTGGTCTCCCATGCAGGTGCAGGGGCCCAAGCACTTGGGCCATCTTCTACTGCTTTGCCAGGCCACAGCAGAAGCTGGATTGGAAGAGGAGTAGCCGGGACTAGAACTGGCGCTCATATGGGATGCCGGTGCCACAGGCAGAAGATTAACCTACTGCACCAGGGTGCTGGCCCTGAATGTCTTTTTCTTTAAAGACTTCTTTATTAGGGCTGGTGATGTGGTGCAGCAAGTTAAAGTCCCTGCAGCGCTGGCATCCCATGTGGACACCGGTTCTAGTCCCAGCTGCTCCACTTCCAATCCGGCTCCCTGCTATGGCCTGGGAAAGCAGTGGAGGGATAGCCCAAGTTCTTGGGCCCTTGCACCCACGTGGGAGACCCAGAAGAAGCTCCTGGTTTCAGATGAGCCCAGCTCCAGCCATTGCAGCCATTTGGGGAGAGAGCCAGTAGATGGAAGACCTCTCTCTCTGTGTCTCTACCTCTCTCTGCAACTCTGCCTTTCAAATAAATAAAATAAATCTTTTAAAAAAATACTTATTTGTTTATTTATTTATTTGAAAGGCAGAGCCATAGAGAGTGAGAGAAAGAGGAAGATCCATCTTCCATTCACTAGTTCACTTCCCAAATGCCCACAATAGCAGGGCTGGGCCAGGAGGCTAGAAGCCAGGAATCCCATTCAGGTTTCCCACATGGGTGGCAGGGCCCCAAGTGCGTGAACCATCTTATGCTACATTCCCAGATGCATTAGCGGGGAGTTGGAAGCAGAGCAACGGGGACTGGAACCAACACTCCAGTATGAGATGCTGGTGTCATACGTGGGGGCTTGATCCATTGACTCACAATGGCACCACCGGATAGATATCTTTGTATATTCCTAGGAAAAGCTTGGAAAGACACACACGAAACTGTTCCTCTTGCTTCTCACTGAGAAGTGGGTTTTTGCTTTCATGAAGCCTTGTTTGAATTTATTATGGGCACATGTGAAGGTTTTAAGGTTTTGTGTGTGTGTGTGTGTGTGTGTGTGTTTGCAGCTCTCTAGAACTTTTATTTATCTATTTGAATGGCAGAGAGACAGACAAGACAGAGAGATCTTCTACCTGCTGATTTCACTCCTCGGATGCCTACAATAGCTAGGTAGGGCAAGGTTTAAGCCAAGAGTCAGGAATTCAGTCCACATCTTCCACATGGGTGGCAGGGACCCAAATGCTTGAGCCATCACCTGCTGCTTCTCAGGTGCACATTAGCAGGAGGCCAGAATGAGAAGCAG
This sequence comes from Oryctolagus cuniculus, assembly GCF_051225735.1. Lineage (NCBI taxonomy): Eukaryota > Metazoa > Chordata > Mammalia > Lagomorpha > Leporidae > Oryctolagus > Oryctolagus cuniculus. The sequence continues at coordinate 200,404,487 of NC_142867.1, forward strand.
AGCCAGGACTCAAACCGAGGCCCTCTGATACGAAATCCGAGCATCCCAAGGGTTGTCTTAACTGCTGTGCCACAGTCCTGCCCTTAATTATTTTTCTTGTTTTATTTATTTGAGAGAAGAGAGACTGACATACAGAGAAAGAAAGAGCTCTGCTGATTCCCTCCCCAAATGCCCACAACAGCCAAGGCCAGAGCGAGGAACCAGGTCAGCAACCCAGGTCTCCCATCTGGGTGTCAGGAACCCAGTTAGGGGAGCCACTGATGCTGCTGGGAGATTTGCATTAGCAGGAACCTGGAGTCAGGGGCCGGAGTCAGGAACTGGATGGAGGTGCTGCAGTGTGGGTGTGGGCATCGTAACTCTCGGCTGAGCGCGCACTCTGAAGTGTCTGAGCTTTAACAGACATCTCTGAGTATGCATCTGTCTTCTCTCTTGCTGGACTGTGGGACCTTCCTCTGTCCCCTAGCCAGCATAGGCCAGGGCGAGGCACCTTAGCAGAGAGCTGGATCGGACGTGGAACAGCAGGGACTTGAAAGGGCTCTCTGATATGGGACACAGGCCACAGCTTAACCTTATGGTGCTTTTTTTTTTAAAAAAGATTTATTTATTTTACTTGAAAGTCAGAGTTACACACACAGAGAGAGAAGAGGCACAGAGAGAGAGAGAGTGAGAGAGAGAGAGAGGTCTTCCATCCGCTGGTTCACTCCCCAATTGGCCACAATGGCCGGAGCTGTGCTGATCCGAAGCCAGGAGCCAGGAGCCTCTTCTGGGTCTCCCGCGCGGGTGCAGGGAGCCAAGGACTTGGGCCATCCTCCACTGCCTTTCCGGGCCACAGCAGAGAGCTGGATTGGAAGTGGAGCAGCTGGGACTAGAACCGGCGCCCATATGGGATGCCGGCACCACAGGCAGCGGCTTTACCTGCTACACCACAGTGGCAGCCCCAAGTTATGGTTCTTTGAAGTATGTATGCAGGACTCTAATGAGACGTGAAGCAGAGAATACCAGCTAAATGGCTTCTAGAAATGTGTCATCATTGGGCTTACATTTTTTTTTTCATTATAACTTAACAGAACTGTATTCCAGAAGTATTAAGAACAAACAAACAAACAAAAAAAAACACACAAAGAAAAGTGTATCATCAAAACACCCTGACAAACCTCCCCTTTGTATGTTCATGCAGTTCTTCAAGGCCTGTGTGGTCCCGTGTGAGTGCATCGTGCACACATCACAGCAGACTGACCGCTCACCCAGTTTGCTGCCAGATCCTTCGTAACTTCCTGTTATAGCCTGCGCCTTTTCTATAAAATCCCCAAACCCTTATGAGTGCAGACCAGGCCATGAAGCAGACGTTTAAAACTTATTTAACTAATCATCTTGTTATACTGAGGTAGCTTCCTATTTTTTGTTATGACAGCTTTCATCAATTTTTTGAATTACAGCTTTTGCCCAAATGCCTTCCTAATTTTATCCTGGGGACCCACTGAGAGGTGCTTGGGCACCCCAGGCGCAAGCCCCCCGAACAGCAATCTCAAGGTATCTGGGCCACAGACTTGTCTACCAGGTGTCTACATGACACAGAGCTGGCCCTGGACATTGAGTCAGTGCACGGCTTCCTACTTGAGACTCTTAGGGAAGAAAGTCAGCGGAACTCGAGTGAATGGTGCGCAGTGGCAGTAGCAACCATTCTTGGACGGTGAACCAGGATTTGCAGGTGCTGGTCTGCAGGTCCGTTCTGAGCAGCACTCGCCCATACTGCTTCATTAAGCACGGATGTTTCATTGTGGGAACCAGGGGGACTGGTGGTTAGGCCTTAGAAAAGAGCACCCGCGTTCCCACGAGTCTGGCACTGTGCTACGGCCTTCCCACGCCACATTCAGTGGATGCCCCAGCCCTCGGCTGCCGGCCGCCGTGGACCTGCTCTCAAGGGCTTGCTTCACGATGTCCCCAGGGTGTGCTGCCCATGCTCAGGTTGCAGAGGGCCCATGCCCTGCCGTGGACAGGCGCAAACAGCCAGGGATGCCCCCTGGAAGCCGGCAGAGCCAGAACAACTCAGACAGGCCAGTGGGACTTCTGTGCCACTGACACGGTTCGCAGGCCCCTGGAGGATGTCGTTACAGACAGTGATTCTGCAGCTGAATTTCAGTTACGATACCCTGCCATGCAACGTTCTGGTTAACACCAGACCTCGCATTCCACAGTGGTCCCCTAAGCTTAAGTGGCTGGTGATGCCGTAGCCACCTTAGATCAGGTAAGTTCGCTCCACCATGTTCCCGTAACAACGAGCTCGCCTAGCAACACATCTCTCAGGGTGTAGCCCAAGCGACAGACCTATGACTGTGCTCTCAGAAAAGACAAAGAGGAGCACCGAGTGAAGGCAGGGGCCTCAGGATTTGTAAGCTGCAGAGCGACACAGTCAAGTTTGCATCTGAGAAAGAGCAAACTCTAACTACTGTGTGGAGAACAGATTGGAGTGGTCAGAACCCAAGGCCGGGGTCTCGTGGGAGGTCAGGACCAGAGCAGCAGCCAGGGGGGTGGTAACACCAGCCCCAATCCTTCCCCATCACGGCTTCCACACTCTGGCTCTCGCTCCACCCTGAGAGGCGGGTGCTCTCCTACCCACGGACTTCAGGCCAGGTTCTGTGACAAACCTTGGTCCCTCGAATGGGATGGAAGCTGCTGGATCCCACCTCTGAGAACTGACCTTAAAAGGCCTCCCACATTTCCACTTGCCATCTTGTGCACCTGCCATCACCCTAGGGAGGACCTGGGCAGCCAGCCCGCTGACCCTAGGAGTCAGAGAGATGTGGGGCAGCGCTTCCCACCAGGTCACGGGCTCTCTGAGAAAGCCCAGCAATGGTAACAGAGCCACAGGGCCGTGAGAGCAGGTGCCTGTTACAGCACCTGGATCCTGTGGCTGTTGGCGGTGTTGCTGCAGTGGGGACGGAAGATGTATGCGAAGCCAGGAACTACGTAGGGAAGCAAATGGGGTGGGTGGTCTGTTGGGTGAGATGGGTGAGACTGCAGGAAAGCCTCCAAGAACTCAGGGTTCAGCTCAGGGACCTGGGGGGTTGAAGGTGCCAGTGCCCGGGAGGGAGCGCTCAGGAGGAGCACAAATGACCTCCCGCGTCAGACTCAGGTCCGCAGCACCTGTCCCGTCTGGAGGAGCCAGGGCCCGTGGCAGGATGAGCCCCCAGGAGCTGAGCCACTACTAGGATGATCACACTCAGCTGTGCCCAGGGGCCCCGGCTCTGCCAGGACTGTCCCTCTGGCGCAGGCCCATTAAGACGAGGGCATGAAGGAGACCTGCCAGCCACGGAGGCCACCTCAACACAAGCCTGCGGATTTCCCAGGGGCTTCCTGAAAAACAGCAGCCTGCATCTCGTCACTTTCATTTACTTAAAATACCTGCCTTTGCAGCAGTGAAACTGCCCAAAATACTCACTTCTTTATTTCCAGTGAGACAACTTGAACCCAATTTGCATTGGATAATTATTTTCAATTAAGTGATAACAATCCCGTTTTGCACAAAAATCATCTTGTCCAGAGGCCAGTTTCTCCCATCCCAGGAGGAGGTGCAGTAGCATGCTGGCCAGCCCCCCGCCAGGGGGAGGCCCCAGCTGCAGGACCCTGCGGGCCAGGTGGGCCCTGCTTTGGCCTTTGACCGCCTTGCTCTGCAGCTGCTCTTTCCGCTCTGGATGAAGCAGGGAGCGCCTGATAGCTGCCAGGCACAGAAAAGGCACCCGGCCAGAGAGGGGCCCGAGGCAGAGATGAGGGGCCTGCGCTCTGGACCAGCTGTGCGTCCCTGGACAGGTCAGCGATCCCCAGGCCGCAGTGTCCTGCTCTGGGCAAGCAGCAGAGGGTTCCACGTGCGGAGAGTGTTGTAGCTCAGCTGTGATTCTGTCCTGGCCCCCTCCAGATCTCCGGGGTCTGCAGCCGGGTTTTCAGTGGGGAGCCAGCCCAGCAGCCAAGCCTCCCTCCCTTCCCGGCTGCTCTGCTGCCTCGCAAGGATTCACCCCCTCCAGCAGAGGAAGCCTGAAGCCCTGGAGCCTGCTTGTGTGTGCAGCCGAGAGCTCCCAGCAAGGGCTCCCTGGAGCCGCAGCGCTGACCCCTCCCAGGTCACGGGGCGAGCACGTCCAGGGTGGGAGCCAGCCCACGCAGTGTCGCCGAGCGTGGGCCTGAACACCTGCAGCAACAGCCGACTTCCTTCTCCCCCTGCAGGCCCCTGCCACGTCTGCCCTGGGGGAGCCTGTCGGCCACGCCTCTCTGACTCCTCGGCACAGCTCCCGAAGCAGACGCGGCTGGTCCCTGCTGCTTCTCGCGTTCCCCTAAGTGGCTCCTGCTGTCCACTCAGCCTACTGACCTTGGTCACTGCTCCGGCAGACCTCAACGTCAGCTTAAAGTCACTGTGTGCGCTGTTCACATAGCTGTGCAGACAACAAAGCTGTAGACTCAGCCCACCCCATCCCCCCTCCACACCCTTGTGCCCGTGATGGTACATGTGCAGGTGTCGGGGGTACCAGTGATGTCCCTTCGCGCAGCCCCTGGGCCGGCACCATTCTCTGCATGCAGCTGGAGTCCTTTCCTTCCCTGACAGTCTTCCTTACTGCTGTACATCCGGGCAAACATCCCTGCTGTGCGAGCTGCTTTAGACGCCTCTCCCCAGCGGCCGTTCCCGCCTCCTGATGCTGTACTTCTCTCTTTTTTAAATCTTTTGTTTGTTTGAGAGGCAGAGGGAGAGAGAGAGAGAGCTCCCATCTGCTGATTCATCAACATCCACTGCAAACACCTTTCCATGTAAATAAATATTTATAGAATAAATCAGAGCAGTTAACACATCAGAAGTGTTATGCCCCTTCCCCCTCCTTGCGCGCATGCGGGCTGTGGACATCATTCTCCTGCGGTCCCGAGGGCTGCGTGCAACACGGCCCCGTGCGCGCTGCTGCCGTTGCCTGTGCTTTCTCCCACCTTGTTCCCTGGCCTCTACATGCGGGCTGGGAGGGCGGTGGGGCTGAAGGGGTCCACTGCCCCCTCCAGAGAGCTCTGAGCGCCGTGGTGGTCACAGCTGGCCAATCTGGCTGTCACTTGGCAAAGAACTTTCTGGGTTGTGTGTTTTGTTACTATGGATAAATCTAATCTCATTGTAATATGATCCAGAGTGTATGCATCTTAGGAACCCTTTTGGGGTTTGGGGGCTGGTGCTGTGACCCAGCGGGTTAACGTCCTGGCCTGAGGCGCTGGCATCCCACCAGTTCAAGTCCTGGCTGCTCCACTTCCGATCCAGCTCTCTGTTATGGACTGGGAAAGCAGTGGAAGATGGCCAAGTCCTTGGGCCCCTGCACCCGCCTGGGAGACCCGGAAGAAGCTCCTGGCTCCTGGTTTCGGATCAACGCAGCTCTGGCTGTTGCAGCCAATTGAGGAGTGAGCCAGCAGATGGAAGACCCCCCCCCCACCCCCTTGTAACTCTGACTTTCAAATAAATAAATAAATCTTTAAAAAAAAAAAAGAACCCTTGCTTGGGGGTCAGTGCTGTGGCATAATAGGTAAAGCCACTGCCTGCAGTGCCAGCATGCAATGTGGACACGGGTTCTAGTCCCGGCTGCTCCACTTCCAATCCTGCTCCCTGCTAACGCCCCTAGGAAAGCAGTGGAGGATGACCCAACTACTTGAGCCCTTGCACCCACTTGGGAGACCCAGAGGAAGCACCTGGCTCCTGGCTTGGTATGAGACCAGCTCTGGCTGTTATGGCCTCTCTGCCTCTACAACTCTGTCTTTCAAATAAATAAATAAATTTAAAAAAAAAAAAAAAAAGAAAGAAAAGAAACTTTGTTAGCTTTCTCGGGCATAACCATAAATGTTGCCGTCTTCAGATGTATAACCACAAAACAGGGCTGCACGTTTAGGGCCTAGCAGTTAAGACACCACATCCCCTGTGGGAGTTCTTGGATTTGAATCCTGGTTCTGGCTCCTCATCCCAGCTTCCTGGTATGGGCAGCATACCAGCATCCAACATCCCTTGGATGTGCAGCAGGTGGTGGCCCAAGTACTTGAGTCCCTGCCACTCATGTGGGAGACCTGGATTAAGTGCCAGCTCCCGGCTTCAGCCTGACCCAGCCCTGGCTGTTGCATGCATTTGGGGAGCAAGCCAGTAGATAGGCCATCTCTCTCTCTCTCTCTCTCTCTCTCTCTCTCTCCTTTCCAAACAAAGCCACTTTTTAAAAATTTTAGTTACAATCTATATAATCTCATGATGGGGAAAGAAAACCACCTTCCACCCTCCTGCTGCTCGTGTTATTGTTTGCGCGGGAAAAACAACAGTGAATTTTTGTGCCCAATTTTTGTGCCACCACCAGAGCACTGCAGGCCCTGGGCTCTGTGCATTGGCTGGGGTGTGGCCCTCCTGCAACCCCGGGAACCAAGTGCTCTTGTCACCTACAGGTGAGGACCCAGAGGCTCAGGGAAGCCATGGGATTTGCTCAAGTCTCTCGAATGGAATTCTGACCCCAGTCTGCACCTGCACTCCTGGCTGCTCAGTGGTGGCGCTGTCCTTGCCCGCCCCACGCTGCCATGCAGTGTGTGCCCTCAGTCAGGCCAGGCCCGCAAAGTCACACGGCTGCCATCTCTCTTAAGTATAGTTTTCGGTGCGCTGGCTGTTAGAGTGTAGCTCCAGTGGCCTTTGTAGTGTGCTCCTGCTACTCTATGAAGGACAGCGGGGAGGACAGAAGTGTGGGGCACATTCGCCCTGGGTCCTGAGGCTGGCTCAGTGCTGGGGACCAGCGTCGCCCAAGAAGCCCTTGCTGGCTCCCTCTAGGGTTAGCAGAGCTGCTCTGTTGGGGACAGGTCAGGTGCACCACCCTGACCCGGCTCCACTGCTATCCAGCTGAGTGACCTTGCCAAACACAGCAGGTGCAGGTGCAGGTGCCTGAGACCCTGATGCGATGTTTATGGAGGAAGACCTTGTCCTCAAAGCTCATCCATGCTGTAGCATGTGACCGAATCTCTGTGTTTTTTAAAGATTTATTTATTTGTTCAGAAGAGTTACAGAGAGAGGAAGAGACAGAGAGAGAGGTTTTCAATCTACTAATGTACTCCCTAAGTGGCTGAAACAGCCAGGCCAGAGCCAAGCCAAAGCCAGGAGCTGAAAGCTTCCTCCCAGGTCTCCTACTTGAATGTCAGGGTTGCGAGAACCTGGGCCGTCTTCCACTGCTTTCCCAGGCCTTTAGCAGGGAACTGGATGGGAAGTGGCGCGCCAGGACTGGAATCGGCACCCATATGGGACGCCGGCGCCGCAGGGATCAGCTTTATCTGCTGTACCGCACTGCTGGCTCTGGGGTCTCCATCTTTTTTCGAAAAAGTTTAAATTATTTATTTTCATCTACTTGAAAGTCAAAGTGAGAGAGAGAGAGAGACAGAGAGAGACAGGGGGGGATATCCTCCATCTGCTGGTTCATTCCCAAAATGTCTGCAACAGCCAGGGAAGGGCCAGGCTGAAGCCAGGAGCCCAGAACTCCATCCTGGTCTCCCACATGGGTGGCAGGGGCCCAAGGACTTGAGTCATCATCCACTACCTCCAGGATGCATTAGCAGGAAGCTGCACGGGAAGCAGCGCAGCCAGGACCGTAACCAGCCTCTGATGCGGGATGCGACATCCCATAGAGCAGCTCCACCAGATGCCCTCCGTCACCGCCGTCTGTTTAGACAGAGCGGTCCTTCCTCCTGTGTGTAAATGACATCTTGCTTATGCACTCGTCTGCATAGACAGCGCTGGGGTGTCGCCCCGGTGAGCTGCTTGAACACTGGTGCACAGCATCTGCTGGCGTCCTTGCTTTCACTTGTTTGGGGGTTGCCCGACACGGGCTCGCTGGATCGGGTGGTCCTGCAGCGTCTGGTATTTCGAGGGGACACCACACCTGTTCTGCACAGCAACTCTGACTGTGAGAGAACTTCTCTGTTGTGTTAGACTGCGTTCCCCTCACTCCCCCAGGCCCTGGCTTCGCCCAGGACAACGCTGCTCAGTTTTGATGCCAGGCCAGAAGTCAGCCAGGCTGTGCTCCGGGCAGGTCCCCAGCCCCCGTGCCCCCTCCCCAACACAGGCCTCTCCCAGGGCTGCTGCACCCATGGGGAGGGGCTCTCAGCACCCACGGCGAGGGGCTGCCAGGGCCTTTCACTGCAAGCAGAGACGTGGGTGCAGACCCAGTGCCTGTCACAGGCTCCCCTGTCGCAGGAAGGCCCTTGCTGCCCTGGCCGCTTGGTGCATGTGTGGCCTTGAGGGGTGAGTGCCACCTTCAGCTTTGCACCTTGGACGCTGGTTTGCCTCACCCCAGCCCTGGCCTGGTCCTTTCTCTCTGAAAAGGCTGAGCGTCCACCAGCAGAAGCCTGGACTCCGCCCGGGAGGTGAGTTCTAGTTCTGGCCTTGCCACCAAACGTGCCCTCCCCAGCTACAGCCTGAGAGATTAGAAGTGGTTATTTCCAGATCTCTCTCCCTCTCTCTCCCTCTCTCACTCCCCCCCCCACCTCCCTCTCTGACTTTTCCTTTACTCCTGGCCTTGTTCCAGCCCCTGGGGTGGGAATGAGGAAACCAAAATGAACTGCATGTGGGGGCCCTGTCTTCAAAGCTTGGACAAAGAGATAGAATAAGGGCAAGAAGGCCGCACAGTAGGGAGGAGACTTGAGTGTGCTCAGAATGGGAGGGGCCGGAGCTGCTTCCTGGAGCAGACAGGTTTAGAGCTGCAGACTTGGGGGCCAGCAGGAGCCCGTGCTGAGATGGAAGAAGAGAAAATGAACAAGGAGGAAGAAGGGGTGGGAGGCCAGCATCCCTCAGCCCAGTGAGCACAGTGGTTGGCAAGGCGGCCCAGGGGGTGGGCGTTGTGATGCAGTGGGGTAAGCTTACATCTCTCAGTGCCTGAGACAGAGTCCACCCCCACTTCCAATCCAGCTTCCTGTGAATACACACCCTGGGAGGCAGTTCTTTCATCCTGTGGTTCACTCCCCAAATGACCGCGACATCCAGGGCCGGGCTGGGCTGGAGCCAGGAGACCCGTGTGGGACACCCAGATGGCTTCCTGGCTTCTGGCTTTAGCCTGGCCCAGACCTGGCTGTGGCAGGCATCTGGGGAGTGCTGTGTGTGTATCGCTCCGCCTTTCAAATAAATAAACATAAATAGACTCAAAAGGGAACAAAACAGAATGTCTAGCAGAGAGGGGAGGGCCACTTGAGGTTTCCTCATTTTGTGGGGTCCCAGGGTGAAATGATGGATCCCGGGAGCCAGGAGCTCCGTCTGGGTCTCCCACATGGGTGCAGGTGCCCAAGGACCTGGGCCATCCTCCAGTGCCTTCCCAGATGCATCAGCAGGGAGCTGGCTAGGAAGCAGAGGAACCGGGACTCAAACCAGCACTCCCCCACAGGGTGTGGTCACAAGAGGTGGCTTAGCCTGCTGCACCCGGCTCCCTCTCCTGCTCAGCCACTCTTCACGTGTCTGTGGCCAGCTAAGTGGTCTAAGATGACCTCATTCGCAAGTCCTGCAGTTGGCTGGTCAGGGCCTGGGCTACTGGGGAACCCCCATCACACACCTCACCATCTCTCATATTCTGTTGGTAAAGCAAGTCATGAGTCCAGGCCAAAGGCCGAGTGGGAGGGACTACAGCTTTAGGGCAAGGGGCAGAGATACACGGAGGCTGGTATTACAACATCTGTGACTGTCATCATTCCACCAAAACTCCTACTTTTCATGGCTGTCTTTTTTATAATTATTATTATTTGAAAGGTGGTATTACAGAGAGACAGAGGCAGAGAGGCAGAGAGAGGTCTTCCATCCGCTGGTTCACTCCCCAAATGGCTATAACAGCCAGACCTGGGCTGATCCGAAGCCAGGAGCTAGGAGTTTCTTCCAGGTCTCCCATGCGGGTGCAGGGACCCAAGGATTTGGGCCATCTTCTACTGCTTCCCCAGGCCATATCAGAGAGCTGGATCGGAGGTGGAGCAGCCGGGACTCGAACCGGCGCCCATGTGGGATACGAGCACTGCAGGTGGCCACGCCACAACACTGATCCCCGTGGCAGTCATTTTTGAGAGCAAGAGTTTTAAACAAACATACCACACATTTCACAGTCAACCGTGAGATGTGCGTATCACACATTTAATTTGCTTAAAATTTTTCTCTGATAACACTTAAGCTTTGAAGTTGAAAAACAAAAATATTGTGCTACCCATCCTGAATCAAAATGCCAAGATTCGATGACACAGTGGAGCCAAAGTGTCGGTGAGGGCCCTCCAGACAGTGAGACAGGCCCCGCAGCCCGACTCAGCCCTGGCCGCCCGGTCACTCTCAGGAAGCCCTTCTAGCTCCGGGCCTCTGTTTCCCCAACTCTGAGACTGGAGGGTGAACTGATAGCCGCTCTCCCATGGCATCACCAAGACCTGAGAGCCAGGAGGACGCCAGCCCTGCTCTGTGGGATGTGGGTTTGAAAGGAAAGCACCAGCGCATCTGCGTCATTCGGACTGCGCTTCCGCAATCCACTTTGTTTTTCTTTTTTTTCAGATTTATTTATGTATTTGAAAGGCAGAGATAGAGAGAGAGCAGGAGAGCCAGGGAGAGGTCCTCCATCCTCTGGTTCACTCCCCGAATGGCCTCATCAGCTGGGGCTGAGCCAGGCTGGAACCAGGAGCCAGGAGCTTCCTCCAGGTCTCCCACGTGAGTACAGGGCCCAAGCACTTGGGCCCTCGTCTGCTGCCTCCCAGGCCACAGCAGAGGGCTGGATCGTGGAGCAGCCGTGTTATAGGCAGGCAGAGAGGATAAACTTGATTAGATTTGTGAGCTGGGAGACCAGGCCCCTGTGGGAATCTCATCCCCCTACCTGACCCCACCTGTATGCCCGCCTGCCAATCAGACTATGTGACTGCTCCCCTTTGGCTGGGAACATGGTGGGCCCGGCCCTTACTCTCCCTGGCTGCCCTGGTCCCTTGTTGCCCTGCGTCTTTGGGGCGCATGGCCTTCGGGTCCGTTCTTTCCCCCTTCGCTTTGCTGCTCACAACCGAACGCTCACTGCACGTGGCTCTTGGCCTGCACTCTGCACGGTGTGGACCCCTACTTCATTTCCGGACTTTTCTTTCTCCCTTAAAGTAAAGCCCTCCGTCACTCCCAAGCTTAAAAACTTACCATGCCGCCTGGTCTATTTGAGCCAGCATTCAGGATTCTTCTCTGAATACGTGGCAAGAACTGCACGGCTTATTAATTTAGGAAATATTGATAAGCAAGATGGTTTCATATGGTGACTCCGGTGAGACCCTTAATAACGGAGGCCTCCCCCCAATGATACCTATGATTGCCCATATGCCCACTGCTGCAGGCGATGGCTTAACCTTTTTAGCCACAGCGGGGGCCACTCCACAATCCACTTTTTAAGAGGCTGTTTCAGTGGCTGGCGCTGTGGTGTAGTGGATAAAGCCACTGCCTGCAGTGCCGGCATCCCATATGGGTGCTGGTTCGAGTCTCGGCTGCTGCACTTCCAATCCGGCTCTCTGCTCTGGCCTGGGAAAACAGTAAAAGATGGCCCAAGTCCTAAGGCCCCTGTACCCAGAAGAAGCTCCTGGCTTCAGATCGTCCCAGCTCTGCCCATTGCAGCCATTTGGGGAGTGAACCAGTGGAAGGAAGACCTCTCTCTCTGCCTCTGCCTCTCTGTAACTTTGCCTTTCAAATAAATAAATAAATCTTAACCAAGCAAACAAAACCACACAGACAGTGTCATGCGCAGAGCAGGGCACAACCTCAGAGGCAGCATGTGGGAGCTTCGATGTGTGTGTCCAGGCACAGGCAGCATGTGCCAAGCAGCCATCACAGGATCCGTGTTCTGCGTCTCGCAGTCCCAACACGTATCTGTGACCTTGCTCCTTGTTCATTGTCTGTTAAATGCACAACACAAATTAAATCCTCAGGGTTTGCAAGGAGCAAAGAAGCAAAGGTGTTAAAAGGAACACTCCTGAGTTCTGACAGCCTAGAGAAGAGGAGGGAGGTGGGGAGGTGGGAATCGGGTCAGCAGTCCTCCCAGCCTGGGCAGCACAGCTCAGGGGCTATGGGCAGGATCTGGGCAGTGTCCCGGCTCGCGACTCTTCCCGCCCAGTCTCTCTTACTCTTCGTCGTGGCTGTACGGTTTTGTTCGCAGGTTTCCTCGGGAGAGCCACCCCGGCACCGCCCTAAGACTGTCAGCAAGCCGGCTCTGCCCGCCAGATCCCTGCGTCCCGCCCCCTCACCACAATGATTGGCTCAGAGCTGGGCACGAGACTCAGGCAAGCCAATCCGAATCCTCTTCTGGGATTGTTAGTGAGCCCTTGGGAGGCGAGAGGGTTCCCCTGCGTAGGCTGTCCGGCTGGGAGGTAATGGATCTGGCGGCCCACCACCCTCGCGGCCAACTCCAGGAGAGAAGGGGACAGAGACCAGGCCCTGGCAGCGCGGCCTGAGTGCGCCTGCGGCCAGCCGTGCCTGGCTCGCCCCAGATGCCTGCACTTTGGGAGCCAGTGAATCCCGTGATTGCCACACTCAACACGGCTGCCACGTACAGTCGTGCAGGTTTGCACTGTGTGGCCGTAGGGGACGTCCCTGAACTTGCACCGTGTACAGTCCTTTCAGCTGAATGGTGCGGCGCTCAGTCACCCCTCCTCTCAGAAGTCTTCCCGGATTTTTCCAGGCAGAGCAGTCACTTTTTTCTCTATGCATCCAGGTATCCTACAAATACACACCAAAGGCCTGGGGCCTGCATGCTGCACGTGAGATCCTATGCTGGGGCCTGTCTCCTGCGAGCCAGGAGCCTCTCTGGGAAAGGCGCTAGGTCAGGTTAATCCCCAGTGTCCATTGAAGCAAGCGCTTTCGTGTTGATTGATGAACGCTCATCAGATTTCACTGCAGCACACAACCACCGGTTCTAGTCTATCGTTACGGAAATTCCCCTTGCAATTGCCACAGGAAGTGCTGTAGACTGAGAATCCGCGAGCTCTTTCTGGGAAGGGCTGGAGAGTTCCCATTTTATTTTTCTAACCAATTAAAAGTGTAAAAACTTCTCTTTGCTCCCAAGCCATACACAGCAGGTCCCAGGCCAGGTTTGGCCACAACCCATTGTTCGCTGACCCCTGACATGGGTGGTTCCCCAGCATCTCCGTCCTCGTCCTCGGGGAATTCTGGGGGGACAGGTGGTCTCTCTCCCCGACGGCGGCGGCCCCCAGGGCACTCAGTGGCTGTCACCTGGGACAGCCACTCAGGCTGTGCCTGCCCTCACCCTCGCTGCATGGATTGAGGATTTGGGGTGACCTCTGGTGGTTCACGGGCTCATGGCCTGTCCAGCCAGGAAGGACATGAGGGACCACCCAGCATAGCCCCCTACTGTGAACCCAGGGGCTGGCCCAGCGCCGCACGCGGTGAAGCTGAGCAAGTCACTCGGCAGTGGCAGGACCAGGCTGCCCAGGGGCTGCTTCGCGTCCGCACCCCAAATCCCATCACGCTGAACCTTGGGCCCGCGGCCTCCCCACTCACCCCAAGGCTCAGGTCTCCAACCCTTGTCGTGGCCACCGATTTCCGGAGCCCTCTAGTGCCCCATGAGCCCAGCCTGTAGAGCCTAGAGGGGCCCTGGGCCCAGGGGCTGCTTCTCCCAGTTCCATCCGCAGGATGTAATAGACCAAGGGATACATGCGTAACTGGTGGTTTGGTTTAAGTAACCAGGCAAGTATTTATTTCCCGAAAATGTTCGCCCATAAATAACTGGTGATGAACTTCACTGGTAAAACAGCGCACAAGTAATGCAGTGAGCTGCATTGAAAGGGCTTTGCTTCGTCCAGAGGCCAACAAGTCCCCAGAAACGGAAGTGGGAAGAAGGCTTTTTCCAGCCACTGCCTGAGGGCTCCGAGTGGGGAACCTGTCGACAGGTGGCGTGGTGGGTGCCGGCAAAGACCAGGTCTTGGAATTCAGCCCCCTGCAGGTGACTTGCAGAGCATCCCTCCTGACGGCCACACCCCACCCTGACACCCTAACACCACCTCCAGTCCAAAACACAAAAGAAAGCAGGGGCCAGGCTGTGACGCAGTGGGTGTAGCTGCCGCCTGTGGCGCCGGCATCCCATATGGGCGCTGGTTTGAGTCCTGGCTGCTCTACTTAACGATCCAGCCCCCTGCTAACGCGCCTGGGAAAATAGCAAAGGATGACCCAAGGGCTTGGGCCCCTGCACCCACATGGGAGACCCTGATGGAGTTCCAGGCTCCTGGCCAGCTCTGGCCATTGTGGCTATTTGGGGAGTGAACTAATGGATGGAAGACCTCTCTCTCTCTCTCACTGCCTTTCAAATAAATATTTTAAAAAGAAGAAGATAGAATATATTGTGGACCTGGTGGAAACTTGCGGAGACCTCACTAACCCATCCATTCTGCCACTGTGCGCTGGCCGCCCTGGGCGAGGCCAGCTGGGCAAGGGCGGTCCTCCAGGGAGGTCTGGAGTGTTTGCAGGAAGGAAGGAGATGGTGACACAAAACCCGAGTGGGTGCCCGGTGCAGGAGGGCCCAGCCAGAGGAAAGGGGCTGATCGGGGGCTGGAGGGGGCTTCCCAGGGGAGGTGGCTGTCACAAGGGCTCCTGCCACAGGAGCTGCCAGGCGGAGGGAAGAGCCTGGGCCAGGCCTGGGGCAGGAGGCCCAGCTGGGTGGGAAGGGCGTGGCCAGTGTGGGGAGGGGGCTCCAGGTGTGCGAGGGAAGCGGGCAGCCCTGGGTCCGGCTGCTGCCTGCCTCTTTTATTCATCTCCCTTGTGAATTCAGGTGGGAAAGGGCTGCCGGGAGCCCTGCCAGGATTCACAGGAGAAAGATTCAGTAATTTCTTTTAGCTCTGTGACTCTGGACAAAGTATTCAGTATTAATGCAGCTGACCATGACGTCTGCTGTGTGCGCGACTGACAGACCAAATTACCTTTCCTTATCTCGCGGGGAGAAAAAAGGACCATTTATTTGACATATTTCATAATCATTTCACCTGCTTGCCCCCTACCGAGAGCGCCGTGACCCGGCCCCTCCCGCCCCTCGCAGGAAGCGTGGCCTCCCTGAGCCCGGCTCCTGGGGAATGTTCTTCATCTTGGAAGACTAGGTGTGATTTTTGATTGTAGTTTTAATCTCTGGCTGCTGTTTGAAAAGCACGCACTTCCATTCTGATTCTCAGCTCAGCTCCTCAGAGCGGGGACGGAACTTGCGCGTCCTTGGCCGGGTCCGGGAGGGGGCAAGCCGGGCACAGCCTTGCAACTCTGAGGCAGGGCTCTGCGGGCCGGGCTGCGGCTGGTAAACCCCTAGCCCGGGCAACCACAAGGCCCCAAAAGCATTTATTTTTTCTTAATTGTGGTAAAACACACACAACAAGAAATGGACCGTCTTAACCAGCTTGAGGCACACGGTTCAGCGGCGTCAAGTCCGTGCACGTTGTTACCAGCACCAGCGGCTATTTCCAGCACGCTTCTCATCTTGCAAAACCGAAACTCTTTACCCGTGAAATAGCAACTCCCCCAGCTCTGGCAGCCACCGTCCTCTGGGAGTCTCTGAGTTTTCACCGCTGCAGACGCCTCCACGGAGCGGGAGCGCCCGCTTGCCCTTGGAGTCGGGTTTGTGTCACTCAGGCCACGTCATCGGGGCTTGTCCGTGCTGTGCTGGGTCCCGCTCGCCTTCCCCTGTGAGCGTTCCTATCGCTCGGTCGTATGCACCACGTTTCCTTTGCCCATTCCCCGGCCGCAGACACTTTGGGCTGTTGCAAATAACGCTGCTCTGAACAGAAATACTTCTCCGAGACCTGCTGTCAGCGACTTTAAGTGCATGCTCAGAAGTGGAAAGACTACACCGTGTAGGAGATTTTTCAAAAAAAAATTTTTTTTCTTTGAGAGACAGGCAAACAGAGAAAGAAGGTGCCCCCTTCTGTGGCTTCAATCCCCAGCTAATGTAGGTGGCAGGAATCCGCTGCTGCCTCCCAGGGTCTGCACGAGCAGGAAGCTGGCGTCAGGAGCCAGGGCAGGGGCTCCATCCCAGGCACTCAGCAGGCCAGAGGCCCACCCAGGAAGCATTTGAATTAAGGCCAGGTGTGGGAGCGTCAGAGGCCAGCCTTCACTCAGCAGTCCCTGGCCTGCTGAGCCACGGAGGCTGGGGCTCCCCGGGGCTTCTACAAGGGAGGGAAAGCAAAGGGGACGTGGGGCGGGCCCACCTGCCGGCTTCTGCGCACGGCCTCCCCAGGCGGCCTCCGTGGATTTCTAGGCCTGTTTCCTGGGGCTCCTGTGACCCTGGCCCTGCACTCTGCCTAGGAAGCTGACGGGGCCATCCAATATAAGTTAGTGCTGGCGCCTCTCATTATGGGATCTCATTTAATTCTTACCTCAACCTTGGAGGTAGGCATGTTTGTTATCCCATTTTACAGATGAGCACAGTTAAATAATGTCATCCCACACTCCCCTGCTACTGCCAAAAATAATGGCAAGGCCCAGGCAAGCTCAGCTCCACCCTTTATATTTTTCTACTGCCTTCAGCTGCCTCTAGTGGCCTTTGGGTGCAGCTACAATACTACAAGCCTTTTGTTGTAGGAGGAGGCATTGAGTAGAACAGAGATGGGGAAACTTATCCTGCCCAGGGGCCCTGGAAGGCTCTGTGGAGGAGGTGGGCTGTGGAGGGAACTGTGTGAGGACCTGCTTGGATGGTTCTCTTTGCATGCAGACAAGGAAAGAAGATATGTCTTAAATGCGATAGAGATTTGTTTCAAAGTCTCTAAGTGCTAGATTTAATGTTTTTTAATTTAAAAAATAATTTTCTATGAAAATATTTACAAAATTGACTCACAAAGAAGTAGAAAACATAAAGAAGCCATGGAAAAGGCTGGAACAATTGTGCTTTCTGTATTATAATATTTGGATTTTTTAAAATAAACATTTGTTACTTTTGGAATCTGAAAAATATATACAAATGAAGCATATAGTATTATGGAAAATATTTACAAACAATGTGAAGTATAAAAAGTGGATTCCAAGGTCCAGCATTGTGCTACAGTGGATTAGGCTGCTGCCTGCGACTCCAGCATCCTGAATGAGAGCCAGTTTGAGTCTCGGCTGCTCCACTTCTGGTTCAGATCCCTGCTAATGTGCCTGAGAGCAGCAGCAGAAGATGGCCCAAGTGCTTGGACCCCTCTCACTCACTTAGGCGATCTGGATGGAATTCCAGACTTGGCTTCCGCTTAGCCCAGGCCTGGTCATCATGGCCATTTGGGGGTTGAACCAGCGGATGGAAGACTTTATTTTCCCTCTCTTTCTCTATTGCTCTGCCTTTTAAATAAGATTTATTTATTCATTTGAAAGGCAGAGTTATAGAGAGAACGAGAGAAAGAGAGAGCGAGAGACAGAGAGATAGAGGTCTTCCATCCCCAAATGGCTGCAATGGTTGGAGCTGGGCAGAAGCCAGGTGCCAGGAGCTTAATCGGGGTCTCCCACATGGGTGCAGGGGCCCAAGGATTTGGGCCATCTTCTGCTGCTTTCCCGGACGATAAGCAGAGAGCTGGATGGGAAGAGGAGCAGCTGGGACACGAACTGGCGCCCAGATGGGATGTCAGCACTGCAGGCAGAGGCTTTCCCCACTATGCCACAGTGCTGGCCCCTAGTACTTGCACTTTACCATTAAAGTAAAAAGGAAGACAATAAAGGTTGTATTACTCCACCAGGCTGCCACAGCAGAACAGCACAAACTCGGTGGTGTAAACACCAGAAACGTACTGGGGGCTGCAGGCTCAAGTTCAAAGTGTCAACAGGGTGCCTTCTTGTGTCACATGGCCTTTTCTCTGTGTTTTTCTTATAAGGACGCCTGTCCCATTGCTTGAGAGCCCCACCCTCCACCTTATTTTACCTTAGGGACCTCCTTAAAGGCCCTATCTCCTTGCATTGCCTAATTCAATCTTTAAGGAAAGTTGATTTGAAAAATAAAGTGAATCCCTGCTTGCGCTCAGCACGAGCTCCCTGGAGGCTGCTGCTTCCCCTTTCCCAGGGCTTAGGAAAATGTTTACAAATTTCCTATTAATTGTATTTTATTTTTAAAAGGATTTATTCATTTATTTGAAAAAGCAGAATTGCAGAGAAGGAGGAGAGACAGAGAGATCTTCCTTCCACTGGTTCGCTCCCCAAATGGCCAGAGCTGGGCCGATCTGAAGCCAGGAGCCAGGAGCTTCTTCCAGGTCTCCCATGTGGGTGCAGGGGCCCAAGCACTTGGGCCATCTTCTACTGCTTTCCCAGGCCATAGCAGGGAGCTGGATTGGAAGTGGAGCAGCCAGGATTCGAGCCGGTGCCCATATGGGATGCCAACGCGGCAGGTGGTGGCTTTACCCACTCTGCAACAGCGCCGGCTCCTCCAATTAGTTTTATATACTTAGCATAACTCCAACACGAAGACTTGGTTTTGAAAAAGAGCACAGAGTAAAAGTCTGTCTATCAACCCGAGAGCCAGCCCCGCTCTAATGATGCAGCTCTAAGCTCCCGTCTGGAGGGCTCAGATCAGGGTCAGAATCAACACAAGGCCACGATTTCGGTACCAGCAACCCTGGCCGCCATAACAGGCAGAACTCACAGTCCCAATGGCTGAACACAGGGTATCTTGCTTACTCACAGGCAGACTCCTGGTTAGCAGGCCACCTCCAGCGTAGCCGTCAGGGGACCTCAGCTGCCTGTGCCCCTGGCTCTGCCATCACCTAAAACCCCTGCCAGCCCCTCCATTGCAGACGGGGGACGGGGGAGAGGCCTTCGGGACCAAGAAAGGAGGGGGTGCCTGCATCCTCTCTACCCACAGTCCGACAGCCGGAGCCTGGTCGCGGGGCCTGGCTGAGAAATGCCGTCTCGTGTGTGCCCAGGAGGTGAAGAGCCATGGGCCGATGCAGCATAGGAGCCTCCATTGTCCCCGACTTTTCTTTTTTTACAAATCACCAACACCATCTGCGTGTTCTGGTGTGTGGTGGGCGGGCCGCCTGAGCCCTGTCCCAGAGATTTAAAATGCAGAGAACCAGAACAGGCCTTGTGGCGCCATGGGTTAAGCCCAGCTTGGGACTCCAGCATCCTTTATGGGAGTGTCTGGGGTCCGGTCCCACCTCCCATCACTTCCAGCTTTCTGCTGAGGCAACAGCAGGTGATGGCCCAAGTACTGGGCCCCTGCCACCCATGCGGGAGACCCGGATGGAGTTCCAGCCTCCCAGCTTCAGCTTGGCGCAGCCTAGGGCCTTGTTCCCTTTTGGGGAGAGAACCAGCAGATGGAAGACCTCTCTCTCTCGCTCGCTCTCTCTCTCTGCCTCTCTGCCTTTAGAATAAATATGTGAATGAATCTTTTAAATAAATAACACATGAGCACTTAGCAGCAGCAGTGTTGGATGTGAACAGGGAGGAAACAGTGACACGCACTGTGTGTGTAAAAGCCCCCGGGGGCCCGGCCTTCCAGTGCCATCCCCAAAGCAAAACAGAGCAGCGGAGCGCCGCGACCTCATGGAAATAAAAAGCCCCTCCCAGCAAGACAGAACCCTGACAAGAGAAGGAGCCCCTGGCGGGCCGAGGTGCGTGCTGGGCAGGAGTGCGCCTGTGACGATGGTGATGGCTCCAGGATAAAAACAGACAAGGCCCAGCAACAGGGAATTCATAAAAACGGTTCAAGTGTTAACTGCCTAAAACTCACCCGTAGTCAAATGATGCTGAAAACTACCGTGGGATTTGATTTCTTCACCAGCGAGCGGGCAGAGGCGCAGCTGGCGAGGCGTTTGCAGGGCTGGAAGTGGCCACCCACGCTCCCGGGGCGCGCCGCTCTCCCCAGGGCCACGGGGTCGGGAAAACAGCTCCGGCCAGGGCGGCCGGTCCCGCAGCAGCGCCAGTCCCGGGGACAGGCGCGGGGCTGCGGCTCCTGGGAGCTGCTTCACTGAGTTTGGGTTTTTATCCAGGTTCACGGCACAGCAGTGAAGGGTGGAAAACTCCACAGGGACCCTTAGGAAGTCAGCAAGGCCCTGACGCCCTCCTGGGCCCGTCGCCCCTCCGCCTCGCGTCAGTCCTTGGGCGTTGGCTGAGTTTCTCTAAGTGCCATCCCCACCATGCCTCTTGTGCACGCCCAGGTTTGTCTGGTGTGACTTGTCACGGGGGAGAGAACTTGGCTCTCTCATCAGCCCCTCACCCCGCCACACGCACCCCAACACACACACAGACCCGACAATGCACACACCCAACACACACAGACCCTGCAACACCCCCCATAGCACACACAGTACCACAACACACACCCCACAACACACCCCCACACCCCATAACTCTCCCACAATACACGTAGACCCAACACACACACAACACACACACACGTTCTCCCCCACCACACACAGACTCCCAGTTTCTTTATTTGTATTTCTGACCAGATCGGTGCTTGTCATTTGCCTCATTCCCACGGTGAACTGATTGTCAAATGACCTGCACAGCAGTCTGTCCCTTTGTCTTCTATGCTATTTTGTTTTCCCTGGAGTCCTGTGCCAGCTTACCTTGGTCACTGGGTTAGTTACTAATTTATAACATTAACCACAAACCTGAATTTTTATTATTTATTTTATTTATCTGAAAGAGAAACAGAGAAATCTTCCGCCCTCTCATTCACTCTTAAAATAGCAGGAGCTGGGCTGGAGCCCAGAACTCCATCCGGGTCTCCCACGTCTGCGGCAGGGACTCCTGCTGCCTCCCAGGGTGCAGTTGGCAGGAAGCTGGAACCAGGAGCAGTCGGGACTCTGACCCAGGCACTCCAACATGAGAAGGGGAGGGGCACACGGCGTCATCACCTCGATGCGGGGCGCCCACCCATCTTTCAGAATTGTCAGCTTTTTACTCCACTGTGTTCTGACTTCCACTGGTGCTATTGGAATGAATGGTGCTCTTGGAATTGGAATGAACTACACTGTTTCCTTTCTCTGGAAGTCCTGTTACTCAGAGTGCGGACCCTCCCTGCTGGTCTCCTGCCCTTGTCTTGGATTTCCTCTGTCTCTGCTTTGGCGCCCGGTTCCGGGAGACACCCCCAGCTGAACCTCCCCGTGCAGAGGGGCGCCCGGCACTCACGGCGCCTAGAAGACCCTGCGGCTGAAGTTTCTGGAAATGGGTGGGCGGAGAAGGCTGGGCGTCTGTGTGGGCGTCTATGTGTTCAGCATTGCACACACGTGCACACTCAGTGCCTGCCGCCCCTCCCAGGGTCCTCAGCTCGAGGACCCTCCCCTCCCCACCCTGCGCTGGGGTCCAGGTGCGGAGTGCAGAGACCTAAGTTGCTGGAGTCTTCGCTCTGGCCTGTGTGTTTTTCTCCCTCTCCTCTCATCCCACATCAACCCCAGTTCCTGGCGCCGAGACACTGGCACGCCTGGTGTCTGGGCCCCTTGGCCGTTCTGCCATGTGGAGGGGCTGGGGTTGGCCTTGTTGGGACTGTTAAATCTGTTTACTCTCTCTAGCTTCCAAAATGTTGTTGTAGATGACTCCTCTGTCATGGTCCTCCTTATAAGCCTTTTGATTTAAAAGATAAATGAATAAATAAAATCAGCTTGGATAGTCTGGAAAGAAAGCAAAATGACATCCCGGTTAGGTCCTTGGAGCTCCAAATTCAGGAGGAGCCTGTGGCCTGGCTCCCTGCCCGCGTGGGTCCTGGGCCTCCACTTCCCACCTCCTCACCCGCTGTCCCAGTCCAGCTCAGGCTAGGAGGCAGGTGAATGCCTGAAGTGTCCGAGTGAGAAGTAAAAAAGGACAGCAAACCCCAAGCAAAACAAGCAAGGAGATAATAAAGGCAAAAGGGAAATCAGTGGAACAGGAGAGAAAAATGCGCTGCAAGAGACCAACAAAACCAGGAACTGATTCTCTGGAAGGAGGGACTAGGCAAACCTCTGGAAAGAATGACCCAGGAAAAAGAAGAAATATGAAGAGCAGTGTCACGAATGAAAAGGGAAGCATAGTTTTTGTTGTCTTTTTTTTCTTTTTCCTCTGTTTTCTTCCTCTCTCTCTCTCTCTCTCTCGCTCTCGCTCTCGCTCTCGCTCTCGCTCTCTCTCTCTCATCTATCTCACACCGTAGGCTGAACTCTCTAGGTAACACGGAGTTAATTATATGTATTGTAAAGCAACTGGAAAAAGATACCAGCTTAAAAAAAGGAGGGAATAAGAGACGGAGGAGGTAGTCTAAAACTGTAAAAAAAAAAAAAAATACAGTTCTGCATAACGCATATAGTCTCACCTCTAAGGGTGCAGCCTAAGAACTGATCATGGGGCTCCAAACCCATAAGAGTCAGTGGTATAAACACCATCTTCACTGTTTCAATGATCAACTTAAGTGTTAAAGGTAACAGATAGACCGGTCTAAGTTTAAAAGGGACGACATAGATAACATCAAATACCCAGTACAAGTAATAGAATTAAAAAAGGAAGGAGGGACCAACATAGGAAGCAGTCCGCACAGCAGACTCCTAGAATGACTTTCGCAGTATATAACACTCTGACCTCAGAATCAACCCACAAGACTCCCTGGTCAGGCTGAAAGGCCTGCAAGAGCATCTCAGGCATGGAAAGACAAGACTCTGTGACCAAAAAAACATCCTATATGGAGGATCTCTGCGAGACCTCAGAGGAAAGGAAGGGTCATCAAAGGAGACACCCTCCTCTGAAAGGAGAGGAGAACATCCTCTTTGCTTATGGCCGTGTCCAGATACCGGCGGAGTCTGTGGTCACAAGAGGCCTCCATAGCCCTGGTAGCTCACGACAAGAGCCTCGGATGATCACTGACGTCAAAAAAAAGAGTGTGAATTGTTACAGGAACAACAGTAGTCACTGTGCACCTGCTCTCCAGGTAGGACCTCTGTCCCTATTGAATTGCAATATGAGAATCGACTGCAAATTCTCTTCCCAAACTGTACTCTATATGCTGTGTGCGGGCGTGGGGACAAATTGTTGAAATCTATGATTAGCATAGAGTTGGTCCTCTGTATATGAAGTCATACTAAAAATGATCCATAATGAAGAAGGAGATGGGAGGTGGGATGGGAGCGGGGTGGGGGGCATGGGGGAAAGAACCACTGTAATCCTAAAGTTGTATCTATGTAACAATGCATTCATTAAATTAAAAAAGAAAAGGGAAGCATAGCTTCAGTACGGCAAAGGCTTAGATGATAAGTCAGATAGCTGGAGACGGAGCTTTTCCTGGGCTGCATTTGCAGAGAAAATACTAGTGCTAAAAAAGCAAAAGAATGCTGTCCATAACTGTATGCCAACAAGCTAGACTACTCACTTGAAACAGATTCCTACCAACATTGAGAGAAAACCAGTTCTGACCGATCCTGAACTATTAACGAAGTGAAAGCAATAACTGAGAATCTTACCACGAAGAAGAGCAAGGTCCAGGTGGTGTTACAGGCTGGTCCCACCGTTTCAAGGAATAGAACATCTGAATCTCATATGAATTCTTCCAGAGGAGAGAAAAATTAGAAAAACTCCCGAATTAATTCTCTGGGGCCGACATGAGCTCAGTTCCCGAAGCAGAGTCCAGCGTGACAGGGAAGAGTAGGGGCTGCAGAGCTGCAGAGGGAAGCATGAGGAGCCCTAGGAAAACGTGTGGTCCCTCCCCGTCCCCGATCTCTCTCTCTCTCTCTCTCTCCGTCTCTCTCTCTCCGCCTCTGTCTCTGTCTCTCTCTCTCTCTCTCTCTCTCTCTCTCTTATGCTCTCCATCTTTCCCCTTTTCCTTGTTCGCCCCTTCCCTCCAATCTGTCGGGTTTCCCCCAATAAACTCTTTCCTTACTCCGGTGTCTGGTGTGCTTTTTGGTGGCCTCACATTGGTGCCGTGACTCAAACCCAGGCTCCCCCAGTGACTTTGCTCTCCCTTGGGGTCCTGGATTTCTGCCAGTCACAAAGCACACCCCCAGAACTCCTTCCACGCCACCAAACGCTCTGTGATCTCCATCCACACATGGAACTTCCAAATTCTGAGTGAGACTCAGAACGGGACATTCTCACGGTGCCTTCTACCATGAGTTGTGGTTCTACTCACGTCTACTCTCGTCTGAAAGTCCTGCTACTCACGTCTACTCTCATCTGAAAGTCCTGGTACTCACATTTACTCTCATCTGAAAGTCCTGGTACTAGGCGCCAACCACAACTCCCAAAGGCTTTTAGTCTCTACAGACGCTGTGTCCAGGCAACAGTGGGTGTGGGTGACGACTCACCGCCTGTTTCCCTTCTACGGGCTAAGCCCTGGGCTCCAGTGGGTGCCCGGGTGACGACCCCGCCCTCTGCTCCCATATCCTCTCGTTAGTCAGACGGCTGTGATATTAGGGACGCCTGATAGCCACCGATTTGACTCTACAGACCACCATGGGAGCTTTCTCTTCCCGCGTTCCGTCCGATTCTCCTCTTGGTAGCCTCCTAAGTAATGCGGTCCCTCTCAAATTGGCTCAAGCCCACAAACATCAATGCCTCATCTTTCTCTGTAATCGAGCATGGCCCATGTTTGACCTTAACAGTCAATCAAAGTGGCCCCTCCATGGTATGTTTGACCCTGATAGCATTCAAGATCTTTATCACTCCTGTGAGCGTTCAGGGAAGTGGAAGGAGACCCACATGTTCAAGCTCTTTCCTGTCTTCTATCTAAACCTCCATGTGCACTTCCTGCTCTCCAGCCCAGGTCCTATTGACCTATTAAATAAAGGAAGGAAAAAATGTATGGAAAATGGAATTGAAACAGGTTTGTTTTGGTTCAAATAGTATGGATTTTTCTGTGAATTTCTAAAGACTCCTTGTGTTGTTATAATTATCCAACTATGTACAATAAAGATAATTACCATAACCAGACTGGATTTATCCAGGAATACAAAGATGGCTTAATACTAGAAAATAAAGGTAATTTACCACATTAATAGAGTAAGGAAGAAAAGCTGTACGATTGCCTCAATAGAGGTGGGAAAGATACTTGATAAAGATCTATAGACACTCATGAAAGACTTCTAAATGTACGGGAAACAGAAGGGCCTTTCCCTGACCTGATAAAATATATCTAAGACTCTAAAGAAAATATTGCGGCCGGCGCCGCGGCTCACTAGGCTAATCCTCCGCCTTGCGGCACCGGCACACCAGGTTCTAGTCCTGGTCAGGACGCTGAATTCTGTCCCGGTTGCCCCTCTTCCAGTCCAGCTCTCTGCTGTGGCCTGGGAGTGCAGTGGAGGATGGCCCAAGTACTTGGGCCCTGCACCCCATGGGAGACCAGGAGAAGCACCTGGCTCCTGGCTTTGGATCAGCGCGGTGCACCGGCCTCAGCGCGCCCGCCACAGCGGCCATTGGAGGGTGAACCAACAGTAAAGGAAGACCTTTCTCTCTGTCTCTCTCACTGTCCACTCTGTCTGTCAAAAAAAAATATTGCTTAATATGTAAACAACAGAAACATGTCCTTTAAAAGCAGGAAGAGATGAGGATGCCCTCTGTCACGTTTTTTAGCCAACACTGTACTTTTGAATTTATTTTTCTTAAGCTAATAAATGTAATGACAGATTTTTAAAAATAATTTAACAAAATAAAGTATATGAGTAGCGTATATTTGAAAGAAAAGAAATAAGATGTCATTATTTGCAAATGATTTCATTGTTGAGAAAACCAGAAAGAATCTACAGACCAATGATTAGTTAACAAGATTAATGGATATAAGATCAAAAAACAGGGCTGGAGTTGTGGCAGAGCAGGTTAAGCCACCACCTGCCACACTGGTGTCCCACATGGGTGCCAGTTCCAGTCCCAGCTGCTCCACTGTGGGAGATCCGATGGTGTTCCAGTCTCCTGGCTTTGGCCTGCCCCAACCCCCAACCCTGGCAGCCAAGTGGTTGCAAACATTTGGGGAGTGAACCAGTGGATGGAAGATCTCTCTCTCTCTCTCTCTCTGTCTCTGTCTCTCTGAAGACAGGGCTGGAGTTGTGTCTCTCCATCTTTCTATCTGCATTCAAATTAATCTTAAAAAGGCAAAAGCCAATGAAATTCAGCCATCAAAGAAGAAATGGCGATGATAAATAAACTTATGAAATAAGTGCTCATCCTTAGTAGTTATCTGGAAAATTCAGACTTAAACAAGGAAAATGCATTTTATAGCTATCAAGTTATCAGTATTTTTAAAAACCTGACAACACCAAGTGTTGGGAAAGAGATGGGATAACCATCCGTGCAAACTCTGGAGAGACCCCTGGCTCTATCTGGCTGAGTTAGGTGGAAGATGCTCCCACTCCGTAATTCTACACCAGGGTGCGTAGCTTAGAAAATCCCTCACATGTGTGGAATGCTCACGGCAATATCCTTTATAGTGGCCAAGGGAAAAGAAACCCTAGGTGCGTATCTGCAGAGATTCAGGTAAATATGGTACATTCACACGCAGAAAACGAAGGTTGAGTACGTAGCCAAGATACAGAAGGATGTGATCCTTACTCAGCATCGTCAACACCACCCCTGCCTCTCCAGCGTCCTTCAGTTTCCCCCCGTGCAATTCTCAAATTCTGACATTTACATTAATTTATCTGCATTTCAGGAATGTTGCTTATTGTTTGGTCCCTACCCAGCCCCCAGCACACACCGGGGCTGTGGTCTTGTCTGTGGTGCTCACTGATGGACGTGGCATGGTGCTGCGTGGCAAGTCGGGCTCAGTAAGTACTGCGGAATGGACAGGAGACCCTGGGGAGCCACCACTGAGAGCTGAAGAGCATGCAGGGCCACACTGCTTTGTGAGATTAACTAATGACTTAGGTGCAGAGAGAGACAGGGATCCCATCTGCTGCTTCACTCCCCCAGTGCCCAGGAGCCAGGAACTCAATCCAGGCCTCCCCCGGGGGTGGCTGAGCCATCGCCTGCTGCCTCCCAGGGTGTGCTTTAGCAGGAAGCTGGAACCAGGAGCAGAGCCGGGACCCAAATCCTGAGACTCCGTTGTGGGAAGCAGGTGTCCAAGTGGCATCTTAAAGACTAAACCAAACACACCCCTACTTTTAGGGATAAGCACCCAATTCCAGCCCAAGTTGCCCCAGGTGACGGAGGTGGGGCACCCAGGCGCCTCCCTGTCCCTGGCAGGTGTTATTTTGTAAGTCGGGCGATGGAGTTAGGAGTGTTTGCTGCTTTATTATTAACAATTTTTGCATGGCAGAAAAATTTCACACTACAATTTTCTTCTCAATAATAGGAACTACAAACACCTGCAGCAGGTGCTAGAGTTTCCAAGGGTTTTCCCACATGAGCTCTGGGTCAAGTGTGCAGAAAGGGCTTCAGTGCGGCCTGGGGCTGGGGGTTCTCCCAGACCTCCCTAGAGGGGAAATCCCTGCCAGGCAGAGAGCAAGGGGAAGTCCAGGGGGCCACCTCCTCTGGGGTGGGGCTGACCGCCACTGGCTGCCGCTTTAGAAGGTCTGGGAGCTGTCCCAGGTCAGAATCCGAGTCCCTGTGGGAACTCCACTCAGTTTCTCATGGAGAGAGTGAACTTGACCTTGTCTGATCTGCACACAGGGCTGCTGTGAGAATCACAGAGCAGGGGAAACAAATCTCCCTGACAGCAGAGACCAGAGGCTCAGGGCAGTTTTCCATATTTTTTTTTCTTTTGATATGGAATCTTTTCACATAAACATCCTCCATGTTGTTACATAGTCTTCAAGCTGATAATGTTAACATTTTTTGTAATTATTATTTTATCTGATTGAGAGGCAGAGAAGAGAGAGTAAGCGCTCCCATCCACTAGTTTACTCCCCAAATGCCTGCAACAGGGGAGCTGGGCCAAGGCTGCAGTTGGGAACTTGATTTAGCTCTCCTAGAAGGCGGCAGGGACCTAGGTACTTGAGTCGTCATTGCTGCCTCCCAGGGTCTACATTAGCAGGAAGCTGGAGTCAGGAGCCAGAGCTGAGAATCAAACCCAAATAACCCACTAGGTCGGACACCTGCTCCTCTAGATGCTCATTTTTATTGGTTGGAGAACCACCAAAGACTCAAGCAGGATTTGATAAATTACCCCTCTGTTGTTATAGACTGTGTTTGACATCTTCTCTACTATAAACAGCATTGTAGGGGCCGCCGTTGTGGTGTGCAGGAAAGCAGCCACCTGAGACACCGGCATCCCGTATGGGTGCCGATTGAGTCTCGGCTGCTCCACTTCCGATCCAGCTCCCTGCTAATGCACCTGGGAAAGCAGCAGAGAATGGCCCAGGTACTTGGGCCCCTGCCATCCACGTGGGAGATCTGGATGAAGCTCCTGGCTCCTGACTTCGGATCAGCCCACCTCCAGCGATTGCAGCCATTTGGAGAGTGAACCAGCAGATGGAAGATTCCTGTGTGTGTGTGTATTCCCCTCTCTCTCTGTAAAAACTCTGCCCTTCAAATAAATAAATATTAAAAAAAAAAAAAGGCATTGGAGGCCAGTCCTGTGGTGTAGTGGGCTAAGCCTCTGCCTGCAGTGCTGGCATCCTATATAAGGCACTGGTTCTAGTCCCAGCTGCTCCTCTTCAAATCCAGCTCCCTGTTATGGCCTGGGAAAGCAGTGGAAGGCAACCCAAGTGCTTGGGTCCCTGCACCCACATGGGAGACCCACAAGAAGCTCCTGGCTCCTAGTTTCAGATCAGCTCAGCTCCGGCCATTGCACCCATTTGGGGAGTGAACCAACAGATGGAAGACCCTTCTGTCTCTCCCTCTCTCTGCTTCTAACTTTACCTATCAAATAAATAAATACAATTTTTTAAAAAAGCATTGCAGTGAACATTTCTATGTGCATTTATTATTTTTTAAGAGTTATTTATTTGAAAGGCAAAGTTACAGAGAGAGAGGTCTTCCATCTGCTGGTTCACTCCCCAAATGGCT
This sequence comes from Oryctolagus cuniculus, assembly GCF_051225735.1. Taxonomy (NCBI): domain Eukaryota; kingdom Metazoa; phylum Chordata; class Mammalia; order Lagomorpha; family Leporidae; genus Oryctolagus; species Oryctolagus cuniculus. The sequence continues at coordinate 200,433,330 of NC_142867.1, forward strand.
GCAATAGCTGGAGCTGGGCTGGTCCAAAGCCAGGAGCTTCTTCCGGGTCTCCTGCACTTGGAGCATCCTCTGCTGCTTTCCCAGATGCATTAGCAGGGAACCAGATTGGAAGTGGAGCAGCCGGGGCTCAGCTGGTACCCATATGGGATGCTGGCACTGCAGATAGTGGTTTAACCCACTACACCACAGCGCTGGCCTGTATGTGCATTTATTTTTGGTTCGCTTTTACAAAATTATTTCACTTGGGTAAATTCCAGAGGAAAGAACCAATCAAAGTATGTAAATGGTTTCTGTGGCTCCTGCTATGTCTGTCAAGTTGCTCCTTCTCAGAGAATTGGTTCCGGGGACGAAAGCAAGGGGACCTCACCAAGTTTTTTACAGTTGGGGTGACCATTTGGTACAGGGGTTAGGCAGCTGCTTAGGACACCCACAGCCCCTAGTGGAGCGCCTGGACTTGAGTCCCAGCTCTGCTCTCTGTTCCAGCTTCCTGCCAGCATACACCCTGGGAGGCAGCAGGAGACGGCTCAATGCTTGGGGTCCTGCCACCCCGGTGGGAGACTGGGATTGGGCTCTAGACTCCTGGCTTCAGCCTGGCCTATCCCTGGCTGCTGCAGGCCTTTGCAGAGGGAACCAGCAGACGGGAACTCTTTCATTCTTTCTCTTTCAAAAAAATAAAATAAATTGTTTAAAATTCATGCAAAAGAGAATTAAAAACTAACAAGTATTTTCCATGATTTTTTTTTTTTTTTAAAAAGTATGTTTGAAAGGCAGTTACTGCCGGCACCATGGCTCACTAGGCTAATCCTCCGCCTAGCGGCGCCGGCACACCGGGTTCTAGTCCCGGTTGGGGCACCGGATTCTGTCCCGGTTGCCCCTCTTCCAGGCCAGCTCTCTGCTGTGGCCAGGGAGTGCAGTGGAGGATGGCCCAAGTGCTTGGGCCCCTGCACCCGCATAGGAGACCAGGAGGAAGCACCTGGATCCTGGCTTCAGATTGGCATAGCTCCAGCCGTAGTGGCCATTTGGGGGGTGAACCAATGGAAGGAAGACCTTTCTGTCTTTCTCTGTCTCACTGTCTGTAATTCTACCTGTCAAATAAATAAATAAAATCTTAAAAAAAAAAAAAAAAGGCAGTTACTGAGGCGGGGAGGAGAGAGAGAGAGAGAGAGAGAGAGAGATCTTCCATCTACTGGTTCACTCCCCAAATGGCAGCAATGGTCTGCGCTGGGCCAAGCTGAAGCCAGGAGCCTAGGACTCCATCTGGGACTCCCCCATGGGTAGCAGGAACCAAGCACTTGGGCCATCTTCTACTGCCTTCCAGGTGCATTAGCAGGGAGCTGGATTGGACATGGAGCAGCCAGGGCTCAACGTGACACTCTGATATGGGATGCCAAGGTTGCAGGTGGCACCTTACCCCCTGTGCCACAATGCCAGTCCCTTCCATGAACTTTCTGGAGCCCCTTCGTATGTGTGTTGAGACCATTGCATCTTGTGCCAGGAAAGCCCACTCCTGACCTCGCATAATTCAAAACTTGCAGAATTCCAGACCAACCCTGCAAAGGGTGAGAGGAGACATTTACACTGGTTTACCAGTTGGAAAACATGCGTGGGTTGGCAATGCCGTAAATCCAATTTACAGCTTGCTTAGCCAGACAACTTTGAGATTACTTGTTGCCTTAGCATACATTTTAAAAGTCAGGGGAATCAGGCAAAATGAAGCTATTAATATTTAACACCTGATGAGATATTTACCTTGAATATTTCAAATGCTCCCTAAGTACTACCGTGCTGTAGTACTTTTTGCCACATCATTTCACCATTAAGCATCATTATTTCAATTGATTTTTTTTCTAAAGAAACAGGATTTCTTCAAACTACCAAGTTTGCAGCTCTGGGCCTTGAGATCCGTTTGGAAGGCCGGGGAAGAAGGAGGCAGTGGACTACGCGGGCCTTGAGATCAGTCGTGGAAAACACGTGGTAGACAAGGGGCACCCAGGAGTCTCTTGTCTCTTCGTTCCATTTCCCACAAACTTTTTGAAGTAGCTGCGTGTAGGCACTTGCCTTGGAGCCAGATAAGAATTAGCTCCCTGCTAACGAATGCACTGGGAAAGCAGTGGAAGATGCCCCAAGGGCTTGGGCCCCTGCACCCTCGTGGGAGGCCGGATGAAGCTCCCGGCTCCTGCTTCAGACTGGCCCAGCCCTGGCCATTGCGACCATCTACTGCAGCCATCTGGGGAGCGAAGCAGTGGATGAAGATGGGTACAACTACTCCTACATCGCAGGCAGAGACACTGGGGCAAGGTCCTGGGGATGTAGCTTCAAGGGGAGGAGACAGAGAGCAAACACAGGACAGGCTGATGGGAGGCGGGGCCCGGCAGGCTCTGTCCCCAGTGCCCGGCTCACCCCGCAGCCCTCTGCCCAAGGAGAGGCTGAGAGCCAGGTGCTGGGTCCTGTTGTGCGGCGGCTTCACGTCTCATGGCCCCGTGTCCCTGGTCTCACTTTTCCGGGGAGGGAGGCGTCTCTCTGGGGAGCGGGAACCTGGCTGCCTGCCTGGGGCCAGCTCTCGCCGTGGGTACCGTGTCGGAGCCCTGACAGCCCCATGTGCCCCGTCACTCATTCTCCAGACACACAAGCTGTGAGCACAGAGCCTCGGTGGCCTTGGCTGGGGCCCAGGGCCTGGGCTCTGCTCGCCTCCCGTGGGGCCTGGGCCTGTCACTTCTGCGGCTCTGACCGCACAGTTTCCTTATCTGTAAGGTGGGGTTGATAATGACTGCCTGGGAGGGAGAAGGACGTGGCAGGCGGCACCTGCAGCCTGTGAGGCTGCGGTGAAACAGGCGCTCCCGGTGTTGTCTGGGTGACGCAGGTGCCCACGGGGATGCCTGACGGGACGCTGGCTCTCGAGACAGACCACGGCGGAGGAAGCGTCAGGCTGGGGCTGCTGGAAGCGCACGTTCACCAGGGCTTTGGCTGGCAGGAACGTGGCCCGGCTGCCCGCTTTCTGACCCACGTGCAGGGCGTGGGCCGGTGAGCTGAGGGCGGTGTTGTTATGTCTATGCTGACCCCCCCCCCGAGTGGACACTGAGGCTGGACAGCAAGAAGCCTGGATGGGGACCGCGCTGTGGCACCGTGGGCTAAACCTCCGCCTGCAGCACCACCATCCCATATGGGTGCTGGTTCGAGTCCCAGCTGCTCCTCCTCCGATCCAGCTCCCTACTAATGAGCCTGGGAAAGCAGTGGAAGGTGGACCAAGTTCTTGGGCCCCTGCACCCACATAGGAGACCTGGAAGAAGCTCCTGGCTCCTGGCTCCTGGCTTCAGATCGGCACATCTCCCGCCCTTGGCATTTGGGGAGTGAACCAGCAGATGGACGACCTTTCTGTCTGTAACTCTACCTCTCAAATAAATGAATGCAATAAAAAAAATAAATAAAAGAAGCCTTGGATAAGTCTCTGCTCTGCCTGGAACCTGCTGGGGTCCCAGGGGGGACACCGTCCCCTGATAGCCGTCCGCTTTCCCACTGAAACAATGGAGATGGCAGCTTGTGCCCTGGGACGTGGTTAAATCGCCACTTGTGGTGCTTGGTTTGAGTCCTGGTTCTCTGCTTCTGATCCAGCTTCCTGCTAAGGCCTCCTGCGAGGCAGCAGATGATGGCCCGAGTGCTCAAGTCCCTGGCACCCACATGGGACACCCAGATTGAGTTCCAGGCTGCTGGCTTCAGCCTGGCCCAGCCCCAGCCCCAGCTGTTGTTGGGAGTGAACCAGTAGATGGCAGATCTCTCTCCATCTGCCCCTGTCTCTCTGCCTTTCAAATAAAATGAAGATAAGTTTTTTTAAAGGGTAGGGATGGTGTCAGAGAGAGGGTGTTTCCAAGGGTGCGAGCTGGGCACCGGGGTCTGGGCAAAGACCTGGAGCCTCCCGTGTCCTTGCTCTGCGTTGCCCCCAGGCCCCAAGACAGGAAGGGGAGGGCAGTGCTGACGGTGACCTTGGCCAAGTGCTCAGGTGGAGGAGGTTCTCTGAGCCTCTGTTTTCTTGACGTGACAGTGGGGACCCTAACAGTGCCCCCCCCAGGCTGCTGGCAAGCTCGAAGCCCCAGCCTGAGTGCAGGAGGCCGCCTCACCTTGAGCCCCCAGCCCCGGCCCTCTGCTCCTTGGTGGAGCCGTCGGGGGACTGAGAAGGGAGCAGGTGGCTTCCTGTGGAGGAGCCAAGACTGCGTGCAAGTGCGGAGCCGCCTGGGCCGCGGTAGAGCTGGGCGAGCGGCCCTGCAGCCCTGCGCCGCGCTGCCCAGCAGCCTTGGCTCAGCCCGGGGACAGGACAGACAGGGCCTGCCAGGCCTCCCTGCCCTCCCCAGCCTGCAGCCCTGCACGCTCGCGCGGCCCCGAGGGACCTGCCTCTCTGGGAGCTGAGGCCAGATACGGTGCTCAGGGCTCTGGCCTGGTCAAGGGGGCCTTTTCCGTGGAACACCAGCAGGGGCCACAGCAGCAGCCACACTGGCCTCACTTGGCGCATCATCAGGGAGGTGGCTTCTCTGAAATCCACTTCACGGGCCTTTGAGGGGGGTAGATGAGCTCTTGTCTGCAAAGCAGGAGTTTCCTTCTCTCGGGGCCTCCGCTCCCCTCATGCCTCGCCAGTCCCAGCTGCTGTCACCTCCCTTCCTTTTTGGCACATGCAGTTCCTCCAGGAATGCCTTTTCCCTCTCATTCCCATTATTCCAAATCTTCTCACTCAGCTCAAAGGCCACCTCCTCCAGGAAGGCCCCCCTCTCGGGAGCTCTGGGCCGGCAGACGTGAGCGCCATCGTTACTGCTGCGGCCCGCATCCGACCCAGGCGTTTGCTCTCCCACCCCGCAGTACACTGAAGTGCCCACTAGGTGGTGATAGAACAGCAAAGTCCCCGCGGGGCCGGGCGCGGAGCGCAGCCAGCCAGACGCCGCCAGCATCATTCATTCCTCCACCCGGCAGATCCTCTGGGCGCACGAGTAGCGCGCCGGCTGTAGGGAGGCAGCGGCGGACACCGCAACAAGGTCGCTGCTCTCAGAGAGCTTATATTCTAGTGGGAGGGGGAAATAAGAGCAGGGAAAACGGGAGACCGAGGTGGGGACTGTGCAAGGAATGCCAGGCCCTGCAGCGCCCGGGGCCCAGCCCGCTCGCCTGCCCTTGCCGCTCGCCCTGCGCACTGTCCTGAGTCACGGGCCGCCCGGGAACCAGGCCCCGGGAATTCCTGTCCCGGGACTGAGTGACACCAGGGGCCGAATCCGGCCGCTGACTTCCGTGTGACTCCCAGGCTAAGAATGAGCCCGCTCAGAAAAGAACAAAGCAATTTGTAAAGAATAGTTTGTGATAAAATTAAAACATATATATGAAATTCAGATGTCCACGCCCCGCAGTGAGGATGGATGGGAACGCGCCTGCACCCGCTCGTCCGCATTGTCTAAGGCAGCGTTGGTGGCTTAGCGGCCGCTGCAGCAGCACCACGGAGGAGTCGCAAAGCCTGGGCCGTGCACCGTCCGCCCTGGAGGAAAGTTGGCTGTTCCCAGCCCTGGGCGTCCCCACCCTTGGTGACAGGGACTCAGGGCCCAGCGAGGGGCGCGTCTCCCAGGAGCCCCTGGCAGCTGAGTCTCTGTGTTTGGGGTGAACACTGGCAGAGCGGGCGGTGGGTGCCCAGGAGGGTGTTTTGCTGACCGTTTTCCGTTTTAGCTGGGGTGGTGGTATCGGGCCTTTTCCTGAGAAGGGGCTACAGGCCAGTGCAGGGAGCGGGAAGGGCCTCCCCCATCCTGGGAGAGACCTGAAGTGCAGGGGCCTTGCCCTGGGGTGCCTGGGGGGCTTCCAGCTGAGTGGGCCCCTGGGCATCCACCTCTGGGGGCCAAGGGCTTCCCTGTTGCATCTCCATCAGGAGCCTGGGGGTCTTGGTGCAGGCACTGGGGTGCAGCTGGGATGGCTCTCCTTGCTCAGCCTGTCCGTGGCTCCCACAGCCTTTAACCTGCTCGAGCCTGGCCCCGGCCTCCAGCCCCCAGCCTGCTCCCCAGACAGCACAGCTGCACCCCCACGTTTGCGCCTGTGTTTTCCACCTTTGCTTCTCCCTCTGTGTCCCACCTGCCTCGGCCCTGCTCAAAGTCTGCTCTTGCAAGAAGCTTCTCCGGTCCCGAGATTTCTCAAGGTCATGAGCACAGTTTCTCTATCCTCCCCCACTCCCCGCTGGATGGGGAGCGGAGGAGCTGAGCACACAGCCCTCGGTCATTCCTGCTTGGATTGAAACGTCAGCTCAGCCGCCTGTGGCCGTGGGAACCTGGGCAGCTTTCTAAACCCGAGCCTCAGTAACCCACCTCCAAACTGGGTCTGACAGCAGCGCTGACTGCAGAGGGCCTCGTGGAGCTGAAGTGAGATGCACAGGCAAAGGACAGCCGCAGGCGCACAGTGGCTCTCGGTGGTGGCGTGTTTGAATGTTTGTGGGCACTTGCACATGACCGAGATGGGACGCTTCTCTGTATGTCACATTCACCCGGCTGGCAGGCAGCACGGATTCGTCCTGGCCCCTGGCTGTTGGATCTCCAGTCTGGCCACATGCCCAGGCCACGCCACGGCATGCCCGAGTGGGTACCGGAGCAGGCATAGGGGGACGGCCAGAGGCTGGGGTCCTGCTGTGTGACTCCAACCCAGAGAAGCCACGCTGGACTCCGGCCAGGGCTGAGCAGCCAGAGCCAGGGAGGACCCCAGCACAGCCGGACTGGGCCCAGGACGGCTACTGGGCTGGCTCAAGGTTCCAGGCTCCGGAGGTGGAGCATGGTGAGCTGGAGTCTCGGCGCCTGGCAAAGGCTGGGTGACCAGGACAGATTCCCAGGGGCCGAACAGAGCCTGCGGCCAGGCTGCCCCGGGTCAGAGCTCGTGAGCACTTCACAGCCCCTGCCCGAGTGGGAGGGGTCCAGGCCTGCAGGGCCAGGCGCCAGGGCTGCGGGGAGCAGAGCCAGGGGGCAGCAGGGCCGTGACTGTGGCCTGGGCCCACTTTCTGCTCCCAGGAAGGACAAAAGTCACCGCCACCCTGCCAGCCCTTCCTGGACCCTCCAGGGAGCCGGCACCCGGCACTGATCACCATGCGCTCGGAGCGGCGGGCCCCCGTCTGCAGCCTGGAACCAAGAACCCGATCTGTGTGTGGCTGGGGCAGGGCTGAGCAGCCTGGTCCACACAGAGCTGCAGAGAACACCCAGGGAGCTGCCGGGTGCTCTGGTGGCCTTGCCTGCCTTTGCATCTCGCCACTACCACAGCCGAACACCGCTCTTCTGCCTCCGGCATCTGGATCCCCTGTGAAGGGGGTCACGGGCCGAGTCCAGGCGCTGCCCCTTGGGAACTCACTGTCCCTTCCTCGCGCCCCAGCTGTGGGCGCGATCTGTTTCGTGGGCATGAGGCCCCTGGCAATGACAGCAAACACAAAATCCAGAGCTCAAGGACACAGCGCACGCTGGGAATAACGAAGAGCAAGACGGGAACCCAGGACACAGGTGCAGAAGCCAGGTGCCTCCGGTAGGTCTGGGACCAGGAGGAGCCAGGGAGGGCGGTCACTGGCCCTTCTGGCACCCACAGTGACAAGTGGCAGCAGCTACCACATGGAGCTGGCCTTAGGGTCATAGTGGGCGGTCGCCTCGTCAGTTCCAAAGTAACAAAGACTCTTAAAGGGGTGGCCATTTGATGTGGAGGTTAAGAGGCCTGAATTCCATATGGAAGGGCCTGGGTTTGCGTCCCAGCTCTGGCTCCTGACTCCAGCTTCCTGCTAATGCAGACCCTAGGAGGCAGCAGAAGGTGGCTCAGGTACTCAGGTCCCTGCCACCCACATGGGAGACCTGGACAAAGTTCCGCCTCCCAGCTCCAGCCCTGGATCAACCTGGACTGTTGCAGGCATTTGAGAAGTGAACCAGCAAATGGAAACATTCTCCCTCTTCCCCTTTCCCCCTCCTTCTCTCTCTCCCTCCCTCCCCTTCCCTCCCTCCTTCCTCCTCTCCTTCCCCCTATCCCGCCCCCTTTCCCTCTGGGATGCTGGCACTGCAGGCAGAGGCTTAGCCCAGTATACCACAGCACCAGCCCCTATTTAGGCAGTTTTTGAAAAAAGATTTATTGGGGCTGGCACTGTGGTACAGTGGGTTAACGCCCTGGCCTGATGCGGCGGCATCACATATGGGCGCCAGTTTGAGTCCCAGCTGCTCCACTTCCGATCCAGCTCTCTGCTATGGCCTGGGAAAGCAGTAGAAGATGGCCCAAGTCCTTGGGCCCCTGTACCTGCGTGCAAGACCTGGAAGAAGCTCCTGGCTCCTGGCTTTGGATGGGCGCAGTTCCGGCCGTTGCTGCCAACTGGGGAGTGAACCAGTGCATGGAAGACTCTCTCTCTCTCTCTCTCTCTCTCTGTGTGTAACTCTGACTTTCAAATAAATCAATAAATCTTTAGAGAAAAAGATTTATTGATTTATTTGAAAGAGTTATAGACAGAGAGAGAGAGAGAAATATCGTTCTTCCATCTGCTGGCCTACTCCCCAAATGGCCACAATAGCCAGGTCAAAGCCATGAGCCTGGAACTCCATCCAGGTCCCTCATGTGGGTGCAGGGGCCCAAGCACTTGGGCCATCTTCCACTGCTTTCCCAGGTGCATTAGCAGGGAGCTGGATTGGAAGTGGAGCAGCTGGGACTTGAACTGGTGCCCATATGGGATGCTGGTGTTGCAGGCAGTGGCTGTTACCTGCTACTCCACAATGCCAGTCCTATATGCAGTTCATTTTCAAAGACAGAGAGAGAAGCAGACAACAGAGAGATGTGCCACCTGTCAGTTTACTTCCCTCATCCCTAGAACAGCCTGGGTTGAGCCAGGCAGGAGACAAGAGCTGGGAATTCAATCCAGGTTCCCCACATGAGCAGCAGGGGCCCAACTACTTGAGCCATCACCACTGCCAGGATGTGCATTAGCAGGAAGCTGGAATTGGAAGCGGTTCCAGGATTCAGTCCCAGGCACCCCGATTCTCCATACGGGTGTCCCAAGGGGGGCCCCTAACCGCTGCCCCACACACCTGCCCTGCGTGCCTCTGGGGAGAGGACCTGGCTGCAGCTGGGGGCTACTTACAACATACAGGGACACATTTTCACCTTCAGCCTATGTGCCACTAGGCTTTGTAGCTTGTGCATTTATCATCCACTCCCGAAATAAAGAAGACACTCATTTCAAAGTAGCATGTGGGCAGCAGGCATTGGCCCAGCAGCCAAGATGGCCACCCACATGCTGGCCCCATTCCCACCACCTAGTGGCACTCCAAGCACCAGCTGTGCGCTGTGCCTTGGAGGAAGAGGACCCGTTAACCCATCATGTCCCTGTGGGACAGCCTTGCCCCGCTCCCAGTGCCGTCTCTGGCCCTGATGTGTGGGAGGAGCTGGTGATTGATTGACAGGGGTGAAGCTTCAGGCCACCCTGCTCCCCAGAGGGCCTGGCCTGGGGCCCGACGTGTCAATGTTTGATGTACGTCAGCAGCTCTGCCTGCAGTGGCCTAGCAGCACCAATAACGGTCTGCTGGGAGCCCCTTATTAATGTGTCACTTACGAGAGGGAGGCAGCCAGCCAAGCAGAGCTCTGGACGGCGTCCAGGTGGCCCAGGGACTTGCAGTGTGGTCCCAAGCCCATGATGTCCCTGTCTGTCCGTATCTTAGGAAGATGACAGGACCCCACCAAGGACAAATGGCTGGAAGTGATTTGACTCAGACCCAGGTCCATCTGTCTGCAAACCCTGGGTCTGCCTAGCACGCAGGCGGCCCCAGCTACATGCAAGAGCTGCCTCCAGCCCCTCAGCTGGTGTCTAGCACACAGCTGGATTCAGGCACACAGCTGGATTCAGGCTCTGCTGCGCAGCCTCCTGAGAGTGTGCCCCGAAGGCCAGGCTCAGGGCCCGCTCTGTGAGCCCGGAGGCCGCAGCCTGGGACGGTGTGGCCAGGATGGGAGGGACTAGCGCATATGGTCAGGGTACCCAGGCTGGGAATGGGAGTGGTCCCTGATGCCAACCCCAGGCTCTTCACGCACACCCCCATATCCTCCAGGCCTTCCGATGCCCGGTGGCTGGCGCCAACCCCAAAACACACCTGCCGGTCCCGAGCCGCTGGGGTGGCAGGTGCCCACGCTTGGCCGCCTCAACCCGGGGCCCCAGCCTCGGAGCCGCTAGGGATGCTTCGCCCAGCAGACGCCCGCAGAGGACGCTCCCGGGAGACGCGCAGCCGCCGCGCAGCCGCAGGCCCTCGCTGTCCGGCCCCGGCCCCGCCCCTCCAAGGCCCCGCCCCCTCCCGTCCCCCGGCCGCGGCGGGTTCCGGTCGAAGTTCCACTACGGCGACCTGGGTGAGGCTGGAGCGACTCATGAAGGTGTTCGTCACCCGCAGGATCCCCCCCGAGGGCAGGGCCGCGCTCGCCCAGGCCGCAGAGTAAGTTACAGGCCGCGTCTCGGTCGCGGAGAGGCTCCCGCCCGGCGGTGTCGCCCAGGAACTGCGTGGCCCGGAGCGCGCGAGCCCGCTCCGGGGTCTCGGGCGCCCCTGCCCGGGTGACTCAGCGATCTCTAGGCGCTCCTGGGGACGGGGGGCTGGACGCGGGCGGGGGGCGGCCTTCAGACGCGGTTTGGAGGTCGGGCGGGACAGCGCTCGCCTTGGCTGGACTTGGGGGAGACGGAGGCTCCGGGGCGCACCTTGCAGTGTCTGGGACCTGCTGCTCTCCTTGGCGCGGGGTGGCCGGGAGGGCACCGGAGCCGGAGTTGAGCCGCTGACGCAAGTCCAGGCTGTTCATTCTTTACCCTCCGGGGTTGTGGGATAGGCAGGCGGGGTCAGGGACCTTAGGGGTCACTGGCCTGGCCCCGTGGGAGGTTGGCGGTGGCCTTTGATGACCTGTCCTGCGGGCCATCAGGCTCTAGACCGGGAGGTGGGACCCAGCCCCCGGTGTAGGGGAGAGAGGTTTGTATACTTATTTGGGTCAGTGCAACAAAACCTCAGCTCAGGGCCTGCTTGTCCTGGGAGAAAGGCCAGCGGGCAAGGGGCAGGCAGAAACAAGGGCGCTGACCACAGGGCTCCCTCTGGCCTGCACTGAGCGGTGGGTGCCATGGGCGGGCCGGCACGGGCCCAGGTGTTGAACACCCAGCCACACAGCGGGCCCACCTGTGTTGGCTGCACTGTGTTGGGCCAGCTCTTCTCCGTGGACAGCTGAGCCAAGTCCCCAGCACTGTCGCCCTCTCAGTTCGGGCTGCACCTGGGGATGGCTCAGCCCCTGCCGGCTCCGTCTGCTCTGTGGCAGCCCTGCGCCCTCCGGCCACCCTCGGGCAGGCAGCTCTGCTCAGGTGGGGACTGAGGGGCCTGCCTTCCCTTCTTCAGCTGTGAGGTGGAGCAGTGGGACTCAGATGAGCCCATCCCCAGCAAGGAGCTGGAGCGCGGCGTGGCGGGGGCCCACGGCCTGCTCTGCCTCCTCTCTGACCGTGTGGACAAGAAGGTTCTGGACGCTGCAGGTATGTGCCCTGGGCGCACCTAGAGGGGTGACCAGCAACTCAGCCCAGGGTGCTCTCTGGGTCCCAGGCCTGCTGCGGACACTGCCCCCCCGCCCCCCGTCCTGCTACAAGTCCCTGGGTGAAGCCCAGGAGGCCAAAGACGCTGGTGTGGAGGCCGGGGTGGGAGTCAGTGTGGCGCAGCACCTGAGGCCCTGGGCCCTCCTCCGGCCCTGCCGCAGCCCTGCCTTAAGGCCCCAGCACACCCTTGTAGAGCGTGGTGGGGAGGGATGGGGTAGGCCGCCTGGAGACCCTGACAGCTGTGAGAGTGTTGAGACTGAGAGGCAGCCAGCTGGGGAGGGAGCCTCGTGAGTCAGTGCCGAGCCCTCCGGGCCCCAGTGCTGGCCCGGGAGCTCTAAGGTTCTGCTTGGAGGAGAGGGTGTGAGAGGGTCCGGCACCTGCCACTCCTTAGCGTTCCCAGGTGTCCGCAGGCAGCCCCAAGCTTCACTGGGTGGGTAGGGGGGTCCCTGGTGTCAGAGGGCCCGAGGTGAACCCCGGCTCCGCTCGGCCCTGGGCCAGGCCGCTGAACCTGTCTGACTCAGGCTGCAGCCATTCTACATACAGCAGCGTCCAGAGCTTTACGCGAGGCACGGAGATGTCGCGGTGCCTCGTTCTCAGAAAGCCCTAACCAGGCGTCCGCACCGAGTCCCCCGTGGCGTGTCTCTGACTTCCACGAGGAAGAGAAACAATGCGTTTTCTGTTGCAGGAGCCAACCTCAAAGTCATCAGCACGCTGTCCGTGGGGGTTGACCACTTGGCTTTGGATGAGATCAAGAAGCGGTAAGTGCAGCTGGGGTTTGGGAGGAGGGGCCTGGGGAGGGGCGTGGCCCGGCAGGGAGGGGTTTCCGCTCAGAACTCCAGCTGGCTGATGGTGGCCTCTGTCCACGCATGCACCCGTCAGGTAGGATGCGCCCGAGAGGTCGGAGAGGGCAGCCTCTGTCTAGGTGTCCTCTCTCCCTTCATGGTCTTGCTTTGATGCGCACAAACAACACGGGACGTAGAAAAGGAAGTGTGTGGATCGCCTGTCCGACTGCTTCCACCTTCACGTCCTTCCCAAAGTGGAAGACCGTCAAAACGGGAATGAACACTGACCATTCCCTTAACAGTTCTGAGCTTCCTGGCAGGCAGAGCAAAAAGGGAACAAAGTAACTCCCTGGCAGTGTCCTCAGTGAAGGTTGTGTTGGTTTTAATTAGTGCAGCCACTGTGGAAGGTAGTGTGGAGATGTCTTTCTTTTTTTCAAAGATTTATTTATTTGAAAGGTGGAGACATGGGGTGGGAGGTGGAGAGAGAGAAAGAAAACCTTTCATCTGTGGGTTCACTCCCTAAATGGCTGTGATGGCTGGAGCTGGGTCGATGCAAAGCCAGGTGCTTCTCCTGGTCTCCCATGTGGGTGCAGGGGCCCAAGCACTAGCGCCATCCTCCACTGCTTCCCACATACCTTACCAGGGAGCTGGATTGAAGTGGAGCAGCTGGGACTGGAACCGGCGCCGCTGTGGGATGCGGGCACTGCAGGCAGTGGCCTAGCCTGATGCGCCGCAGCTCCGGCCCCAGTGAAGGTGTGCAAGGCCTGTGGCCCACTGGGTGTTTGATTCGCAGTGGAATCAGAGTGGGCTACACCCCAGACGTCCTGACCGACGCCACCGCGGAACTCGCCGTCTCCCTGCTGCTCACCACCTGCCGCCGGTTGCCCGAAGCCATTGGGGAAGTGAAGAAGTGAGTGACGTCAGCCCTGCCCAGCGAGGACGTGCTCCCTGTCCCCGGGGGTGCTCCATCTCGGGAGGGGACGACTCGGCCAAGTTCAGAGCAGCAGTGAACGGGGCACGCAGGGACACCGTGAGAGAGGAGGGTGGGAGCGGCATGTGTTCTGCTGGTCGGTGGGCAGTGGGGCAGGAGCGTGCTGGGGGCCGCTTCTGGGAAGAAGCAGCTGTGGCGTCCTCTGGAGCCCTGAGGGGTGCTGCCGAGCCCGGATGCTGTCTCTGCGCTGTCTGGGGGGAGGGGGCACCTGCGCTGGCTCCTAGCCGCCCCGCCTCCCACGTCTGCCACCTGCTGCTCCCAGCTCTCGCGGGCTGTGTGTCTCCAGGCAGGCCCCCTTTCTTCTCTGTTTCCCTGTGGATGAGGGTCTCCCAGGTCCCGTCCAGCCCTGGTTCTCTGCGTTCCTGACAGCTGCAAAGGAGGGGTCCTGTGGGGGTGGCTTGTTCGATGGCAGCCCCTTGACTGCGGCCCGGGTGATGGCCGTGCACGCTCCCAGGGCCCCGGGCCTCTCACCTGCCCCTGCTCTCCTGCAGCGGCGGCTGGACCTCGTGGAAACCCCTGTGGATGTGCGGCTACGGACTGACGCAGAGCACGGTCGGCATCGTGGGGCTGGGCCGCATAGGTGAGCATGGGCTTGGGGTGACCCCTGGCCCCGCGTGCTCACCCTCCGAAAGCGCCCCTGTGTGAAGGAAGGGCTGCCTCGGCCACACACTGCCAGGCACTTTGCACACGGTGGGGCTGGCGCCCTTGGGAAGGTACAGCCTCGAAAGCCTAGGCTAACGAGTCAGTAAAACCTGGAGTCCCTGGTGGACACGCTGGGCATGAGTAAGAGAAGCGGGGTGTCAGGAGCCAGGGCTCTGTAGGACTTGGGCTCCGTAAAGAATAGACAAAGGCCGCAGGCGGGCGGCTCCAGGAGTGCTTTCTGGTGGGAGAGCCGGGGTTCCCAGGGTGCTCATCTGTGATGGCTTTGCTGGGGAGGCAGAGTTCACCCGCAGTTCTGCAGACCAAGTAGGGCTGTTTTTCTCCCTGTGGCCCTGTCCGGAGGAGCCCAGTAGTTGCGGTGGTTGTGTGGGGGTGTGGATGAGGGCACCTGTCACTCGCTGCCTAGAGGAACCCCGCCACTTTGGGGCATCTGCTGGCTTTGAAACCCCCACCGCCCACACCTGTCCCAAGGGCGCATGGATAACAGGTGTCGCAGGCTCGGGGCAGGGCTGCAGTTTGATGATGCTGCTAAGAAGTCAAATGAAGGGCAGGTGTTCGGGCTGGTGGCTGCGATGCTGCATCCCATGTCGCTGCCTGGGTGCGAGTCCCAGCTCTGCCTCCCATCCCCGTTCTCACTGCTGCAGACTGAGTGGCCCCAGTTTTGGCTCCGATAATCGGGTCCCTGCCACTCATGTAGGAGCCGTGCATTGAGCTCCTGGCTTTGGCCTAGCCCTGGTCACTGGTGAGAACTGTGTCTCAGTCTTTGCTTCTGGAATAAGTTATTTATTTTAAAACTTTTTTTAAAAATTTCATTTTATTTGAAAGGCAGAGAAACAGGGAGCCAGGGAGAAGAAAGCTCTTCCATCCACTGGTTCTTTCCCCAGAGGCCCACAGTAGTGAGGCCCGGGTCAGGCTAAAGCCAGGAACCCGTTACTCCATCCAGGCCTCCTGTTCTTGAGCCATCATCTGCTGTCCCCCGGGGTGCGCCTTAGCAGGAAGCTGGTTTGGAAGCAGAGGGGCTGGGACTCGGATGTGGGATGCTGGTGACCGAAACGCTCTGCCAGACGCCGAACCCTAAATCCAGTTTTAAAAATGTACAAAAGTCAAGTGAGCTCTGTTGCGCGTTAACAAGAGCCGAGGCTCTAGAAGCCGGGAGGGGAGTGCTTGGGCAGGCGCCTCCTGGCATGCCGGGTCCGGTTCAGGGAAGGTGAGCAAATGGTCCCTGAGGTGGCTGGGACCCCGAGAGGACAGCGTAAGCCGGTCACAGGTGCAGAACAGCTCGGGGTCCCTGGGGCAGTGTGGGTGGCGCAGCCGTGCCCCCGCCAAGACAGCCAGTTGAGGTGGGGCCGTGCCGCTGGCAGGGCCTGCCCCTGGGAGCGCTGTGACGCTGCTGCTGCCCTCTGTGAGCGTAGGAGCACGCCGTGGACCCTGACTCCTTGTTCCAGGCCAGGCCATTGCTCGGCGTCTGAAACCCTTTGGTGTCCAGAGGTTTTTATACACCGGGCGGCAGCCCAAGCCCCAGGAAGCAGCAGAATTCCAGGCTGAGTTTGGTAAGTACAACCTTGATTTCCACTGGAGGCCGCCTGCGCTGGGGTGGGGATGGGACTCTTATTTATTTATTTATTTATTTATTTTTATTTGAAAGCGTGACAGAGGGAGAGCCCCATCTTCCATCTACTAGTTCACTCCCTAAGTGGTCACAGCTCTGTCTGGGTCTCCCACGTGGGTTCAGGGGCCCAAGCACTTGGGCCCTCCTTTGCTGCTTTCCCAGGTGCATTAGCGGGGAGCTGGATTAGAGGCGGAGCGGCTCGGGTGTCTGGCTTAACCCGCTGTGCCTGATGCTGCCCCTCCGTTTTCTTGAAGGGTGGCATTGCAGGCAGAATGCAGGGGCTCTGGGTGGTCTGGGGGCTGCTGTGTCCCGGGTGTCACCTCATCTACCCGGCCCTGGACATGGTGACCACCCAGGGGGTTCTCAGCACTAGGCCTCCTCGTCTCGGAGTCCCTGTCCCCACCTCCGGGTGAGGGCAGAGCAGCAGGGATGGCGTGGAGGGGAGCGAGCGCCGAGCACTCATGCTGGTGAGCAGGGCCCCAGCCCTGGGTGCCTTCGTCCAGGGGACCCGGTCCCTTGCCGGGCATGCAGCAAGCAGGGCGGGTAGCAGGCTGGGTTTCGCCCCGCGTTTGTCCCCTTGCCACACAGGCCCTGAGGGTGGTGAGGCCTGGGCAGCGCTCACGGGGCCTGCACCTCCCTGGCCTGGGTTCCCTGCTCAGTGCCCAGACCCAGTGGCTGGGCAAATGCTGTGAAGGCCCAGGCTCCCACAGTGGCCATGGACTTTGTCATCGGAGCCGTGCAGATGGAGACGGGACCTCCAGGAAGCTTTGTGATGGCAGGAGGAAGGGGGGTCTGGCTGCCCTGCACCTGCCCATGATGGCTGATGGCGCCCCCGCCCCCATAGTGTCCGCCTCACAGCTAGCCGCAGAGTCGGACTTCGTGGTTGTGTCCTGTGCCCTCACGCCGGCGACCAAGGGGCTGTGCAACAAGGACTTCTTCCAGAAGATGAAGGGCACGGCCGTGTTCGTCAACATCAGCAGGTACTCCTGGGCTGCAGCGAGCCCGCGGCCGGGCGGACGGGCAGACGGGCGGCCCTGCTCGTGTGACCTGGGGCTGTTGACGAGACCTCAGCTCAGGCTGCTCATCTCCAGCAACCAGCCAGCCAGCCAACCAGCTAACTGACCAACTAACCAAGCATCCAGCCAGCCAGCCAGCTAACTAAACAACTGACTAACCGGCCGACCAGCCGACCAGCTAACCAACCAGCTCACACGGAAACAGGGAAGGCCAGGTCAGGCAGGAATGCAGTTGAGCAGGGCCGCACGCAGCCTGGCCTAGTGCGCAGCCGTGTGGGCTTACGGAGTGGTGGCCTGTCACCAGGGCGCCTTGGGCAGGCCCCTTTTCCTCTATCGGGATCCCCATGCTGACCTCAGTGACTGAACCTCCATGCCCTCTGAGCCTGTGACTCGGAGTCCCCAGAATGTCCCCAGGGTGCCCACAGCCACTGGCACGTGTGGGGGTGGCCCCTTCCCTGCCCCTCCCGCCCCTCCCAGGCGGTTCCCCTCCGCACCTATTAGAATCACTTTGGAAGCAGGCTTTGGCTGAGGTCACCCCAAGGGCTTGTGCCTCCACGGTTGCCTGGCATTGCCAGCGATCAGCTACAAGGGAGGTGACACGGGAGGTGGAGGAGGGACACGTGCGGGAGTACAGCTCGTGCTGATGGCCAGCAGGTGCCAATGCTTCCATGCGCCAAGCACCAGCTGTGCCCAGGGCTGCACAGGGCCTGCATCCCCCATTGTCACATGTCTCAGTGCCTCGTAGGAAGGCACAGTCGTGTGTTTACTTCAGAGACGACTCACTGGATGGAGGTAGGCGGCTGCCCAGCTCTGGTGATGACCCTGCCGGGTGGCGTGCCATGGCCATTTGCAGCAGGTGTTCTGAGAGGCAGCCAGGTCAGCACTGCCTGGGTGTGGCCAGGTCAGATGCAGCGTGCTGGGCCTGTCCGTGAGCAGCTCTCGTCCTCCCACAGTGCTTGCTGTAGTTTACCGAGAGCAAGCCTGTCCAGGATCACACGGCTAAAGTGGCAGGGCTGTGGTCTGAGTATAGAGACCTACATTCCCATACAGCCTTCTGTTCTCAAAGTCTTGCTCCTTAAGTAAACAGTATTTTTTTTTTCTTTAAAGGCAGAGCGACAGCTCCTATCCACTGACTCCTGTGAAAGTCGGTGCTGGGGTGGGCGTTGTCTTAGGGGTTAAGATATGTCCACACCCCATATGGTAGTGTCTGGGTTCGACACCAGCTCTGGCTCCCGACTCCGGCTTCCTAATGCACGCCCTGGGAGGCAGCAGGTAATAGCTCAAGTAGTTGGGTCCCTGCCAACCTGGCTCCTGGCCTGGTACAGCCCTGGCCACTGTGGGCATTGGGGAGTGAAGCAGAAGATGGGAGTGCTCCGTTTGTCTTGTTCTCTCTCTGCCTCTCAAATCAACAACAACAATTTTTTAAAAGATTTTATTTGAAAGAGAGGGAGAGAAAGAGATCTTCCATCCACTGGTTCACTTGCCAAATGACTGTAACAGTCAGGACTGGGCCAGACCAAAGCCAAGAGCCAGGAACTCCATTGGTCTGCCACCAGGTGGCCCGGGCCCAGGCACCTGGGCCACCAGCTGCTGCCTTTCCAGGCACATCAGCAGGGAGCTGGGTCAGAAGCAGAGCAGCTGGGGCTTGAACCATATGTTGCAAGTAGTTGCTAGCGTTGCTAGTGTTGCAAGTGGTGGCTTAACCTGCTGTGCCACAACAATGGCCCCAGTGAAAAAAAGTCACTGCCAAGGGCCCAGTCTGTGGAAAAATTGATGCTAGGGGTTGTTCTATCCTCAGGCCTCCTTGGGCGAGGGCGAGGGGGCCTCAGGGCAGCCGTGTCACTCTGTCATTCCCAGGGGAGACGTCGTGAACCAGGATGATCTGTATCAGGCCTTGGCCAGTGGTCAGATTGCAGCTGCTGGGCTGGACGTGACGACCCCCGAACCCCTGCCTACGGACCACCCCCTCCTGTCCCTGAAGAACTGTGGTGAGAACCATGCTTTTCCATCTCTGCCGCCCTGTGGGACCCCGGTGCTGGCTGTGCAGCTGGAGTGGGTGTGGTCACGTGATGAGTGACGTGGGCTACAATGACTGGTCCTCCCGAGCACGCTAGGCTGGGTTTTTGTCCCTGTGTTCCCAGGGTTGAAGGCAGGGGTGAGTGAGTTTGTTTAAAAGGAACGGAGCAGGCCCACTTATGGGAGCACCTGTTATGAATTGTCATTAGTGTTTGAGTGACAAATTACAGGTGTCATTACAGTGCTAGTGTCCACAGCTTAGGCCAGAAGTCCCCTGTATGCTGTGCGTCGTGGGGCGGGGCTGGCCCTGCTCATGTGGGCACTGGAGGACTCGTGCGCTCCGCCTCTCCCCTCCAGTGTGCAGTTTGCCTGGCGCTGGGCTGAGCAGCCAGGGCCCTGCCGCTGGCTCTGGGTTTCAGCTCCAGAGGGGCTGTGCTTTGGTCCCTGGGCGTTAGCATCCCACCCTCCCTGCTGGCCCCAGTGCTGGGGGAGATGTGTCAGGCAGGGGCCGCCTCTGACTTTCCCGTTTGTCAGTCACCTGCAGGGACTCATCAGACTGCACACACACACACACACACGCACACGCACACGCACACGCCCTGCGCCTGTGCATTTCTGCTGCTGGTCCTGGGACCCATGACAGCCAAGGCAGTGGCCACAGTGGATTTTGTTGGTATTTTTTTGCCTCCTCAGTTACCTGATTAACAACTTAACACGTGGTTAGTTCTTCATCTGGCGCTCCTGTTCAGGAGGCCAGTGTGGGCTCTGCCTGCAGCCTGTGAGTACCCATGGCCATGAGTTTTTCTGGGCCAGGCCTGTCCTTTATATTCCAGCCGGGAAACTCACACAAAAGGGCCTCAGCCGCCTTCCCCGGTCAGTGCGCCCATAACTGTGGCATTGGAGACCACTGTGGCACCCCTGCCCCCGCCCGTGGGGCACGCTGGCTGTGATGTCGGGTGCTGCCCTCTCCCCAAGGCCTGGCATTCAGCTTGGCACCCTCTGCGCCTCCAAATGCAGTTCCTAGGGGCGAGTGATCTCAGAGGCGGCCGTGCCGTCCACATTTGATCACAGTTAGGTCTACAGGTCAGAAACTCTGTGGCATCACTTCCGGGGCCAGAGTGTGGGTGGTCGGTGCTCAGCTCCGAGGCAAGAGTGAAGGCAGGGCTGGGTCTCCACGGGCTCCGGAACCTCCTGGCCCCTAGGTGCTCGTGTTCCTATGCAGATACCAAGAAGTTTTCTTTGAAGATTTATTTATTTGAAAAAGTTCCAGAGACAGGGAGAGAACCTTCCATCTGCTGGTTCACTCCCCAAATAGCTGCAAAAGCCCAGGGCTGGGTCAGGCCAAAGCCAGGAGGTTGTAACAGGTCTTCTAAATGGGTGGCAGATGGCCCAAGCACTTGGACTGCCATCTGCTGCTTTCCCAGGCAAACTAGCAGGGAGTTGAATCAGGATAGGAGCAGCTGGGACTTGAACTGGTGCCCATATGGGATGCCCACGTAACAGGCAGCAGCTTAACCTCTGGTGCCACAATGCAAGCCCCTCAATTTTTTGCCCCCAAATAAACATATCTTTAAATTCCATTTTCCACACACTTTTTGAGGTTCCTTTCTACTTGGGATGTCAGTCTCTTGCCCCACCTGTGCCTGGGTGTCAGCAGCCTGGAGTCCTTTGTGTGGAACCTCAGCCCCAGGGAGAGGCGTGCATGGTGACAGGAGGGAGGTGGTCTGGGAACCCTGAGGCAGCGCTCTGTTCCCCTACACAGGCTCCTGATCCATCCTCTCCTCTCCTTTCCAGTGATCCTGCCCCACATTGGCAGTGCCACCTACAAGACTCGCAACACCATGTCCTTGTTGGCAGCTAACAACCTGCTGGCTGGCCTGAGAGGGGAGCCGATGCCCAGTGAACTCAAGCTGTAGCCAGCCAGAGACCCAGAGGGCTGCAAGACGCACAGGCAGGACATGCGGCCACAGGAGGGAGCCAAAGAGAAGCCTGCTCCGTCCTAGTTCCATGAGGGACGCTGTGCCCGCTGAACCCAGCTGAGCCACAAGCGCACGATTCTGCCATTAAAGAATTCCAAGTGTCGTTTCGGCCTGTAACTCGGGAAGGCAACAGGAAAGCATGTGCTGGCTTTTCTTCCGGGGGGGGGGGGGGGCGTCTCTGGGCACGTGCCCGTCACCGCTTCCCGCCCCAGGCTCACAAGAGCTTGTCCAAACCACTGTGTCTCTCGTCCTCTGCCCAAATTCCTGCCCTCATCACTCTGAGGCCAGGACAAGTGGAGCCCAGCTGGGGCTGTGGTGCTAGAATCCTAGCCACTAGACCACCAGGGACACACTTTTTTTTTTTTTTACAGGCAGAGTGGACAGTGAGAGAGAGACAGAGAGAAAGGTCTTCCTTTTGCCATTGGTTCACCCTCCGATGGCTGCCGCGGCCGGCACACTGCGCTGATCCTATGGCAGGAGCCAGGTGCTTCTCCTGGTCTCCCATGGGGTGCAGGGCCCAAGCACTTGCGCCATCCTCCACTGCACTCCCTGGCCACAGCAGAGAGCTGGCCTGGAAGAGGGGCAACCGGGACAGAATCCGGTGCCCCGACCGGGACTAGAACCCGGTATGCTGGTGCCACTACGTGGAGGATTAGCCTATTGAGCCACGGTGCTGGCCTGTGGTGCTAGAATCCAACACCTAACCTGTGAGAATTAAAGAGCACGCCCAGTGCGGGACAGTGCCTGGGAACAGACACCAGACAAGGTCTCCACACTCTTGTATTTGAGGTCACTAGTACTTGGAAGTAGGTGGGTCTTTTTTAAGATTTACTTATTTATTTGAGAGACAGAGTTATAGACAGAGGGAGAGGTCTTCCATCTGCTGGTTCACTCCCCAAATGGCTCCAACAGCAGAGCTGGGCCAATCCAGAGCCAGGAGCCAGGAAGTGCTTCCAGGTCTCCAACATGGGTGCAGGGGCCCAAGGACTTGGTTTTTCTTAGCCCTATCAACAGGGAGCTGTATCAGAAGTGGAGCAGCCGGAACCTGCGCCCAATATGGGATGCTGCGGGTGGAGGCTTCATCTACTATGCCACAGTGCCAGTCTCGGTAGGTGGGTTTCTTGATTTCAAGTTTTCTTTTTTTCATTTTAGTTGACAAAGGGTCAGAAAGAGTTCATCCATCTGCCAGTTTACTTCCTAAATGCCTGCAACAGCCTGAAGCAGGACCCTGGAACTCTATCCAGGTCTCCTACATGGGTGGTAGGGGTCTAAGCACTTGACCCATCACCTGCTGCTCCCTAGGGCACGCGTGAGCAGAAGGCCGATGTCAGAAACAGAGGTGGGACTGGAACCAGGGCCCTCTGATGTGGGGTGGCGGCATCCCTGGCTGTAACTTAACCTCTGTGCCAAATGCCCTCATGGGTGGGTTTCAGCCCCTACACACTGCACCCTCTGCCCATCTCATCCCCCACCCCAAGCAGGATGCTTTTTTAATCACTCCCTCTCCTCTTCCTGACGAGGCCTCTAGCACGGCCCTGGCCAAAGCACGGCTGGGTGCTGAAGGAAGCAGCTTCCAGCTCTTGCTTGCAGCTGCCTGCCAGCAAACGGTGTTCTCAGTTTGGGCAGAAAGTGTGGGGTGGGGGCCCTCTGAGCTGGGTGGCAGATACCTCACATGTACCCACAGATCAAAGACAGGGTGCAGGCAAGGCAGAGGGACTAATCGAGGAGAGCAACCACTAATTTATTAACAGCATGATTTTCTAGGACACTTGGTTTTTAAAAAGTACTGTTCAAAGCATGGCTAGCCAAGAAGGCAGCATCACTTCCCATCTTTGTTTCAACCTTAGTAATGTAAGCAAAGAACAGGTATTTAGAGGCATGAATATGACAAATTTTTTATTTCAAAATCTCAAATTCCCACCAGATAGCACCACTGACATGGGTGCCCTGACACAGCTTTGTGATGTGATCACCAAGATTCTACACAATTATGCAGGCTAGAATTAAGGCTAACCAATCGGAATTCAGGTACCCAATACCAGTTAGAATCCAGTAGAAACGGCAGGTCGAAGGGACCCTGAGACTGGTTCCTCAGGGGACCTTGGAATCCTAAGTGCTACAACACGTCCAAGGACACTGGCCCGCAAGCTTGCTTCTCAGGTGTAGAAACTAAGAGGTAGATGAGAGGATCCAGGTGCTGTCTGGCAGTGGAGAGGAGACGGGGCTCCAGCATAGGGCACAGGCCCCAAGAGCAACATCCAACTTACAGCTGAGCTGCAGCACGAAGCAGGCTCCTGGCACCACCTCCTCGGGATGGAAGGGAAGGAGAGCTGTCCCCATCCTGCTCCCCTGTCACTGGCTCCCCTTCCCGGGCAGGGTCTCTCGTCTCCATGCTGACCACCTGACTCCCAAGGTGAATCTCAACACACTGGTCCCTGCGTTGTGTAGAGGGCTGGATTTAGGGCCCCTGCACATCACGTCAAAGCATGGTTGCTGACAGTGAGACACATCCTCCCGTGTCTGCTCAACAGGTTTTCTTTTGGATTTCCCTCCCTGGGGATCGTCAGCAGGCGACGCTGAGCCCTTCTGTGGATGTGACAGGTCTAGCCACAGATAGGTAAGATGTGGATTAATAGAAAACACATGCTCATGTTTGTTGTAGGCTATATAAATGTTTAGCTTTCTAAACATAAGAACTGAGTAACTGAATTACACACAAAGGTTTGGTATCATTAAGAAAGCAGTATAAAACAATTAAATGAATGCACATTCATGCGTGAACTAAACTGACTTGGCGAGTGCCACAGAGATGCACTGGTCTGTGCTGTTCTCTGGATGCAGGTGAGCCAGGGCTGAGCCTAAACTCAAATTCCGGTGCCACCAGCAGCCATGATGGTCAGTGCCCGTGGGGAGCAGGGAGGCTTCCAGGCAGTGACCCCAATGTCTGCCCACCAGTCTTGGTGCTACCTGGTGACTTCTAAGTTACAGGCTGTCTACCCCTTACACAGCCGGGGAAATATTTATCCATGAACGGTACTACATTGGATTTCAGACCATTTTAAACAGTATCAGGTTGAGGGGTAATAACACTAATAAAAAGTTCAGAGTCTATAAAAGTACAGTATATAACAATAACAAAACCCATGAGGGAGGGGGGTGACACTGTTTTTGGTTAGTCTGTAACTGAAAACAACACAGGCCTGGGGTACGGGAATGTGAAGCAACGAGACAGAGAGGCTCGTCCTCGGGTGGGATGTGACCGACTGGACTGGCCCTGGACACCTGGGTGAGCAAAAGGTTTGTGTGCCACGGAAGACCCCACAAAAAGCGATTACATCATCAGAACAAAGACAACACTAGCTTTTTTCTGACTTCCAAATGTGAGACTGTAACATTACTAATACAAGTTGGTTAAAATACTGCTAAGACGGCACATACAGAAACAATACCTTACTTGTCACTTCCTACAAGTACATACTCCATTTACAACTTTGTTCTTAAAACCAGAGAACTGTTAAGACATCTACCCAACAGGGGTGTTTCCGGAAGTATCTACACTAACAGTCCAAGAGCACACGTGCTCTGGACCAGTGTCAGCACCATCAAAGTGCAGTGCCTGTGACTGCAACTCGGACAGAAGTAAAAAATACAGTACTTTCTGAGGCCGGGGACGCGCTCAGGATATACTTTAAAGCATTTGTGGCAGACAGGCATGTCCTCAAGGGCCTTTTAGACAGGCACCAAGTCACCACCAGTTGGTTACACGTAAGTGCGTTTTTGTATCACTGTACAAGGATATAACATTCCCATCAGAAGGAATAGGAAATTTAATTAAATGCTTCAGAGTTTTACAAAAATTGTTAAAAAAATTTTTTGCACTTCACTTTTTTAAATGTGCTGCTTTTAACAACATCAATTACAAACTACTACGAATGCACTGCTTGACCCTAAGGTAGAACTTGGTTCAGGGATCCCATCCCTCTCCCGAGGTGCACAGGCCACTCGGCCCCGTGGCAACACTAGGGCGACACGCAGTAGTTCTCCACTTACTAGCTGTTGGAATCTTCAAGAGCCACAGGGCAGTCTGAAGCCCCAAGCCCCACGGCACTAACTGCCACCCAACACAGACTTTCATTTTGGTCCCACAGCTGGCCTTGACCTTGTCTGGTGAGGGCGGTTAGAGCAAAGTGCTGGGCAGATTGCTGCTCTGCCAGCGCAGGCAGGTGGTCTTCGAGTGTTTGTACAGGTGGCTTGACTGACTAAACCGCTTGCCGCACTTGAGGCAGGCGTAGGGCTTCTCGCCTGTGTGAACGCGGATGTGCTTCTTGCAATCGGTCAGAGTCAGGAAAGTTTTGCAGCAGATTTTGCAGGCATACTTGCGTGCTCCCTCCACAACCAGGACGTTGTGCTCTGACAAGGCTTTCTTGCACTTTGACAGGACGTCAGCGGAGGCCCTGGTCAACTGCGGAGGGCCGGGCTGGGAAGGGTGACTGTTTTCAAATGAGGACGAGGCCCCATTCATCATTAGCTGGGAACTGGCAGTGTTTTCTGGGATCTGTGAGCTCCTGACGGAAGTTACAACTGGCATTTTGGGAGCTATGCGGCGGTAGTATGGAAAGTTACTGGCTCCTCCTCTTGGGGAACCCATCATTACCCTGGAGAAGGAGGAGTGGAGGCCCAAGCCAGGCCTGGAAAAATCCATCCCAAACTGTTCTCCTCCTTGGTAGCCTGAAGTCTGCACACAGGGCAGGCCCATCACCTCCTGCACGGGCCTGACAAAGTGGGAGTCTGCAGGCTCACTGAACGGGTTCTCCACGTGGGAGCCGGGGGCAGAGGAGGGCCCGCCTGCAGGCCCAGCCTCTGGACTCAGCAAGTAGGGGGCCTCGCCCTCCAGCCTGCAGTCACTCGTGGTGTTCGGGATGTTATCATCACTGTTCTGATTCGCCCCGAAGTTACTTCCTCTGCTCTTGTTTAGAAAATTTGAAATGCTAAAAGAAGACTTATGCTCTAGGTTATTTGTGACTTCCAAAATGTGGATGTCACCTACCCTGTCCGTGCTCGACTGGGGATCTGAGAAACTCCGGTCACTGCTTTCGGGGCTCAGGTCGATCTTCTCGGCGCTGACCACGACGCCCTCCACTTCCACAGACTCGCTGCCCTCCGCCTGGGAGGTCACATCGCTCACTTCGTCCTGAGGCTCAGGTGAGCTCAGGGGCTCCGCCTTCACCACCACTCTCATGTGCTCCTTCTCCCCGAGGCCCACCTCCGGGTTCTCACACTGGAAACCCCCCTTCTCAGCTGCCGCCTCCTGCTCAAAACCAGTCTCCACCTGAGTGGCACGCGAGGCCATGGACAGCTGCCCCATGTTGCCAGCACTGTTGTCAGATTGGCTGGGCACCTGGGCATCTTCCTGAGCGCCGAAAGTCTGGTCAAACATGATAGCACCATCTTCCGGGTTGTCAGCCATCCCGTCGGCTTTTGCGTTATCCACGATTTTCAGAGAATCAGGCGAGAAGAACTCTTCCCGGGAGTGAAGCCCTGAAGGCCCGTTCTCTGGGGTCACATCCGAGACGGCAGACTCGTCCACCGGGGGTCGGAGGCGCTGTCTGGCCCGCTCCTCGGCAGACTGCTTGCGCTTGTGAAGGCGCCTGATGGGGAAGGGCGCTCGCTGGTCCAGGTTACCGCGCAGGGAGGAGCTCATGGGGGCCGGCTGCTCCTCGCCACCCTGGCTGGAAGTGAGGGCTGAGCTCACGATGCTCAGCCCCAGCTGCTGCAGCATAAAGGAGCGCTGCATGCGGGCGCTCTGCTCCTGAACGCGCTCACTGGGGGGAGACATGGGCAGTGTCCTTGTCGTTAGGTAATGTTTACACGCCTTAACAACAGAGTTCAAGTGCAGGTGAGAGGCTGCCAATAAGACGTCCATAACATTGCTCTCCCCCAGCATGAGGGTAGACGTATACATCATGTCAATCAGTGCCGCAAAGGCCTCCGCTGTCACTACCTCGCTATCCAGCTGGATCATGTTCATGGTCTGATCTCCCTCTGCCACCGAGAACAGGGCTCGGAAATGCGTGCTGCATGCCGCAAGCACCGAGCGGTGGGCTTTAAAATGCCTGTTCCCCACGACTATGACACAATCACAGAGCTGGCCGTGAAGTCTCTGGTAGTTCAGCTGCTGGAAGATCTGTTCAAAGTGACCAGGAAAATCCATGATCCTACAGGAAGAACAAAGGAAAGTGTTAGGACCTAGAAGAGCTTAAGTCGAAGTCAGAACACAAGGTTGCAATGAAGAAAGTGTGGCTGGCCAAGCACGGACCTCTAGAATCTGCGGTGTGCCTGATGACGGGCCCGAACACCGGGAGCCTGTTGACTCCACTACCAGCCCAGGAAGAGTGCACACGCACGGGCTCAGTGACTGGCCAATTACAGATGCCCCTTCATGCTCCCCATGAGCCCCTCAGAACACTGAGGGTCTGTGTTAGAAAAGGCCAGTGTGTGGCTGAAGGCATATTCTTCTCAAAGAGGTTTGTTAAGAGTCCTGCCTTCCCTAAGGGCAATGACGCAGTGGGTGAAGCCGCTGCCTGCAGTGCCGGCATCCCATATGGGTGCCAGTTTGAGTTCCGGCTGCTCCACTTCCCATCCAGCTCTCTGCTGTGGCCTGGGAAAGCAGTAGAAGATGGCCCAAGTCCTTGGGCCCCTGTACCCATGTGGGAGACCCAGAAGAAGCTCCATGCTCCTGGCTTCAGATTGCCCCAGCTCTTGCTGTTGCGGCCATTTGGGGAGTGAACCAGCAGATGGAAGACCTCTCTCTCTCTCTGCCTTTCAAATAAATGAAAATAAAATTTTAAAAAATTTGCACATTTTCCCCCTCTGGACTCATTTGAGGTAAGAACTTGCTTCTCTCATCCAGGAAGCTACTACCCTTCTTAAAAACTTTGTGGCTGCCAAATCAAAGCCCCTATCCTCCGCCAGAGTCTGTGACAGTGCTGGTTATATGGCCAGAAGACAGGAAAACAAGATCAGTAATCCCAAAGACCCCCCTTGTGCCCTCTGCCCATGGCTGTTTTACAGCTAAAGGAGCCACAATGTTTAAAATAGCTGTTTTTTTTTTTTTTATTTAACTGTTTAACTTTTATTTAATGAATATAAATTTCCAAAGTACAGCTTATGGATTACAATGGCTTCCCCCCACCATAACTTCCCTCCCACCCGTAATCCTCCCCCCTTCCATTCACATCAAGATTCATTTTCAATTATCTTTATATACAGAATATCAATTTAGCATATATTAAGTAAAGATTTCAACAGTTTGCACCCACACAGAAACACAAAATGTAAAATACTGTTTGAGTACTAGTTATAGCATTAAATCACAATGTACAACACTTTAAGGACAGAGATCTACATGAGGAGTAAGTGCACAGTGACTCCTGTTGTTGACTTAACAATTTGACACTCTTGTCTATGGCATCAGTAATCACCCTAGGCTCTTGTCATGAGTTGCCAAGGCTATGGAGGCCTTTTGAGTTCGCCGACTCTGATCTTACTTAGACAAGGTCATAGTCAAAGTGGAAGTTCTCTCCTCCCTTCAGAGAAAGGTACTTCCTTCTTTGATGACCTGTTCTTTCCACTGGGATCTCACTCGCAGAGATCTTTCATATAGGTTTTTGTTTGTTTGTTTGTTTTTTAACCAGAGTGTCTTGGCTTTCCATGCCTAAAATACTCTCATGGGCTCTTCAGCCAGATCCAAATGCCTTAAGGGCTGATTTTGAAGCCAGAGTGCTGTTTAGGACATCTGCCATTCTATGAGTCTGCTGCGTATCCTGCTTCCCATGTTGGATCATTCTCTCCCATTTTTATTCTATCAGTTAGTATTTGCAGACACTAGTCTTGTTTATGTGATCCCTTTGACTCTTGGTCCTATCATTATGATCAATTGTGAACAGAAACTGATCACTTGGACTGGTGAGATGGCATTGGTACATGCCACCTTGATGGGATTGAATTGGAATCCCCTGGCACGTTTTGATGCAGGCATTTGGTCTCATGAAGACACTCTTTGTATGCCCATGTCACAGCAACTGTTCAAGACCCAGCTCTGCTCCCAATTCTAGCTTCCTGCTGGTGCAGACCCTCAGAGGCAGCTGGTGATAGCTCAAGTGTTGGGTCCTTGCCACCTACATGGGAGACCGAAATGGAGTTTCAGGCTCTCAGCTTTGGCCTGGCCTAGCCCTGGCCAAAAAGCAATAGTTCTTCCTCAAACAAACAAAACAAAACCCTGTTTCTCTCCAGAAAATGAACTTTTGGTCTCTTGCAATGGAGTTAGGTTGAATCTAATGACAAAACTCCAATTTACAAACATATGCAGATTGAGTTTCTAATGTGCCCAGGTACCATAAGTAAAATGGCAGATCTAAATTCTGCCCTCAGACTCATAAACAGGCTATTACAATAAAGTATTTTAAGTGTGACGGTGGGGGAAGAACAGGTGAACACGAAACCAAGAACACTACCTGCCTTTCACAGGGGTGAGGGGAGAGCGCATGGAAGGTTTCCAGGAAGAAACCTGGTCCCTGCAGTACAAGAAGGTTGAGCCAGAGAGAATACTCAGGACACTAGCTAAGCACCTGAGTGAGGCTGGGATCAGCCCCTATAAACTGAAACCTGAAGCTTCAAGCTAGTCTGCATATGGGGAGACCCCTCCCCACCCCAGATCCAGCCCCTTCCTCTGCCCAGCAATCAGCAAGACCAGGAGCAGGCTCAATCCTCCCAAAGAAACTGGAGAGTCCTCTCTGGGGAAACTGATGTCTGGGGAGCCCCTCCAGTAGAACACTGGGGTCCCAAGTAATTTTCCTATGGTGAAACCCACTCGTCCTCAAGGCTTCCCAAACATTCAGCTTTCAATCAATTCATGCATCAAGTTAAATGCGAACCCTTGAGGAGCACCACAAACTGGAAGGAAAAACCTCTAACAAAAGACAAAGCCCCAGACAGAGAAATAAAAAGGCATTTGGAAAGAAGTAATGCAGGGGGGAAAACACCTGTAATTAACACCCTCAGACAGGATACAGATATCTATGAAATGAGAATATATTTTTTACGTATATTTTAAGAAAGGGAATAAGAAAACTATTGCTCATATAAAAGAGAAAAAACATTTACAAGTTAATAGAAGGGCTGGAAGAGAATGGTTGAAGATATTTCACAAAGGCAAAGGAGAAGTAAATGTAAATGAATATGACAAGGGGATTAGTTAATGAGGGGGGGAATTAATTAGGAAACAACACAAGAAAAAATTTTCAGAACTGAAGGACTCGTTTAGGAAGAACAGAAAGGCCTATAAGTACCAGCACTCAACAAGACGAATGAACACACAGATCACCACACCACATCATCACTGTGACACTTCACAGCTCCTCAGATTAAAGACACTTAAAGTCTGGAAGGCGGGGGAGGGTGCTTGACAGTAAATAAAGAATCAAGAACATTTACACTTTTCCAAAGCAATACCAAAAGCTAAAGACAATAATTTCTTCAAAATTCTCTAAGAAATTATTTCCAATGTAGAATTCCACACCTTGTCAGGCATTTTCAGCCAAGC
The DNA here is from genome assembly GCF_051225735.1 of Oryctolagus cuniculus. Lineage (NCBI taxonomy): Eukaryota > Metazoa > Chordata > Mammalia > Lagomorpha > Leporidae > Oryctolagus > Oryctolagus cuniculus. The sequence continues at coordinate 200,463,529 of NC_142867.1, forward strand.
AAGAGGACAAGAGGTTTTTTCCCTACATTCCCTTTCCTGGGAAGCTATTAGAAGTTATGCTTAAGCAAGCTGGGAATAAACCAAGAGAAGGAAAGCAAATGACCTAGTAAATAAGAGACCCACCAGAGAGCCAGGAAAGGAGAATTTACGAAAGCTGATGTAACCTCATGAGCAACCTGTTTAAACCGGAGCAGTAAGAGACATCAAGGAAGAAAATCCCCCAGAAAAGAAAATGGAATGCAGAGATGATCTAATGTGGCTGGGTGGTAAAAATTTAACAGTTCCCTCAAAGTGTGAAACAGGTCATTTAAAAAGAAAGAAGATGGGGCCGGCGCTGTGGCATAGCAGGTAAAGCTGCTGCCTGCAGTGCCGGCATCCCATATGGGTGCCAGTTGGAGTCCCAGCTGCTCCACTTCCCATCCAGCTCTCTGCTATGGCCTGGGAAAGCAGTAGAAGATGGCCCAAGTCTTTGGGCCCCTGCACCCTCGTGGGAAGACCTAGAGGAAGTTCCTGGCTCCTGATCAGCGCAGCTCCGGCCGTTGCGGCCAACTGGGGAGTGAACCAGTGGATGAGGAGCTCTCCTCCTCTCTGTGTAACTCTTTCAAATAAACAAAGAAACCTTAAGGGGGGGGGGGGAGCACTGTGGCGCAGTAGGTTAATCCTCCACTTGCAGCACCAGCATCCCATATGGGCACTGGTTCGAGTACCGGCTGCTCCTCTTCCCATCCAGCTCTCTGCTATGGCCAGTAGCACCCAGGTGGGAGACATAGAAGAAACTCCTGGCTCCTGGCTTCGGATCGGCGCAGCTCCGGCCATTGTGGCCATTTGGGGAGTGAACCAGCAGACAGAAGACCTTTCTCTCTCTCTCTCCCTCTCACTGTCTGTAACTCTACCTCTCAAATAAATAAATCTTAAAAAAAAGGGGGGGGGGCACTGATGAACTCCAGGAAATTAAAAAAAAAAAAAAGTTATTTAGTTGCCAGACACTCACTATGTGGTTCATTTATGGACAATATTTGCATAGTCATAATATGAACACTGAACCGAATCTGAGATAATGGGAGTGAGGAAGCGCAAATCTGTATGGGGAATGGGACAGAGGAGAAATGGTATGATGAAGTCCTGACCTTTTCTATAGTCAAGAAATACCATCTGAAATGAATTCTCTCAAAACAGCAAGAGAAGTGTTATTTAGAAGTCACTGCCCTAAGAAACGGGTGCAACAATTCAAAGTAGTTGCCTCTGAGGAATGTTAACCTGGAGGGAAAGCCTGATGAGGGCAAAGTGCAGGCATTTAGCTTAGTGGTTAAGACACTGCCTGGGAAACCCACGTCCACTCTCAGAACACCCGAGTTCAAGTCCTGACCTTGCTTCCTTCAGGTTCTAGCCTCCTGCTAATGTGCACCCTGGGACGCAGCAGGTGACAGAGTTCAAGTACTTGGGTCCCTGTCACCCACATGAGAGACACAGAATGAGTTCTTGGCTCCTGGCTTTAGCTTGACCCAGTGCTGGCTGTTGTGGGCATTTAAGGAGTGAGCCAATGGACAGAAAATCTCTGTTCCTGTCTCTGCCTTTCAAATAAATACAAATTAATTAATTTTAAAAAAGGATGATGGGACAAAGGACAAAGTATATGTAAGATTACACATATATACAAAAAATAATTGACATTCTAAATACATATGCCCTGAGATTTTTGCAAACTTTCAAATTCACAAATACGATTATGGAATTTCATAGAAATGTCTGCAGGAGGAGGGCAACATGGAAACCAAATCCTTCCACCTGCTCTGGGGCCCCAGCCTTAAGAAGAGGCCAAAGTTGTTCAGGATCCTGGGAAGCAGTCATGCGCAGACTCTAGAAGCCACAAAAACCAAAGGTGGACTCAGCCAAAGGTGGACTTAGCAACTGAGAGTATCATACCACTTGGTTGTATCTGGAAAGTCATTACTGGAATGGCAAAATGTCTTAAAGTAGTAGCCACACGTTGCCCACATTCTTATGTCTCTTAAAAGTTTTGTTTTTAAATCTCTGATGAATTTCCAACAACAAAATGTATCACTAAAACACTCATTTTCCCATTGAGGGTATCTACTCTGTGTGATTCTATGTGAGATCAGAAACGCAAGGAGGCATTGTTGAGTCTGTCTTGGTGAAGGTGAGGGTGAAGGTGGTACAGCAGCTGTGTTAAGCGAGCACCACCCACATTCCTGTTCAGTCCCCAGCCCATGGGGAACTCTGTGCCTATCAGGTGGCTCAGGGCCATGCCTACCTTCACAGCAGAGACCTGGGCACCGGCTGTGTGCAGCCATGTAGAGGGCAAGGCCTGGGGCTCTTGAGTGGTGGCCAGGGCACAGGAGGCACAGCTGACCTGGAAGCTGCCCTCGGGACAGCCTGACCTGGGCCCACCTAGGAACCCACCTGGATTACAGGCAAGTGCCAGGCACCCTCAAGGAGCCAGAAGAACCTCCCCACAGGCTAAGCAACTGAGCCAGAGATTCTGGACAGGGCATTACATGACATGGAAACAGAAGTGGCCAGACACACATAACACACCTGAGGTTGTGAAGACATGGGCTGTGGTGGCTGTGAGTGTTCAATAAAATGTCTTTCACACTGGAGCTGGTGTTGTAGCATAATGAGTTAAGCCATTGCCTGAGACACCAGAGCATCCCATATCCGAGAGCTGGTTTGGTCACAGCTGCTCTGGTTATAATCCTGCTAATGTGCCTGGGAAGGCAGCAGAAGATGGCCCAAGTATTTGGGCCCCTGCCACACATGTGGGAGACCTGGATGGAGTCCCTGGCTCCTGGCTTTAACCTGGAGCAGCCCTGGCCATCATGGCCATTTGGGGAGTAAACCAGAAGATGGAAGATCTGTCTCTCCCTCTCTAATAAATAAACCTGTGTTAAAAAGCTGTGTTGTGGGTGAGGCTAGCACTGTGACACAGCTGGCTGAGCCACTGCCTGCAGCACCATATGGGTGCTGGTTTGAGTCCCAGCTGCTCCACTGCCAATCCAGCTCCATGTAATGTGTCAGAGAAAGCGGTGGAGGATGGCCCAAGTGCTTGGAGATCTGGATGGAGTTTCTGGCTCCTGGCTTCCGTCTGGGCCAGCCCCAGCCATTGTAACCATTTGGGGAGTGAACCAGCAGATGGAAGATCTCTCACTCTATCCTCTCTCTGTGTAACTCTGCCTTTCAAATAAAATAGTCACTAAAAAAGAAAAAGAAAGGCAAACAGGCAGTCATTCCACATCCCTCTATACCACGGTTCCCTGCTGGGAGCAGAGAGCCAACAGTGGCATGCAGTCCTGGATTCTCACATCTTTGACCTCTGCCCAACTCACTCAGGGGCCACAGAGCTCAAAGCTTTGAAGAGGGGCTGGCGCTGTAGTGCAGTGCATAAAGCCACTGCCTGTAGAGCTGGCATCCTATGAGTCCGGCTGCTCCACTTTTTTTTTTTTTTTTTTTTTTTTTTACAGGCAGATTTAGACAGTGAAAGAGAGAGAGACAGAGAGAAAGGTCTTCCTATCCGTTGGTTCACCCCCCAAATGGTCACTATGGCCAGCGCACTGCACCCATTCGAAGCAGGAGCCAGGTGCTTCTCCTGGTCTCCTATGCAGGTACAGGGCCCAAGCACTTGGGCCATCCTCTACTGCACTCCCAGGCCACAGCAGAGAGCTGTACTGGAAGAGGAGCAACAGGGACAGAATCTGGTGCCTCAATTGGGACTAGAACCCAGGGTGCCAGTGCCACAGGCGGAGGATTAGCCAAGTGAGCCACGGTGCCAGCCACTTCTGATCTAGCTCTCTGCGATGGCTGGGAAAGCAGAAGATGGCCCAAGGGACAGCCAGAAGAAGCTCCTGGCTCCTGGCTTCAGATCAACCCAGTTCCAGCTGTTGCAGCTATCTGGAGAGTGAACCAGCAGATGGAAGACATCTCTCTCTCTCTGCCTTTAAAATAAATAAGTAAATTTTTTTTAAATGCCAAAAAAAAAAAAAGCTTTGGGAAGATTAAACAAAATGACTACTCACATGTTGGTAGTCCCTGCTTTGGAAAGTAATCTCATAAACTAGTCAGTGCCAAGTTCCAAAGAGGTGTAATATTTTGTGACAATAACAGACAAAAAACATTCTAGTTTAAGGAACAAAATAAATGAAATGGAGTTGTTCCAAGTTGTATAAGTCAGCTGTTCTAAGAAGTAAGAGACCATGAAAACTTGGGCCCTGCTATGGGAAAACAAGCAGTGCCAGACACTCAGCTTATCACTTTTTCTCCTGCATGGAGGATGGAGCAACTGCAGAAGTAATCATAAAATAACAGTACCTACCATTTGAGAGCCTTCCAAGTGCCTGCCAGTAATTGTGCTGGTTTTTGATTTACAATCTTTTTAACCTTCAAAACAACCCTGTAAGGTAGAAAACGTAACTTCCCAAAGAAATAGAACTTCAACCCAGAATATGAATCTAAAAGGATGGCAATATTCCATTCAGTGCCTTTCCTTTTTCAGCAAGAGGCAGAGGTTATATGAAAAAAAAAAAAAAAAAAAACAGCAACAACAACAAAAAAACCTTACTTTAAAAATCTCACCTTGAGTCTAAGAAACTGTGACCCTTCCCACTAAAGGTCAGTCACTAAAATGTCAAACTCAATGTGCAATCCCTACTTTCCATAGAAAAAGCTTCAGAGCACAGAGATTGTGGTTCCAGAAGCACCACTTTGAGGAAATTTCCCATGGCCCACAGATCTATGAGAAGAGGCTACTGAGGGGGTTAAAATGATCCCAGTGGGGCAGCGGTTAAGTCGTCACTTGGGATGTCTGCATCTCATGTCAGAGTGCCTAATTCAAGTCTCCACTACTCCATTTCTGATCCAGCTTCTTGCTAATACATCCTGGGATGCAGCTGGTGATGGCTCAAGTGCGTGGGGGCCCTGCCACCCATATGGGAGACTCAGTTGGAGTCTTGGCTTCAGCCTGGCCCAGTCTTGGCTGTTGTTGGCATCTGAATAGTGAACCAGCAGATGGAAGATACCTTTCTCTCTTTCAAGTGGATCAAAATAAATATTTTAAAGTTTAAAAATGACCCCCCCAAAAAAGAGAGGTTCAAATACTAGAAGACAGCTTAACAGTGCATGCAATCTTTCTACTTTCCATCAGTCTAGAGATTCTCAGCTCCACACTAGATCCCTGTATTAGTCATTTTTTTTTTGTTACAACAATGAAATACCTGAGATAAGCTAACTTCATAAAAAGAAAATGTATATTCAGCTCAGTTTTAGCGGTTAAGGTTGGGTAGCCCTGATTTGGCCTCTGATGAGGGCAATAATGGCAGAACACGAAGCTGTGCACAAGATGGATCACATGGTGAGCCAGGAAGCAGAGGGAGGGGCCCGTCCTGACTCAGGGCTTTTTTTTTTTTTAATGTATCTGTCTTTTGATTCCACTTTTTCCATGTTTTAAAATTTTTTTTTAAGATTTATTTACATATGTGAAAGGCAGAGTGAGTGAGTGAGAGAGAGAGAGATCGATCTTCCATCTGCTGGTTCAGTCCCCAAATAGCTACAATGGCCAGGGCTGTGCCAGGCTTAAGCCAGGAGCTTCATCCAGGTCTCCCATGTAGGTGGCAGGGGCGCAGGGACTTGGGCAATCTTCTACTGCTTTCCCAGGTGCATTAGCAGGGAACTGGAGTGGCAATGGAGCAGCTGTGACTCAAACCAGTGCCCATATGGTATGTTGGCTCTGCAGGCCACAGCTTAACCTGCTGTACTACAGTGCTACCCACCCCAGCCCCCTTCTAAAAAGATTTCTTTCTTTATTTGAAAGGTAGAGTTGAGAGAGAGAGAAAGAAACCTTCCATCTGCTGGTTCATTCCCCAAATGGCTGAAACAGCCAGAGTTGGGCCAAGCCAAAGCTAGCAGCTTTATCTGGGTCTCCAAGTGGGTGGCAGGGACCCAAGCACTTGGGTCACCTTCTGCTGCTTTTTCAGGTGCAACAGCAGGGAGCTGGACAGAAGTAAAGTTGAGTTGCAGGGACTCAAACTGGGGCCCATATGGGATGCTGGTGTCACTGGTGACAGCTTAACCCTCAAAGCCACGAAGCTGGCTCCAAACTCGGGCCTTTATAACAATCTCTCTTGGGAGAACTAAGAGCACTCACTACCCACAATGACCTATGGACTTCTCACAGGGCCTGTCTTCTAAATACTATAATTGGGTTAGTAACATTAATTTATGACTTTGGGCCGTAAATATCTGCCATGTTAATTAAGCCTGTAACACCCACATCCCACATGGACGTGGGTTCAAGTCCTGGCTGCTCCACTTCCATTAGCTCGCTGCTAATGTGCCTGGGAAAGCAGATGGCTCAAGTACTTGGGCCCCTGCCAACCCTGTGGGAGACCTACATGGAGTTACAGGCTCCTGGCTTTGGGCCCCGATTGTTGTGGCCATTTGGGGAGTAAAACAGTAGATGGAAGATCTCTGTCTCTCCCTCTCTGTAATGCTGCCTTTCAAATAAAAAAAAAAAAAAAAAAATCTTAAAAAAAGAGAAATCTGGAGAAACTATGTGCAAGTATCCATTTGGAGATACTCCAAAATAATCTTTCCTTAACTGTGACCTTCTTTCACCCCAATTTAATCACTTCCCTTAGGATCTTTTGGATTGGCAATGGAAATCAAACTCACTAAAATCAAAGCTAATCTTAGCCAGAAAACTGGCCAATTAACGTTTTTTTAAGATTTATTTTATTTATTTGAAAGACAAAGTTACAGAGAGAGGTAGAGACAGAGAGAGAGGTCTTCCATCCACTGGTTCACTCCCCAACTGGTCGCAACGGCCAGAGCTGCACCAACCGAAGCCAGGAGCCAGAAGCTTCTTCCAGTTCTCCCACACGGGTGCAGGGGCCCAAGCACTTGGGCCATCTTCCACTGCTTTCCCAGGCCATAGCAGAGAGCTGGATTGGAAGTGAAGCAGCTGGGTCTCATAATGGCACCCATATGGGATGCCGGCGCTTCAGGTCAGGGCATTAACCTGCTGCGCCACAGCGCTAGCCCCCAGCAGTTCCTTTTCTAAGTAGCTAGTCTAGAGCAGGATCTGTGCAAAGCAGCATGTGGTGGAGGTGGCAGTAGCAGTATGATTTCTCTACAGAGGTTACACCATGTGGTCCTTATTCTTTCCAGCTCTGGGGCACCCGAGTGTGGCTTTCTCACCTTCCTGGAGATTTTGTGAACTAACATACTATAATCTCAAACATATCTCTCCTTAAAGCTTGAGTGAACTTTATTGTGTTTAATTAAGGACTCTCTGACTTACACTGAGATGCTTTCTGGTACTCTTGATGTGATACTCAGCCACAGGCACTCTGTCAGGCTGTTCTAAGGGAACAGAGTTTTTAAAAAAGGTTTTACAAAGAGCTGGCACTGTGACAATGCAGGTAAGGCCATCACTTGCAACACCAGCATCCCACAGAGGCGCTGGTTTGGGTCTTGGCTGGTCCACTTCCCATCCAGCACTCTGCTAATGGCCTGCATGCGAAAGGAAGCAGAGGATGGCCGAAGTGTTTGGGGCCATGCCATCTACATGGGAGACCCAGAAGAGGCTCCTGGATCCTGACTCAGCCCTGGCCACTGCAGCAATTTGGGAAATGAACTGGCAGATAGAAGCTAGTGCTCTTTCAAAGAAATAAGTAAATCTTAAAAAAAAAAAAAAAAAAGAGTTCTCAGGTTCTACGGGACAGGCATTGCGGCACAGTTGGTTACGCTGCCTCCTGGAATGCCCACATCCCGTATCAAGTCCCGGTTACTTCACTTTCAACCCAGCTCCCTGCTGATGTACCTGGGAGGCAGCAGACGATGGCTCAGGTACTTGACTTTCTGCCACCCATGTAGGAGACCAGGATGCAGTTCCTGGCTTCTGGCTTCAGCCTGGCCCAATCTCAGCTTTTGTGGTCAATGGGGAGTGAATCAATCAATCAAAACTCTGTGCCTTTCAAATAAATAAATCTTTTAAAAAAAGAAAAGGTAGTATCCCACTAAAGTTTCTAGTGCAAATTCAAAATGCTTTATTCTTTTTTTAAGACTTATTTATTTATTTGAAAGGCAGAATTATAGAGAGGCAGAGAGAGAGATATGTGTCTTCCATCCACTGGTTCACTCCCCAAATAGCTGCAACTGGAACTGAGCTAATCCGAAGCCAGGAGCTTCCTCTGGGTCTCCCACCCTGGTGCAGGGGCCCAAGAATTTGGGCTATCTTGTACTGCTTTCCTAGGCCATAGCACAGAGCTGGATCAGAAGAGGAGCAGCCAGGCCTTGAACCAGTGCCCATATACAGGTGGTGGCTTTAAGTGCAGTGCCATGGGGCCAGCCCCCAAAATGTTTTTTTCTACTAAAACAGCTTGCTTACTTTCTATCTACTTCTCTCTCTCATGATGCCTGATATACAATTCATCAAATTATCTGTTGAATGAAATTCAGCTGTATATAGATAAAATGTAATACCACGTTACCCAACAATCACTTTTGAGAATCTGAACTAACTCTAAGATCAACCAAAACCCAGGAAGAAAAAGTCTCAGAATATCCAAAATAAAGATCAAAGTCTGGGTAAGAAAAGATTTTCTCACAGGAAAGTCCCCTCAAGCCCTCAGTCTTCTGTTTTAAATAAAAACAAAATTCAAGTTTTTCTAGTTCCCCAACTGATTGAAGATGAACAGTGACAACTCTAAAATGAGGGCAAGAGGTGGCTGCTTCGCTGAATTACGTTGACAGCTGCATGAAGACATAGCTAACCCACCAAGGGCTTATGTAGTGGAGGAGCCATACGGCCCCAGATGCCTCAACAGCCTGTTAACATACTTGTGAATTTGGCACACGAGTGCATTCCTATAATGGCTGGAAGTGCACACTTTATTCAGGGTTAAGTGCTGTGGAACACAGTACTGCCAATTACAGGCGATCAATGAAAGTAAGACATAAATAATCTATTCATAAGCAGAAAGCACTAAGCCGTGTAGAAGGAAGTGTAATCAGTGTTCAAAGAAGACAAAAGTTGGGGCTGGTGCTGTGGTGTAGCAGTTAAAGCTGCTGCCTGCAGTGCCAGCATCCTATATGGGCATCGGTTCGAGTTCCAGCTGCTCCACTTCCGATCCAGCTGTTTGCTATGGCCTGGGAAAGCAGTAGAAGATGGCCCAAGTGCTTGGGCACTTGCACTCACGTGGGAGATCCAGAAGCTCCTGGCTTCAGATCGGTGCAGCTCTGGCCGTTGCAGCCATCTGGGGAATGAACCAGTGGATGAAAGACCTTTCTCTGTCTCTCTGCCTCTGCCTCTCTGTAACTCTGTCATCCAAATAAATCTTAAAAAAAAAAAAGGAGGGGGCCAGAACTGTGGTGCCGGAGGTAAAGCTGCTGCCTACAGTGCCCGCATCCCACACGATAGGGCGCCAGGTTGAGACCCCAGTGCTCCACTTCCGATCCAGCTCTCTGCTGTGGCCTGGGAAAGCAGTAGAAGATGGCGCAAGTCCTTGGGCCCTGCACCCACATGGGAAGATCTGGAGGAAGCCCCTGGCTTCAGATCAGCATGGCTCCGGCCATTGCAGCCATCTGGGGAGTGAACCAGCGGATACAAGACCTCTCTCTCTCTCTGCCTCTCCTCTGTGTAAGTCTCACTTTCAAATAAATCTGAATTTCAAATAAATCTTAAAAAAAAAAGACAAGTCATTTCTAGTTTCATGGTAACATGAACAATAGAGCTGGGGTGGTTTGGATTTTGACAAACAGATGTAAAGTACATTCTAGATAGAGGCAAGTAAATGTTGGGAAGGGGTTGAGGGATGGGAAGCAACCTATGCAGCTTGGTTGTAAAGCAGGAAGGTCTAGAGAGGTAGGCACTGCATAGTGATTGCTTCTTAACTAATGTTAATAATTAACACACTTCATCAGAAAAGTTAAACAGGAGGCACATAATTTTCAACTAAACACTATCATCACTTTTCAGATAATGGTCATAAAAATATTTTTTCTTTTTTTCTTCTTTAAATTTTTAACAGGGTTATTAGCCAGGTTTCTTGGTAGCAGCCAACACTAGCTGATCTTAGTTAAGGATGATAGTAATTTACTGAAAGACTACTGGCTTCATTACAGAATTGGTGGAAAGGGTAGACACCTATGCTTGAACTAGGCAGAACCAGAATGGGTAAGAGGAACAACCTGGTCAGATCTCACCTCCCCTTCCTTACACTGTTTTTATGTCTCTTTTTTAAAAAAAAAAATATTTATTTTATTTATTTGAAATTACAGAGAGAGGTAGAGATAGAGAGAAAGGTCCTCTGTCTACTGGTTCACTCCCTAGATGGCCACAATGACCAGAGCTACGCTGATCCAAAGCCAGGCCCCAGGAGCCTCTTCCGGGTCTCCCACATGGGTGCAGGGGCCCAAGGACTTGGGCCATCTTCTACTGCTTTCCCAGGCCACAGCAGAGAGCTGGATTGGAAGAGGAGCAGCTGGGAATAGAACCGGCACCCACATGGGATGCTGGCGCTTCAGGCCAGGGCTTTAATCTGCTGCGCCACAGCAACGGCCCCACATCTCAACTCTTAAGTTGTTGTTGTTTTTTTTTTTTTTTTTTTTTTTTTACAGGCAGAGTGGACAGAGACAGAGAGAGAGAAGGGTCTTCCTTTTTCGATTGGTTCACCCCCCAGTGGCCACTGTGGCCGGTGCGCTGCGGTCAGCGCACCGCGCTGATCTGAAATCAGGAGCCAGGTGCCTCTCCCGGTCTCCCATATGGGTGCAGGGCCCAAGGACTTGGGCCATCCTCCACTGCACTCCTGGGCCACAGCAGGAAGCTGGAAAGGAAGAGGAGCAACCGGGACAGAATCCGGCACCCCGAACAGGACTAGAACCCGGTGTGCCGGCGCCACAGGCGGAGGATTAGCCTATTGAAGTGCCCTGCCAGCCTAAGTATCTTTCTTTTTTTTTTTTTTTATTTAAGAGTATCTCTTTTTTTTTTTTTTTGGACAGGCAGAGTTAGACAGTGAGAGACAGACAGAGAGAAAGGTCTTCCTTCCGTTGGTTCACCCCCCAAATGGCCTCTACGGCCGGTGCACTGCACCAATCCAAAGCCAGGAGCCAGGTGCTTCTGGTCTCCTATGCAGGTACAGGGCCCAAGGACTTGGGCCATCCTCCACTGCCTTCCTGGGCCACAGCGGAGAGCTGGACTGGAAGAGGAGCAACCGGGACAGAATCTGGTGCCCCAACTGGGACTAGAACCTGGGGTGCTGGCGCCGCAGGTGGAGGATTAGCCTAGTGAGCTGCGGTGCCGGCCAAGAGTAAGTATCTTTTAATATACATGATGAAATGGCATGTACCCCTGAGGTAATTGTGCTGCAAACTGAAACATGAGGGTACTTCCATACATCCATGGAAAATGCATATTGCAAAAACAAAAAAACTAAAAACAGGATTTCAAAAAATTTTTATATCAAAATAAACGTACTGGGGCTGACACTGTGGTAGGATGGACTAGGCTGCTGTTTGTGATGCTAGCATCTCATACTGGAGCACAGGTTTGGGTCTGGATGCTCTGCTCTTAATGTGCCTGGCAAGAATGGCCCAAGCATTTGAGTCCCTGCCACCCACATGGGAGACTTGGATGGAGTTCCGGGCTCCCAGCTTCCGCCTGGTCCAAACTCAGCTGTTGCAGCCACATGGGGAGTGAACCAGCAGATGGAAGATCTTTCTGTCTTGGCCACTCTGCTTTTCAAAGAAATAAATCTTTTTTTAAGATGAATTTCTATTAAAAAAAATAAACGTGTCCTAATTCCATTTTCCACCAACTTTTTGAAATACCCTTGTGATATTGCCTCTAGGAAAAGCACATGTGCACACCAATTTTACTCGTAAGAATGAATGACAATAGGTGGCTATTTATTTATTGTTTTAAATTTTTAATTTATTTTAATTTATTTGAAAGAGAAGTAGAAACAGAGAAAAAAGAGATCTTCCACCTGCTGGTTCACTCCCCAATTGCTCAAAACAGCTGGGGCTGGGCCAGCTGAAGCCAGGAGTCAGGAACTCAATTTTGGTCTCCTATGTGTATCAGGGCCCCAAGCACTTCACTCAATACTTCCTTCCTCCCAGGGTGCATATTAGTAGAAAGCTGGAAATGGAAACAGAGCCCAGGCTGGAATTCAGACACTTTAAGATGGGACGTGGCTGTCCCGAGTGCTGTCTCAACCTCTGCACCAAATGCCCACTTCTCCATGGCTGCTTACATCTGGGTGATTGGCAGACATTTTCTTGAAAATGAATGAAATGAGCTTGCATTTTAAAGAAACCAACTGAAGTACTTGTTGCCAATAATAAAATTAGAGTTTTCTGGTGAAAATCAGAATTTTGGATAATATATATTTGTTCCTGTGAGTTTCCCAATGCTCACAGACTTCTGATAAGATCACTGGTGATATTTAGTATAATAAATATGGGGGCTGGTGCTATGGCACAGTGGGTTATAGCTCCAACATCCATATAGGGGCTGGTTCAAATCCCAGCTGTTCCACTTCTGATCTAGCTGCTAAGGCCTGGGAAAGCAGAAGATGGCCCAAGTCCTTGGGTGCCTGCACCCGCATGGGAGACCCAGAAGAATCTCCTGGCTCGACTCCAGATCAGCTCAGCTTGCGGTCATTTGTGGAGTGAACCAGCGGACAGAAAACTCTCTCTGTAACTCTGTCTTTCAAATAAATTTGTAATAAATAAATAAATATGACATTTTTATCTTCATAGTTCAGTGACTCAGTACTTTCCAAAGGACCATGTAACAATGTTATAAAATACCATATGAGTTAAAAAGAATTAAAAAAAATTCAACCAAAGTACAAACTGATATAATGTCAAAAAATATGAAAAGTTTATTGATACAATTTCAGATTCCACATGGCAACTAATCATTTGAAGAAAATACCACCTGTAGAGTTTTGGTAACATATCAGAGAATAGCCAAAATTATCTGGTTATTAAAATATTCCTTCCTTTTCCAACTATGTATCTGTGTGATGCTGCATTTTTGTTGGTGTATTTCAATCAATACAGTATATTGCAACTTAATGAATGCAGGAGCAAGTATAAGAATCCAGCTGTCTTCTATTAAATTAAAGACATTAAAGAGGTTCTCAAATAACAATGCTGCTGGCTCTGCGGCTCACCAGGCTAATCTTCCGCCAGCACCCCAGGGTTCTAGTCCCAGTTGGGGCACTGGATTTTGTCCCGGTTGCTCCTCTTCCAGTCCAGCTCTCTGCTGTGGCCTGGGAGTGCAGTGGAGGATGGCCCAAGTGCTTGGGCCCTGCACCCGCATGGGAGACCAGGAGAGGCACCTGGCTCCTGGCTTTGGATCAGCGTGGTGTGCTGGCTGCAGTGGCCATTGGGAGGTAAACCAACGGAAAAGGAAGACCTTTCTCTCTGTCTCTCTCACTGTCCACTCTGCCTGTCAAAACAAAAAACAAAAAACAAAACAATGCAACTCTGAGCACTCCTAGTGCCCACACCTGGGTTACAAATAACATCCTCCAATGAAAGGAGCTGAGGGCTCCTGGGGGAAAAGCTGATTCTAGGACTGGGGCAGGCAAAAGTAAGGAAGTACTTAACACAAAGATGAAAATGGCAATATATGAGGGGCTGATGCTGTGGCTCACTTGGTTAATCCTCTGCCTGCGGCGCCAGCATCCCATATGGGCGCTGGGTACTAGTCCCAGTTGTTCCTCTTCCAATCCAGCTCTCTGCTGTGGCCCGGGAGGGCAGTGGAGGATGGCCCAATTGCTTGGGCCCTGCACCCGCATGGAGACCAGGAGAAGCACCTGGATCCTGGCTTCAGATTAGCGCAGCGCCAGCCGTAGCGGCCATTTGGGGAGTGAACCAATGGAAGGAAGACCTTTCTCTCTGTCTGTCTATAACTCTGTCAAATAAATGAAAGAAAAAAGAAAATAGCAATATATGAAAGGGACGCAGGAGCCAACAGAAGACAGGCTGGCCAATGACTAAAAGTGGAACAATGTGAACAAAAAGTAGTTTTGAATTACAATCCAAATAATAAAATAAACATCCATTGGTCTATAGCGATACAAATAAATGATTAAACAAATGAACAGAAAAGAGAGAAATCTCCCATGCAGAGGCATTCCAAATAATTTATGCAGATACTATGACCTCAAGGAGGTAGAGGCACAATCTCCCTCCCCCCCTTAACTGTGGGCCATACATGACGACTTCTTTCCAGAGTTCAGTAAGGAAAGGGAAGGGAAAAAGTAACTTTAGAGTGGAGAAATCTGACAAATGTTATCTCAACCAGGTGACCAAGGTCAACATCAGGCGTAGTAAGTTATTCCGATTGATAATATACATATGACTATGCATAATATCAATGGTGTATCATCAGAATGGCAGTTTATCCTTCTGTTTCCCTTCACCCCACCCCAAAATCCCATAAACCCAGTCTAATCATGAGAAAAACAACACACCAATCCCAACTGAGGGACATTCTACAAATTATCTGAACAGTACTGTCTTATGAGAAACTGTCACAACCAAGAGAAATTTAAGGAGACAACCTGACTCAAAGTAATGTGCTATCCCAGATGGGATCTTGGAACAGAAAAAGGACATTAGGTTAAAACTAAGCAAATCTGAACAAAGAATGAGCTTGAGTTAATGTACCAATGGTTAATTTTAATATACCACAGTAATTTAAGATGTTAACAATAGGGAAACTGGGTATGGGTATGTGGGAACTCTGTACTGTCTTTACAATTTTTCTATAAATCTAAAACTGTTAAAAAAAAAAAAAAAGCAACTCCCTCACCCCCCACAAAAAAGTTATTCTTCACTGCCACAGGACATGATTGAGGCTGACGGCACAGATGATGAAAGAATTTACAAAAGGGGCTGGCACTGTGGTGCAGTGGGTTAAAACCTGCTATTTCCAATGCTGGCATCCTGTATCCAGCCCATATCCAAGTGCCACTTCCCAGCAGCTCTGCTTCAAATCCCATTTCCTGGTAAGGCACCTGGGAAGGCAGCAGATGATGGTCCAAGTACTTGGATCCCTGCCACTCACATGGGAGACCCAGATGGAGTTCCTGGCTGCTCCTGGCTTCCTTTGGCCTAGCCTAGGTCTAGCTGTTTGCAGTCATACGGGGAATGAATCAGCAGATGGAAGATCTCTAGATCTCTCTGGCTCTCCGTATCGAATTATGCCTTTCAAATAAGATAAATTTTAAAAATCTTAAGGAAAAAGAGTTCACTGGAGTAGTCAATGCAAACTTTGAAAAGGACAAAGACAGGCTACTGATGGAATAGAGAGAAGTGCAGTTCTTACCCCTCAGGCCCTTCTGATTTCACCAGGGAGTTACCCTGGCCAGGAACTGTCAGTTGCCCCTGCACAGGGGAGCTATCCCTGAGGATGAGGGGTAGGGGAGAAGGAAGGGCTGAGAGTGACAGGGGGCCTATGGCACATGTGGATTTGCCTGGATGCTCTGCAGCCACTCATCCCAAGTTGGCTCCCAGTGGTCTGAGAAGTTCCATATGGGCCACCAAGACCTTGCAGGAAGTGACCTATTGAGGCCAGCATCACAAGTGGTGAAAATTCAGCAGAGCCGTCAGAGTGAGCAGAGTTAGATTCATGAAACATGCTGCAAACAGCAGTGGGCAGACAGTAACAGAGACTAAGTACTGTTACTGCACTATGTGTAGAATCCAAGGTCCCTTCCTAGGTACAGGGAGTTTTCCTGTGGTCCAACAGGCTTTTCCTAGCCAGGTAATCTGCATTTCTGGGCATAGGTGGGGAGACTGTCTAGCCCTTAGTTTACAGGCTTTCCCGGGCTGCCAAGTGCCCCGGGGCAACACTCACTAAAGATTTTTTAGGGATAGTTTTTATAAAATGCTGTTTGTGTTCAAATATAATGGATTTATTACTTTTAATGGATACTCAGTTTATGTGGAAAAAAGTCATATGTGGAATTTCATTCTTCAAAATTACAGCATAAATAAGACTAAGTATACAGGCAACCTTCAGCTTGCACATATGTTGTGCTACTTTAAGTTTGTGGAATAAAGCTCTTAGCAGTTTCCCAGCAACAACATCACCTTCCAGGATCACCCCCAAGAGTATCTCTTTAACCTGGTCCTAGGGCAGCAAACTGGTAAAGGTACCTGCACAGTGTCAGCAACACTGCCACAGCACTTCCTGCTGTGCTTCCACCAGTCCGGGAACGAAGGAGCAGATAAAAGGGCTGAACACTACTAAGCCAGGTACCTTATACACATCATTCCCAGCATTACCTCATTCAAACAGTTAGTGAAGAAGAGATATACTCCCTAATGACACCTCATTTTGCTGTAACTGGAGCAACCCCAACAAGCTATGGGCCAGGTGGCTGACTACAGGACATTCAGAGAAGAGATAGTATGTAGTCAGGAATGAGGACTAGTAATAAGGACTAGAGGACTGGCAGTATAGGTGGTAGCTTTGGGATCTGCATGGAAGGAAGGCCTATACTTCCGGGAATGGAAAGTTCCTACCTGTACTTGGGGGAAGAAAAGTCCTTGTCGGCCGGCGCCGCGGCTCACTACGCTAATCCTCCTCCTTGCGGTGCCAGCACACCGGGTTCTAGTCCCAGTCGGGGTGCCGGATTCTGTCCCGGTTGCCCCTCTTCCAGGCTAGCTCTCTGCTGTGGCCAGGGAGTGCAGTGGAGGATGGCCCAAGTACTTGGGCCCTGCACCCCATGGGAGACCAGGAGAAGCACCTGGCTCCTGCCATCGGATCAGCGCGGTGCGCCGGCCGCGGTGGCCGTTGGAGGGTGAACCAACGGCAAAGGAAGACCTTTTTCTCTGTCTCTCTCTCTCTCACTGTGCACTCTGCCTGTCAAAAAGAAAAAAAAAAAAAAAATCCTTGTCAAGGTCCCTGCAGGTGCCTAAAGGTCAACCAGTGAGGATCAGACCCACCTCAACCTTTAACCCCCATGCCCTGAATCTATAAAAGGAGCACTCCCAATCTCTGACGTGTGACTTCCCCGGCCCCAATCTGTTGGGACCGGGAAACCTCGCCCGGGAACAGAACCCCAATAAAAGCCTGTGAATTAATTTATTCATCTGCCTGGGAAGATTTGTTACACAGCGGACACCTTGCAATAGGGACTACAGGGACGGAGCTGAATAGCAGGGTCATGGTCAAGAGTGAACACTGTGAAGAAAAAGGAGGAAAAACTAGCAAAGTCTTCCCTTCTCCCCTTTACTCAAATCCCTCCTCACTGCTACTGCCACCAAAGACCACCCTTCCAAACCTTCCTCACTGCCAGCAGACCTGTCTGATGCAGGAGGAGCTATCTTCTCCTCCCACCTCCCACTGCCCCTGCTATTGACCTGCTGAGTTGCTTTTCAAGGTCTATTAAAAAAAAAAAAGTGTTTCAATTTTTGTAGCATTTTTGGGTTCCATTCACAACTGAACCCTAAAACACTTGGTTTTCTTCTCCCTGCCCTCCTTCCTCAAATCCCCTTTGCAGCAGAGACTAAATCAGCACTACAAATGTATAACCCTTGCATTTCTAGAGGAAGATGGTTGACTGGATTTTAAATTACAATTGATTGATTAAGATGCACTGAAAAATCAATTACACCATGTTAACAAAATAATGTACAGAAAAAAAGAGGGGAGACAACTCACCGGAACCATTTTAAATTTAAGAAGTTAGAAATACAGCGCTTGTAAACCTACACTAACACCTGCACAAACCAAAAGACTACCTGGTATAATTTCTGAAAGACAGACCCACCATTTAATCATCCTTTAAAGTTTATAAAAGAAATATTTCTTAGTTTTCACCTATATAAAGAAAATCTCCAACAGGCTTCCTTAGAGTGACAAACTTTCTCCAGAGCACAGCACAAGAGCAAATTTTGAAAATTCAAGGGTTACAATTACAATGAATTAACTGGGTACATAAGTATTTTTAATTATACTAAATTCCATTAAATCTAAGATGCCAGGGTTTGTAAAATGCACTATTTCATGTAACACTAGGAAAGAAAAAAGTTCTGCCCACCAAGGCACAGTTCATGCTTATTTACTGCATCCTGTCTTGAAGGTAAGTAAAATGTAAACAAAACGTGTTTCAGAATCAAGGAAATACTGGAACCTTAAATAATCTAAATACGTTAGAAGAGTAGGGAAAGTACAGATAAAATAATCTTGGATACTAAGCCTCTACATCTACTATAACATAAAAGTCAGTACTCCAACACAATTTCTTGTCTGAGCTGTCAAGTAGATTAAATCAAAATTTTCTGAAATGAAAATCATACCCTAAAACTCGATCTTGAGATTAAAAGCCACCACTCAGGGGGTGAAAATGATGAAAACAACTGTAAAGAGCAACAGCTCACTCAGAAACAGCTGGTCTTTTAGCATATGACAAGTTCCCTGCACCCTCTGACAAAAGGTGCAGTGTAGTGTTACACTCTGCCCCACCTGCTACTCCAAACTGGCTCTTCTAGACATCATCGTATTTGAGAAACGTTCAGTATGGTAAAAGAAAACTGGCAGAGGGTACTTCTGGAAGACAGAAGTAAAAGATGCTTATTTTGGAGCAAAAAATTAGAATCCACACACAGGTTTTTCACAGTATGCATTTTTTTAAAGATTTACTTATTTATTTGAAAGAGAGACAAAGGCAGGGGCAGAGAGAGAAGTCTTCCATCCACTGGTTCACGCCCCTGCACATTATCCATTTTAATAACTGTCTGAAGGTCTTTCATGCTTGAAACTCACATGGGGGAAACATATTTACAATTAATTTAATTAGTAAAAAGTTGACAGCTGTCCCCCACCTTGGGGCATAATGAGTTAAGCTGCCACCTGCAGTGTGGGCATCCCTATGGGCGCTGGTTCTAGTCCTGGCTGCTCTACTTCCAACCAAGCTCCCTGCTAAATGCTCCTGGGAAAGCAGTGGTAGATGGGTCCCTGCACCCACGTGGGAGACCCAGATGAAGCTCCTGGCTCCTGGACTGGCCCAGCCACAGCTGTTGTGGCCATCTGGGCAGTGAACCAGCAGATGAGACAACTCTAACTCTGCCTTTCAAGAAAATAAAAATAAATCTTTAAAAAGAAGAAAAGTTGACAGTTAACATGGAATCAATTTCTTGGGTTCTTTTTTCCCTGTCCAAGTGTTAAGGTAGCTAAGTAGACATGAACCTAAGTGTATGTGAGAGGCTGAAGAAAAATGGAAACTTCTGTGTGATGGAATAAGGAAGCAAGCCTCAGAAGCAAAATGGTATTTACATGTTAAAAGTCTTGCCTTTGTTCACTAACCTGGTTGGGTAGGTCCCAGCCCCTATCCCTTGGGGCAGTTTAGAGAGATCCCAACTGCTCTTCACCAAGGGGACTACTATGAAGCTCTGGGAGGGATTCCACACCTAGAAAACCCTCCACCCAGCAATATTCCAGAAATGGTGTAGAGCGAGGAGAAGGAAGGCCCACACCCAACATCCACTAAAACAGCAGTGTGAATGCAGACTGGGCTCTCAGTTCTTCCCTGAGATGGCCGCCTGGTCTGTCAGGTGTACTCGCTTCATTCTTCATTTCACTCTGCTAGTGTGCCACTCTCACATCTGAATTCTTTGTTGCCCAAGACAAGAACCCGAGCAACCCAACCCTGGTAACACCAGGAGGATCTGAGGCAGACTGCAGATTCTGTCTGCACTACAGCAAATTGTGTCCACCTCACCAAACACAACATAGTAAGTTTCTAACACGTGAAACACATGCATTTTGGTATCCAAGTGATTTTTAAAGATCCTTCTACTTGTGACAAAGTCTCTTTGGAGAGCACTGACCCCTAAAATCTAGGAAAATACCCCAATATAAAATACTTTTCCTCCAGATCTTACCATTTTCACAATTCTGCTGACACATCCATAAACCACAACCCAGCTGGCCAGCATCCCAGCCAACTAAAAGATATGTTTGACACAAGTTTTAGGAGAAAAAAGGGAGAAACTCCAGAAAGAAAGCTGACTTCAGTACTTTTCAAAATATTCTGGTTCCTTCATTCAGCAAAACCCAAGGGTCCAGAACATGTCTGCAACTAGTTAATCTCACCTGGCAGGCTACCACCTGGCTGCGGTGGCCAGGTCAGCCTTCTCAAGTTTGCAGAGACTTGCATTCCAGAAAGAATACAGCAAGACTGGAAAGTGTTCCTTTGGCCAAGGGGCTTTACTCTAAAATGATTTCTCCTTTCCCAGCCGGTCTCTTCCGGCCTCTTGGAGCTTAGTGCCAACCACTCACAGCAGCAATCACAGGACTTCAGCAAACCAGCAGCAAGCTCCCCGGCAAAACCCAGGAGAGCCCCCTCCCACCTTACAGGATTACCTAAGGCACAGCGGTCCAAGCCCGGACAACAGATCACCAGTGGCAACCAAGCCGCAGCGTTCCCTTATCTGAAGTTCCTAATGGAACACTGACTGACTCCAACCGCAAAGGCTACTCACATAATTTGGAAAGACGATTTCAACTCTTGCAGGCGATAAGTTTCTTCCTCTAATCCACCTTCACCAGCACTCAGTACTCAACACTACACCGGGTCCTTACCGAAAAACTGGCCTCCAAGCTAAATATTTAGGATTCGGTTTGCACTCAGAAATTCGCTCCTACAGTACACTCCACTGAGCCACAATGCAGACTGACTTGGGAATAAATGAGCATTTGGGAAGAACCCCCCACCCCGCCCGGCGCGCGAGCCTTAATGCACTGCCTTCTACTAGTATTTATGTACCAGTATGTCCGTCCTCCAAACAGAGGCAGAGCGACGATGCCGCGGTCTCACCTCCGCATCTCCCAAGGCTGCCCGCAACCAAGCCTGCAAGTGCTGAGCGCTCAGCAAGCGCCCACCAGACACTTCAGTCCTCTCGGAGCGAGTCGGGGCATTCCGAAACGCTGACTCCACCCGGCCAGGGGCCGCCGCCGGCGCCCCCCTCCACGCCGCCTGTGGCCTTGCTCGCGTGAAACGGAACCTCGTCGTTCAAGAAAACCCAGGATGGGGACAAGGGAGCCACCCAACCCCATGCTGCACGACAGCAGGTCCTCTCTTCACCCCGCCAGGCGGCCGGTCCGGAGGCCTCTCCCACCCCACGCAAGGGACCTACGTCGCCAGCAGGAGATCCGCAGGGGCACGAGCCCCCGCCCCAGCCGGCAGACAGTCTGGCGTCGGGACACAGGGGACGCCTGCGCAGAAGAACCCGCCTCCCACCCGCCGGCCCCTCCGAGCCAAAGGGTAACAATGCCCCCTCAGAAAGAACGACAGGGTAGGCTTGGGGCGGGGGTGGCCAGTACCCATCTGCGCGCTCCCCGACTCCCTGCGCGACCCCGGCCCTCAACCGCCTCCACGTGAGCGCGCCCCCGGCGCGCCCTCGCGACTCTGGCTGACAGGGGCGACTCACCTGAGTCGGGCTCCGCCCCCCTTCCCCTCGCCGGAGGAGGCGACCCTTCTCCTAACGGACTCGACAGTGCCGGAGGAGGCGGGAACGTCCAGACTGGAGTCTCCGTGATGGAACTTCCTCCCCCTTCCGCCCGCCCGCCCCCCGCCCACCCCTCCTGTCGTCGTCCCTCGGCTCCCTCAGCCGGTTCGCCGCCGCACTCGGAGTACACAGCAGCGGCGCCCGGCAGTAAACGGAAGTGACGCAATGCAAAAGCGCCCTCCCCGCACCATTTCACCTCCTCCCAGACCCGGCTGCAGCCAATTAGCAAAAGGTGGGGCGGGGCCTGGGCGGGAGCGTAGCCAGCCGGCTCACGAAACCCGGAGGAATTTACTCGGCCCCTAAAAAACTGACCAATCCACGGTCCCGGGAGCCTGGTTGTGTTTACTACCGACGGAATCCGTGAACGCTGTGACCAATCACCGTTTGCCTTACAACACGCAAAACTGTTATCAAACGCCTTTTGAGGCGGGACTTATTACTAAGCAGCTCTAGGTTTGGACCTTAGAAAAGCAACTGTATGTTGCAGCCAATTACAATCCGTTGTGGGTGACACAAGCGCGTTGTCCGCCTAATTTGTCCAATCAGAATCACGACTGCCTGGAGTCTAAAGCACGCCGGTGCGGCCGGCCATTGGCTGTCCCAGGTTTGCCCTCCCTCCAGCCGCCCAGTATTTGTGTGACCCGAGGGGGTCCCTCTGGGTCAAGGTACGTTCCCGGGACGGAACCCGCGCTGACACCGACCCAGAGGTTCTCCCCTCAGACGTTGAGAAAGATGAAGTTCCAAGAATCCCGTTACATGGAATTAATCTAAAATCTAGACCAAAAGCACTGAATTAAAAAAAATACCGTCCATCTGAGGCGGCGAGGAGAGAGCCCGGCCCGCGTCCAGTCCGGGTGGCCGCGCGCCGCGAACGCCAGCGCCTGAGGAGTCGCGCTGACTCCGCTTTGCGTGCTGCGGGTCGAGTAAGCCGGCGGTTTCCAGAACCGAGGTTACAGCCACACAGCGCCCCAAAAGCCGGCCTTGGAAGCGCCGCGCTCCCCAGCACCCTCCCAGACGTGGGAGGGTGGCGGGCTTGTGGACCCCGTCAGGAAAAAGCAAGCCCCGGGACGGCGCCCGCCTCGCAGGTGCGCGCCCAGGGAGGACGCCTGGCGCTGGGCCCGGGGAAGAAGCCCCTCCTGCTCGGTGTGGAAGAAAGAAGAAAGCCCTTTACGGGGAAAAAATAAAAAATAGGACTCGTGCCTCTTCCGAGTTCACCGCCCAAAGCGCCTTGCAGCGGCTTCCGCGCCCTCGGACGCTACGGGTTGGAAGTGTAGCTCTTGGGGTCTGTGGCGTTAGCACCTGGGTCAGATGGTGGGCTGGGCGGACCGGCGGCGGGCGGTGAAGGCGGCGCGAGTGCCGCCTCAGCCAGGCGGGGGAGAGGGCTCCATCCCGGTGCCGCCACCTGGAGTCGCTCTACAGCCACAGGCGGGGCCGGGGTGGGAGGGGCGCACGTGCGATCCACAGAGGCTCCCCCCACCCCGCCGCACCCCAAATTGATATATGCATGTTATGGCGCTTCCATCGCTCTCGATCCATTCACACACAAACCGAAAACAACAGGAGCAGGCGTAGTGAGCTCCGGATCCCTAATCAGAGAGCTTAGTTTGAGTCCCCGCTACTCCACTTCCTATCCAGCTTCTTGTTAATGTGCCTGGGAAGCAGCAGTGTTAAGGTAGCAAGGAAGGGATTAGCCTATGTGTGTAAAGGGGGCCAGAGAAAATGATTTTTTAAGGAAAATGAATTTTTGTGCAGTGGAACGAGGGAACAAGTCCTGAAAATAGAACAGCAAGTACCCCTGGAGTCACTGCTCTTGTTCTGTCACTGTTAGCTGGGGGTTCAGCCCTCTTCCCCGGGGAAGCTCAGAGGACTTCCCCTGCTCTGCCCCAGGAGGCTGTTAGGGCCAGTAACACCGCTGATAAGATCCTGGGATGATGGGCTGGCGTCGTGGCTAAACGGGTTACGTGCTGGCATGTGGATGCTGGTTCCAGTCCCAGCTGCTCCACTCTAAGTTCAGCTCCCTGCTAATGCATCTGGAAAAACAGTGGAAGATGGCCCAAGTCCTTGGGCCCTGCACCCACGTGGAAGACCTGGAAGAGGCTCCTGGCTCCTGACTTCAGCCTGGCCCATCCTTGGATGTTGGTGTCATCTGGGAAGTGAACCAGCAGATGGATCTCTCTATTTCTCCCTACCTCTACCTGTCAAATAAACAAATCTTTAAAAAATGAGCAAAGGATACAAAGAGGTAATTCACAGAAAGGGACATGCAGATATCTCATGAATCTATGAAAAGAGTCTCAATCTACCTTATGCAAAAGAAATGCAAAACATAATACAATAAAGTATCATTTTTCAAGCATCCAGATGGGAAAAAATAAATAATAACACACCATGTTAGCAACAGTTTGGGTATAATCAGTCCAGTGGTGATAGAAATTGGTAGAATCTGCAGTGGGTTAAGCTGCCCATTGCAATGCCAGCCCCCCTATCAAAGTGCCATTTTGAGTCCTGTCTGCTCTGCTTCTGACCCTGCTTCCTGATAATGGATCTGGGAAGGCAGGGAATGATGGCTGAGTGCTGGGACTCATGCCACCCCTGTGGGAGACCTGAATGAATTTCTTGGCTCCTGGCTTTGGCTTGGCCCAGAGCTGACTGTTGTGGCCATTTGGGGAGTGACCAGCAGATGAAAGATCTCCCCCGCCCCCGATCTGTCACTCTGCCTTTCAAATAAATAAGAAGCTAGTGTTGTGGCATAATAAATAAAGCTGCCACCTGTGAGGCCGGCATCCCATATGAGTGCTCGTTTATATCCTGGCTGCTCCATTTCCAATCCAGCTCCCTGCTAATGGCCTGAAAAAGCACCAGAGTATGGGCCAAGTAGCTGGTACCCTGCCACCCATGTGGGAGACCAGGAAGAAGCTCTTGGCTTTGGCCTGACCTTGCTCTGGCCATTTCAGCCGTTTGGGGAATGAATCACTGGATAGAAGATCTCTCTCTTTTCTCTCTGTCTTTCCCTCTCTCTCTGTAACTCTGCCTTTCAAATAAATAAATACATCCTTAAAATAAATAGATAAAATCTTTTAAAAATAAATATTTTTAAAAGTTTATCTGACTTGAGAGGGGGGGTGGAGAACTCATCCTTCACTTCACTCCCCAAATGCCTGCAACAGCTGGAGTTTGGCAGGGCCAACACCAGGAGCTGGAAACCCAACCCAGGTCTCCCTTGGTGGGGGCAGGAACCCAATTACTTGAGCCATCACTGACACCCACAGTGCACATTAATAAAAGCAGGAGTCAGGAGCCAAAGACAGGTATCAAAGCCAAGCTTCAAGTGGGCTGTTAGTGTCTTAGCCAGCACTTAACATCTGTCACTGAATCTTTGTTTTTTTTTTTTTTTATAAATACTGCAGTGCATAGGGAGGTGTTTCTTTGTTTCTTGTTTTTTATTATTATTATTTTTTTTTTATTGCATTAGGTGGGGAGGTGTCTAGTGAAGTGGTTACGTCGCCTTTGGGATGCTGGCATCCCATATCAGAGTGCCTGATTGGAGTCCTGGCTACTATGCTTCCAATCCAGCTCCTGGCTAATGTGTATCCTGAGAGGCAGCAGATAATGGTTTAAGTACTTGAGTTCCTACCACCCACATGGGAGACCAGGCTGGAGGTCCAGGCTCCTGGCTTTGGCCTGGCCTGGCCCTGGCTGTTGGTGGTCATTTGGGGAGTGAGTCAAAGGATCAAAGACCTTTCTCTCTATTTCTCTTTCAAATAAAGTGGGGAAAAATAGCAGAGATAATGTAACTTAGGAGAAGCAAAGTCAAGAACGTTTCTTTATTGTTAGCCCCCAAAGAAATTAACTGACTTGTATAGTTGCATAGACATAACGCATAAACTGGAGAACAAGGGAGGTCACAGATCCTGCCTGCTCTGTGCTGGTTGGTTCAGGGCTGGAGTAGTGGCTGATGCGGGAGATCCGGAGATGCTAGCCAGCATCCAACTGAGTGAGCAGGACAAAGAGGCATCCAGAGACACTGCCGTGGGAGAAGTGCCTGAGGGCTGAAAGAGTTGCTGCAGCCGAGAGGAGTGGACAAATGGCCGGGGGACAGGCTTTTGAAGGGCTCAGAGCAGAGGCGTTGTTTGTGTTCGCAGACCCTGGAGAGTGGATCTGAAGCTGTAGGGGAAGCTTCAGAAGGCAGATCAGTTCCATGGAAGAGAAAAACTTGCCCACGGAGAAAGTCTGCTTTATAAGGAGTGAGTCTTCCCTAGCTGCAGGTCAGCAAGCAGTGTGTGCACCGGGGACGGGGAGGAAGAGGAAGGGAATGATAGACGGAGAACAAGAGAGAACAAGAAACACAGCAGGGAGAAGGGGAGGTACAAGACAGAGGCCCAGGAAAGGAGAGTGGAGGCGAGGCCGGAGAGGCAGCTTTGAGTGCAGACTGAGCCATGGCAAACACACTCCTGGGATCTGACTCGGTCGGGTCCTCGTTGGCGATATCCTGCAACACCAGCAGATGGGGATCTCACCCAGGAAGAGGCTACTTGGCCTTTTTCTCTCCCGCTTCAACGATCACTGCCAACAGAGTACTGCAGATGTCTCTGCCTTCCCAAATGAACTCCCAAACAAGCACGCTGCGATGAATTCTGCCTGTGTCCAACTCAGCCTCCAATCTAGAAGAAGCCACTGTGGATGCTGGCATTGGTTGCTGCCTACATAAGGCTCCCCTGGCCTGCCCCATCCCAGTGATATAATGTGTGTGTGTGTGTGTGTGTGTGTGTGTAGTATGTGTATGTATGTGTTTTGAACCACTGTAATAATTAAGCAACATAGGAGTATACCACATTCTCAGCTGCTCTATTTTTTTTTTGAAGATTTATTTATTTGAAAGGCAGAATTACACGCACACACACCTTCCATCTGCTGCCAAATGGCTGCAATGGCCAGGACCAAGCCAGGCAGAAGCCAGGAGCCTGGAGCTCCATCCATCCAGGTCTCCCATGTGGGTGCCAGCTGCCCTACTATTAACACTTTCCTTCCCCAGTTACAATCTCCATGACATTGCACTCTTGCTTGTGGGAATTCTGGCAGTGTCTGCATTTTGTAGACATGTGCGACTCTGACTCCTCTGCCCAGCCGCATAGCAGCCCATCCTGAGGACTCCCAACAGATTTGTCTGACTGGCAGAGATGTGCCTTAAAAGAGAATCAGTCTGAGGCTCGCACTGTGGCGTAGTAGGTAAAGCCACCGCCTGTGACACTGGCATCCCATACAGGTGCTGGTTCAAGTTCCAACTGTTCTACTTCCGATCCAGCTCCTGCTAAGGGGATGGTCCAAGATGCAGCCATGTGGGAGACCTGGAAGAAGCTTCTGGCTCTTGGCTTTGTCCTGGCTCAGTCCTGTTTGTTGCAGC
This sequence comes from Oryctolagus cuniculus, assembly GCF_051225735.1. Taxonomy (NCBI): domain Eukaryota; kingdom Metazoa; phylum Chordata; class Mammalia; order Lagomorpha; family Leporidae; genus Oryctolagus; species Oryctolagus cuniculus. The sequence goes on from NC_142867.1 coordinate 200,490,479, forward strand.
CATTTGGGGAGTGAACCAGTCGATGGAAGCTCATTCTCTCTGTGTCTCTTTCTCGCTCAATAACTCTACCTTTCAAATAAGTAAATAAATCTTAAAAAAAAATTAAGACAGAGGAGGGGACTAGTGTTTAAGACTCTGCCTAGGATGCGTGTATCCCACATAGGAGTGCCTGGGTTTGAGTCCTGGCTCTGCTTCTGAATCCAGCTTCCTGCTATTGCTCATCCTGGGATGCAGTAGGTAATGGTTCAAGTACTTGGGTCCTTACCACATGAGAGACCTGGATTGTTTTTCCAGCTCCTAGCTAGATATTGCAAAGCATTTGGGCAAAGCATATGGGAGATTCTCTCTGTCTCTGTTTCTCTGTTCCTTCCTAATAAAAGCAAACACAGCATTAAGACAATTGGAGAACTTAAAAGGGGTGTGCGGATTATATAGCAGGGACATAACAATGTTCATTTCCTGATTTTGATAGTTGTACTGTAGTTATTTAGAGAGCGACCTTGTCCTTGTCCTTGTCCTTTTCCTGTAGGAAATACTGTAGTCTTCAGGGGTAGAGGGATACCAGGCAGGCAACTTGCTCTAAATGGCTCAGGGCCAAAGAAAGTATTTTGCACGGTACTTGCAATGTTTCTGTAAGTTTGAGATTGGGCAATGAGAAAAATGTAATGAGTGCTCAGGAAAGGGGGTGCAGGTGTAAAGATTATTTGGACTCTGGGTGTCATGGTCAGGATGAGGCTGTCTTTAAAGAAGGCAGTTAGGAGACTTTAAAGGTTTGAATCCACAGGGACAAAGGGACACATTCATCAGCTAGAAAAGACTATACCTTCTAGGGGCCGGCACTGTGGAGCAGCGGGTTAATGCCCTGGCCTGAAGCACCAGCATCATATGGGCACTGGTTCTAGTCCCGGCTGCTCCTCTTCCGATCCAGCTCTCTGCTGTGGCCTGGGAAAGCAGTAGAAGATGGCCCAAGTCCTTGGGCCCCTGCACCCGCATGGGAGACCCGGAAGAAGCTCCTGGCTTCTGATTGATGCAGCTCCCTCCGTTGCAGCCATCTGGGGAGTGAACCATTGGATGGAAGACCTCTCTCTGCCTCTCCTCTCTCTGTGTAACTCTGACTTTCAAATAAATAAGAAATCTTAAAAACAAAAACAAAAACAAACTACACCTTCTAGACCACTCCGGAATCCTCTGCCCCAATGCCCTGAGCCTGGTGGGCCTTTCCCCCCGGCCCATCCTCCCAAGGCTGAGAGGCCACAGGTGAACATCTGGCTTTGAGGTGAGACCCAGGCAGCGAGATGCTTGCCGGGCTCTGGACAATGCTTGGTCTCAAGGGCTGCACGGCCGCGTGTCTTGTATGGGACACCTCAGAGTTGGGGTGGCCCTCTGTCAGCTGCCACATTTAGCCGAGGCTCAAAAAATTCCTGTCAGATGATTCTAAATTTAAACTTGGCCTTCGAGCCCTGGGGAAGACACATTTGTCATGGTAGAAGAGACAGCCCATGCTCCACCTGCACCGCCTTACGGGAAAGTTATGCGGCAGTGGCAAGATCTTCTGGCCCAGCCAGAAGGAGCGCTGGGCCAACCAGGCTCTGCATCCTCAGGGTAGCTGTCAAGAAGGGGGCGTGGTGACGGATGAGAAGGGGCGGAGCTAACGGCGGGCGGGGCTCACGCGGCTCCTCCAGGGGGCGTGCCACGCACGGTTGCGTACTCGGCCGATGCCCTGAGGCCACGCCCCTTCCGGTTCGCCGCTCAGCCCGGCAGCCGCGTGAGGACCGTCGCTGCAGAGTCGGCAGTTGTGGAAACTCCTGGGTTTGACGGCCTGACGGACGGGATGGCCGCAGATGTGTTGCCGAGTGCGACGTGGCTGTACTGTGGGGAGCCCGACGAGAGCCAGAAAGCTGTACTGGGTGAGGACTGCGGCGCTGGAGCGGGGTTCCCCTTCCGTCTCGGTACCTCTCCAGGTCTCCCTTCCCGCCCAATGCGTCAGGGCCCACTGTCGTCTCCACCGCTGCCTGGGACTCGGCCAGGGCCCATCTGGCATCCCGCTCCCTTGCTGTCGGTACTTCCCAGCTGTATGAGGACATCTCCATCTCCCCATCCCCATGGCGGTGTCCGGGACGCTGCCCTCCCCTCCCCTGCCAGGTCTCCCACCTGCCCCCTTTCCCTCTTTCCGCTGGGCGCGGATTCTTCCTCCCCAGGTCTGGACCAGGCCCCTGGGTCAGCCTCATCCCCCCTGCCTGCGGCCCCCGCCCCGCTCGCCCCGCCAGACCCGCGTTTCCTTGCCAGCCCCATCCAGCCGTAGCTCCCTCCCACCATGCACCGTGGTCATTGTCGGGCGGTCCTCTTACAGTCCAGTTCTCCAACGGGAAGCTGCAGAACCCGGGCAACATGCGCTTCACCTTGTACCAGAGCAGCGACTCCGCAAACCCCAGGAAGAGGAGTCAGCGGATCCTGGTAAGCGCTGCGGCTGCCAGTGCCCCGCTCTGCCTGCCTTAGGAGGCCCCTGGGGTGTGGGTGGATGGGAGAGGAGAAAATGGCTAGGGGCCTTTGGAAAAGCTCCGGCTCCAGCAGCTTTGGGACTTCCGGTGGAGTGGTGGGCGTGCATTCACGTGTCCTGTCAGCATGTGTTATTGAACAGGCACTGCATCCCTGTGCGGTGAGTTAGGGAAACAGCCCCCTCCGACCTGGCGCCACTGGTGCTGTGGAGCAGGGCTTCGGTGCCTCCGTACACCGATAGGCCATGCCTGGCTGTGGCTGGCAGTCCTGTGCCTTAGGATGGTGCCCTAGAGAGGTGTGGAGTGGCTGCCGGGACACGCATCCATTAGACAGAGCTCTGGGCCCGGTGGGGAGGGTGCAGGGCGGAGTGAGCTCAGTGGCTTGCCAGAAGCCCCTTCTGGGGGTGGGTGCTTCAGTGCTGAGCCCTGAAAGGGGAGGGAAGGTTTGGCAGCCAAGGTTTGGGGTTCCAGGTGAAGCAGATAACAAGGACAAAAACGGAAGCAGGAAGGCTTGGCGGTTACAGGGAGCGAGTCAGCTGTGGCTGTGGTCCTGAGGGTTTAGAAAGAGCAGGCATGGGGGAGGTGGGCGCAGAGGATCAAGGCGGGCTTAGACTCAGGGCGAGGAGGTAGCCTGCAGAATCGCTTGGTTGCACACTGGCAAGTGCAACCTTCTCATCCGTCACCACGCCCCCTTCTTGACAGCTACCCTGAGGATGCAGAGCCTGGTTGGCCCAGCGCTCCTTCTGGCTGGGCCAGAAGGTCCTGCCACTGCCGCATAACTTTCCCGTAAGGCTTCCTCCCGCTCAGCGCGGTGCAGGTGGAGCATGGGCTGTCTCTTCTGCCATGACAAATGTGTCTTCCCCAGGGCTCGAAGGCCAAGTTTAAATTTAGAGCCTCTTGCTTACGTCCTGTCCTGTGGTGCAGGCCCCCAGGAACGTCTCATACCCGTTGGAAGCTGGTGCTGTCCGTGGCTTCCGCTTCTAAAGCCCTCTTGCCTTTCCCCAGGACTTCCCCAGATTACCTTGGAGCTGGGGGCGGGGGGGCTGGATCATCTCAGCCACTGTGGTTCTGGGTTAAAAGCTTTGGCAGATGTGAGAATGAGGCAAGATGCTCACTGCCTCTCAGCCTTGGTCATGAATGGGGTTTCTCCTGTGTTTTAGGCAGCTGAAACAGAGAGACTTTCCTACGTGGGAAACAATTTTGGGACTGGAGCCCTCAAGTGTAACACTCTGTGCAGGTAATGGTGGGGGGAGGATGATGGGAAGGGTGTGGTGCGGCACTGACACTGCTGTTTTTAGTCTATTTTAGGGGCAGTGGGAGAAATTGAGGTTTGCCAGGTGCCTGTGTGCTTGTACCTGGGGCTCTCTTGGAACGAATGCATGATTTATATTTGCTGAGTTTTCCTAAAATATGCATTTGTCGCATTGTTTATTTATAACTTTTTTTTAAAGATTTATTCATTTACTTATTTGAAAGTCAAAATTACAGGGGGTGGGGAGAGAGACCAGGGCTTGTGGCATAGGGGGTAAAGCTGCTGCCTGCAGTGCTGGCATCCCATATGGGCGCCGATTCGAGTCCTGGCTGCTCTACTTCTGATCCAGCTCTCTGCTGTGGCTGGGAAAGCAGTAGAAGTTGGCCCAAGTCCTTGGGCCCTGCATCCGCATGGGAGACCTGAAAGAAGCTCCTGACTCCTGGCTTTCGATCAGCGCAGCTCCGGCTATTGTGGCCAATTGGGGAGTGAACCATCAGATGGAAGACCTCTCTCTCTGCCTCTCCTCTCTCTGTGTAACTCTTTCAGATAAATAAATAAAATCTTTTAAAAGAGAGAGAGAGAGAGATATCTTCCATTTGCTAGTTCACTCCCTGAATGACCTCAACAGCCAGGGCTGGGCCAGGTCAAAGCCAGGAGCCTGGCGCTTCTTTGGGGTGTCCCAGGTGAGTGCAGGGGCCCAAGCACTTGAGCCATCCTCCACTGCTTTCCCAGGCCATTAGCAGGGAGCTTGATCAGAAGTGGAGCAGCCAGGGCTCGAACTGGCATGATGTGGATGGCGCTGCTGCGGATGGCGGCTTTCCCCCTTGTGCCACAGCACTGCTCCCATTTGTAACCATCTCACACCCCAGGGCAGTTCTCTTCTCTAATTTGGAATGTCTGATCAGGAATGGGTGGAACCTTACCTGATGCTGGCCTGGGCACTAAATACAGAGGAAGGATTTGGTAGAGACAGAGGCTGTCGGCTGGGAAAGAGGAACCTGGGGTCTCCATCGAGTCCTTGCTGATGGCAGGATTTTGGGCAGCTGTGCCCTTCACTGACCCCCCAGCCTTCTGCTCTGTCCTGCCTGAGCGTCTGTAGCTCTCAGGGATGGCACGGTGCAGGCAGGGTCCCTGTGGTGGTCCCCAGCAGTGACCGCATGGAAGGGGTTCCCGATAGAAAGCAGACTGGTGTAAATGTGCTCTAAACGGCCCACACTGCCTCATCGCCTTAGCAAGACGCTCTGGGTCAGGATGATCTCTCCAGGACTCCACTTGTATTTGCCACCACGAAATTTGTGTGTGTGTACAGTGCATTCTATTGTCTTTCTGGATGTGTACACCCCAGAGGGTTCCTTGTTACAGCAGAGACTCACGGCTGCTGGGCCAGCAGGAAGGTTAAGAAGTTTTAAATAGGAAGAAGGAAGTTGTAGAAACAACAGCTTTTGAGTGACCCCCTTGCCACTGGCGTTATTCCTTCTTTGTGCAGGCACTTTGTGGGCATTTTGAACAAGACCTCCGGCCAAATGGAAGTGTATGATGCTGAGTTGTTCAACATGCAGCCCCTGTTTTCAGGTAGGTCTCAGTCATGACCCTCACAGAAACAGGGATTTTGGGTGTGTTGGATGAATCGGTTTGGGTTCTTGATTTGCAAAACACATTTTGTCATTAATTTTATTTATTTAATTTTTTAAAAAAGATTTATTTATTTGAAAGTCAGAGTTATACAGAGAGAGTGAGAGCCAGAGAGCGAGATCTTCCATCTGCTGGTTCCCTCCCTGGTTGGCTACAACAGCTGACATGGAATGCGGGCTTCCGAGAGGCACTTAACCACCGCACCAAATGTCTGCCCTTAGATTAACTGCCAGGCAAGGAGATAGTGATTGCTCCTCATATTGGTAGGACTTACAGTGTGCTTTTTTCTCTCTCTGTCTTTTGTGTATGTGTGTGTGTCTTGTGTTTTGGATAGATGATTCAGTTGAGAGTGAACTGGCACCAGAGAGTCAGAACAAAACTTTCAGAGAAAAGGTAAGTGTGATGGAACGGAGATGGGAGGCCCTAGGCAGATTCCTTCTAGGCCTTGAGTTTCTCTATCCGTAGAGCGAGCCTGTTGAACCCTGGGCTCTGCCTGGCTGCCCCTGGCTCCTTCAGTCTGTTTTCCTCTGAGCAGTTTCTGCCTGCAGAGGCCTGCTTGGCCTCCCAGAGGCCGACCAGGCCTGCTCCCACCTGGGGCAGCTGAGTGCAGCTGGGTACCAGTGTTCAGAGGCAGTTCTCTGGGCTCATGGGTATAGAATGGTATTGCTGTTGAGGAGTTAGTCCAAGTTCTGGAAGACAGTGTTTGTGCCTAGAAACTTCCACATTAAAGCAAAGTAAATTTTAGGAGCTTCAGTGCGGAAGGTCCCTATAAAAATCATCTCACCCCGTGATGGCAGATTGATTGAATGTGTAGTGCTGCAGAGCACTGAACTGAGCAGGGGCGTGAGGGTTCCTCCTGGCTCAGGAGGAAGAGGGAGGATCCGTTTGCAGTGGCTGTTACGGGGCAGGACGGGAGAAGGGTAAGCCGTGCATTATGGGTTTTCCAACTCTAATCCTAGTCAAGTGTTTTACTGGTGGAGACACCCTGTTGATTCTGTAAAAAGCTCTTTTGGCTTATAAGTACATGAAGTCTGTGAATATCATTTGATGACATTAACTGTCCTGCAAGGTATAGGCATGGCCTGGTTTATAGGCGAGGGGTCGGTGGCTCAGGGAGGCTGAGGGTTTCCTGTGGTTGCACAGGAGTCGTGGTGCCCGCCTGGCGTGTTCCCAGTAACCAGGATTTATGTCTTGCACAGATGGATTCTTGCATTGAAGCCTTTGGCACCACCAAACAGAAGCGAGCGCTGAATTCCAGGAGAATGAACAGAGTTGGCAACGAGTCTTTGAACCACGCAGTAGCTAAAGCTGCAGAGAATATCATCGACACAAAGGGTGTGAATGGTAAGCAGCTGAGACTGGGAGTGGCTCACCTAGACAGCTTTCTCTTTCCGGTCTTTCACCCAGCCTGGAGTGGGAATAATGGGACTAGGGCTGGATTCCTGCTGCTTCCTGGTGAGGCCTTCTCAGGGACAGACTTTGGAAGTCAGAAGAAACATCCAGTGTGGTCCTGCTCAGGCAGGTAGGGGAGCCAGGCACAGGAAGGGGTCTGTGCGTGCCCAGGTGTTAGTGCAGGGCTACAGCCTGCAGCCTGCAGCGCACGTGCGTCCAGGGAGGCCTCGGGCAGAAGGCTGATGCTGTGATAACGGAAGTGAGTCTCAGAGGCGGGGTTTCACTTTGGGCTTAGGGGGTGTGTTTCTGGTCCTTGGCAGCTTGCGTACTTAAATGTGTTGAAAGATGGGCTTACTGTTCAAGTAATATGAGAGGTTTTTCTGTTGAGGATGGAACTTTTTGGGGCGAGCATCTGGCCTAACAGTTAAGCTGCTTGTTAGACCCGCATGTCTCGTTTCGAGTGCCTGGGTTTGATTCCTGCCTCTGGCAGCTGATTCCAGCTTCCTGCCAGTGCAGGCCCTGGGGGCAGTGGTGATGACTCGAGTGATTAGGTTCCTGACACTGTGGGAGACCTGGATTGAGTTCTTGGCTGCAGGCTCGGGAGTGCACTGGGAGTGTGGTGGGCATTTGGATAAAGAACCGGTGGATGGGAGCTCACGTGTTCTCTCTCTGTCTTGTTCTCTCTCTCAGGTGTACAAACAAGAAAAGGAACATTATTAAATTCTAGTAATTTTTAGGAACAGTTTCCACAGCCTGTGATTATATAAACATCTTGATATGTTTTCTTTCAGTACTTTTATATATATATTTTTTAATTTATTTATTTCAAAAACAGAGAGAGAGACAGAGATCTTTCATCTGCTGGTTCACTCCCCAAATGCTTGCAATGGCTGGGCTAGGCCAAAGCCAGAAGCCTGGCACTTCTTCCAGTTCTCCCACAGGGGTGACAGGGCCTAAGGACTTGGGCCACCCTCCGCTGCTTTCCCAGGCATGCTGGTAGGGAGCTGGATTGGGAATGGAGCAGCCAGTCTCAAACTGGCGCCCATATGGGGTGCTGGCGCTGCAGGCTGTTGCTTTACCTGCTGTACCACAGCACCAGCCCCAGTTTTCCTTTTTTGACATTTAGAAAGTTAATGAAAAACAATTTTTTGGCACATGGTATGTATCTAATTTTATATTTTCCAAATAAGTAGCTATTTGTTCTGAACTCCATCCTCAGGTGATGTTTAAAAAGTTTTTATTTATTTATTTGAAAGGCAGAGTGACAGGGAAGAGAGACAGAGAGATGTCTTCTGTCCACTGGTTCACTTCCCAAATGCGTGCAACAGCTGGGCCTGGGCCAGGCTGAAGCCAGGAGCCTGGAACTTCATCCGACTTGCCCATGTGGGTAGCAGGTGCACACTGGCAGGAAGCTGAGCTGCAAGTGGAGTCTCTAGGACTTGAACCACTCCAGCATGGGATGCGGGCATCCCAAGTGCAGCTTAACCTGCTCTGCCACTATGCCTGCCCCTCCACAGGTTGTTTCTTTAGAAGTCATCCTTAGGATTTTACTGCATTCTTAGAACACTTGTGGTATAGTTAATTGTTCTGAGTGGCTATTCCTGTAGCAGCATCAGGCTCTTTTAATTATGGTAGCCTTCTTGTCTGGCTTATTGTCTGATAAGATGAATTTATCCTCCTCTGTTACTTTACTAGCATGCTTTTCATTCCAAATGATCCTAAGAATCATTTGTCAGGTTCCTTCCAAATCCAGTTGTGGTTAATATGGGGAGAATCGACATTTTTACGGTATTGTGTTTTTCTCTCCAGGAACATAGATCTAGGTCTCTCCATTTATTCAGAGACATCCTTTAATGTCTACATTTAACAACTTTATTGTTAAGTTTATTCTCAAGTATGAAAAGACATTTAGGGGCCAGCACTGTGGCATAGTGGCTAAAGCTGCTGCCTGCAGTGCTGGCATCCCATAAGGGTGGTGGTTTGAGTCCTGGCTGCTCTACTTCTGATCCAGCTCTCTGTTGTGGCCTGGGAAAGCAGAGGATGGCCCAAGACTTTGGGCCCCTGCACCCATGTGGGAAACTTGGAAGAAGCTCCAGGCTCCTGGCTATGGATAGGTTCAGCTCCAGCCCTTGCGGCCATTTGGGGAGTGAACCAGCAGGTGGAAGAACTCTCTCTGCCTTTTCCTCTCTGTAACTCCACCTTTCTAATAATAATAATAATAATAATGACATTTAAAAATCATCCTACTAGAAGCCGGTGCTGCAGCTCACTAGGCTAATCCTCTGCCTTGCGGCGCCGGCACACCGGGTTCTAGTCCCTGTCAGGGCACCGGATTCTGTCCCGGTTGCCCCTCTTCCAGGCCAGCTCTCTGCTGTGGCCCGGGAGTGCAGTGGAGGATGGCCCAAGTGCTTGGGCCCTGCACCCCATGGGAGACCAGGAGGAAGCACCTGGCTCCTGGCTTCAGATCGGCGTAGCTCTGGCTGTAACGGCCATTTTAACTGTACCTGTCAAATAAAAAAAAAAAAAGTTAAAGAATTTATCAAAGCTATTTTGAATGGCCGACACTCTAGCTTCTTGTATTGTAAATGTTTATCAGCTCACTCTTCTTGCAAGTTATTTGAGGGGCACTGTGCTCTATCCACCTTCTCAGTGCCCAGTTTGTGTTTGCTTTGTTCTGGAGTGGTCGGCCCTGTGGGGTGCTCAGGCCACCTTGACAGAAGCCTTCGGACTCGGGGTGGGGGTGGGAGTGGGAGTGGGGGGGGGGTGGTTCTGGGCCATTTGTGATCTCAAGTGTGGATTGCAAAGAGTGTTGGGGAAGCTGAAACCGAAGCCGGTGACGCCGGTGACGCCGCCTTGCCTTGCCTTTATTGAAAAGCTCTGGTCAGCGACGCCGCCCAGGATGACCTGCAGGATGACTCCCTCTACCTTCCTCCCTGCCACGCCGACGCAGCCACGCCTGGAGACGTGTACAGATTTGATGATCGTATCCTTCTTGTGGTAGAAAAGCTGCTTTGTTTCACAGGCCGGGATGGGCAGCTGTGAATGGCTTGCGCCAGGCTCTCAGGGTGACTGACAATCACAAAACATCAAGACCTCTGCAGTTGCCCTGGTGCCACTTGCCAGGGTCAGCATAGGCTTTCTGGGTAGCTGGGGGACCTGCCCTGGGGCGTCAGACCCATCCTTAGCAAAATGTCAAATGCTCACAGCTCAGCCCTAGGGGGTCACTCTCCATGAATAGACAAAATGTGACTTTGACTTTGCATTGGTCATGCCCAAAGCCTGGGGCAAACTGATTATGTAACAGGAATGGTTGGCGCTTCTTTTTTTTTTTTTTTTAAAGATGTTATTATTTATTTGAGAGATAGAGTTACAGATAGTGAGAGGGAGAGAGAGAGAGAGAGGGGTCTTCCATCCGCTTGTTCACTCCCCAAATGGCCACAATGGCTGGAGCTGGGCCAATCCGAAACCAGGAGCCAGGAGCCTTCTCCTAGTCTCCCATATGGGTACAGAGGCCCAAGGACTTGAGCCATCTTCCACTGCTTTCCCAGGCCACAGCAGAGAGCTGGATCAGATGAGGAACAGCCAGGACTAGAACTGGCACCCATATGGGATGCCGGCGCTGCAGGTGGAGGAGTAACCCTCCGCGCCATGGCGCTGGCCCTGGTTGGTGCTTCTGATTTTGCTACTTGACCGGTAAGGTTGGATGGAGGACGCTTACAGCGGCAGCTCTGTGGTTAGGAGGGGAAGGCAGAAAGGCCCTGCAGGGCAGGGGTTCTGGGCTGGGAGTCAGAACCGGGTCCCCCAGCTCTGCTCTGACAAAGTGTGTGGTCTTGCCCTCTCTGGGCCTCTGTAAGATGAGGCTGCTGTGAGGTGATCCAGCCGGTTGGAGGTGTCCATTCTGGCCAGGCTGTGTTCCTGACCTACAGCTAGTTCTTTCTCCCGCCGAGTATGAGGCTCTTAAGGGCCCAGCCGAGGCCTTCCGGAGCGTCATGTCAGAGGAAATCCTGAAGATGGCTGAAGAGAACAGGTACCCTGGGGTGGGGGATGGAGGCCGGGGTGGGGGTGGGGTGAGCAGACAGGAGGCGGGGGCTTCCCCGTCAGTGAGGAGGAAGTGTGTCTGTTCAGCGCTGGATGTGGATGGGCTGCTGTGTTCTTGACCGCCTGAGCTTCCAGGAGCTGAGGGTGGGTCCAAGGAGAGCGCTGGCCTCTGAGTGCTGGCCTCTCCAGCTGGGCAGAGGCTGTTAAGGCGTTGACGTGTGGGGCTGGAAACCAGGACCAGACCTTGTGCCCTGGTGTCGTGCTAATGCGGCCCAACACCAGGAGCGCTTTTTAGTGATGCCATGCTTGGGGAGCTTTTCTGAAGTGAAATGTGTGTATTGAAAAAAATTCAGAGTTTATTTCCCACCCACCCCGCCTTTTGCCATTGAAATACCTTGTGTGTGTGATGGTAGGATTTTTGCTATTGAGTTTTTAATTTTAATAATTTTTCTTGAGAAAATAAAGGTCGTCAAGGCTATGTTGGCTCTTCCAATTTTCTTTTGTTTTTCAAGATTTATTTATTGATTGACTTGAAAGGCCGAGTGATGGAGAGAGGTCTTCCATATGCTGGTTCACTCCCCCTTGCAACAGCTGGGGCCATGCCAGACTGCAGCCAGGAGCTCCATCTGAGTCTCCCACATGAGTAGTTTGGGCCAATATTGATTGCCTCCAAGCGCATTAGCAGGAGGCTAGATTGGAAGCAGGGTGTCAGGGACTTGAGGTAGGCACTCTGGGGTGAGATACGGGTGTCATAGATGGCAGATTAATCAACTGGGCCACAATTCCCATTCCTAATTTTTATTTTGAAATTTTACTGGTTAGTGAAATCTAAAGCTTTGGAAAATGCATTTTTTTCTCTCCAACGATTTAGTTCTAAAAGTCATTAGTGGTTCTTAGTTATCCTAATCTGATTGTGACTTGGGCAGGTGCAGTTACAAGCTCTAGGCTGGGAAAGAACTGAGTCCCTGATGATGAGCGCTGCCCTGATGTTACTGTGTGATCTCCCCGATGCGGGCCTCAATTTTCCCATCTGTAGAATGAGCCACTACAAAATGGTCTTGAGCCTTTTTATTTCTGCAGGTTCAGGGTCTTGATAGTAGAGATCAGTACATAAAAACAGCGAACATGGATTGAGCTCTTCTTCTGTGCTAAGCACTGTTCTAAGTGCTTTGCTTGCAATTTCCTCTTTTAATACAGAAAAAGTCTTAAGAGGCGGGTACTATTCTTAGCCCCTATTTATAGATGAAGAAACCAAGGCACAGAGATGTCAAGAGATTTGCTGAAGTCATTAAATGCACACCCAGGCAGTCTGGGACCAGAACCTATGCCCCTGAGCCTTAAACCACAGGTCAGTGAACTGTGGCCCTCTTGCTGAGTCTGACCTACTTCCTGTGAATAGGTATAAAGCACATTTTATTGAAACACTGCCCCCTTCACTTACTTAAATACTGTCTATGGCTGTACTGGGTGTGTGGCACAGTGTGTTAAACTGCTGCTTGGGAAACCTACATCCCATATCAGTGCTGGTTTGAGTCCCAGCCACTCTGCTTCCATTCCAGCTCCCAGTGTCTGGGAAGGCAGCAACTGATGGCCAAGTACTTGGGTTCCTGTCACCCATGTTGGAGACCCGGATGGAGTTCCTGGTCCCTGGCTTCAGCCCAGCCCAGCCCAGCCCAAGCTCTTGCAGGCATTTGGGGAATGCACCAGCAGACAGAAGGATGGAAGATTTTTTTTTTCTCTCTCTCTGTGCCTTTCAAATAAATAAATCTTAAAAAAAAAAAAAAACTCTCTTGCCTGCAGCAGCAGAGCTGAATAGCTGTAGCAGACCATGAGACCCACACAGATATTTGCTGTCTGGCCCCTCGTGGCGCCCTGCCCTGTACCACAGCCCACCTGGTACAGAAGAGTTGAGAGCGATCCCCCATCAGTGTGGAGCGTGCGTGGGGAGAGCTGTGAGGCAGCAGTTCCCGACAGAGCCAGCTCACCCTGACACACCTTCCCTGTCCTGCCTTGTTTCAGCCACTGCTCCTTTGTCATAGAAGCCTTGAAGTGTTTGCCGACGGACGAGAAAAGCCGAGACCGCCAGGCCCGATGCCTATGGTTTCTAGACACCCTCGTCAAATTTCGAGCCCAGAAAGTGATTAAGCGGAAAAGTAAGGCCCGATGGGCATTTTATTCTGGTTATTTCCAATGGACCTGTAACTCCTCGGGCAGCTCTGCTGAGAGCAGGAAGAGGCCGAGTGTGGCCTGGTCTGTGCGTGACGCTGGCAGCAGCGTGGTTCCTGTTGCTGCTGCTGGCCTGCGGGCGGGCCTCGCCACGGGGGCTCTCCTCTCCCTGGACCTGTGCTCATCGGACAGTGGGGACAGCTGGGGTTACGGGATTGCTCAGTGGCTCTCCAGAGCTAGCACTCGCCCTCTCTGGGTAAATCACATGAAAGTTTTGAGGGCCCATGAGCACAAACGTCCGTGACCCAGGGCGAAGGAGGTGGTGTTGCTGGCGAGGCTGGGGGCAGGTCTGGGCTGGGTCGGCTTCTTTCTGGCCTGAGAGTCGGTTTCTAATGGCCACCCCGGTGCCGCCTGTAGCTAGGTCACCCAGCCAGAGTGGGAAGCCAGCAGGAGACCCCTGAGATTTCCAGCGCAAGGTGTATTTGGTCATTGTGGTTGTGACTGCGTACCAGTTTGCACTCTGCTTAGTCCTTGTTTTCCACCCTGTTGGCCCTTCCTCGCTCTCCCTAGCTTTTCTCTGTACTCCGTTGTATCCTCCAGCGTCTTACTAATTCCATGTCCTTGCCTCAGGTGAGTCTGTTTTTCCTGTCATGATGCCATCACTGCGTCTCCGGGAGGGTGGGCTCTGCAGGCTGAAGCACACCTGTGCACACACACCTGCGCACGCCGTCCTGCTCAGGTGGGCTTCACAGTGGCCTGGCTGCTGGGCTCCTCCCCCAGCGCCTGGGTGAGGCGTGGCCTCGGGGTTTGCAGAAAATGCTGGAACTCGCTTTGTGTTGTAGGTGCCCTGGGACCTGGAATTCCCCACGTCATCAGCACCAAACTGCTGAAGCAGTTCACCTGCCTGACCTACAACAACGGCAGGTCAGGCCTGGCGTCCTGGGGCCCGTGCCTGTGGAGGGGACACAGAGGGGTGGTGTTCAGTTCCACGGCCGGCTGGGGGGCTGGGAGGGTTCTGGGCCAAGCAGGTTGAGGAGGCGCTGAGTGTTACAGGCCCTGGGAGCACCCACACGGGGAGACCTTCACTTCACAGCCCTTCCTGCTGCCCACAGACCTAGCGCACGGGGAAGGCAGTGCTGCGGGGAAGGGCGACCCCGTGTGTGCTCTGGGCCGCCCCCCTGCCCTGTGCCTGGCGCGCTGCCTGCTCCTTCGTGCGCGTGGGAGAATCGGCAGCCGCTGGGTTTGGGATGGCTGTTTTGCCCGCAGCCCTGCTGAGTGGCGGGGCCAGGCTGGGGCGCTGCCAGCGGCAAGTGTGGGCTCACTCCCTCTGCCCTGCCCGCACCCCTCGCCGGGGGAGGCACAGGCGGTGCCGGCCGGATTCCTTTCCTTTCCTGGAGTTAGGAAGCGCGTCAGCACGTAGGGGCCCCGGCTCTGAGAAATTGTCCTAGAGTTTAATTTTATTTCTCCTTTCTTGCCATTGATGTTGCAGTTTACGGAACTTGATTTCGAATTCTATGAAGGCCAAGATCACAGCGTATGTGATCATACTTGCTTTGCACATAAACGACTTCCAGGTTGACCTGACCGTACTGCAGAGGGACCTGAAGCTCAGTGAGAGAAGGTGAGCCATGGAGAGCAGTGAGCCGCGGGGCGGGGCGGGGCGGCCGCCTGTGTCGGGAGCGGGGGAGGCCTGGGGGGAGGCCTGGCAACGCCGCGGGCGAGTGAGCCCTCAGGCACTGCCAAGCGCCTTCTCCACGAGGCGCAGGGTTAGAATCTGTCCGATCATCTCACCAGTTTCCCTAAAATCAACTGAGCCGCGTGAGGGTCAGAGGAGGGCCTGACTTTCTGAGGGCCTTGCAGCCCACAGGGAGTCATTGAGCCTCAAACCGGAGCCTTCCAGGGCGTTCCGTCCCTGCAGGTCCGAGCAGGCTCCCGTTCTCTGAGGCGGCGTTCCGTCCATGTGGTTCTGACAGCCCAGCTGTAGCTTAGCGAGAGCTTCCCCTTCAGATGGAGGGGGCCGCGGGGAGGGGTCCAAGGCAAGGCAGAGCCTGTGCAGGGGTGTCACGGCTGAGCTTCTCGGAGCAGACGGGGGAGCTGGGTGACACGGCCTCTCTGATCATGTGGGGGCGGGCTTCCTGGGTCCTTACAGGTGCGGTCAGTTGGCTTCTGTAACAGCCCTGCCTCCCCTCCTCCAGCAGTTGATGACGGGGTTCTGAGGGCCAGCCCTGGGCAGCATGCCCACGGCAGCGAGGCTGAAAGACCAGCCGGAGCAGGGCCTGGCGCCTGGCGCATTCCAGCAGCCGCCCCAGCCCCGTCCCGCTTGCTCTCCAGGTTGCTGTCAGTAAAGAAAAGGAGGACCTGGATCTAGAGAGCCTGGTTTTCCTTCACCTGGCAATAGTTTCTTCCACATGGAGTTAGAGAGAGGGAGAGGCAGAGAATCTTCTATCTGCTGGTTAACTCCCCAGATGGCCGCAATGGCTGGAGCTGGGTCAGTCTGAAGCCAGGAGCTTCTTCCAGGTCTCCCACGTGGGTGCAGGGGCCCAAGGACTTGGGCCATCTTCCCTACTTTCCCAGACCCATTAGCAGGGAGCTGGATCGGAAGAGGAGCAGCCAGGATTCCAACCCGTGCCCATATGGGATGCCGGTGCTACAGGCGGCAACTTAACCCTCTACGCCTCAGCGCTGGCCCGCTCCTCCTTTTTTTTAAAAAACAAGATTTATTATTTATTTCAAAGAGTTAGAGACAGACAGAGATCTTCCATCTGCTGGTTCACTCCCCAGATGGCCACAGTGGCCAGTGCTGGGCCAGGCCGAGGCCAGGAGCCAGGAGCTTCTTCCGGGTCTGCCACGTGGGTGCAGGGGCCCTAGCACTTATTCATCTCCCACTGCTTCCCAGGCCATTAGCAGGAGCTGGATCAGAAATAGAACAGCCGGGACTCAAACTGGCACTCACACGGGATGCCATCGTCACTGGTGGCAGCTCTACCTGCTATGCCATGGCGCTGGCTCCAGCCTCTGGATACTTTCTCACAGCACAGTGAAATGAAATTGTCTGTCTGCTGGCTTTGAGGGGTGGGAGGGGGCTCGTGCACCTCCACCTGTGGACACTGTCCTCAAGGCTGCTCTCCGGCCAGTGGCTTTCAAAGTGATCCTGAAGGTTCTCTCCCGACTTGTTCTGTGTCTTAGGATGATGGAGATCGCCAAGGCCATGAGACTGAAGATCTCCAAGAAGAAGGTGTGCGTGGCAGCCGGCAGGGAAGAGGATCGCAGGGTGGGCACTCTGAGCGTCCCGCTGCCACCGGCCCAGGCCTCGGACCTCCAGGCGAAGCGCAGGAGGATGACGTAGACTGCGCAGCGTGGCTGCTGCCTCTGTGCCTCTCCGTGTTTGTCAGAAGAAAGCCTGGCACAGGTCAGAAGCCAGAAGCCAGCCTTCCCCTGGAAACATAAAGTGACGATGGCTCGGATGTCCCCCTCCGTCGGTGTTGGTGATTGTAAACAGCGCTGTCTCGCAGGTTGCCTCGTGTGTGGACACAGGGGACGGTGGGGCTGGACCAGCCGCAGCTGGGAGCTCTCACCAGGCTGAACTCTGAGCCACACCTAACCAGCAGCACCGGGCTTGGGCTGGGAAGAACCGGCGGGGTGTGTGATGGGAGGACCTAGCTCAGCAGGGCTGGAAGAGGAGGCTTGTGCCTTTATCAGGAGCTAACTGGGTCGCCAGCGGGGTGGGGTTGTTGGAATTGTCTCACTTAGACCCTGCTGTAGGACACTGGGGCCAGATCAGAGGAGGCCACCATGGCGGCCAGCTCTGAAAGCCGCACTTGCAGGGATGAGTCAGGCTTCAGTACAGAAAACAAAGAATTCTAAGTGTTTTATGAAGAAAGTGGCTTAAGGGGTGGGCCTGGAAGCACAGCAGGTTAAGCTCTGCTTGGGATGCACATGTCTCATATTGGGGTGCTGGTTCAAGTCCTGGCTCTCCTGCTTCTGATCTTTTTTTTCTTTTTGAATTTTATTTATTTGAAAGGCAGAGTTATGGAGCAGGCTGGGGATGGAGAGAGATCTTCCATCTGCTGGTTCATTCCCTAAATGGCTGCAGTGGCTGGGACCAACGCCTGGAGCTTGGAACTCCATGAGGTCTCATGTACTTGGGCCATCTGCTGCTTTCCCAGGTGCATTAGCCGGGAGCTGGACTGGAAGTGCAGGACTTGAGCCAGTGCCCGTATGGGATGCTGATGTCACAGGCAGCGTAAGTCATTGTGCCACAACCCTGTTCTCCCAGCTTCTGGCAAATGTGTCCTGGGAGGCAGCAGATGTTGGCTCAAGTGCTCAGGCCCAGCCGCCCATGTGGGAAACCCAGGGGAGTTCTGGGCTCCTGGCTTCAGCCTTGCCCAGCACTGGCTCTTGTAGACATTTGGGGAGTGAACCAACACATAAATTTCTTTCTCTACTCTGCCTTTCAAGTAGATGAAAATAAACATTAAAAAGTATGATTGATATTTACAAAAAGAAGAAGAAAAGCGAAGAAAATGGCTTGAGAGAGGAGAGGATGTTGCGACACTGTGAGTAGGGCTGGGGCTCTGGGAGTCTGGGTTGCTCCCGGGACGGCTGCATCAGTCTGCTGGAGTTCATGGCGCTGGGGACCTGACATGAGAATGCTGATTCAGCCCCCAACTGCCAGCCTGGAGGTCAGGAAGCCTGCTTCCACCTGGCTTCTCCCTTGGGTCCCCATGTGGGAGCCTCGTGTGCACACAGGACCCTGGCGGCGGGCGGTCTTGGAAATAGGTGTGAGCCGTCCCAGCTCCAGGTATAGAATGCACGGGAAGTCGGGGCTGGGAGGTGACTATCTGTCCTGGACGACAGCAGGTGCATCTTACTACATGGGTCACTGGGATCCGTTCCCAGAAGCTGACTGAAAGCAGATTTCTGTACATCTGGAGGTAGTCCTTAGGAAAGGCTCACAAGGGGGCCCTTGGACTGCTTAAACAAGTCTCATGAGATAGCACCCGGCACATCTGACATATGGGGGTGCTTTGAAAAGTTTGTAGAGGGGTGGGTGTTTGACCTAGTGATTACTGTGTCCCATATTGGAATGCCTGGGTTCAAGCTCCGGCTCTGCTTCTGAATCCGATTTCTGGCTAATGTGCCTTCTGGGAGGTAGCAGGTGAAAGCTCAGAGAGTTGGGGTCCTGTCGCCCATGTGGAAAACCTGGATTTATTTATAAGATGGGGTCCCTGGCATTCAGGCAGGGACTGGTTCACAGCCGAGGTGACAGTTCTTTTGGGAATAGCTCAGACTATACCAGGAGGGCCCTGACCCTAGTGTCTGGGCTCAGGACTCCCAGGGGCAGAACTGAGTGTTCACGTTGAGAGGCTGGTCATGGTTGGAATGAACCCATCAGGAGGGAGCATTTGGAGAGGGTGTCCTCTGTGCTGTCCGAGGCAGGAGGAGGATGGAAGTGGGCCCAGGGCCGCCGCTGGGGGCAGCGTGCACTCCTCTGCTGTTTGAGACCCCCCCTCTGCTCCCGTCTAGTCTGGCCACACCAAATCGCCTTTCCGTGTACTTAGAGCCTTCTCTGGACAGCAGGGCAGCAGCCTCAGCAGGACCCGGAGGCCTGGGTGATGCGGTTGTTCAGTGTTTGTTGTGCTTGTCTGCACTCCTAGGTCAGCATTGTGTCGGGGTCTCACTGGCAGCAGGAGGACCTGAGGGGACTTGGTATAAACTGCTGGGGCTGGGGAAACAGGGACCTCCCATGAGCACTGACCTGCGTTAAACTTTCACCCTGTAGAGGGCACCCTTAGCCCCTGAAGACAAAGCAGGTGGCCCTGAGCTCCACAGGACGGGGACAGGGCTCCCATCTCTGCTTCTGTGGCCTCGCCCAGCCCCGCCCTGCCTGCCGAGGAGATGGTCTGCAAGCCGGCAGGTGCAGGAGGACCCCGTGGGGTGAGAATGCAAGCCTGACTTGTCAGAGGGAAGAGGTGTCCTTTGGGGGCTCTGGGATGTAGAGGTTCTAGGAGCAAGGTTGAGTTTATCCGTCCACCTGTCTGTCCATCATCTGTCCGTCCAGCACTTAATGAGCTTTGCTATAGGCTGGGCAGGTGGAGGACCAGCGATGAACAAGATGGGCGGGTAACGTCCTTGCCATCAAAGAACATGGGGGCAGGTGTGCCAGACAAATCAGACTGTTCAGAATCACTGCCAACATGGGTGATGTGAAGGGGCACTCAACAGAGAGATCAGGAATGTGTTCCACAGAGGTGGTGTCCAAAGGTCCTGAGGAGTGGGCAGGATTTGGACAGGGAGATAGATTTTGGCTCAACTAAGGAAAAAGTGGATCCGATGGAATGGGTTCTGCGGGTGCAGAGCAGAGCTGGGCGGGGCTTCCGCTGCTCTCGCCCTTCCTCCCAAGCATGTGGAGGTGGCCGTGTGTCCTGGCCATACCTTTTGCTGCTGCCTGAGCAGTAGGTAGCGGCACTCCCCACACCTCTGCCTGTAAGCTCTCAGCACTTAAGTGGACTTTTGAGCCATGGGGCCTGAAGCAGCAAGGGGGTGGTGACCTCACCAGTCTGGGATGCGGGCATTACGGATGGAAATGGGGATGATTCTGGGTGCCACAGGACGGATCAGTCACATACTGGGTTATGCTCCTTTGACTAAACCCCTATAATCCATACTGCCCGGCATCTGGTTCGGGTGATTTGCTTGTGATGCACCTCTCTTGGCCACAGACACCAGGGCCTCTGCTGTGTTAGCCTCATGCTAGGTCCTAGCTTCATGCTAGGACTCAGGCTGATGGGAGTGACCCCATCTGACCCCGGCCATCTACCAGCTGAGGGAGAAGCAATGGAAGATATCTCGCTAGCTCTTGAAGCTCCTGCCTGGTGGTGACACTCAGCCATGTCTGCTCACGTTCATCTGTCAAATCCAGCCACATAGCCACTCCTGATGTCCACCAAAGTCCCCTGGGAGGAGCAACAGATCTTTAATAGTCTACCACAGTTTGTGGGTATTTTCAATTAAAAAAAAAAATTCATTTATTTGAAAGGCAGAGTGACAGCTCTTCCATCTGCTGGTTCAGTCCCCAAATGGCCACAACAGCCCAGGCTGGAGCAGGCTGAAGCCAGGAGTCAGGAACTGCACGTGGGTGGCAGGGACCTGTCCTGGGCCATTTGCTGCTGCTGGGATGCATTAAGCTGGATGGGAAGCAGTAGCTGAGACCAGAAGCAGGCACTCTGACGGGCTGCAAGCATTCCAAGTGGCTGCTTAGCCTGCCTGCACCACGATGCTCACTCCACTTTAGATTGAGAATTTTTTACTTCATTACTATAAATGAAGAGCTGGTATTTTCTAATACGCACTAAAATAAGCTTTTAGAGGGCTGGTGCTGTGGCGCAGCTGGTTAAAGCCCCAGCCTGCAGTGCTGATATCCCATATGGGCACCAGTTTGAGTCCCGGCTGCTCCTCTTCCAATCCAGCTCTCTGCTATGGCCTGGGAAAGCAGTAGAAGATGGCCCAAGTCCTTGGGCCCCTGTACCCGTGTGGGAGACCTGGAAGAAGCTCCTGGCTTCAGATCGGTGCTGCTCTGGCCATTGCGGTCATTTAGGGAGTGAACCAGTGGAATGGAAGACTCACTCTCTGCCTCTCCTCTCTGTGTAACTTTGACTTTCAAATAAGTAAAGTAATCCTTTAAAAAAAATAAGCTTTTAGGATGAAAATATCCTGCCACCCATGTGGGAGACCCAGATGGACTCTGGACTCCTGGCTTTGGCCCGGCCCAGTCCTAACTGTTGTGGGCACTGGGGAGTGAAGCAGTGGATTGGAACATTCCCCTGTGTCCCTGCTTTTCAAGTAGATGAAAATAAATAAATATTAAGAAAAAAAAAATATCTTGGAATGGAAAAAGGACACTGGCTAGCAGTGGAGATGAATCTAAATGAGGCACGGACTTGGAGAGCGGCGATGCGCAGAACTGGGTTTGTTAGTGTCGCTCCCCTACTCGCGGAGGAACGACACACCGGACCCTGCGCTGTTCTCTTTGCCCGGCCCTTCCCGGGTTAGCTGCCGGCACCCCCGCCGCTTTCCCCGCTTCTGTGGAGGAGCGGCACACCGCCAGCCGGCGCTCTCAGATGCTCCTGGTGCATGTTGTCTCTCTCCTCCTTTATAGTCCTCTTCCACCAATCCGTGCTCTGCTGCACACACACCGAGCACGCTGCTCTCCTCCAATCAGAAGCAGGATCAGCTCCTGCAGCTTGTTAGTTGAATTGGTGAGGCAGCTGTGTGGAAGTTGTTTACTCCCTCTCAGCGCCATATGGTGGGAGATCAGATGCATAGAATTAGTCTTAGCAGTTCCAGTAATTTAGTCTAGTCTCGTCTCGGTTGCTCCCCACAGTTAGTTTTGGCAAGTGTGTTCAGCATAGAGAGAGGGACACGTGCTCAGGTTTTCTGGGCATCTAAGATACCTTGAGAGATGGTCTATTAATGAAAAAGAAGATAAGTGGATTTACAAATGCTGAGTGCTAACTTCTCAGGTGACCGGTGGATGTGGCCAGAGACAGTGAGGCTGGGAAGAGTGCATCTGAGGACTGTTACTGGTGACCTTCACAAAGCCCTGGCGTGAGTTAGGGCCCAGGGGGTGGCAGAGCTGGCATGTGCCTTGGGGAGAGCGGGGCCGTGCAGGGCCAGCAGCTGGTGCCCCAGAGAGCCAGTGTGCACTCACACCAAGGAAGGGCCCCACACGTGCCTTTTAAAATATAGAACTTTATTTTGGTTATCAAGATTTGTATAAGTTCACAGAAAAGTCATTTCTTACAAAATAATCAAGGCAGCATTTTGTACAGCGACTCACACTGGGGCCACCACACACAAGTGCAAAGGACAGTGCTGGGCACAGAAAGGGCTGGCACACTCATGCCTGAGTCCCGGGGAGAGGCCAGCACTCCTGGCTCCCTCCAGCCCCCCTTCCCAGCCCACCCAACAGCAGCACCGAGGACCCGACCTTAGCAGCCGGGGAAGCCGTCTGCCCAGCGCGGTGCAGCAGTCCCGCACAGAAGGCCAAGTGGGGGGACTGTTCAGGCTGAGCTGGCCCTGCATCCAGCCCCTCCCCACGTTGGGGGCAAGCCCGCCTGGCACCGCAGCCTCCGCATTCCCAGGACAGTTCAGGAAGCCCCTGGGAGCTGGCTTTCCTCTCCTCACTGAGGCCACAGCCCCGGCAGTGAGGTGTGGCTCCCGGCTCAGGGAGCCCACGGTGAGCGGGCAGACCCGGGAGCTCCAGGACAAGGCAGAAAGTGCTCAGGACCCTGAGAGGGCAGAGGGCTGGGAGGCTCTGCCGGGGGAGGGCAGTGTCCGCCAACCCTGGAGGAGTGGGTGGGGCCTGGGCTCAGGGCATGCCAGGGAGGGGCTGAGTGGGAACCAAGGCACAAGAGCGGGAGCCAGGGTCGTGCCAGGGACCGGGGGCACTCACTGGGGATTTGGATCCTCCCCCGGGGCAGGCACAGGGTTAATGTCCCCCAGAGTCGGAGGGGGGGGCTCCTTGAGAATAGAGGAGCCTCACACATCCTTGGCTGCCCACCTAGCACCTGCCTGCACAGCTGTGCCGCTAGGGAAGGGAGCCTCTGGCAGCAAGAGGTCCCTGTCATCCCTGGGGCGCTTTTAGGAGGGGCTTCCACCCCAAGTCCCTCCCTCAAGTTCTTGTCCCTGTCTAAGAGACCTTACTTAAATAAGCGAAAACTCCACTGCTGCAGCCTGCAGAGGCAGCCAGGAGGGGGCGCTAGGGTCAGGGGAAGGGGGCCCAGGCCAGGAGCAGCTGTCTCCACCCCACTGGAGTCTCTCCCTGAGAAGAGGCTTGGTTGGTGCACGTCACGCGGGCTTCCCTACAAAAGCCCGAGTCCCCAGCTCTCCACGAAACCTGCCAGCTCCTGCCCCTTCTCCTCCCAGGGCTGTGGAGCTGAAGTCCCAGCAGGCTGGGGCCTGCGCTTTCGGGGTGGCAAGGCGGAGGCGCTGGTCTCTCAGCCCTGGCAGGTGCGCCCCTACAGGATGGTGCAGAAGATGCTGCGGTTGCTGTGGTAGCCGCCTTCCACGCGCGCTGTGATCCTGGTCCCCATGGCCGTGACCTTCTGCCCGCTGTGGCCTGCAGAGGGGCCTCTGAGGGGGTTTTCAAGGTGAGGCCGAGCAGGTGGGTTTACCAGGCGCCACGTGTCGGACCTGGAGGTGCAAACCCGGAGTCAGGAACTGTGAGGCCTGAACGCCTGCAGGTCCCTGGGTCTGGTCTCTCCCAGGCGAGAGGCCGCCCACCGAGGGGCTGAAGGCCCGCTCTCCGCCCCACTCTGCACAGGTCTTCTGGGAGAAGTTCCCTCCATGGGCCCTGCTCTCCCTACCCACTTCCAGGAAGAATCTGGGTAAGACCAGCAGCCTGCTGAATGACTGCGACTGTTCACAGCAGCTTTGTTCGTAACCACCAAAGCTAGAGACTAGGGTGGGTGCTTGGCCAAGGGGTTAAAACACTAGGATGCCCGCATCCCATATCAGTACCTGGGTTTGAGTCCCAGCTCTGCCTCTAATCCAGCTTCCTGCAAGGCAGCAGATGATGGCCATGAGTTGGGTCCCCAGTACCTGCAACAGCCCGAGCTAGGCCAGGAACACCACCTGGGTCTCACAGGGGAGGCAGGGCCCAAGCACCTGAGCCATCATCTGCTGCCTCCAGGGTGCATTCGCAGGAAGCTGGGTCAGAAACTGAGACTTGCACAGCAAGTGTGCATCCCAAATGGTGACTTAACCACTATACTTAACCACTCCCAGAGCACTCACTTGATAAACCGAACCCGGCAGAATAAACAGGATAGGGTGGACTAGGGCCTGGCCCACAGGCAGGAGGGGATCATCGTCACCATCTTTGCACAAAGCTCTGACCAATCAGAACAAGCTGGACTGCTAATACGTGTCAGAGGTCAGGGTAAGGGGTGCTTAGGTCTTAATCAGACTGGCAGTGGTTGGGGGAGAGAAGCCAGATGCAAGAATACTCTAGAAGCAGAACCCAGAGGACCTGGCTGAGCGGACTTTGGTGCCGGGGAGCAAGAGGCGGCAAAGCTTTATAGCCGGGGGCTGGTGATGCCATCACATGGGGAACATGGGAGGAGAAGCTCTGGGGATGATGAGTGGGAGGCAACTGGGAACTGAGGCAGAGGTACTAGACACAAGTACTGCAGCAGGAAGAGCACCTAGCATTTTTGTGAAACTACAGATAGTCAGATCTGACCTTATCCCAAGTTGGTGCCAAAAGGGGAGATAGTAACAACTAGATTTCACTAAGGCTCAGAGGTGTCTCAGTAACTTGCCCAAAGTCACACAGCCAGTACCTGGCAGAGATGAGACATGAAACCAAATACCCTGATGCTCAGGTCTGTTCCCTCCCAGGGAGTCAGGTACAAGTTCTCTGGCCAGGCCGCCGGGGCAAGGGCAGCCGGGTCACTAGGCCTGCGTCTGGCTCCCCAGCGACCTCATGGTTCGGGCAGCGCTGGGCACTTACTTCTTCCTGAAGACCAGGAACTTGTTGTTCTGCATGACGCAGTCCCGGTTGTTTGTGATCTGCTGGAAGATGGTCTTGCTGGTCTTGCCCTGGAAGATGATGTTATCCTGCACCAGGGCCTTGGCGCGGCCCCGCACTGCGATGCCGTAGGCCCGGAATGAGTGGATCCGGTTCTTTATTACCTGGGAGAGGCAGCCACAGCTTGTCAGACCTCAGGGACTCAGGCAAGTGAGTCACTTACATGGTAAACTATAAAACCGAGGTGGTAAAACATTCAGGGTGGGGGCCAGGGCTGTGGCGTAGCAGACAAAGCTGCCACCTGCAATGCCGACATCCCATATAGGCGCTGCTTCCTATCCAGCTCCCTGCTGTAGCCTGGGAAAGCAGTAGAAGATGGCCCAAGTACTTGGGCTCCTGCACCCACATGGGAGATTGGAAGAAGCTCTTGGCTTCAGCCTAGCACAGCCCTAGCCATTGTGGCTAGGGAGTGAAACAGCAGGTGGAAGATCTCTTTGTCTCTCTCCTTTCTCTCTAATGCTTTCAAATAAATAAATGTTTAAAAAAAAAAAAAAAGACAAAGACAAAAGAGAAAGAGTTATTTCCGGGTCTCCCACGGGAGTATGGGGCCCAAGGACATCTGTTGTCTTCTGCTGCTTTCCCGGGTGCATTAGCAGGGAGCTGGACTGGAAGTGGAGCCATCAGGACACTGGTGTCCGTATGGGATGCCGGCACTGCAGGAGGCTGCTTAACCCTCTGTGCCACAGCACCGGCTCTGACTTTCAAATAAATAAATAAATCTTAAAAAATAATAAGCTAGGTAGGTCAGCCGAGAGCCAAAGGAACTCAAGGAAGAGCAAGAAGACCAGCCTGGAGGAACCAGGGAAAGCTTCCTGGAGGAGGTGATGTGTTAGCTGTCAGAGTTACCAGGTGCAGAGCAAGGGCGAGTTATTCCAGGAAGAAGCCACGTGCAAGGGCTGGTAGAGAGGAAGCTGGTGCCGGAAGCCAGGGCTGCTGAGACCCAACTGAGGCCGCGGTGTGGCCCTCGCTCCCTGTTTCCACAGCACTCGGAAGCCAAGTCGAGGAGTTCTCTGCTCCTCGCCTGTCACTGCTTGTGCAGCTGCAGAGCTGACCAGAGCCTCTGGGGCCCGATTCCACCAGGGCAGGGACCGGGTCCGTCGGGGAAGCCGTGCAATGGCCCCAGCGCAGAGGTCTGCACACGGAGCTCGGCGCTCACGGTGTGAGGCGCAGGCAGACAGGCGAAGGAATGGGTGTACGGCACTGCGGGAAGAGGGGCTCTGCGAGGGGCAGCTACCCCGACGTCCTAAGAGGCGCCTCAGACAGCTGGAGGACTCGGAAAATTGGGGCAGGGGGTTTCCAGCGCACG
This sequence comes from Oryctolagus cuniculus, assembly GCF_051225735.1. NCBI lineage: Eukaryota > Metazoa > Chordata > Mammalia > Lagomorpha > Leporidae > Oryctolagus > Oryctolagus cuniculus. Next base: position 200,516,353 of record NC_142867.1, read on the forward strand.
TGGAAGAGCATGTGCAAAGGCCCTGAGGCAGGATGTCTATGAAGCACCCGCTGCATGCCGGATCGTGCACAGATCATTCTCCTGGGGAAGGGAGCTGAAATAGTTCTGACCCCGACCCGGGACCAGGAAGACGCCTCAGGAGGCTTCTAGCACCCCCGGCCTCCTGTGGGTGAACTCTCACTCAGCCTTCAGGGCCCAGCTTGCGCGTCCCTTCCTATGTGCGGCCCCACTGGCATATCCAGGGGCACGTCTTGGCAGGAGGGACGGCATCCCCTGCAGAGCTGGGAGCTCGTGCTTCTGCGCTGGGCAGAGGGGCACACGCCGCAGCCGTGCACGCGCCCTCACCTTGGTGTCGGGCACACGCCGCAGCTGTGCACACACCCTACCTTGGTGTCGGGCACATGTCACACAGCCGTGCACGCACCCTCACCTTGGTGTCGGGCACACGCCGCAGCTGTGCACACACCCTACCTTGGTGTCAGGCACATGTCACACAGCCGTGCACGCACCCTCACCTTGGTGTCGGGCACACGCCGCAGCTGTGCACACACCCTACCTTGGTGTCGGGCACACATCACACAGCCATGCACACACCCTCACCTTGGTGTTGGGCACTCGTCACACAGCCGTGCACGCGCCCTCACCTTGGTGTCACACAGCCATGCACACACCCTCACCCTGGTGTCGGGCACACGTCACACAGCCATGCACACGCCCTCACCTTGGTGTCGGGCACATGTCACACAGCCGTGCACATGCCCTCACCTTGGTGTCGGGCACACGTCACGCAGCCGTGCACGCGCCCTCACCTTGGTGTCACACAGCCATGCACACACCCTACCTTGGTGTCGGGCACATGCCGCAGCCGTGCACGCGCCCTCACCTTGGTGTCGGACCTGGGCAGCAGCTGCAGCCCGCTGCCCCGGTTGCCGATGATGTCGTTTTCAATGACGACTGTGCTGTCGCCTTTGGTGATGACGCCGTGGCCTCTGTTGTCATAGATGCCATTTCCCCGGAGCTCCACCTTGCACTGGGCCTCGACCTTGACCCCACTCTGGCGGTTGCAAGAGATGCTGTTGTTGGCCACGCGGGTGAGCTGGCTGCTCTGGGCCACGGTGATGCCCCGGTCGCCATTGGCATGGATTACGTTGGCGGTGACGTGCAGGGCCTCGCTGCTCTGGACGTAGAGTCCTGAGGCTACGGGCAGGGAGAGCACAAGGTGGTCCCAGAGTCAGCCCTGACAACACGGGTGGGCAAGTCTGCCCTGAATCACACGCCCCGGTGAGCGAGCCTGAGTCGGCTCTGCCTGGGCCTCTGCCAAGCTTCCCCCCTCGTGGAGACGAGAGCCGCCTATTCCACGCAGACACGGCCGCCAGCTCCACCCGCCAGGAAATGTACCCGTTTGTTTTCTTTCCCATACTGAGCTGGAGTCTGCCTCCCTACTGGTTGTTTTTTTTTTTTTTAAAGATTTATTTTATTTGAAAGGAAGAGTTACAGAGAGGCAGAGAGAGAGAGAGAGAGAGAGAGAGAGAGAGACAGAAAGGTCTTCCATCCGCTGGTTCACTCCCCAGATGGCTGCAACAGCCAGAGCTGAGCTGATCTAAAGCCAGGAGCCAGGAGCTTCTTCCTGGTCTCCCACACGGGTACAGGGGCCTGAGGACTTGGGCCATCTTCTACTGCTTTCCCAGGCCATAGCAGAGAGCTGGCTAAGAAGAAGAGCAACTGGGACATGAACTGGCACCCAAATGGGAGGCTGGCACTGCAGGTGGCTATGCCACAGCGCCAGCCCCGTGCCTCCCTACCGTTGTATTTTCTTCGTAAGAGAAACTCTGTAACTTGTATTATTATTATTATTTTTTTGACAGGCAGAGTGGACAGTGAGAGAGAGACAGAGAGAAAGGTCTTCCTTTTCCATTGGTTAACCCCTCAATGCCCGCTGCGGCTGGCAGGCTGCGGCCGGTGCACCGTGGTGATCCGAAGCCAGGAGCCAGGTGCTTCTCCTGGTCTCCCATGCAGGTGCAGGGCCCAAGGACCTGGGCCATCCTCCACTGCACTCCTGGGCCACAGCAGAGAGCTGGACTGGAAGAGGAGCAACAGGGACAGAATCTGGTGCCCCGACCGGGACTAGAACCCGGTGTGCCGGCGCCGCAGGCAGAGGATTAGCCTAGTGAGCCGTGGCGCCGGCTGTAACTTGTATTATTAAGAGAAAGAATATGTGTCTGAAAGAAGTCAGGGAAGGGAGCCGGGGTGCTGGCGTTGCCTATGCTCGGACACTGTGTGTGCACGGGAGCCTGGCACGTGGACCTGCTGGGAAGAGGGTATGGCAGGTCCGGGCGGGGCGGGGCAGACTCTGCAGTAGCTCTGGAGGTGTGGGGCGCCAGGGAGGGTTCTTGAGTGGATGTAGTGGGAGGCACTCACCTCCGTTATGGTTCACACTGTTGGACTCCACCAGCGCCACGGTGACAGGCCGGCGCAGTGGGTCGTCGTCTTTCTCCAGCTCCGGCTCCCAGAGGATGGCGTCCCCGTCCTCGCTGAAGTTCTCCTGGGCGCCGTGGCCTCCAGGGAACTCGCTGGCGCCATCCTTCTGGCTGAACACTGCCACCCCATACAGGCCGTTGTAGCTGACGTGGTTGCTGGTGACGTGGGGCAGGCTGGATGACATCATCCACACGCCACAGCCCTTATTAGCTAGGACAACCAAGAGCCGGTCACTGGCACCCAACGGCAGGGGAGGTAGCACCCAGTGTCCCTGCAAGCGGGGAGCAAAGAGGCACTGGCCTGGGGGACAGAGGCCCTGACTGGCTAATGGCCTTGGCCTGGCTGGCGAGAGGGATCAGCTCAACTGCAGCGGCTAGGACCATTCCACAGGGTGAGTGCTGCTGACCACTGTCAAGGCCACACTGAGAGCAGGGGCGCGTGCACTGTCACTGTACAGCCAACCCCTCCCCACCAACCCCACCCCTCTGAGGCTGCGGCCTCCGTCTGTGTTCCAGCCGCCGGCTTCCTAGGCGTGGCACCCTGACCGGGTGAGCAAGCCCTCCATGCCCCATGTTGGCGGGCTGACAGCGGTACCTAAGGCAGGCGGCAGGTGGCAGGCGTGAGGAATGTGTGTGATATGTGTGCAGAGGTGGCCCGAGAAGTGTTCTCAGTACCTTGGGCACCATCCAGGAGACAAGAGCCTGCTCTAAGCCCCCGACAGGGGGAGCAGTTTTCTGTGAGTGTCTTGTTTTCTTGGTAAATGAGGGTACTTCAAAAAGTCAGGGAAAATGGAATTTAAAAATAAATCTATTCTGGTGCAAAGACACCTGGAACCCACACACAATTTTTTTATAATATGCATTTCGGTTCTCTGGCTCACAGAGGAGCCCGGAGCCCAGGTCAGAGCTGCCTGTGGCCGTCCTCAGTGGGAGTAAGGGAGGTATGGCTCTGTTATGCTGGCCCCTGGGGCTGATGGGAGGGGCTCCCAGCCGGTGAGGCCTGTGTGACCGAGACCGAGGCGTTCCCTGGGGTCCCAGGAAGCCGGTGACTTTCTCGGGACTTCCGGCCCCCTCCCTGGGAACCCCCGCTCACCATAGATGGTGTTTCCTTCTATCAGGCCCTTGCCCTCGTCCCCGACGACCACGCCGTCGGAGTAGCCAAAGCAGATGAGGTTGCTCCTGAGTACGGGGACGCCTCCGCGGCGGATGTCCACGCCGCCCCACTGGTTCTCACGGATGACATTTTCTACAGAGACAGGCAGAGAATGAGGTCCACAGCCAAGAGCCATCTCTGGCACCGGCAATGGGGCGTGGACAGCTAGAAGGGGCACTCCAGACAGCATACACAGACCCGGCCGGGCCGGCAGTCAGCACCTCGCAGTGCGTCTGTCTGTGGCTTGGGTGCTTCTCATTCCCCGGAAGCTGCTGTTCCCCGGGGCCCACAAAGCCCAAAAGGCAGCGTCCAGCCCTCCCCCAACGCCAGCCAAAGCGCTAGCCTGCCTGTCTGCCGCGGCTCTGTGCTTTGACCAAACCCTCCTCTTCCTCCTCCTGCGGGAGCGCACTGAAGAGACAGGGGCGCCCCAGATCCTGCTGCTGTCCGCTGTGGTAGGCCAGACTCCTGACCTCCCGGGACTTGGGTGCAAAGACTCAGGAGAGCAGCCCCACCTCTGGCCCCTTGCCCCTCGCTCACCGCCCTCCCATCCCACAAGCACGCGCGCCAATCTGGGGCCTGCTGGGTCTGCTCCACAGCCCCCTGAGGAAGGCTCTTTCCTGGGCTCCCTCCTGGCACTCAGATTCTGGCTTGGGCCAGCTCCTTCCAAGGGCCTGCTCCGACCACACAGCCCCTCACCACCTGGCTTTTTTTTTTTTTTTTTTTTTTTTTTTGACAGGCAGAGTGGACAGTGAGAGAGAGAAAGGTCCTCCCTTGCCGTTGGTTCACCCTCCAATGGCCACTGCGGCCGGCACGCTGCGGCCGGCGCACCGAGCTGATCCGAAGGCAGGAGCCAGGTGCTTCTCCTGGTCTCCCATGGGGTGCAGGGCCCAAGCACTTGGGCCATCCTCCACTGCACTCCCTGGCCACAGCAGAGAGCTGGCCTGGAAGAGGGGCAACCAGGACAGAATCCGGTGCCCCGACTGGGACTAGAACCCGGTGTGCCGGCGCCACAGGCGGAGGATTAGCCTAATGAGCCACGGCACGGACCACCACCTGGCTTTAACGACCCGGCGAGCACTTATTGCCCTCACACAGGCCCTTTCTCGCTCACATCAAGGTTTTATTTTTTGGTTTCTGCCTTCTAAGATGCAGTTCCCAAGAGCAGAGATGGTGTCTGCTTCGCTCACTGCTGCATCTCCGGCCCCTGGAACACGACCTGCGTGCAGTGTGTGCTCAGCAAGTGTCTGAAGAAGGCTGGCACGGGGTGTCCAACTCCCGCGCACACCCTAAGGCTGGCTCTGCTCTGTGCTGAGGCTCCACTGACGGACGAGGCTTGATCCTCAGCCTGTGGAATCTAAGCCTTGAAACAGGCGGCGGACAAGACAGGTCGCTGAGACACTGAGCAGGACAGGCTGGGGCGGCTGTGTGCACGGGGAGGGCGCCTAGGAAGTGACTCTGAGGCCGAGACCCAGGGGTGAGGAGTTGGCCAGGCAGAGAGGGCTCGCCGGAGCAGGGGAGGTGCATCCACAGCGGAGGGCGGGACCCAGCCAGGTGGCCTGGCATCAATGCTTCTGCAAGAGTCACGACACTGCCAGGCGAGATCTTCCAGTTCTAGGCCTGGTAAAGGGCAGAGACCGGCCCTGTGCTAGGCCTTCCCACGGCTAAGGTGGCCCAGGCGTCCCTGAGGGCCAGCCCACGAGACAGAGAAAGAGAACAAAGTCTGTGGCGAGGCCGGGGACGCTGGCCAGGTTGCTGGCGGCCTTGGCTGGCGGAGGCCCCACCCCCAGCCCATCCCATACCTGTGATGAGGCCTTTGCCATTCTCATTCACAGCTATGCCAGCAGCACGGCCCTTGAAGATGTGGTTCCCACTGAAACAGATGAGAACAAGAGAGAGGTGAGCCCAGGGTACCAGTGTCTGCTTTAACATGACCGCCTTTCCTGGGGGCTTCCTTATGGCTGAGTCCACAGAGACCTAAAGCACTGCCCAAAGCCCCACAAGCCAAGTATTTAGAAATCTTTTACTGTCCCTGGGACGGGCAGACCAACACCAAATCCACAACTGCCCACACAAGCACCAGGACAGCCTCTTACCAACTACATATAAACACCACTTTATTAGTTTATAGGTGGCTCTAATGTTTGTTATTTTCATCTACTTGAAAGGCAGACCATTGGGAGGGGGAAAAAAGAGAGAGAGAGGGGGAGAAAGGGAGGAGGAGAAAGACAGAGGAGATCTTCCATCTTCTGGTTCACTCCCCAAATGCCCGCAACATCCAGGGATGGGCCAAGCCTGAACTCTGTCCAGGTCTCATTTATATCGCAGAGTCCCAGGGCCTGAGCACCCTCTGCTGCCTCCCGGAGTGGAAGCCGAGTATCCAGGACTCAGACCAGCACTCCTCCAATACTGGATGTGGGTGTCCCAAGTGGCAGCTGAAGCCACTAGGCCACAACACCTGCCCCTAAACACCACTTTAAACTGATGCCTTCATGGTTCCCGGGTCACGGGTGAAGTCTCGGTGGCACAGAGTTCCTAGGTGGCTGTGTGTCCCAAGTGTGAATTAGACTCTGCCTGTATCGAAGGCACAGTCTCCCATTTGCAGCCAAGTCACTCCTCATGCTTAAAAGGAGAACACCAGATTCTGACAGGGGGTTTCAGGAACACTGGCAAAGTGCCTGGGAGCTGGGCAGGTGCTGTGGTGTAGTAGACCAAGCCTCCACCTGCAGTGCGAGCATACCATATGGGCGCTGGTTCAGATCCAGCTCCAGCTCCCTGCTATGTGCCTGGGAAAGCAGGCCCAACTGCTTGGGCCCCTGCACTTACAATGGAGACCCTGAAGAGGCTCCTGGCCCTGGCCCTGGCCTGGCACAGTCCTGGCCGTTGTGGCCATTTGGGGAGTGAACCAGTAGATGGAAGATCATCTCTCTCTCTCTCTCCTTTTCTCTCGGTATCTCTGCCTTTCAAATAAATAAATCTTAAAAACAAAAACAGAAACAAGAAGTGCCTGTGAAATCTTACAGGCAGTAGCCTGCGGATGCAAGCTGTGCGAGGACATGTGCCGGCTCAGAGAGCCACACAACCCTCACTGCCACATGCAGGCCTGGGCAATGAGTTCCTCAAAGCAATGCAGTGGGGCTGGCGTGTGGCACTGAGGTAAGCTGCCCGCTCGATGCCAGCATCTCATATATCGGGGTGTCTGGAATCGAGGACTGCCTCTTTCTCTCTTTCTCCCTTTCTCCCTTTCTCTCTCTCTTTCTCTCTTTCTTTCAAAGATTTCTTTATTTCAAAAGTAGAGTTAGTTGGGCCAATCTGAAGCAATGAGCCAGGAGCTTCTTCCAAGTCTCCCATGTGGGTGCAGGGACCCAAGGACTCAGGCCATCTTCTACTGCTTTCCCAGGTCATAGCAGCGAGCTGGATTATAAGAGGAACAGCCAGGAACCGAACCGGTGTCCATGTGGGATGTTGGCACTGTAGGCGGCAGCTTTACTCACTATGCCACTGCGCTGGCCCCCAGCCTCTGTTTCTGATCCAGCTTTCTGCTAATGCTCCAGGGAAGGCAGCAGAAGATGGCCAAATTCCTTAGGCCCCTGCCACACAAGTGGGAGACCCAGATGGAGTTCCTGGCTGTTGCGAACATTTGGGGAATGAACCAGTGGACAGAACTCTCTCAGTCCATCTTTCATGTAAGTAAATAAATAAATACATCTGAAAAACAACTCCACCGACTACCAATGCAAGTCTCTGCACCCCAGATTCACTGTCCGCAAAGACAAAGCAAGTCACCCCTGACATCAACAGTACTGGGCTGTCCCCAGAGGACACACGCTGGCTGTTTGTCATCCTTACTAACAGGAATGCCATAATGCCCTTCCCCACCAGAAGGGCCCTGCCCTGAGGGACCTAGCTCCGAACACTCATCTGGGCCTTCAGGGCCTAACACAGGCCTGGCCCTCCACGGCACCTCACTGATTAGGAGTCTGCCAAGTGTTCCCACTGCTTGGGCAGGATCCAAATGACTTCCTGGGGATGAAGATGGACAATTATGTTGATGTTGGGAAGGCCAAGTGCCAACTCCATCTATGTATTTTGGAGTTTAACAAGCAAAATTATCCCTTTCTTTTAAACTCAGATTTGAAGAGTCTGCTTTGGTCTGGTCACTTCAATCATCTGATAGTTCCCGCGGGTTTCTAGCATTCTCAGTCAGATGCGGTACCTGGGCTGCAGCATGCCATATCCACATCTTAGACAGCTGGGCCACAGGCAGCAAATGCATGGCTCGTATATTCCCCCCCCCCCCCCTCATTTTATTTGAAAGGAAGAATGACAGAGGGAGAAAGACAGAGATTGTCCATACTCTGGTTCACTTCCCAAATGCTTGCAATAGCCAGGACTAGGCCAGGCTAAGGCCAGGAGCCCAGAACTTAATCCGAGTCTCCTACGTGGGTGGGAGAGACTCAGACTCGAGTCACCAGCTGCTGCCTCCCAGGGTGCTCAGCAGCAAGAAGCCGGATGGAAGCAGAGCCAGGACTTGAACCAGCCACTCCAATAAGGGACGCAGGAGTCCCAAGCAGCATGTTCTCTGCTGCATCAACGCCCACTCGGGTGATCCGTTTTTAGTACAAATCTCACTTCCAGAAAAGATCATGGCCACTCGGAGAAACCTGTACGCCGAGAAGGCAAAATAAAGGAGAAATAGACAACACCTAGAAGGGGACCGATTGGAGCACCAACAACCAAGGACAGGACATTTACTGCAGGTGAGCAGGCTGAGCCCTGTGCTTCCTTGTAGCCAAGGCAAAAAGAAAAGCACAACAGGTTCCATAAATCTCAGTGGCAAAGACATGTGCTGTGGTTTTCTCCTTGCAGGTCACTGTGGGGATGGATCTCAGTCTTCCTTCTGAATCCTCCCCTAGACTCCTGCTCCCCATCACAAAGAACTGCTGGAAGAAAGCACACAACCTTTCCTTTCAAGGTGATGATGTTTTAAAACCCAGGTCACTGATCTGATGACGCTATTCCTCATTCAAGCCCTCCAGCGGTTCCCGAGCACCACAAGGTGAGGTCCAAACCAAGAAGCCGGGTGTATTAGTTTCCTGTTGTTTCTATCACAAACTACCACGGTGCTAGTGGCTCAAAACAGCACAAACTTGTTTCCCAGGGCAGGAGTTTAGAAGTCCAATGAGGAGACTTGGTTCACTGTCACTTCCAGCGTCTAGAGGTTGGCCCCATTTCTTGGCTGGTGGCCTCATCACTCTGACCTCTGCTTCTGCCGTCTCCTCCTGCTCCCTTCTTACGAGGACCTCTGCTGCTCTACTGAGACCATGCGATAATCCAGAGTCAGTCCCTGATTAATCCGATCCCATCTACAAAGCTCCTCTTGCCGGGTCAAGGAGAGCAGTTTCTGGTTCCGGGGACGAGTCAGTATTCTGCCTCCCGCAGCTGGCATTTGGGCCCTGTGTGCTCTGGCAGCAAGCTGTCCTTGCACCGTCTCCCAGAGGATCGTGTGTCTCTACATACTCTGAATTTCGCTGCCACTGGGCCCGAATGCCTTTCCCAGCCATAAAATCCTGTTTCTCCTTTAAGCAAATATCAGCTCCCCACATGCCCTTCCCCCACACTCAGCCCAAACTGTGGCTGAGCTGGTTTGGCATGTGGCATGGAGACCCAGGGAGGCTGCCGTGGTGGTGCAGGTGACGGTGAGCTCCATGGAGTACACTGAGCTGATACAGTTTTTATGCTGCTGGCCCCTTATATGAACTAACTTACATCTGTGTTAAATATACAATATGTGGGCTGGTGCTGTGGTACAGCAGGTTAGCCTGTAACCTGTGACACTGGCATCCCATGTGGGTGCCGGTTTAGGTCCCGGCTGTTCTACTTCTGATTCAGCTCCCTGCTAATGGCCTGGGAAGGCAGCAGATGATGGCCCAAGTACTGGGTCCCCTGCTGCCCACATGGAATTCCAGGTTCCTGGCTTTGGCCTGGTCCATCTCTGGTTGCTGTAGCCATTTAGGGAGTGAATCAGCAGATGGAAGACCTCTCTGTCTCTCTCTGTAACTTTGCTTTTCAAGTAAATAAATAATTCTTTAAAAAAAAAAAAAACAAAACAAATAAATCACATATCAATCAACACATATACATACAAACATATACCCTTAAGGCAATAGAAGGGAAAATAGCTCTATGAACACAAATTACTATCAATAAGCTAGTGTCTAGCAGTAGAAAGACAACATCTGCCTAAAAATAATAGAACTGGCTTAGAAATTATGGTATATCAAAAAAAGTCACTTTCCAAAGTGATAAAGGCCACAAAAGTACACACAGAATACAAGGAAACCTTGGAAGATCTGCTGCATATCATGGCCAGCTTTTTTTTTTTTTTTTTTTTTTTTGAATTTATTTGAAACAGAGCTACAGAGGGATAGAGAGAGCCAGAGAGAGGGAGACAGATATTCCACCCACTGGGTCACTCTCCAGATGGACACAATGGTTCACCCAGGCTGGAGTCAGGAGTCAGGAGCTTCATCCAGGTCTCCAATGTGGGTGCAGGGGCCCAAGCACTTGGGCCATCCTCTACTGCTTTCCTAAGCACATTAGCAGGGAGATGGATCGGAAGTAGAACATCCAGGACACACACCAGTGCCCATATGGGACGCCTGCAATGCAGGCGGCAGTTTAATCCACTACACCACAACGCTGTCCCAAATACCAAGTATTTTCCTAGGGCACAGACACACCCGTGGGAGGCCTCTGCTCAGTGGCTGCCAGCGTCGTGACACAGTGGGTTAAACTGTTGCTTAGGACACTCACTTCCCATATCAGAGTGCCTGGCTCAAGTTCCAGCTACTCTGCTTTTGATCCAGCTTCCTGTAATATGCCTGGGAGGACGCAGATAATGGCCCAGGTACTTGGGTTCCTGCCATCCACATGGAGAGTTCCTGGATCCTGGCTTTGGCCTGGGCAAGTCCTGGCTGTTGCAGGTATTTGGAGAGTGAACCAGTAGATGGAGGCTTTCTCTCGCTCTTCCTCTCCCTCTTTTACTCTGTCTTTCAAATAAAGAAATAATAATTCAATCTTAAAAAAAAAAAAAAAAACAGTAATCACCCACCGTGTAGACAGAATAAACTCCACTGTCCTCAGCTTGGTTGCCATCAGGCCTTTCCCAGCTGGCCCAAGCCTGTCTATCACTTTCTACTCTGCTGTGCCATGGGGGTATAAGGTCACACAGCGGTGACATGGGGCCCAAGATTATTTTAGGACACTTTCAACGTACACCAATGTCACCATTTTTATCAGGATTGTTCCTGAGCCATGGGGGACTGTTTGCTGACCTGCAACCCGGGTCATGTGGTTTCCTTTCTTAGGAATGGCCCCTGCCCTCACCGGCTCTATGAGATTCCAAGTCCTAACCATAGTCCAAAGTGTGACTCTAATGCAACCTCCTAACTGAGGCCTTCCCACATCCACCCAGTCAGAATGCTTTTGGAAGCAATGGGATGGAGTCTGCCAGTCTGCCCCATCCTCTAGTGGGATGGCAGACACAGGGTCCCTGTACTGCCGCTGTTCCTCCCAGCTACGACTCACATCACTAACTCATCATAGCACACTCTCATGCTAGGCCGACGTAGCTCCAGGATCTTAACACAGCCTCCCAGGAGGCCACCATCAACAGACAGTAGCTGTCCAGTGAGTGGACATCGCCATAGCACCCCTGACCCAGACTATGTCTGTACATGGAAGTCCTCCTAGGGATCAGACCTGGTCCTTGCCCACGTCTGTCAGCCCTCGGGAGAGGTGCCCAGTGACATCTGTGGATGGACAGAGCACCAAGGCAGCTGTGCCACTGCAGTGGGATGAGGCAAGTGTCTGCTTCCCTTGCACGTGCACAGTCATTTTCAAATGAGGAAAGAGGGAGTGCAGGAAACAGGGCAGAGGACAACGGGGCCACTGACCAGCGAGACAGCCAAGGGACGGCAGCACATACCTCACGATTGGGTTTCCATGGTACAGGATATAAATGCCGGCCTCCTTATTGGAAAATATTTGATTATTCCGGATGACGCCTTTCCCATTGCCGAGGACCACAATGCCAGAGCGAAGGCCATGGTGGATCTGGTTACACTGCAAGTGAAAGTGAGACGCCACGGAACACACATCAGACACGCCACAGAGCCACAGGCTGCGCAACCACGGGCTCACAATGCTGCCAGGCGCCAGGATCAACAAAGCAGAGAGAAGACTGTCACTGGGAAGACCCCAGCCGTGACTGAGGGGACACACCCGCTGTGGCCCTGCCCTTCCTGCACAGGTGTGCACGGGGACAATGTGGAGATGGGAGTCTTTGTGCCTGGCCTCTCAGGATGTGCTACGGAGGTACCTGCTTGCCCAGGGCTTTGGCACTTCCTCTGCAAGGCAGGCTGCTGAAAGTTTCTGACCCTCTAAAGCAGGGGTGGGAGCCTTTTTCTTCCATTTGGATATCTGTAACATCATCTGTGGGCCATATAAAATCATCAACTTAAAAATTGGCCTGCTATAGATTTACTGAATTTTGAGTCCTGCCTGTGGTGGCCTTGGCAGGGCCAGACTGAATGATTCACACAGCAGCCATCCAGGCCCCATCTCCCAGGCCCCAGAGCCCACCTCCCAGGGAGGGGCAGCACAATGCTGGCCAAGTCCAGTCCCAAGGCGGGACACATCCAGGGAGAGCCAGTGGCTTCTGGTCTTTACTTCTCATGCATGGGGAGGCCTGTGGGAAGATGCAGGTGCTTGGGGCTTAGCTGTACCATGGGGCAGAAGGTCACAGAAGGTTTAGGAACTGCAAGATACTCAGAGACATTCATTTCTAATACCTCCTTAAACAAATGGGGAAATGTCCAGGATTACATTGTCCATTTGTGACAGAGCAACGTCTGAAACTAGTTTTCTGTCTCCTGGTCCAGGTAGTTGCTTTGCTCACTGACTTTATTTTACCACTGGAAAAACTATTTTATTTGGGAGGGAGAGGAGAAGGAAGAGGAGGAGAGAGAGAGAGGAGAGTGCGTGTGTGCAAGTGGACTGGTTCACTCCCCAAATGTCCGGGAGCCAGGAACTCAATCCAGGGTGGGTGCAGGGACCCAACTACATAAGCCATCCTCTGTTGCTCCTGGGCTGCACACCAGCAGGAAACTGGCCTGGGGCAGAGCCAGGACGAGCACCCAGCACTGATGTGGGACACGGGCATCTCAACCACAGCACCGAGGGCCTGCCCTTGAATTAATCTTTTAGATTATAGTAAATTATAATAAAATCCTCCCTCTATACAGCCAAAACCTAATCCCACACTTAAACCAGGGTGTGATTTTACAGAAACAAAATTCTAGCATGTTTTCAACATCTCCTCACTCTCTCCCTTTCCAGGTTTTCCCCAAATGATCTGGCAGACTCGCCAGGGCAACCACAGCCTGAGAGAAGTCCCTTGCAGGGTTAAAAAGCTCCGAGAGGCCGGCGCCATGGCTCACTGGGTTAATCCTCCGCCTGCGGTGCCGGCATCCCATATGGGCGCTGGGTTCTAGTCCCGGTTGCTCCTCTTCCAGTCCAGCTCTCTGCTGTGGCCCGGGAGGGCAGTGGAGGATGGCCCAAGTGCTTGTGCCCTGCACCTGCATGTGACACCAGGAGGAAGCGCCTGGCTCCTGGCTTTGGATAAGTGCAGCGCCGGCCATAGTGGCCATTTGGGGGGTGAACCAATGGAAGGAAGACCTTTCTCTCTCTGTCTATAACTCTACCTGTCCAAAAAAAAAACAAAAAACAAAAAACAAAAAAAAAAAACAAAACAAAAAAACACGGAAGCAAGCTGAGAGAGAGAGAGACATGTGCAATGGCACAGCCTTTCACAAAGCCAGGACTGAAATGTGCTTCCCCTCCCTGCTCTCCACCTGCTCAATTGGCCTGCTTCCCTCTGTCCCTCTGTCTGGGGAAGGCAGATTCCTCTCATCTCTTGGCAAGGGGGGCAACCGGTTCCCAGGCCAAGGCCATGTACCAACCACCAGCTGCATGGCAGAACACAGCAAGGGGAGGGCCCGGCAGAGGACAGTCTTTAAATACAGCTGGGAATCCTCTCTCTGCACTTTCAGGGAGGTCGTGGCTCGAAAGGCTTAAGAACATCAGCCCGAGTCAGGCTGCCTGGATTCAGGCAGTTGTACGACTTTGAGCAAGGTCCCCTGCCTCTTTCCTGCTTCAACGTCCTCACCTATAAAATGGAGCTAATAATCCTCCTTCGGAGGCTGTGTGAGGATTAAACAATAATTAAATATCTATAAAGGAGAGTATCTGTCATCCCATAAACATTACACGTTAAGGGCAGCTATAATTTTTCTAAGCTCATATAAAGACTGTCATAGTTCCCAACTTCTGGGAAACGTGTGTTTCCAGAAAAGTCCGAGTAGAAAAGAGGTTGGTCTCTCATGACACTGCTCAGATTACAGCATTTGAAGTGGTTTCCACACTGGTGTGAAATCAAACTCAATATGCAAAAATTCACAGTGCCCATGAATAACAACTTTAGAATTAAAGATCCCGGGGCCAGCGCTGTGGCACAGCGGGTAGAACTGCCTCCTGTAGTGCTGGCGTCCTATGTGGGCACCTGTTAGAATCCTGGCTGCTCCATTTCCAACCTGGCTCCCTGCTAATGGGCTTGAGAGAGCAGCGGAGGATGGTCCAAGTGCTTGGGCCTCTGTACCCACATGGCAGACCCAGAGGAAACTCCTGGCTTCAGAATGGCCTAGCTCTGGCCATTGTGGTCATTTGGGGACCAAATCAGCAGATGAAAGATCTCTGTCTCTTCCTCTCTCTCTCTCTATAATTCTGCCTTTCAAATAAATAGATAAATCTTTTAAAAAACCAAAAAGCTAAAGATCCTAAATGCCCCGTTTACAGAAAAGAGTGAATTAACGTGGAGGGTTGTTTCTGGACTCAGCTCCAAGTGGATGGATCTGAATCTGGGGCGGATGTCCATCCTTACTTTATTTATTTATACAAGCCATTTTCAGGAACGGGTGCTTTCTTTTTCTTTTCAAAGATTTCATTTATTTATTTGAGAAACAGAGTTACAGACAGAAGCAGAGACAGAGACAGAGGTCTTCCATCCACTGGTCCATTCCCCCATTGGCCTCAATGGCCAGAACTGAGCTGATCTGAAGCCAGGAGTCAGGAGCTTCTTTTGGGACTCTCAAGTGGGTGCAGGGGCCCAAGCTCTGGGGCCATCTTCTACTGCTTTCCCAGGCCACAGCAGGGAGCTAGATCGGAGGAGGAGCAGCCAGGACGTGAACCGGCGCCCACATGGGATGCCGGCACCACAGCCGGAGGCCTAGCTCACTATGCCACAGCGCTGGCCCTCTATCCTTATTCTTATCAAACTCAAAGCCAACACAGCACACGAGAGCAGAGGGAGGGCCTCTTCCTCCCTCATGGGAGGCTGGGGAACGACTTGTCCAGAGTCACTGCCAATGCCTGGAGAAACCAGGAGGGACGCAGAGCAGAGCAGGGGCCACCCTCACCTCTGTGTGCTCAGCGAAGCTTTCGGGGACCTACCAGGATGAGGGGGTTGGACTTCTTTCGGATGTCCACGCCAGCCTCGCCGTTGTGGTAGATGTTGTTGCCGGCGATCAGGCCGCCGCCCTCCAGGCGCAGGAAGATGCCCGAGGCGCGGCAGCGGTGAATGTGGTTCCTGAGCATCACGATCTGGGCAGAGGGCAGAGGCAGCGGTGTCTGTCACCACGGTGGTCTCAGAATCCACGGGGGCAGCGCCCGAGTCTTCTCCTTCCGCCACCCATTCCCTTCATGCTGGGCTTGGCGCGAGGGGAGTGCCCCGGCCCCCTTCCCGCACCAGCTCCGGGGACATGACAACCTCTGTGCCCTGCCTGGCTTTGCCCCCCAGGTTCTTCAGTAACTTCACACCAGTCCTGTACTAAAACCTGGACCCAAGCTTAGCCTGGGTCCCCATCACAACTTGCAAGCAGCATCTCCAGATGGTGGACAGAATGGAAGCTCGGAGAAGGGATTTAGTGGAGTTCAAGCTGTAGGCAATGAGTTGCACGGTGCCTTCCCCAGGGCTCCACAGGCTCAGCTACTTTTAATGGAATCCAGCTGCAGAGCCAGCACTTCCAGCTGCACCCTCACTGAAACGCACCTGCCTGAGCACGCACTGAGAGAAGGGACCTCGTCCCACATGCCCTTTCATGGGGTCAGAAGCCAACACTTGCCCCATCCTTCTTTACGTGTTATCTAGGGTGGAAAAGCCACTGGGGCTCCAAACCAAGGACAATTAGAAATACAGATACGGGAAGCCTCCTTTAAACAGGGACTACAACCAGGCACCCAGCTTAGCACCTCTGCACCTGCAGCTTCCGCACCTATGGAGTCAACCCACTGGAGACGGAAGTATCTGGAACTCCCTGTGTCTGTGCTAGACATGGAGAGACTTATTTTCTCCTTGGCATTAGCGCCTCAGCATGGCAGTGTAGCAACTGTTTACATAGATTACACTGTATTAGGCATTACAAGTAACCTAGAGATGATTTAGATTACATGAGAGGGTGTGCACAGGTTATCTGCAAACACCACACCATTGTATATGCTAGGACAAATCCACAGATTTGTCCTGGGGGGAATCCTGCAGCCAATCCCCTGCCATGTGCTGGGGCGACTGCATACTCTGTATCTGGTAAGTACACCAAAAGCCCGGGGTTATGTTTGTGATGTTTTAAGCAATAGGATATTCACACACATACTACACTAGGATAAAGTGCATATTACTAATAAACAACACAGTGCATTAGGATAAAATTCCAGGAGGACAGAAGGAGAACAAAAGCACAATTTCAAGGAGGTCTCAGTCTCTGCTGAGGATGGAAAAAGCTGGAAAAACCCTGCTCCCACGCTTACAACAAGAAAAGCAGAAGTTACCATGCACAGCCACAGCCTTTCTGGAGCCCATCCAGAAGCTGGCCTGAAATCTGAGGAGAGACAGGCGCCCTCAGAGAGACCGAGGGAGTGGGAGCTGGCTCAACAGACGCAGGCAGCACACCCGCAGTGAGAAGAGGCCCACTAGCACCACTGATTGCTCGCTGCAGGCCATCCATGGGGCGTGAGAGCACCTACCAGCTTCTCCAAGGACCTCAGCAGGTGCTCATGGAGAACGACTCTGGGCAGGCAAGGCCTCACAGTGCAGGCTTTGGGGCAAGTCTGGCAGTTCCTCCAGGAAAGGCAGTAGGACCCTGTGGGACTCTCCCCCCTAACCTGCCTGCAGACTAAGTGTAAGGCAGCTGCAGGAGGGCAGCAGACCCTGTGGCACCCAAAGACTGGACATACCTCAGGCTCACATTATCAGAGCTCGGGCGGAGGCAGGATTACTGACAAAGCCCCAGCCCCAAGACTCACGAACACAGCACCTACCTTGACTAAGCCTGGAGCAAGACAACAGATACGCTGTCACCCAGGCTCACAAGTGCAGAGAAACAAGTCACAGGGAGTCGGGGATAGAGGGGGCAAAGGCAGGGACAGAGACCTTCTTAGGAGCAGGTGAAAGGGCAGAGCAAAGGCCAAGAAATGCAGTGCAAGGCAATGGTAGCAGGACGTGGTGCCTGCCGGACTCTGAGGGCAATCACTATGATGTCACCATCCACACCAGCTCCACTCCCAACCACGCTGACCCCAAGGCCTGGCAAGGAGGAAGTGTGCCCATCTCCAGCTGTAAATGCTAATCACACCCCAGTCTCTATTGTCTTATACAAGGTGTCTGCCTCCCAACTAAAATCACAAGACACACAACGAAGAGAAAACAGTGCTGTCACGGGTGCTGATACTTTTCTTCTAGGTGCTCCAGTAACCAGGCTTCACCTAGCTGGGGACGCCCTAGAAGGTGCAGACAGGTGCCCGGACCAAGACCCCGCTCATCAGCACTTCTACCTACAGCTCCCTCTTGTAATAAAGGCACATTGCAAATAACTGTTCCTGAGGCTTGGGACTCATGAGACACCATGGACATTTTTTTTTTTTAAATCCAAAAAGTCTAACAGCAATTTTTCCACTAGGAGTTTCTGGCTGCATGACTCCTGTAGAAAGCCTCCTGTGGCGACTGTCTGAGAGGCCGCTACTCAAGCTGCCCACACACCGCTTCATCTGCTCCTCAGCGACACCACTGGCCACCCACGCAGTGACAGTCCCCGAGCTTGCAGGTCAGGGCACTTCCTTCCAAAGCCCCTGACCCAGGCAACAATGGTGGCTCTACCAGAGGTCCCAGGAGCTCCAAACTCAACGTGCCCAGAACTGAACACACTCTTTCTCTCCACACCCTCCCCTCTCCCGTTCTTGCCAATGCCTTGGCCACGCAGGCCAGAAATCGAAGCCTCCCCAGGCTGCCCTTACCCTCTTCTCTGTCTCTGGACCATGATCCCTGTGCCTCTAGCCTTGATCCCCTCCAACCCATCCCTGCAAAATGGGCAGAACGAGCATTCAAAAGGCCAGCACCTTGCTGTTGTGGATACACCGCACTGCATAAGTCAGGTTCCGGAAGACGTTGCCTTCCATCTTGGCTCGGCCGTAGGAGCAGACGAAGACGCCTCCCTTCCCGTCACGGAACAGGCACTTGCGGATGAGGCAGCCCTGCACGGAGCTGGCCAATGCCATGGCCTCCTTGTCCTTCTGCAGCTCCTGCTGCAGTGAGTTCAGCACCAGGCAGCTAGGCAGCTGGATGGATGCCCCTGGCAGTGGGGGGCCCAGAAAGGAGCCCCCCAGCACAGGGCGTGGGCCCTGTACCTGGTAGGACAGTCTGTATGTGAGCTGGTCCTCATCCTCATCCTCGCCGCTGGGACTCAGGCCTCCATCGCTGCTGTCTGGGGTCTGGGCCACCCTTTCCCCATCGCTGCCTCCCTCTGTCTCCTGGGAGCCAGCCTTGGAGGAGCTGGAGGCTGGGCTGGGAGGGCTCTGGCTGCCCTCAATGACAATGTCACAGGTCTTTGGGCTCCAAGCCTGGTCCCGGCTCTCTAGGTCCACGGACATTAGGAAGTCAGAGTCCTCTGTGGGCAGCAAACTGGGAGAGGACTTGATCAGTCCGAGGAGGTACTTGTAGGCCCAGTTCTTATCTGCAGAGGGGTGACCCTCCACGGTCACAGAGTTGTTTTCACTGCCCACGAATTCACAGTTTTCCAGGACACACAGGGGCACGTTGTGCAGGAAGACATGGGTGTTTTTGAAGATGCAAAACTTCACTTGGCAGGTACCTGGGCCATGTACCTGGATATGCCCATTCTCAAAGTTGCAGTTGTCAAACTGGACATGACCTGATGTTGTCTGTGGGAAGAAAAGCGGAAAAAGGCTGTAAGAGGGATGAGCCTGGTGTTACTGGTCGGCCCTCCAGGTGCTTGTTAAGGAGGGTGGGGTATGGAAAGGCCATCCACTCTGCTGACCAGCCTTTGCCACCAGCACATGGGTGTGACTCGCCCCAGAAGGAAGCTGCTCTCTACATCAGAGGGGAGGAGGCTGGAGCTGGCCCCCTTCCATCCTTCTAATGACAAGGGAAGGGACAAGCATGGATGATGGCAGGAAAGCTCACACACCGCAGCATGACCTAAAAACCTCACTTCTGGGGTGAATTCTCCTGATACTCACGAATGCTTCGTGAGACTCCCTCCCTCCTTTCCTTTCCTGCTGGAAACGGGCAGTGGAGTTGGCCCTGTTAATACAGGAGAGGGTTTCTCTAGGGGAGGTCAGAAATGCTTGGGAGAGGGGCTGATGCTGTGGTGTCACGGGTTAAGCCACTGCCTGTGATGCAGGCATCACGTATGGGCACCAGTGTGTGTCCCAGCTGCTCCACTTCTGATCCAGTTTTGGCTAATGTACTAACTTCGCTGGCAAAAGAGAGTGCAGGCCAGGAAGGGCTGAGCTGGGCAGTGGGGGAGGCCTGGCCACAGGTGCTGGGAACGAGTCCAGCTGTTTGGCAGCCATGGGGGCACAGCAAAAGGCAGCAGTTCCATCTCTTAAGGAGAGGGGCAAGGCGCTGCCATGGCTGGGAGGGAATGAACTCTGGTTCGGAGCACAGGCTCTGGAGGCTGACCACACGGACAGCTCCCAGCCCTGCCTCTTTCGAGCACGTTACCGTGTGTGAATGGCTTCACCTCTCAAGACCTTGTTTCCTTGTCTGAAGCATGGAGCTTACTGGTTAACAAAACCTGATGCCAAGGCACAAAGCTGGCACTCAAAAGAAGTTTGCTGCTATTGCCATGGTCAGGGACATATGAGCAGAGGGACCTCGGGAGGCTGGCGTGGGGAGTACTAATCCCCAGAGCAGAAGCCATCTGAGCCCCTCAGCTCTCTTGGCCCGATTGATGAGCAGCTTGGTGAGCTGCTTATGTTCCTGAAGAACTGTTTCTAGATTTCACACAAATTCCACCACATATATTTGAACCACAACACAAGGGAGCATCTCATTATCCCATTTAATAATCCAGACACTTCTATCCTTTGAGCCATCTTTTTCTTTATTATTATTATTATTTATTATTTCTTTATTATTATTATTATTTATTATTTCTTTTTCTTTATTATTTGAAAGGGAGAGTGAGACAGGGTGCTCCCCCACCCGCTGGTTCACTCCCTGAATGCCTGCAATAGTCCCTGGCCGGGGCTGAAGCTGGGAGGCAGGAACTCAGTCCAGGAACCCAGCTACTTGCATCACCACTGCTGCCTCCCAGGGTCTCCACTGGGAGGAAGACAGAGTCGGGGGCTGGAGCTGGGGTTTGAACGCAGGCGCTCTGTTGTCTTAACCCCTAGGCTAAATGTCCACTCTGAGCCATCCTTATCCTTTAACTCTCTGGCAGGAGGCAGGCATGGGACAACGGCTGAACAGCATCTACCTGGCATACACTGTGTGCAGCACAAACGACTGGTGGTCTAACGACCATTACAAACACAAGAGAGAATTACATGGTTACTGGCCTGACAATGGCAATGTAATTCTTACTGGCATAATTATTGTGTATCTAATTTTCAGGTATGTAATCCCAGTAGGCAGTCGGTTTCCAGGCACTGTATAAGCTGCTGGGTTCTGCCAGGAACTGCAAACCCCTTGATTTGCGCTTTGCTCTTTTGCTCTGTGCTCATGGAAGGAAGTTGTTGGACTCATATTTCTGTACCCTCTCTGCAGTCACCATTGAGACGTGGCTCATCCTGGTGAAAGCCTGGCCTTCCCTGACCTTGCACAGGCCTCTCCCGCGGCTCCTTCTCCGGCCATGCTGCCACAAGCTGCGGACGCGTTCTCTACTTCCTGTCACCACACGCAGGCTCCCAGGCCCTGGCTTTGCCACCTAACTGTCCCACCTGTGGCTCCAGTCAGTCCAGCTGGGAAGGTAAGAGCTAGGAAGCAATTCTGGCCCTAAGCCCAAGCCTCATTTTTAAATGCAGGCGTGTAAGGAGAAAACAAGTATTTTGAACTATCTTGATCCCTGTGCCCATCAACTGCTCTAGACCTCAGAGGCATGTATGTAGAGGACAAGCAATAAACTCTCAGTCCCAACAATAAGGGGATTACAAACCCACAGAGAAGGGGCCCAGCCCCTGGGGTCAGGACTGGAAAGGCCACCCACCTTATACATGATGGGTGAGAACCAGGCCGGCATGAAGACCAGGTTGCACAGGCGTGTGGTCGAGCAGTGCTGATCAATGCTGGCCAGCAGGGCCACCTCGCCTAACTTCCCTCGGCCCACGATCTCCACGGGCACCTTCAGGATGATTTCACCTTGCTCTTCGTACACGCCTGGGAACAGCACGATTCGGTCATAGAGGCTGGCCATGGCCAAGGCACTGCCCAGGCTGTCAAACTCACGGCCTGGCCCGACGCTCAGCGTGCGCCGTTCCTTCCTCCGGCGGAAGAGAGAGAAGCAGACTGAGGACTCCAAGTCCAGGGCGTTCTTGGTCCAGGTCTTGGAGGCGAGATAATGCTGCTTGAAGGCCTCTCTCCAAGACTCAGGCTCCACGTCCGGCTGGTTGGGCCAGTTGGGGTGGCGGCACTCAGTGCAGCCCAGGCACAGCTGCCGCCAGCGGGTACTGTCGAGACTGAGGATCAGCTCGTACCAGGCCCGGCACACCAGGCTGCAGCGGCCCAGGTCGGGAAGGTGCAGGTAGGCTAAGATCATGCGCCACAGCTCCAGGGGGAGGCCGCCAGCTTCCATGGTCACCTGTGAGATGGACACAAAACAAAAGAGCATTTTGTCCTGTTTACTATTGCCTTTCTCAAAATACCCCTTGCCACCTTCTGGTCTTAGGGGACTGAAGGACTCCGTCCCCTTCCTCAGAATACTGCCCTGGGATTTTCCTCTGGGAACCAGCAGGGCAGATGCTTTGTCATACACTGCAAGGACATGACCCCAGAGTGCAGGCAGCCAGGTTCCCCACCCTGCAGAGAGAACCTCGGGGTGTGAGAGCTAAGCAGAAATGAATTCAGATGAAAGATGAACCAAGGCGGACGTGTGGGGCTGTGCCTGGAGGCTCGGACCCCAGATTCCTGAGGATGCCCTGCGGCATGCAGGTCCCCCCTTCAGGGTGGGAAGTGCCCCAGTGGCCTTCCAGCAAATCTCCTTTTGCTTAAGATGGTATCATTTGGGTTCCCGTGACTCGTAACTGACCGTGTGTTCCTTTACGCAGAGGAAACCCACGCACCTCTGGCTGTTGCGGTCTCAAAGCTCTGGATCCCCCGCACTTCCAAGGAAGAGATTCCCGCTGGAGATAACAGGAATGAGAACTGTGGCAGTGAGTGCCCATCTGTCTGTCTCCCCTCACTCCCAGAACAGGTATTACCACTGCTTCCCCATGGGGGCAGCCCCAGGAAAGACTGATGTCGGCTCTGATTCTGTGGGTTCTGGATCTGCCACGGTTATCATTATTATCAAATATCCTTGAAAGGCAGAGTGAGCGAGAGCTAACAAAATATAGATAAGATCTTCCATCCACTGGTTCACTCCCCAAATAGCTACAACAGCCAGGGTTGGGCCAGGCCAAAGCCAGGAGCCTGGAACTTCAACCTGGTCTCCCACCGGTGGCAGGGACCCAAGTACTTGAGTCAGCATCCATCATCCAGCATGTAGGATTAGCAGGAAGCTGAATCAGAAGCAAAAGAGCCAGGACTCAAACTGGCACTCTGATACGGGGATGCAGGCACCCCAGGCAGCGGAACCTGCTGCGCCACACACCTGCCTCTGTCCCAGGTTACTAACGGAACCCTAGTGTCTGATTTATACTGCAGAGATGTGTGGAGAACAGTGGTACCCTGGAGGCAGGCGTTGTGAGATAAATCAATCAGAGACACAGAAATAAGCAGAGAAAATGGTAGAAGCAAAGGGCTCCCAGTTTCTCTCCAACACTGCAGGTCATGGCTCCAGTTTGTTCTCAAAGCTCAGTGTCATCCTTGCCATTTGAAGGCCATCAGGTATCTGTACTTTGAAACAAATTCTCTTCTTGGCATAACCTGGCTTCACTGAACTCCAGTTTTTTATACCTCATTATGAGTGTCAATTTCTTCAAGTGAAAAACAAGGGGGCTGGGACCAGTGCTGTAGCGTAGCAAGTAAAGCCACCGCCCGCAGCGCCAGCATCCCATGTGGGTACCGGTTCAAGACCTGGCTTCTCCACTTCTAATCTAGCTCCCTGTTAACGTGCCTGGGAAGGAAGCAGAAAGTGACCCAAATACTTGGGCCCCTGCACCCACATAGGTGACCCAGAAGAAGCTCCTTGCTGCTGGCTTCAGATTGGTCCAGCTCTGGCCATTGTGGCCATTTGGGGAGTGCACCAGCAGATGGAATATTCTCTCTGTTTTTGCCTAACTCTTCTTTTGAAATAAAATAAATAAATCTTTACACAAACAAACAAACAAGAGGGCAGAGTGAGATGTTCCAGTAGGGGTAGGGAACCTTTTTCTGCCAAGGGCCATCTGGATATTTATAACATTATTCTTGGACCATACAACATTATCAACTTAAAAATTCACCTGCTATACTTACTGAATTTTGAGCCCTGCCTGTGGGTGCCTTGGCAGGCTGGATGTGCCCCACCCCTGATCTAGAGCAAAATCCATCCTAAAACCCTACAGTCTGTCAACAGCTAGAAATGAAGACTAGGAACAGGGCAGACTCTGCAACTGACTTTAACTTGCTAAGCTCTCCACAGTCTTGATTTTTCTCTCAATTTATGATCACATGTGTCAGTTACCTAAACCCCAAGAAGGCTAGGAACACAAACACCTGATTATACCTGTGAGCAGTGCTGGGCCTCCTCCACACTGCAGTGCCTTTAACTCTACAGAGTGACACCAGGGTGGGCCTAGGCAGGCAGGTTCTTCCGTAACGATCACCCAGGGACACCGAAGTCCTCGGCTGCACCGCAGAAGTTGCAGGGAAAAGGCTGGGCTCCCGACATCCACCACTGCCCCAGGGGAACACGGCTGGGTCACGGCGCGTTCTGTCACACGATGCCTCCTGGTGCTGACGTCTCTAGCTCCACTTTCTCAGACCTCCACCCATTCTCTTTCCCTTCTGAAGCTGACTGACCTCATCAATGTCCTGGCTTCAACCACAAAATCTGATTCCTTGTCCCAGTGACCTCTCTGGAGCTCCACAGAGAATACTCAATGACCTGTTATATATCTCTACTTGCATATTCCATAGACAATAAGAACTTAACATCATGTCCAATGCTGAAGCCCGACTTCTGCTTCAGGCCAAGATGAACAGTTGGACCTGATGCTCTCTCCTGTCATAGCAACCATACAGCCGGACAAGACATGAAGCCACCTCTCGATGCTTTCAGGCTTCACACAGCCAGCGGTTCAGGGCTATGATTTTGGGGAGCCAGGAAACACAGGCAGCGAGTACCAGGAACGTCCCCAACTGTCACTCTGGGGACCTTTCTCACTGAGCAGATTCTGAGTTCTCAGATGTTGACGAGGTTGGCATCTGTGAGGCAAGAAGCCAGAGAGCAGCCCAGAGCGGGCAGGGGGTGGACCATCTCCTGGCTGACGGTGGGGCTGCCCAATGGCAGGGCAGGACCTCCACTGGTCCCAGCAGAGATCACATGCTCTGAGACTGAGGGCTCAAGGGTAACACCAGCCAGCGCGGAGCTGGGAAACAACGGAATCCCAGCCCAGGCAACATGGAGGTTTCTCATGGAGTCTCAGACAGGTCTGCCATATTCCAGTTGACAGGGAGAATAAAGCCAGCCCAACAGGATCAGAAGACTCTGCCAATGAGTTAACTGCCAACCAAAGTAAATCTCATGCTCTAAAAACAAACAACAGGGGCTGGCATAAGGCTAGCTGGTTAAGATGCTTGCATCCCACACTGGAGCTTCCTGCTAATGTGTACCCTGGAAGGTAGCAGGTGATGATGGTTCAAGTGGTTGGGTCTCTGCTTCCCATATGGGAGGCCTGGACTGAATTCTCAGCTTTAGCTCAACTAGGGGACACTGTGGGCATTTGGGAAATGAACCCATATATGGCAGCTCTTTCTTTCTCTCTGCATCTAAAAAAAAAAAAAGGAAAGGGGTACTGTGACATAGTGGGTAAAGCTGCCGCCTGCAGTGTGGGCATCCTGTATGGGCATTGGTTCAAGTCCCGGCTGATCCACTGCTGAAACATCTCTCTACTATGGCCTGGGAAAGCAGCAGAAAATGGCCCAAGTCCTTGGGCCCCTACACCCATGTGGGAGACCAGGAAGAAGCTCCTGGCTCCTGGCTTCGGATTGGCCCAGCTCTGGCCATTACAGCCATTTAGGGAGTGAACCAGCAGATGGAAGACCTCCCTCTCTCTCTGTGCCTCTGCCTCTCTGTAACTCTTTCAAGTAAAATAAATAAATCTTAAAAAAAAAAAAAGGGCAATCTAGACATCCTCAATGTATCAGCCATAAGACAGTCTAATAATGGTATAAGGAAAACAGAATCCTTAAACAGAACCATACATCCATCAGTCAACTGACTTTTGACAAAGGATCAATATAGTCCAGTAAGTAAAGAAAAGCCTTCCAACAAAAACTTTGCTAGGCACATGGTACAGCTTGATAGCATCTGGGAAAAAATGAATCTTGACTCGCATCTTACACAATACACCAAAACTAGCTCAAGTTTGGTTGTAGACCTAAACATAAAAATTAAACCTATTAAGCTTCTAGAAAAAAATGCAGAAAAATTTATTTGTAACCTCAGGATGGGCAGATTTCTTAGGAGACATTTTCAAGCACTAACTATGAAATAACTGACAAAACAAATTGGTCTATCAAAATTAAAATTTCTCATCCAAAGATCCCACTAAGAGGTAGGTGTTTGGTCATTGGTGAGGCGCTGTTTCTGGCCTTACTTTCTGGTCTCTCTATAGTTTGGATCACAGCAACAGACTCTTCACTGGTCTCCCTGGAGCCAGTCCTGCCCACATCCAGTCCATTTGACAGCTGCCACAGGGATCTTCCTAAAATACAAATCTAATCCTGTCACCTGTCAGCGGCTCCCCCAGGGCTTCCGGGATCAAGCCCCGAGCAGAGTCATGAGCTTGTCCCCCTTTCTCTCCAGCCTCGTGTCACTCACCCTCCCCCTGCCCTCACCTTCCTTATCCTCTCCTCCGAACCCGGTGCCTTCTCTGGAATAGCTCCATCACGCATTTTTAAAACATAAAATACAACAGAGTACACAAAGCAAAAGGACAGTTTACGGAATCATTTATAAGGCAAACATCCTGCTAACACTCAGCTTAGATAAAAAACAAACAGGATCTTGCCCGTCGCTGAAAGCTTCTCCATCTGCCCCATCACATCCCGCTCAGTAGTTCTGATTTCCGTGATCAGGAAGTGATCACTTCTCACCTCCTGCATTTCTCTGAGGTTTTATCACCCACTCTTACATACTGTAGGCTTTGTTTTGTCCTCAGGTTTTTAGCTTGACAGGCCTGTTGAGTCTCATTTCATCTGTACGTCCCCCTTCTCTTTCTTCACAATCTGTTGAAGAACCTGCCCCGTTTGGCCAGTTTCTCACAGTCCAAATTTTGCTGATCACACACGCACTCACAGGAGTGTTCAATCTGCTCCCCAATCAACAGTGTTCCTTGCAAATTGGCAGGTGGACTCGGAGGCATGACCAGACTCCGACTGGACCCAACAGCAGCGTACCTTTGTATCAGGAAGAGTACTTCTGGCTGCCTTTTTGCTGTGAGTGCTCAGTGGTGCTCACTGCCTAGATGCACACACAGATTCTTCAGAGGAAACAACATGTGCTGTTCTAACCGCATCATTCGCTTTGATTTATCAGCTGAAATAACTTTACAAGGAGCTGCTTCCCTTCATCTACTGTTGGTTACCCAGTGGTTTAGCACATACAGGAAACACCAGACTGACTTTCATTTCTGCCTTTAAGGTAATGAATTAGTTCTCTGCTATTTTTGGGAAGTAATATTGTGTGTGTGTGTGCGTGTGCTTTTAAAACCATTATTATGAATTCATGGATTTAGGCATATTTTACGGGTTTCAGTTCTTTGAAATTACTCTTCTTACTCAAGTTCAACTGAGCCATCTTTGGCCTCAAGTTGATTCCTCAGCCCTTGTGAAACAACCCCAGTAATTGTCAATACCTTTCTATCTGGTATGCCCAGATGTTCCTGCCCAGACATGGTATCAGACATTTCTTTAAGAAGCTATTTTAAAAATAACGTTATAGAGGTAATTATAGATCCACACACAGCCTCTAAGAGAGAACATGGGGGATTTCCCACAAATGCTTTGCTCAGTTTCCCTGGGGGGCAACATTTTAAAAAGCTGCAGGACACAACCAGCAGTGACCCTGCGACCATCTGCCATCTCAGACTGCCCCCGCTTGTGCTCATGTGTCTATGACATTCTCTGCAGTTTCATTAGCCATGTAGGTTTGTGTCATCAGCACTACCAGAGCCTTTGCAGAGTCCTAACACGAGGACCCCTCGTGCTGCCCTTTCATAACCACACCCACCTCCTTTCTGCCTCCCAACCCTCACCTAACCGTTAATATTTCTAAAACTGCCCTTTCACAGACCTTATGTAAACTGTACTTTGTGATTTTTTTTTCATGCCTGGAGATTCATCCAATTTGTTGTGTGTCTGAAGAGCTGATTCCTTTATAATGCTGAGTAGCAGTCCTCGGTATGGATATAGCATAGTGTGCAAACTCAGAACTCTGACAAACGTGGTCACCTCTGTAATCCAGCCCTCATCAAGAAACAGAATATGCCAGAACATTCTCTCCTAATTTTTCCTAATTCCAATCCAACCACAAGAGGCAACCACTGCTCTCACTTCCCACCACAGACTAGTTTCATCCTAGAATTTCATATAAATGGAGTCATACAGTGTGTTGAATTTGGTGTAAGGCTTTTCTCACTGAGTCTAACAGTTTTGAGATCCATCTGTTTTGTTGCCTATATCTATAGTTAATGTCTTTTTATTGCTGAGTAGTAGTACATAGTATATTAATATACCACAGTTCTTTTAAAGTCAGTTTTCCTATGGTGGGAAGCTGAACTGCTTCAGTTTGGGCTATGATGAATACGCTGCTGTAAATATACTTTTAAAAGTACTTTTGTAGCTGTAAGTTTTAATGTCTCTTCAGCAAATACCTAGGAGTGAAACAGGTCCTTTCCCAAAAAGTTGGACCATTTTACACTTCCAGAAAGAATTTGTAAGAATGCAGCTGCTCCACAACTTCACCATTTGTTGCTGTCCATCTTTCTAATGTTACCATTCTGGTGAGGGTCAGTGATGTATCATTTTGGTTTTAATATGCATTTCCCTCATGACTAGTGATATTCAGTACTTTTTTCACACACATATAGCCACTCCTATATCTTCCTGAAATACCTATTCAAATCTTTCACCTATTTTTAATTGGGTTGTCTTTTTAATTACTGACTCCTGGGCCTTCTTTCTTTTCTGTTGAAAAGTCTCTTTTCTCTATTGGGTTGCATTGGTGTTTTTGTCAAAAATCAAATGATGGGAGCGTGGGGTCTATTTCTGGACAATTTATTGTTTCACTGATCAACTGGTCAGTGCTTATGACAGTCACCCTGTTTTTTTACATTTTTTTTCCTACTATGAATTGCCTTTTTGCTGTCAAGTTTAAAAATTCTTTACCTAGCTCTAGATCCTGAAGATTTTCTACCATGTTTTTTTCTAAATGTTTCATAGTTTTACACTGTATATTTAAGCCAATGGTCCTAAGCCGATGGTCCTTGGTGGGTGATTTTTGATTAGGTTTTGCTTTATATGCTGGGTTTTTTGTTGTCTGTGGCTGTTTACTCATTCCAGCGCCATATGTTAAAAAAAGACCATCCTTTACCCCTTGAACTACTTTTGAGATTTTGTCAAAAATCAAATGAGCATATTTTTGGCCCAATTTCTTTCTTTCTTTCTTTTTTTTTTTTTTGACAGGCAGAGTGGACAGTGAGAGAGAGACAGAGAGAAAGGTCTTCCTATTGCCGTTGGTTCACCCTCTAATGGCTGCCGTGGCTGTCGCTCTGCGGCCGGCGCATCGCGCTGATCCGATGTCAGGAGCCAGGTGCTTCTCCTGGTCTCCCATGTGGGTGCAGGGCCCAAGCACTTGGGCCATCCTCCACTGCACTCCCGGGCCACAGCAGAGAGCTGGCCTGGAAGAGGGGCAACCGGGACAGAATCCGGCGCCCCGACTGGGACTAGAACCCGGTGTGCCGGCGCTGCAAGGCGGAGGATTAGCCTATTGAGCCACGGTGCCGGCCGAAAGGTCTTCCTTTTGCCATTGGTTCACCCTCCAATGGCCGCCACGGCTGGCGTGCTGTGGCCGGCGCACCGCGCTGATCTGAAGGCAGGAGCCAGGTGCTTCTCCTGGTCTCCCATGGGGTGCAGGGCCCAAGCACTTGGGCCATCCTCCACTGCACTCCTGGGCCACAGCAGAGCTGGCCTGGAAGAGGGGCAACCAGGACAGAATCCGGCGCCCCAACCGGGACTAGAACCCGGTGTGCCAGTGCCGCTAGGTGGAGGATTAGCCTAGTGAGCCGCAGTGCCGGCCCCAATTTCTTTTAATGGATGTAATATTTCAAGACCACAATCTGGGTTCAGAGACACTTATTTCTGCTGCTTCTGTCGATCTCAGCCTATACAGGGGACTCTATCTCCACTAGACTATGGGTTTCCATTCAGGTGCTTTTACCTATGAAGATGCAAGGCCAGGTGCTGACTCCCTCCTCTTCTCCACCATTCAGGGTGACAGGACAGGCAGGGAAAGCATTCTCAGCGACAGCGCATCTACGCTGCACCAGCACCAGGTCCACTTGTCCCAGGCACTCTGAGAGCAGGATTCTCAGTCTTCTCAGGCCAGAGTAAGTGATGACTTAATGTCATCGATGGTCTTGACCACAATTCCTGGAGAAGAAACAGGTCAGCAATACCTCTGGCTTTTATATTTAACTCCCACATAACTCACGCTCTCCTTTCAACTTTACATATTGTGCTAGACATCCCCACCAAACATTCCCCTACACCTTTCCCAAGAATTAGGGTAGCTCTACTTCTAATTACTCCACCTAATATGAATGCTGCTTTTCTCATCATAATGCCATTGCATAAAGAAGGAGTTCTGACATCAGTCAGGCCTTCTCTAGCTATAGCCAGACCTCTGTACCCATAGGATCCACACTAATGGATTCAACCAATTGCAGATAAAAAGTATTAAGAACAAACCTGGCCGGCGCCCTGGCTCACTAGGATAATCCTCCGCCTTGTGGCGCCGGCACACCGGGTTCTAGTCCCGGTCGGGGCGCCGGATTCTGTCCCGGTTGCCCCTCTTCCAGGCCAGCTCTCTGCTGTGGCCAGGGAGTGCAGTGGAGGATGGCCCAAGTGCTTGGGCTCTGCACCCCATGGGAGACCAGGAGAAGCACCTGGCTCCTGCCATCAGATCAGCGCGGTGCGCTGGGCACAGCGCGCTGGCCGTGGCGGCCATTGGAGGGTGAACCAACGGCAAAGGAAGACCTTTCTCTCTGTCTCTCTCTCTCACTGTCCACTCTGCCTGTAAAAAAAAAAAAAAAAAAAAAAAAAAAAAAGAACAAACCCTGGATCTGTGCTGAATAGAGATTTTTATCATTTACACCATATTAGGTATTATAAGTAATTTAGAGATAGTTTAAATTATATGAGACAAATTATGTAGATTGCATGCACATATACCATTATTTTTAAATTAAAAAATATTCTAATTCATTTGAAAGGCAGAGAGAGAGACAGGAAAAGGGGGAAGGTGGGGATAGGAGAAGGGATCATCCATCTGCTGGTTCACTTCCCAAATGCCTGCAACAGCTGGGGCTGCGCCAGGCCAAAGTCAGGAGACCAGAACTCAATCTAGGTCTCCATGTAAGTGGCAGGCACTCAAGTACTTGAGCTGTCACCTGCTGCCTCCCAGGTATGCATCAGCAGGAAGCTGGAGAATGAAGTGGAGCCAGGACTTGAACCCAGGTACTGTCGTATGGGATTTGGGCACTCCAAGTGGTATCTAAACCACTGTGCCTAATGGCCACTGCCATATGCCGCCATTTTATGTAAGTGACCTGGGCATAGCAGGTTTTGGTATCCATGGGGGATCCTAGAACCAGCCCACACAAGGGATGTCTGTATGTTCTTGGCTTGCCTCACTTAAGAAGTAATTTTTAAAATGTTTTGCTGCCACTGCCCAAGGTCTGAGGACCAGTATATGGTTCTCTGAATTCACAGACATAGGCTGTGAGAGGGGCCCAGGGATGACCGCACCATTGCAGCCCTCCCCACCTAGCCTCGTAGCCCAGTCCCAAGATGGCAGCCACCATGAAGAAGGCGGCTGCAGAAGATGTCAATGTTACTTTTGAAGATCAACAAAAGGTAAACAATTTTTCAAGGAATACGAGTAGAATCACAGAGCTAAAGGAAGAAGTACAAGTAAAAAAGAAACAACTCCAGAATGTAGAAGATGCTTGTGATGACATCAGGCTTGAGGTGACGACTGCTTAATGATTCCTTATCAAATGGGTGATGCTTTCATCAGCCACTCGCAAGAAGAAACACAGGAAATGTTAGAAGAGGCAAAGAAAAATTTGCAAGAAGAAATTGGCACCTTAGAATCAAGAGTGGAATCAATTCAACAGGTGTCAGCAGATTTGAAAGTTCAGTTATATGCAAAATTTGGGAGAAACATAAACCTTGAAGCTGATGAAAGTTAAACATTTCATACAACTTTTAAAAATTTGTTTAATAAACTTGAATATTGTTTAAAAAAATTCCTATATGACATTTCTTCTAATTAGCCTTGATCCTTCACATCATCCATTTCTGCTAACCAGCAGCCCCACCACACTCTTCTCCAGTTTACAGTCATCTTTCCACATTTCTAAATCTCCCTATAAAATGCAGCACATGCACAATCCTTCTGTCGTCCTTTTTATTCCTTATTACTTTGCTTCTTCAATTCAAAGCCACCGGAAGAACACCGTTATTGCCACGTTAATAACTCCTATAAGAGAGTATAAAACCTACCAACTGCCCAAACACTCCCGCAGAGGGTGAGCTCATCTTAGGCAGGACAGCACTGCATCTGGAGGGCTATCTTTTGATCATTACAAACAGCTCTGACCCACTTTTACAGTCCTGTTCTTCCCGTCCCCACATCTCGCTTTCTGATCTACAAGCTCCCCTGAGTATGACAGCACTGTTCCTTCCAGGACAGCGTACACCACGTACTTCCATTTACTTCCTGATGTTCCATGATGTTCTTTTCTTTTACAAGGACAAAGCTTGACAGGTGTTCAAGAGTCTCTACATGGCCTTCCAGGTCAGTGTCTTCCACGTGGCCCTCTGCCGGTCTGTCCATGAGGGTCCTCCCTGGGACGTGTTGCGAGTGGGGATGTACGAGAGACCCAATTATAACCACCAACACTGATAATGACTTTGCCTCACTGCTAACTTAAGCACAGCTTACTAAACAAAGGTGTTTGACCCAGCCAACCTGTAGTGTGCGCCATGAGACATCCCATAGCAACTCATACTGCCAAATTCTGCCCCAAATGGGTTTCCCAAGGTTACCAGAGCAGCTCATCAATAAGGAGTACCTAGGCCATCCCAATTCAGTTATAGAGAGATTACAGCAAGAACCCAACACACCATCCAATGTCTAGCATGAAGTACTAGATATTGTGCTTTCAAATTAATCCTCGTCATGCCTTCACTCAACTTTTAGAATAACTAATGTTTTTTCAATGTTATGTAAGTTTACTACATGCATACAGCTTCGACAATCTCCCAATACACACAAGAGGTTGCTTCATCAACACAGAAATTCCTACAGAGTTTTTAAAACTTTATTTACATTTTTATTTATTTGAAAGGAAGCCAGACAACGAGAGAGAGGAGAGAGGAGAGAGAGAGAGAATCTTCCATTTCTTGGTTCACTCCTCAAATGTCCAGGGCAGTTGGAGCTGGGCCAAGAAGCAGCCAGAAGCCAAGAACTCAAAGTGGCTTCCCCCATGAATGACAGAGACCCAAGTACTTGGGCCATCCCCTGCTGCCTCCCAGGGTGCACAATGGCAAGAAAGCCGGAATCAGAAGCAGAGCCAGGACTCAGGCTCAGGTGCTGTTATGGAGTGTGCCTTCATCACTGCACCAAACACCTGCCTCAACAGAACTTCTTAAAGTTCCACTGCGAATAAGAAGTAAAAGAATAAAAACCTCTTTTATTCCTCAGTTCATCTGTTTTGCAAGCACAGCCTTTACGGAGCTGGGAAATACTGAGATGAGAAAAAAGGGATGCCTGCCCTCCGCATGAGAGGACATGGACACAGCTAACAACCCCAGTGAACAGAGGACTCAACACTACTGCAGCTTAGAGAGTTCAGGAGGAAAGGAAATCTTGAGTCTGAACTTGGAAGCACTTCCCATAGCTCTGGTTCTTCCAACATGGCTCCTGGCCCTCAACCTGAGACGGTCAACCACCCTCTGGGGCCTGGCCCCGGCTCCACTGCAGACCTCCAGGTTCAGAATCCCCAGAGTAGCGCCAATGATGTGCGTTTTTAACAAGCTCCCTGGTGACTGTGCTAGAAAGGGCTCTCAGCTCCTGGGCTGCAGCATCCTCAACAAATGGCTCTGCTCCTCAGCTGCAACCCTTTCAGCAACACAACTCTCCCTGTACCAGGCAAAGCCCGATAATCTCAAAGTCAGAAGACCTGGAATCAGTGTAGACAGCCTTGAGCACATCACAGAGCTTCCCAGGGCATCAGCTGCTTCATGCATGGACGGGGATCTTGCTGACACCCCAGAGGCTTGTTGTGATGACAGGGAGATCTAGGGCACACTGTGCAGGTAACCAGCTTCCCCTGCTTCCCGGCACAAGGAGAGCACTCTGGACCCCCAGCAGCTGCTGGGGCCACAGGACTGCCACTGGCCAGTGCACTCTGAGTAGAAGAGATGTATTACTCCTCATGAGAGCACTTCACGGCCTGCGCAGGATCCTACTGGGTACTGTTCTCTCTGGCACAGCAACTGGCAACATTTGAGATGATGGCTACTCACGGGGTCTGCACCCTTCAGTGATTAGGGTGGCCCCAAATGGACATACACATGCAGGAAAAATAAGCCTTTGTTTTGCATTAAGGTAGGAAGAACTTGGGGATTATTCTTCCCTCGGGGCCAGTGATGTGAGCTGGCTGCCTGGTTGATACGGCATGAGAAACTCCACAAGACACCATTGCAAGGTCCTCGGACACCTTGAGATTGCCTAGCTCCTGGCTGTTCTAAAGTGACTCAGTATTCTCCCCCAAACCGAGGGGGCGTCCAGCTCTTACTGTCCCAGCTGACCCAGTTCTGTCCCCTCTTAGACACACTGCATGTTGGCAAAGGCCTGGGATGCCAGACTCAGAAGCTTGTGCTGTTAGTGATAGGACAATCAGGAGGGGAGTGGCTTGACCTGACCTACTGTATTTTAAGGATATTAATCCAGAAAAAGTCTGTTAGGTAGAACAGTGACGGCAGACGCTCACAATTTTGCAAATATTAAACA
Source organism: Oryctolagus cuniculus (assembly GCF_051225735.1). NCBI lineage: Eukaryota > Metazoa > Chordata > Mammalia > Lagomorpha > Leporidae > Oryctolagus > Oryctolagus cuniculus. The sequence goes on from NC_142867.1 coordinate 200,551,059, forward strand.
ACAGTTCCTTTCCCTCAGGACGCTATGGGACTATCTCGGTCTCTGGGGCAAAGGCTGAGGGTATGGTCCGGGTGGTAGGAATCCACACCCTGGGAACTGAATCCCCATCTCTAGGTGGGGCCTTTGGGAGGTGATTAGGATTAGGTCAGGCTCTGAGGGTGGGGGCTCCAGGATAGCATAAGTGACTTTATAAGGAGAGGAAGAGAGACCTGAGCTAGTAGCTTACTGTGTTTCACATGTGACATCCTCCGCCATGTCATGACCTGCAGGAGGGGGCCAGTGGTCCTCAGCCGGCCTCGCGGGGCAAGGGGGGATGCCAGCAGAGCTTCCAGCCTTCAGCACCGCCTTCCTCCCAACTCCAGGGCTCTGAATCCAGAGTGAGACAGCAATTCTCCCCCAGGCCCCGCCCTCTGAGCTCAGATGAGGATTCCCTTTCATTCAAATGCCATACTCCCCATGTTCCACTAGCTTTATTTACTGTATCTTTACACGAACCCACTGGGGTTCTATAACTAGGTAACACCTTTAAAGAAAGTACTCAAGCTCTGCCCTTCCTTTGTGCCACTGGGGCCTCTGAGGGTGTAACAGACGTCCCCCAGCGGCTGTGCACCTGTGAAGACATGGAAAAAATACATGGGAAAATAATGGCGACGGTGGGAGCCTACCTCGGGTGGGAGGGGCAGACCACAACCTAGTCTACTTTTTATGTCTTCCTAAGAGTGTGAGAACTGGGGGTCTATGTGGCACCCTCTTCCCTCTCCCTCCAGAGGTGTTCCTGTGCCTCCAGGCCCCCTGGTGTCCCCAGCCTCTGTGGGAGAAGCAGAGGCCCCCTCCTGGGGGCGAACCTCAAGAGACGTGGCTCTCAACAAGCAGGCTCTGCGCTTCCCAGCCCTGTGCCTTGAGCTATTTCCCATCTCTCAGCTGACGTGATGGCTGCTCTGCATACTCATGAAGATCCTGAGAATCTTCAAAGAAAAAAACCCCTATCCAACAAGTACCCGCTGACGGCCTACCGCATGCCAGGCAGTAAACAAGTCCCCCCCTTCAGAGACAATCAGTCGAACCCAGGTTAATGTCAAAGCAGGCGAGCTGTGTGCGCATGCGCTATTTCAGATGTCAGGGAAGGCCTCTGAGAGAGGGACACTTAAACAGAGACCTGAATGGTTTCCAAGCACGGCAAGGGATGAAATCCCTGTGACACAGTGGAGAGAGGAGGTGTGATGGCCAAGAGCTCGACCAGTCTCACCTCCCAGGGCATGCAGTGGAAAAGGACTCAGAAGGGAGACGTGGGAAGGGATCCCTGAGAACGCTGTGCAGGACTCAGATGGGAGGCACTAGAAGGAACGCTTTTGCTTTGTTTTGCTGTCTACACTCCGCCTACTTCTGAGCAGGGCGGGCTCTGTGGGCTGCTCAGTTTGCCAGGCACCATGGTCAGAGACCACAGTAAGGCCAAGCATCTGCAGGGGGAGTTGCCAGCAGGGCACCCCTGCAGTTAACACTCTCAGAAAGGGACTCTGGAGATGTCTCATACAGATGTCTGCGCGGTCTGCTGTGGGCCACACGGTGAAGCCCTTTCTCTGGTCCCTGGTAACCTCTTAGCTCACTGATGTTTGAGTGTAAGTAGATCTGTGGGCTGGAGCAGGGGACCTGAGGAAGGACTGCGCCACACCTAGGGGCAAGCCGTGTGAAAAGTGACAAGGCGCCTACAGACCAGGGCGGCCAGCCGACCCAGTGCCTGAAGAGGAAATTCACCGAGATGGATCAAACACACTGTCCGACCTCCAGCAGCCTACAGCTCTATGAATAATACGCTTTACTGTCTGCCTCCCATGAGTGAACTGTCAGTTCCCGAAGGGCAGAAGCTTTGTGTCACTGCTCCACCTTAAGCCTAGAACCGTACATTGCCCAGGATGGGCGCTCAACAAACACTTAGGAATGAACGAACAATCACCCTTGTCATTAGCTGGTGCTGAGACTACTCAGGTCAGTACCTACAGATGCCTACTGCCACACAGGTCCCTGTGAGTAAAAAACACACAAAAGGAGTAAAACTCCAGAATGAATAGAACTTTTGCTGTGTACAAGACCATGTGGGAGGCACCATGAGGATGTCAATGGAAAATCAAGCAAAGACTCTGCTCTCAAGTCTGGTAAAGAACAAGGATACATCTACCCTAAAGCAAAACCCACACAATGAAACAGAAAAAAAGCACTTCAGGCTTCAGGCTATCCAAGGAGGGGAAGCCTGTGTTAAAGCAGGGGTGGGGAATGTGCAGCCCGCTGGCTGTGTAAGGCCCATGAGATCACCTGCTCTGGTTCCACCAAAGCAACTGCGGGTGGGATGCACAATTCAATAAATCTGCAGCAGGCTCATTTTTAAGTTGGCCATTTGTATGTATGGATTGCACATGTTATAAATACCCGACTGGCCCTTGGCAGAGAAAAGCCTCTACACCCCTGGTTTAAAGAATAAACAGATGACTCCAGCTAAGGAAATCAGAAAAGAAGTGGAAACAACGCTGCACTGGAACACCTTCAACACGCGTCATTTCACCTCCTCAAAGCCTCCGGCTCACAATGCGCCCCGCACCTCGGACTCGCAACTTGTTAAGAAAGGCCAGAGTGTGGGCACCACCCTACTTACTAAGTCAGAATTGGTATTTTCACAAGATCAGGAAACCTGTGTCTCCTCAGACCATGAGTCTGAGAAGCGCTGGCTGAAAGTAATATTGTCTTCATTCCACAGATGAAGAAACAGAGCCCGAGAGAGTTTCCGGGACAAATGACTTGCCCTGGATGAGTGCTAGAGAGGGGTGCAGGCCGACCCCAGAGGCCAAGCCTCACGGAAGAGCTGGCGGCTAGGCCGGCTGTGGGGAGGCAACAAGGGCATGTGGGCAGAGGAGACAGTGTCAGCCAAACCCTGCATGAGGGAACCTCCAGCCGGGCTCAGGGCTCCTTAAGGGCAGCCCGAGGGGTCAGTGAGAAAGGTCAGCTAGGTTAGCTCCCATGGGACATCCTCAGCCAAGGGTGAGGAGTTTCTAGGTGACCTGGGGGCAACGAGGAGCTGGCTGGGTCCCAGCTGAATGACTCAGACAAAAGGGACCCAGGGGCTTCCTGTTCTAGTCTGGGCTCTGCCTCTCCCTCCCCCGCCGGTCTTGAGGGCAGGTGACTTCACGCGGCTTCCAAGCCCAGGTCTGTCTACTGCAGGAAGCACATCTGCTCTCTGTTAGGTAGGAAGTCAGTTATGCGCTTATGTGTGTGTGACATAAAGGCCTAAAGGGAAGACATCTATGTCCAGCATATGCATCTGCATCTCAGAGTCATCCTGACAATGTTTCAGGGGCAGCCCAGTCTTCGAATCCTGCCCTGCCCCCTTCTACCTGATAACCTGCCAGGTGGAGGTCCCCACCCCTTCTGCCTGACAAATCTTCCACAATCTCCCAGATGCAGCCCAGTATCTGCATTTCAAACACCCTGCTCCGGATCCCCATTCTCTAGGGGGTCCTGGTCACCCTTCCTCTGAATCCAGGATGGCGCCAGCTAGGTTTCCTCCTGTCTGATACCTTCAAGGGAAAACTCAGATAGGAGCTTCTTAATATTTACAGCCATAAAATCCTTTGTTTCAGGAGGAGATGTGTGAAGACAAAGACCCATCTCCTTACCCCCCCCCCCCCAAGCGCGCTCAGCCCTCTGCCTCTCTGCTGAGCCTCCCACCTGGTCTGGCCAGGTGTACTCCACTCCACTCAACCACGTAACCTCCGCCCCCCCCCCCCCAGTCTGAGCAACTACTCTTTCCCAGGTCTTGTCTGGAGAAGTGCCCATCCATTCTTACGGATAATGTCCCTTCCCTGATAAACCTTGCTATTTTACCTCCCACTACTCTCTGTCTCATGCCTGAATTCTTTCTTGCGCGAAGACAAGAACCCTGTAATTTCTCCGGTAACACTCTCTACCTGGGGGAGGCTGGGTGAGTACCAAAGTGGCAGGAGTTCGAGTTCACTGAAAAGTAACGGAGGCACAGACTGCCACCACTGTGGGCACACAAAGCCCGGGTACCTAACCAGAACTCTGTTAACCAGGCAGCTGCCATGGGTTAACGTAAAATCTTTCTTCTGATCAAGATTTCCCTAGTTTTATGGATTTTAATTTGAAATTTTTTAATTTATAAAGAACATACCTTTTTTTGACAGGCAGAGTGGACAGAGAGAGAGACAGAGAGAAAGGTCTTCCTTTTCCGTTGGTTCACCCTGTCAATGGCCGCTGCGGCCAGCATGCTGCGGCCGGCACACGGTGCTGATCCGAAGTCAGGAGGCAGGTACTGGCCTCCTGGTCTCCCATGTGGGTGCAGAGCCCAAGGACTTGGGCCATCCTCCACTGCACTCCCAGGCCACAGCAGAGAGCTGGACTGGAAGAGGAGCCACTGGGACAGAATCTGGTGCCCCGACCAGGACTAGAACCCAATGTGCCAGCGCCGCAGGCGGAGGATTAGCCTATTGAGCTGCGGAGCCAGCAAGAACATACCTTTTTAACTTAAAAAAATCTACGTGGGAGAAAAGATATCTGTATCTCCCTATATCTGTATCTCTATTTAGAGAGGGAAATAGAAGAAGAGAGAGCTCGCATCTGCTGGTCCTCTCCCAAATGCCTGCAACAGGCCAGGCTGGGCCAGGCCAAACCTGGGAGATGGAAACTCAATTCTGGTCTCCCACGTATGTGGCAGGAACCCAACTATAATTGAGATACTCGAGCCATCATCTCTGCTCCCAGGGTCTGCATTAGCAGTAAGCTGGATTCAGAAGTAGGATGTCAAACCAGGGGACAACTGTGTCCCTGCAGGTTTTTTTTTTTTTAATTAATTTATTTATTTGAAAGGCAGTTACAGAGAGACAGAGGTAGAGAGAGAGGACTTCCATCCTTTGGTTAACTCCCCAGATGGCCACAACAGCCGGAGCTGTGCTGATCCGAAGCCAGGAGCCAGGAGCTTCTGCCTGGTCTTCCATGCAGGTGCAGGGGCCCAAGGACTTTGGCCATCTTCTACTGCTTTCCCAGGCCACAGCAGAGAGCTGGATGGGATGTAGAGCAGCCAGGACTCAGACAGACACCCATATGGGATGCCAGCACTGCAGGTGGAGTCTTTACCCACTATGCCACAGCACCAGTCCCCTGCAGGTGCCTTAACCAGCATTTTAACCCCTGGACCATATGCCTGTCCTTAAAAACTATTCTAAAGTAATAGAGAGGGGGCAAGAGTTTGGCCTAGTAGTCAAGACACAAGATGGGATGCTGGCATCCCATATTTAAGTGCCTGGGTCCAAGTCTTTGGTCTGCTCCTAATTCTAGCTTCCTGTTAATGCACACCGTGGAAGGCAACAGATGACGGCTCAAGAAGTTGGGTCTCTGCAAACCATGTGGGCCATGTGGATAGAGCATTTGGGAGCTCTCTCTGTCTCTACCTCTGAAATAAATACATGAAAATTGTAACAGTAAAGTATTATGAATCACAAGGAACCCTATACACATACCTATAAATACACACACTATTGGAAATGAGACAAAACTTAACACTGAAGATGACAAAAACCTCAGGTAGGGACTGGTATTGTGGTACAGTAGGTTAGGCTGACACTGGCATCCCATACAAGCGCTGGTTAAAGTCCCAGCTGCTCTGCTTCTGATCCAGCTCCCTGCTAATGTGCCTGGGAAAGCAGCAGAGGATGGCCCAAGTGCCTGGGCCCATGCCACCCCTGCAGGAGACTAGGGTGAAGCTCCTGGCTTTGGGCTGGCCCAGCCCTTGCTATAGGCCACCTGGAGAGTGAACTAGTAGATGAAAGATCTCTTTCTGCCCACACCCCACCCCCCGCCCCAACCTCTCTTTGTAACTCTGCCTTTCAAATAAATCTTTTTTTTTTTAAGATTTATTTTATTTATTTGAAAGACAGAGTTACAGAGAGTGGTAGAGACAGAGAGAGAGGTCTTCCATCCACTGGTTCACTCTGCAGATGGCCACAACGGCCGGTGCTGCACCGATCCAAAGCCAGGAGCCAGGAGCTTCTTCCAGGTCTCCCACATGGGTGCAGGGGCCTAAGGACTTGTGCCATCTTCTATTGCTTTCCCAGGCCATAGCAGAGAGTTGGATCAGAAGAGCAGAAGCTGGGACTAGAAACGGCGCCCATATGGGATGCCAGCACTTCAGGCCAGGGCTTCAACCTGCTGTGCCACAGCACCGGCCCCTCAAATAAATCTTTAAAAAACAAAATCTCAGGTAGGCTTTTCACCATTTTCTGAAATTTTTTTTTTTTTTTTTTGACAGGCAGAGTGGACAGTGAGAGAGAGAGACAGAGAGAGAAAGGTCTTCCTTTGCCGTTGGTTCACCCTCCAATGGCCGCCGCTGCAGCCGGCGCACCGCGCTGATCCTGGCAGGAGCCAGGAGCCAGGTGCTTTTCCTGGTCTCCCATGGGGTGCAGGGCCCAAGCACCTGGGCCATCCTCCACTGCACTCCCTGGCCATAGCAGAGAGCTGGCCTGGAAGAGGGGCAACCGGGACAGAATCCGGCGCCCCAACCGGGACTAGAACCCGGTGTGCCGGCGCCACAAGGTGGAGGATTAGCCTATTGAGCCACGGCGCCGGCCCATTTTCTGAAATTTTAGGTCTGTTCGGCTCAAAAACTAACCAGCTGTTTCTCATTTTCAGCTCTGAATTTGATGACAAGACCCAGAACACTGCGTTCTGATGCAGGTACAACGCTTTCTGAGTGGGCTCAGGGCCCCAAGGGCCTGCTCTGCCTCTCAGTGCACTGGCTGTTCACTGTGGGTCACCTAGGATGACCAGCACTGGACAAGGAATCCCAAGTCCTCAGCTGTCTTGCTGATTCTCACACAAACTCAGTGGATGACCTTGAGGGTGCAGGGGAGGGTGCTTTAAGGGCTTTCTAAATAGCAGGTGGTTTGCACAGGGAACCTCAAAGAGCACTTGCAACAACCCCCAACCCAGTAACCTTATTCCCAGTTTCCAGAACTGGTTACGCTCTTTTCACTTAGAAAGCACACTGCTGGGATTCTTGACCTGGAGTGTCCAAAGCCTGTCCACTTACCACCCACCGCCTGCCTCCCAGTTCCCTTCGGGGAGTACTCTGCTTCCCAGCTTGTGAAATGACAGTATGGATTCTTCCAGCCTCTCCATCAGGGATACATAAAATCACAGTGCACAGAACAAGGATGAATGTAGCCCTGCAATTCCTAGGCATACAGTGTCACACAGTGTCTGCGTCAGATGTGACAAAGTAACGCTCAGTTAGGAAGCCTGGCCCAAAGAGCGGGGGGGCTCACAGCAGAATCTGAACATCAAGGGCCCCTCTGCCCGCCAGCAGCAACTAGGAATACATGCGAGGGGACTCTAGAATGTCCACGGAAATTCATGTTATCTTTGGATTCCATTTTCCCCTGAAGGTTCTGAGGTGCCCTGAGCACAGCTGAAGTGGACCCCTAACCAATCCGGATGCTGTGGCCGCTTCCCTCTGGCCTTGTCGCACCAGCGTGGTCTGCAAAGGGAACTGTCTGGCCAGTGTGCCCTGCCCACCACCTCCTGCTGCCCACTCAGCCGCACACTGCTCCCCAGCCACTTCTCTTTCATCACTCTCTGCTTGAGGCACTTCCACACCAAGTGAATGCTACTTTGCCTGTGAAATTACACATTCCATGGAGTCGGCCCATCTCATCTGGGCTTCCTGATCTATAAAAATGAGGCCCATACCCTCCACCCGCTAAGGGAATAGCCGTGGGTGGAAAGACAGTGGAGGGAAAGCAGTGAACAGTGTGCACGTGCACAGCGAACACACAGCACGTGGTGAAGAAGCTCCCCACCCCCAATCTCTGCCCTGTCCTTACATTCCTTTCTCTTTCTCTCTATCAAACTTCGAACCTACTCTCTCCACAGGTTAGAAATATAAACCGTAGCCAGTAAGTGAAGCTGGGGTTCTCTACTGAGGCAGGGGATAAAGACATGACAGGTGCAGAGCTCCCTGTCTCCTCTGAGGCCTACGGTACAGACGCCACCAGGCCAGGTGGTGGTGGCTGAGGATTCCTTACTGTAACCGAGCCAACGACGCTTGCAGCTCCTGGGCATTTTCAATGGCACAGACAATAAGCTGTGTTATTCAGAAGAGGAAGACTGGAACAGCATGGCAGAGAAATTTCTCTGTAGGGGCGCTGCCCCCAGCTCCCACACATCGGTTCTCAGGAGCCTTTGGATGACAGGTGCAATTAAGGGAGGGCTTGTCACAGGGTACACACAGATACTAAGGATAATAGGATCTTCCGGGGATGCAGAAACAGAAACCCAGAAGGAGGTGGTCTCCCAGTGTCTGGAACGACAGGTCTGACCCCTGGGCGCCTCCAAGGTCCTTGGCAGCTGGGGGCTCTGCTCCATTCTCCTCTCACCTGCAGTCTACACACACTGCTTCTGCTTCCTCTCCACATCTGCTTGCCAGGACTCCTCAAAGCCTGACTCAGAAGCCACTTCGGCTTCTGCCTTTCAGTAGTCCCCGGTGCAAATATCCGAGACAGACCACACATCTTTTTCCCTACGAGGTCACATACAGGTCCCAGGTGAGCCTAGCATCAGTGCAGCTCGTGGGTCTAGTGTCTCATTTCTTACCCAGTGGGTTTTGATTAGGAAGTAGGGACGCAGCAAGATTTTATGGGTGAAAACCTGTTCATCTAGGGCTGCCCCTCCATGAATAGGAGCTGTACAAGCTTCTCTCCTAAGGGCCTGTGGGTACACCCCCACACCAGCTCTCCCTCACCTCAGCTGCTACAGACCCCGCCGTGTCCTCAGCTGACAACGCCACCCTGTCCAGTGGTTGGCAGGCCAGGAACTGTCTGAGCAGACGCTGTGTCCTGTGGCTTTCCTTCGCAGTCAGCGGGCTTGTGAGCAGGTGATGGTCCCCCCTGTCACCCTGGGCAGATAAACTGAGTTCGCTCCAACTGCAACCTCTCCAGCCTCTTCCTTCCCAGTATCCCTTGCCAGCCACGACTGGTGCAGTGGCCTGTGGAAGCTGTAACATGTCTGCCTAGCACATCGTCCCGCTCTGGTTCCCCAGGGGACTCAGCTCCCATGCCCATGCCCTGTTGTCCTGGTGGGGTTGCCACTCAGTGCTGCCCCCCAAAGCACAGACACTTTTCATTTGAAAGGCAGAGTTACAGAGCAGGGGATCAGACAAAGAGATCTTCTGTCCACTGGCTCACTCCCCAAATGTCCACAACAACCAGGGCTGAGCCACGCCAAAGCTCGGAGCCAGGGGCTTCTTCCAGGTCTCCAACATGCGTGCAGGGGCCCAAGCACTTGGGCCATCTTCCACTGCTTTCCTAGGTGCATTAGCAAGGAGCTGGATCAGAAGTGGAGCAGCTGGGACTTGAACCAGTGCCCACATGGGATGCAGGCATCAGAGGCAGTGTCTGGTCTGTCTGTGACCAGATACTGGGCATGCCCCTTGCAGGTAGAGGCCAACTTGGGAAACTTGTGTGAGGAATTAAACCAAATTAAGACAGGAACAGTGGAGAGATTGAGAGACATGAGCGAGACAGACACATGAAGAGTGAGGATGGATGAGAAATTTTCTTCTTAAGTTCAACATATTTTCTTTTTATAGTTCAGACAGTCTAAGCTGATCATTCACAAGAACTCAAATCCAGGACTCGAACCAGTGCCCATATGGGATGCTGGCACTGCAGGCAGAAGCTTAACCCGCTACACCACAATGCCCGCCCCATCCAAAATATTTTTATTAACAGCACAGGACACAAGGTTAGTTTCTGTAGCCATGGCTGGCCCATGCTTCTGGCACACTCAGACTTCTTGGCTTTGGAGAGGACACAGCGGCTGATGTGGCTGTGTGGGGTTCCTGGGGCTTTGCCAATAATTTTTTAATCAACATGTATGAGACCAAGTATCCCTGGCTGTTACAAGGATATAGCATAGTTAGGAAACAACCTTATTTTGAGCAGGGAGGATAACACAGCACTAAACACATACTACAGCCTGAATCCTGCTTAAAATCCTTCATTTTATAATTAAAATCTTGCCCCCAAATCATTAACAGGCTTAATCCCAACTAAATTTTCAATAATGCCTAATTTTTTTTAGGCCTCCAGGTGGAGACAGTCTCTTGGGAACTGATCTAAGCTCCGGTTAGAGTTGCCCAATGACCTCTCTTCCATATGGAAAAGTGAGGTGAGCAGGGACCCAGCGTCCTAGGGTAGGTTTCTTGTTGAAAGCTGCCACTCCTGAGAAAGGAAGTAGAACCAGTTTGGCAAAGGAACCTGGTTGGGGTAGGGAAGAAGAGGAGCGATTAAGACCCCAAATCTTGATTAAATATTCAAAAATACAGGACTCTCTTGTGTGGTATGAAGTGACCCTGACCAAGGCCACTGATAGGAAAGGACCCCAGCTGCCCTAAAATGGAACTCTCCTGGAGCCCAGGGGAGCCCAGCCTGGTGACAAGCTCAACACAAGCCCCTAAGAGTAGCACTTTCGGGCAGGATGGTAAGCATGTGAGCATGAACTACAGAAGCTGTAACCACGGAATCCAAGTATGGGATCACACTGGCAGGGATGTGGTGGCAGCGGCCACACGTCCCCGGACCATGCAGGACAGCTCAACAGTGACGGCATACAGCTGTGTCAGAAACCACACCGCACAGCAGCAACAGGACTGACCCTGCAGACTCTGAAAGCCTCCAGAGTTCCTGGAAGAGAGAGCAAGGATTTCTCACTAAGCAGGGCATCAGAGGGCTTGGAAGACTACTTGGAAGAAAGAAGTATGTGGGGCCAGCGTACTGGCATTGTGGGTAAAGCCACGGCCTGTGATGCCTACATCCCATGTGGGTGCCGGTTTGAGTCCCAGCTGCTCCACTTCTGATCCAGCTCCTTGCTAATGCACCTAGGAAAGCAGCGGAAGACGGCCCAAGTACTTGGGCCCCTGCATGCATGTTGGAGACCTGGAAGAAGCCCCTGGCTCCTAGCTTTGGCGTGGCTCAGCCCTGGTTGTTGTGGTCATTTGGAGAGTGAGCCAGTGGACAGAAGATCTCTTTGTCTGATCCCCTGCTCTGTAACTCTGCCTTTCAAATAAAAATAAATAAATCTTTAAATAAAGAAAGAAATTAGTATGTGACTGCATTAGAACCCAACTTGGGAATCTGTGTACATTCCTTTATGCACACGAGAGCAAATATTTCAGTTGAGTGGTAAACTAATAAATCACTGAGCTACCAGAAGAAGGACAATGAGAGAAATTAGCAGACATTCCCAACAAAGCACAGGACAAGTGACTTGAGAAGAGACGCTTCATTCATCAGGGCAAACTGCAAGAACAAAAAGCTTCTTGTGCCATCTATTATTTCCGAACGACTGAGGCCATAAAAGGAACTTGTTTCTCTCACATGTTCCGGGAAGAGTATGTGTGTCTTCCTGGCTGCCCAGCACACCGGCCCTCCTGCCTTAAGAAGGGCTCCTGCTGGCTTTCTCAGAGGCCCCCTGCCGGTGTCCAGCAGGCATTCCGTTATCCGGGTATCTGGGTTGGTTTCCCTGCTCTGACTCCCAACTCCAGCTTCCTGCTAACGCAGACCCTGGAAGGCAGCAGTGGTGACCCCAGCCGTCAGGTTCCTGTCACCGATGTGGGAGACCTGGATTGAGTTCCCAGCTATTGGCTTTGGCCCTGGCCCAGCCTTGGCCACTGTGGGCATTTGGAGAGTGAACCAGTAGGTGGGAGCTCCATTTGTCTCTGTCTCTCAAACAGACATTAAAAACAAACAAACAAACAAAGAAAAAACCACCCATTGATCTGCCACTAACACATGGTAATGCCATGTTTTATCCCCTCCAAAGATTCCCAGGTGCCTACGACCGAGCTCCATGTATATTTTTACCTGTTTACTCCCACCTGCCCCTGCCACCAACACATGTTAATCCAATAAAAGAAGGAAGGAAGGAGGAATGTACACACTGCACAGCAACCGGGAAAAAAAAATAACCCTAGAAAATGGACCACCACCAGAAAACAGAAACCCACAGTGAACAAGTGACTGCTTGACCACACAGCACTTAGCAGCCACTTGTGCTGCCCTGAAAATACAATCCCGATATCCATGGAAACCAGAGGGAAGGTGCTATGGTGAAGGCAGCTCTGTATAGAAACCTAGACACAATTATAGGCCTGTAGCCAGAAAGACAAGGAAGCCCCTGCCTGTATGCCCTGAGAGGCAGCACTTTCTGTCTGCAACATCTCACCAGGCTTCACCCGGGCTCCAGGACTGCTGTGAAGGACCCGGAGAGAGTTCAGGCCTCCCTGTGCGCTTCACCTCTGGGGCCAGCTGTTAGGAGGCAAGCTCCCCGGGAGCTGGAACTTATTGTTATTATAAAATGTACCCAGAGCCAGCACGGAGGAGATCCGACACACAGATGGGCACAGACCTGGATATGGACACAGGATATTATATAACTTCAAACTAACAGAGGAAAAGCTCCCATGGGGGGCCGGCCCCTGCCTGTCTTGCTCACTGCGCCTAGCAGGTGTACAAGCAGCAGTTCCATAAATACTTGCTGAATAAATAGAGAATTAGGTCAGGGCTTCAGAAAAGCACAAGGCCCAGTAACACGCGCGCTCTCCACCACCCAGTGCCAAACACTCCTCAGCAAGATCCAAGTCCTGCCCTCTTTCTGGCTCCGGCTCCTCTGTCCGCCGGAGGCGCCGGTGGGATTGCGGGCGCTGCCAGGCCCTCTACTGTGCTTTTTGGTGGCTGCACAGGCTTGGCACTTCTTTCCCTCCGAGGGAATCTGATATCCATCTGCTGGAGTAAATCCTGTTCCCATCCCGCCTGACTCACTGCATTGGAAGAACAGGTTCACGTGCCAATCGCCAACGAGAAGGCAAAGGGGACCGGGTCCTCCGAACCCGAACCGCACTGCTTTTTGGGCTAAATATACACAAGCTTGAGGATGATTAATTCTAAAGGCCCCGCACGCGGAGCGCTCTAGGAATTAGGAATTTTGACAACGCTGCCTCGAGTATTGACTGCACTGTCTATGGAGACTTCTGTGCCAGCCCCCGGGCAAGCTCCGAGCCAACAGTATCACTAACCGCCTTCGGCAGACGACGAACCCATCTGGCCTGCGGTCCCACCACTAGGACTTGAACCCAGGGCCGGCTGACTGCAGCCTGGCCCTTCAAACGGCGCTGCCATCCGTTCTGCATTGGCGTCTTAACAGGGGGTTTTCTGTAAAGATGCAGAAACCGAGCCTGGGAGGCTCGCGCTGTGCACACAACACAGGGGCGCCTGGCCCCGGCCCCGCTCCTGCTCCCTAGGTGACGGCTTCTCCCGTTCCCAAAACGCCTTCGTCCCCTTCGGCTTGACTCACACACGCGCAACACGAGCCCGGCCCGGGCGGTTCACGGGAGGGGAAGCCGAAGCACGGCGCCTCCTCGGACTGAGCGCACCCCCTCATCGCCACCCGGCCCCTGGCTGACGGGGCCCACCTGGACGCTCAGCCTCCGCCAGGACCGAGTCGGGGGCGGCCCCAGAGCGCCCGAGCCCGAGCTCGCTCTCCCCGCCGCCCCCGCTCCGGCGTCTGGGCCTCCGGGACACGCGGGCGGAATACGCCGGCCCCGGCAGCCCCTTCCTACCTGGCAAGGCAGCTCTCGCCGGCGCCCTCGGAACGCCGTGCGCCGCCCCGCCGGAGCCGCAGCGCGCAGCCGGGACGGCGAGCCCCGCCTGGGGGCGGCCGACGATCCGGAGCCGGCGCGGGGCCGCGCCGTCACGTGGCGTGCGGGCCGGGGGATGCCGGGAGCCGCGGGCGGGCCCCCGACCCCCGCGCGGAGGAGGGGCTTCGGGCGCGCGCGCGGGGCCTGTGGCGAGGGCGTCCACGGAGTGGCCGTGGGGCCGGCGCAGGGGCGCTCGCCGGGGGCGCTCCGGGCTGGGCGCTGCGCACGCGGCGGGCGGACGGACGGGCGGGGCGGGCGCGGAACGGGTAGGTGGCGGCTGTGGTGAGGCGCGCTGCGGGCAGCGCGAAGGCGGCTGTTCCGAGCATCCTGGTCACCTAACTGTGTGAAACAGGCCGTGTCGGGAGGCGGGGAGCTCCTCGGAGAGGAGCACCCAGGGCTGGGGCCCCTGATCCGTCCCCCTGACCCCTGGCCGGGGGGTGTGGGGGCGACACGCCCGGAGTGTGCATTCCCTGAGGCGTGGGGACGCGGGGCGCCGGTGCCTGCCACGTGGTAAACGCCGTGTGTCGGTTGCTGCCGCTCTGACTCTGATGGGTACCGAAGTGAACACAAATGCTATGGTTCCTGCTCTCTAGAGGAGGCAGGCAGGCAGCAAATACGGCATAACTCGAGAGTTATTTAAAATGAGGGTGTCGGGAAGGGGGACTTAGCCAAATGGAAGAGGGGCCGCGAGAGCCCGTGGGAAGGCTCTTGGACCCGTGGGGCGGGGTTGGGAAGGTGGCTCCCTGGGGAAGGGGAAAATGACCAGATCGTCAGGGGCTTTTGAGTTGAGCAGAGCCCGGTGAGTGAGGCCAGAGAAGTAAGTAGAGGCCAGCTTTTTTTTTTTTTTTTTTTTTTTAAGATTTATTTATTTATTTGAAAGAGTTACACAGAGAGAGAGAGAGGTCTTCCATCCACTGGTTCACTCCCCAACTGGCCGCAATGGCCGGAGCTGCGCAAATCCGGAGCCAGGAGTTTCTTCCCGGTCTTCCACGCAGGTGCAGGGGCCCAAGCACTTGGGCCATCTTCTACTGCTTTCCCAGGCCATAGCAGAGAGCAGGATTGGAAGTGGAGCAGCGGGGACACGAACTAGTGTCCATATGGTATGCCGGCACTGCAAGCAGCAGCTTTACCTGCTATGCCACAGCGCAGTCCCCCCCCCCCCCCCTTTAAAGATCTGTTCATTTATTTGAAAAGCATAAATACAGAGGCAGGGACAGAGAGAGAGAGAGATGTGTCTTCTATTCTCTGGTTCACTCCCCAAATGGCCGCAAGGGCTGGAGCTGGGGTGATCAGGAGCCAGGAGCTTCCTCTGGGTATCCCACATGGGTGCAGGGGCCCAAGGACTTGGGCAGTCTTGTACTGCTTTCCCAGGCCATGGCAAGAGCTGGATCAGAAGTGGAGCAGCAAGACTCAAACCAGTGACCATATGGGATGCCTGCACTGCAGTGGGTGGCATTACCCACTACCACAGCGCCTGCCACTAGGGAAGAAGACTGGGATCGGAGTGATGAGAGCAGAGATGGAGAGAAATGGATTTGAGATGTCTTTGGCGGCAGGGGGTGGGGGTGAAGTCAAACTTGGCTTGATCTGGGAAATTAGGGGGATTCCCAGTCTTGCAGCCTAACCTACTTTAACATCTGGGCCCATGGCAGTGCTGTTCAGTGGAATGGGTAAGATCTATTTTAAGGGGTACTATATGTGGAGGTGGTGGGAGAAGAAGAACTCAGTTTTGAACTTCTCTCACATTTGAGGTATCTTGTGTGTCATTTGAGTGGCTAAAATACATTTTGATTCAGACTGTTGGATTTTAGAAGAGAAAAGTTGGCAACAGAAATCCAACTCACTAAGAATGCTGTGTACAGAAATTATTATACCAGATTGAGGTTTGAAGTAGCTGACCCATGTCAGTCCATGGCTCTATAGAATTGTACTCCACCTATTATTACCGTAGGGCGAATTTGCTATGGTCAGGGTGAGGCCTTTCACAAATGGAAAAACAAACCACCTAGACCCAAAGCCAACAATTGAAGACACAAAGCTGTACACACTGTAGCTGCATTGTAAAGGCCACTCTAACTCAGGTCAGGTCAGATCAGGAGTGCTCTCATACAATCATGAGCTTCATGATTGATTTATCCTATTATTGATGACTGGCCAAGCTATGGCATGTTTAATCCTTTGAAAAGTGTCCCATTGTATGAAACTGGCAGTCTGGATACTGGCAGACTGTCAATAGGCAATCAAAAGCCGATTTCCTGCCAACATCCTTGTTTTGGCTTTTCTATAAAACAGCTAAGACCTTCAAAGGCAGGCAACTGCAGCTTTCTTCCAGGGCATGCTGGCTTCCCCCTTCCTGGTGCACGCATCACACACCACCTGGGAACTCCGACTTTTTTTCTAATTTAAATATAAGAACATTATTTGCAAGCTCTGCCTTTATCTCTCCTGTGCATGCCACTATGCTTCTTGCTGTTGATTTTTCTCCAGTCCAGAGCAGAGATTTGCCCAACTTTGTCCCCTGCCACATTGTTTCAAGTGCATCAGCATCTTTGGGCATCTTTATGTAATTTCTTATTGCCAAATGAGTAAGTGAACCTGTACAGTCTCCTCAGCCGGGTGAACTTTGATTTGCTTTGCATTACAGAAAACCCAGACTTAGGCAGTGACTTACTGTCACCACAGCAGACATGTGGTGTCTGTTTGGCCACTGAAGATACGAACTCTCTATTGCTGGGAATTCTCCATCAATGACCTTGTTGGGAAGCCGAGTGTACCTTTCACTATAGAAGTGGTAGTTCCTTGGGGCCAGTGCTGTGGCATAGCAGGTAAAGCCGCCACCCACAGTGCCGGCTTCCCATATAGACGTTGCTTTGAGACCTGACTGCTCCACTTCTGATCCAGCTCTGTTATGGTCTGAGAAAGCAGTAGAAGATGGCCCAAGTCCTTGGGCCCCTGCACCCACGTGGGAGCCTGGAAGGAAGCTCCTGGCTTCAGATTGGCACACCTCCGGCCATTGCGGCCAATTGGGGAGTGAGCCAGCGGATGGAAGACTTCTCTCTCTGTGTAACTCTTTCAAATAAATAAAATCTTAAAAAAAGTGCTAGATCCAAGTATGTCCACTGCTTCTCCATGTGACTCTAGTGCTGCTACACGGTAAATACTCTCCAGACTGAGTGCTAGAGACGTAGTGAAGTCTGGATTAATTCTTTGGTGACCAAGGCAAGTACAAGCAAGTTCTTAGAGCAACACTGGCTGCCATGATTGTGGCTTTGCAAAGTGATGGCCCCTGATATGCAGTAGAGATGGTGTCCTCAATGCACTAGCTCTGGAGTGACCCAGTGACAAAGGGTGATGTCCCAGTTGCCTAGTAGCCAAGCCTAATTCTCTAGGCCTCTTTGTTTTGGTGAGCTCCCTATTACCTTTTCAATAAAATACTTTTTATAACTGCCAAGCTTGGATTTTGGTGTTTGCAACTAAAAAATGAATAGAATCACATAATAAATAGCAGAGATGAACCTGCACCTCAGGCCTTTGAACTCTTATTTTTTTTTTTTTTCTATTAAAGATTTATCTATTTGTTTGAAAATCAAGGGGCCAATGCTGTGGCATAGTGGGTAAAGCCGCCGCCTGCAGTGCCAGCATCCCATATGGTTGTCTATTCGAGTCCCGTCTGCTCCACTTCCGATCCAGCTCTCTGCTGTGGCCTGGGAAAGCAGTTGAAGATGGCCCAAGTCTTTGTGCCCCTGCACCCATGTAGGATACCTGGAAGAGGCTCCTGGCCCCTGGCTTTGGATCGGCCCAGCTGTGGCTGTTGCAGCCAGTTGGGGAGTGGACTGGCGGATGAAAGACCTCTCTGTGTAACTCTGACTTTCAAATAAATACATCTTTAAAAAAAAAAAAAAAAAAAGTCCAAGTTAGAGAGAGGAGAGGTCTTCCATCCGCTGGTTCACTCTCCAGTTGGCCACAACGGCTGGAGCTGCACTGATCCAAAGCCAGGAGCCAGGAGCTTCCTTCGGGTCTTCCCACATGGGTGCAGGAGCCCAAGGACTTGGGCCATCTTCTACTGCGTTCTCAGGCCACAGCAGAGAGCTGGATCAGAAGTGGGGCAGCCAGGACTCAAATGGGTGCTCATATGGGATGCCGGCACTGCAGGTGGCAACTTTACCTGCTCTGCCACAGTGCCGGCCCTGAACACATATTCTAATGTAGAGAATATAGACAGACCTCCACGTTCTAATAACCTATAAGGTACACGTTGATGTTTCTAAATCACTCTGTTCACGGAGTTTGTACTTTACATAAGCCGATTAATGAACATGTCAAGGGATGGCATGGTGAGGCAGCCGCCAGTGGAACATCCAGTTTCCTATGCAGCAGCATCTTTGTGCATCTATTTATGTGATTTTTTTTGTTTGCATTTTTGGCCTCTACAGTGAAAAATGGAAATACTATTACTAATGCAACTGAGAAAAAGATGAAAACCATTAGACATGTTTCACGTAGATCTTTAGCCTTAGTAGAGTGGTTGTTGGACTTAAAACCAGCTGGCTTTTCCTGAAGAAAAGAAACAAAGAAACAATTGAAGAACACTTTCCCTAACTCTGAAAATCTCACCAGATACTGTGTTTAAAAGACAAAATGCATAATTCTGTAGTGTTTGTGTCTCATAACAAGTCTATCCTACCCATTTAGCTGCAATTTTTGTTCTTTGTATTTTGTACCAAAATAGCACACATGCCTATCTGTAGTGCTGGGTGTGCACAAGCAGCCTGTGAGGAACAACTGTTCATGGTCTCTTGGGTGGTGTCCACAGCACAAAGGTGGGAAAACTTTTATTTTGTGCCCAGGAGATGTCAGAATGGGATCTTTCATAGGACTAAAGGAGGGAAAAACAAGAGCTGCTCAAAGATCCACGGTTTCTTGCTCTTTTTCACTCACATACTTGTTGCATCGGCTTTTCTTCCTCAAACACATCTGCTTTAACACTTGCAGAGCTTCCCACTTGAGGTGAGCATTAGGCTTAGTGGACAAGGCACTGACTGGATGCCTGTATCCCATACTGGAACGTCTGGGTTCATTCCTGGCTCTGCCTCTGTTTCTAACTTCCTGCTGATGTGAACCCTGATGGCTCAATTGAATAGGTCCTTGTTACCCACGTGGGAGACCTGAATTGAGCTCCTGGTGCCCAACTTTGGCTTGCCCCAGGCCTGGCTATGGAGGGCATTTGGGGAGTGATACAGTGAATGGAATGCTGTCCCCCTAAAAGAATAGTTCCCCACTCTACATGGTCAATTCCTACTCCTCTGAATTGTAAGCATCTCTTCCCAAGCCCTTCTCTAAATCATGTTGGCAAAACCACCTGTACCTGGCTATCCAGCAAGTCAGCATTTCTCCCTCTTCAACTCTGCAGTCGCTTATTCAGCCCCTTTGTAAATTACAATGTGAGACAGAGAAACAAAAAAAAGACACTGCCTGTATTCAAGTGGCTTTTTGGTGACAGGGAAAAGACGATGAGACAGTGACATACTTGTTCCCCCAGCCGTGATACCTGCTGCAGCGCAGCAGAACCGGGTTCTGATTCTGATGACCTGATTCCAGTGAAGGGTGCTTCCTGTGACCCAGTCCACCTTGGTCACCGCAGTTTTGAGTTCAAAAAGGATGCCTCCGTCTTAGCTTTCCTAACATTTCTCTTATTTAAGCAATTTTTAAAAATTCAAAGCTTTCCAATAGCCCACACCACCCCCTTCCCTGCTTTATTTTTCTTTGTAGCACTTACTATTCTCTTGAAACTCGTTCTTTGAGTAAATAGCACCATCAGCCTGCCCACATAAGCCAGAAATCAGGGAATTTTCCTTGATGCCTTTCTTTCCTCCCTACACATCCAAACATTTGAATCTGTGCTGGTCTGCTCACTTCCAATCCAGTTCCCACTTTGTGTCCAATGTTTTAAGTGGACGGACAACTCTGAACTCCCCACCTTGATCAACCTGATTCATCTCTATCTCTTCCCTCTTAGAGATCCCAACTAATCCTTCAGCTCTCTTCCAATGCCCTTTCTTCAGGGACGCCCTCTCTGAACCTCCAACAGGGCTTGGTCTGTGACAGTCACTCACACAACATCCTAGGGTAGATTACAGACCTCAAAAGGATAGTCCCATGCGTGTCTGTATCCTTGACTCTTAGCAATGACTGGCATGTAGCAGGAACTCAGTAATTCTGAAGAATGAATTTATAATCTAAAGAGTGACAGAGAAAGATCCTCTATCTGCTGGTTCACTCTGCAAACTGCTACAATGGCCAGGTCAAAGCCAGGAGCCCAGAACTCCATCCTGGTCTCTCACATGGGTGGCAGGGGCCTGGGAACTTGGGCCATCATCTGCTGCTTTGCCATGTACATGAGCAAAGCAAGCTGGATTGGAAGCAGACTTGAACCCATGCTGATATGAGATGCCGGTGTCATCGGCAATGGCTTAACTCATTGTGCCACAATACTGGCCCCATTTTTGGGGTTTTTTAAAGCTGACTCTGATCGTTTTCCCAATCTGCAATAGAATAAACGTCTCATCATTAAAGTAGCAAGAGTGTTGTGATTTGGTGACCATTTCACACTTTGCCAAATACCAAGTGTTGCCCTTTCCTATGGTAAGGGATCCCCACAGGCCAAATCCAGCCAGCTATCGATTTCTGTAAAGTTTATTGGGATGCAGCCACACCCATTCTTTTCTTTCTTTGGCTGTTCACACTATACCCTCAGATCTGGCACTGAGCCTGCAAGTCTAGAATATTTACCACCTGACCTTTAACCGAGTTTGCCAATCCCTGCTTCAGTGGCTTCTTTGACTTGCCCTATACGCAGCATTTATGAAGCATCAAGTTATAATAAAACAGAGTACAATGTCCAGCTGACACCCTTCCTGTACTAACACTGTCCAGTGCCTGGGTTTTGCAGTTACAGGCATGCCTAGCTCAAGCAAAGGGTGATACAAAGAAAAATGTAGCTCAGGTTCCTGCAGTTCTTCATTCCAAACAGAGGCCCAAGTTTGCCCCTTCTAAAATCAACTACAGACCACAGTGCTAATTCTAATGCTGACTTCACAGAAAGACCACAAAGAGAACAACAAAGCAGTTAAACTAACATTTTCTAAGCCTATTTCATCCTGAACATAAATTGGAATCCAGAGTAACAATCACATTTATCTCCCCCAAGAAAAGCACTCATGGGTAGAAAAAAAAAAAAACCTTTAATGTCCCCCAACTCCTAGCCAACTGCTGTTAACTACATTGGAATTTTCAGTCTCAATCTCTCCTTCTATAAGATGGCATTAATACTGATTGCATAGAGCTATTTTTAGATAATGAACTTAACTACTTGGTAATTAAGAAGTCTATAACAATTAGAAGACCAGCATGCTGCCTCAGAGCCTCTGAAAATACAAATGAAACCCATTTATGAATGCCAGCACAAATCACTTCTAAATACTTTATACCAAGGACTAACCATTAATAATATCAAACATTTACCACACGTCAAGTACTTGTGCCAGCTGCTGTGTTGCATTTTCCCACTGAATCCTCACAACACTGAAGTAGACAGATGTTTCTGTTGCCCTGATTCTCCAGTTGAAGAAAACGAGATTCAGGGAGATTGCACTTGCTGCAAGGCACCATCTTGTGAGCACTGGACTCGGAATCAAGTCCGTCTGTCTTGAGCGCCACGGTTCGTGACCATGGTGATATGCATCATGCTTCCTCAGTTAAGTCAGAAGTAGATAAAATTACCACCAGGGTTAAAGGCAGGCTTTCTGGGTAAAGACGGTGGATGAAGCCTAGGGATCTACTTCCACTCCTTCCTGAGATCCAACTAAATGACAGTAAAGGATTTTGTTTGTTTTAAGGTATAAGCCTAAAAGAATATAAGAGGTAACAACTACAAAAAGCTAGAAAGCAGATGAGAAAGTGGTACATATCGTAGTAAACTCAAGAAAACTGAATTCTGAGCCAGCAGTAGGAAAAGGGCAGGGGTGAGGGAGGAAACAACCCATTTTATATCACAGAATCCCAAAAGGCCCAGTTACTGGTGGTTTCATGTGTCTCTGGAAGTAGAGAAGAGGTAGATACCAAAACCCGGGGCAGGTGTTTGGCAGTGATTTAGTCACTGGCTTCCCACGTCAGAGTACCTAGGTTCAAGCCTGGGCTCTGCTCTTGATTCGTTTTCTGTTAATGTGCACCTTAGGAGATAGCAGGTGACAGCAGGTAGTTGGGTCCTGCCATCCACACAAGGGACCCAGACTGACTTCCTGGCTTCAGACTGGCCCAGCCCCAGCTCTTATACACATTTGGGAAGTAAAACAGCAGATGGAAGCTCTCTTTGTCTATATATTTACTTATATATATATATATAAGAATGGATTAAAGGTTTAAGTAATTAGATGCTCTCTGCCACTCTTCCCTAGCTCCCTTTCCATACTGTAAGCCTATTTTCTGAAATGCATAAAGTACAGGGTGTCTGGATTGTGGGCTACTAGGCAGGCTGAGTAACAGTAATGTGCTCAGAACACACTCAGCGAGCAGGCACACACTGGATACTAAGACACACACTCCTCTGCCTTGGGCCTCATCACAGCTCTTCCCTCGCTTGACTCCCAAAACACTGGCAAGGCCTTCATTCTTCACTTAAGAGACTGAAAAAGTCTTGCTTCTCTAAAGAATGACCAGCTCAATAGGAAATACATAAAGATACTGACACAAAGCTTTCTCAATTAAATGGCCCAGCAGACCACTCTTAGTCAAAAGTTCAACATCAATAAGTTCCACCCACTCAGGAGTTAGTCCCCTATTTATTTATATGGAGGAGGAGGGTGGGGAAGAGAGCGAGAGAGCGAGAGAAAGCGCAAGCACCAGCCCCAGCATGGGCAAGCTCCCATGCGCTGGTTCACTCCCTAACTGCCTGTACCCTGGCTGGAACCAAAGGTAGGAACAGAACTCAATTCAGGTCTCCCATGTGGGTGGCAGGTCCCCAGTTACCAACCCACCACTGCTGCCTCCCAGGGTCTGTGAAGTTGGAATCAGTCAGGAGTGGAGTCTGATAACAAATTCAGGCACTGCTGGATGGAGCCCAGGTGCATTGCCTCTTGTGGGGAGCAATCCGGACTAGACTAAGTTACTCGAATTAAGACTTATTCTATGCATCTGCTCTCCCACAATATGGCGCTGGGAGAGAAGTAAACAGCTTCCGCACAGCTGCCTCCAGTTCAACTAATAAACTGTAGGACTTGCTCCTGATTGGAGGAGAGCAGCGTACTCGGCGTGTGGGCAGCCGAGTTGGGATTGGCGGAGGAGGACTATAAAGGAGGAGAGAGACGGCATGCATCAGGAACATCTATGGGGAACATCTAAGGGAACCCATGCAGCCCCCGAGAAAGCCGGCCGGCGGTGTGCCGCTCCCCTGCGGAAGTGGGGAATGCGGCCAGGGGGAACTGCCCTTCCACGGAGGTGGAAGGGATAGTAGCCAACCCGGGAAGAACCAGCAGCAAACCCGGGGAGGGCCGAGCAGACGAAAGAACAGCGCAGGGTCCTGTGTCGTTCCTCCACGAAGAGGGGAGCGACATAATGGTGCCGTGACTCGGATAGGAAACTTAGGACGGATATGAAACTTAGGAGGGAAGAAACGGGAAGAACTAGGGAAAATATCGGAGAGAGAAACTAGCAAACAGCCTAGGGAAAATATCGGAGGGAGAGACTAGCAAACAGCCTAGGGAAAAGCCGGACGAAAAAGGAGCCGGAAGAAGCTATTGAAAGCCTAGGCATAGACTCGGATACGGACTACGGGGGGAAGCTGGGAGAAATCTCTAAGGTCGAAAGCGAAAGTGAAAGCTAGAACAAACAGACTCGGACGCGGACTGTGGGGAGAGGCCAGGAGAAATGAGGGAGGAGTATTGTTGGAGGAAAGCTTGGGGAAACATACCGGGTAGAGAAAAATGTTAGGGAAATTGAAGCCGCGGGGGGCAGGCCGAGGCGGAAACGGAAGCCACTTTGGGGTTCTCAAGTTAGCCCGGGAATAGGGGGCGAAAAGTTGAAACCAGAAGCTGAGACGTAAGCCAGATTGGGATCCGTCTGATTAGCCCGGGGAGCAAAGGACGGGAAGCCAAACCGTGGGGCGGAGACGTACGCTGGGTTGAATTCGCCAGGCTAGCCCGGGGAGCTTAGATTGAATGCTAGTGGCGGACATGTAAGCTACGCTGTGTTACTCGCGGAAGCCGCCGCGTGCAGAGAGAGCACGGGGCGTGAATAGATAGGGAACGGGGCTGGCGTAGGCCATGGTTCAGACGCGAAAGGGTTAAGCGTGGAGACCGCGGAGCGTGCGAAGCCGAGCCGCGCAAAGCCGGGAAGCTGCGCAGATGAGAGAGGCGCGCGGGCTGAAGCGGCGCAGAGCCGGGAACCCGCCGGCGGGGCGAGGTGCCGGAAAGCCGCAGGGATAAGAGAAACAGAAGTTTGGAAGTGGAGTGAGAGAAATGGGAATGTTGGCAGACAGAAGTAAAATGGGAGGAATAGGAATGCCCGGAGATAGAGAAATAGAGAAATAGAAAGGCCTCCCCTCAACATGGCAACCAGAAAGTTTGGATTCGGTCTGCCTGATTAAGTGAGGCGATGAGCACCTGGGCGGCTAGCAGCTTATGCGCCGCAGGTCACTGAAGACAGGCACGTTATTAACATCAATAGTCTCCCCACAATATGGCAATGAGAAGGCTTGGATTCGGTCTGCCTGATTAGTAAGGCGGTAAGCACCAGCAGGCGGCTCGACCAGAGTATGAGCTGCAGGTCACCGAAGATAGGCACGAATCAACACCAATAAGTTTCCCCACAATATGGCAATGAGAAGGCTTGGATTCGGTTTGCCTGATAGGGCTTGTAAGCCCCCGCAGGCAGAGCAGAGCATGCGCTGCAGGGCACCGAACACAGGCACGCATCAGCGCCTAAAAACCTCCTCACAGCATGGTGAAGAGAGGACCCGGATTCGGTTTGCCTGATTGATAGGACTTGTAAGAGCCTGTGGCAACTCTAGCAAGTAGAGCAGAGTGTGTGCCGCGGGACACCGAAGACAGGCGCGTATCAACGCCAAAAATAAAAAGAAAGGGGGATCTGTGGGGAGCAATCCGGACTAGACTAAGTTACTCGAATTAAGACTTATTCTATGCATCTGCTCTCCCACAATATGGCGCTGGGAGAGAAGTAAACAGCTTCTGCACAGCTGCCTCCAGTTCAACTAATAAACTGTAGGACTTGCTCCTGATTGGAGGAGAGCAGCGTACTCGGCGTGTGGGCAGCCGAGTTGGGATTGGCGGAGGAGGACTATAAAGGAGGAGAGAGACGGCATGCATCAGGAACATCTATGGGGAACATCTAAGGGAACCCGTGCAGCCCCCGAGAAAGCCGGCTGGCGGTGTGCCGCTCCCCTGCGGAAGTGGGGAATGCGGCCATGGGGAACTGCCCTTCCACGGAGGTGGAAGGGATAGTAGCCAACCCGGGAAGAACCAGCAGCAAACCCGGGGAGGGCCGAGCAGACGAAAGAACAGCGCAGGGTCCTGTGTCGTTCCTCCACGAAGAGGGGAGCGACAGCCTCTCCCATATTTTCAAATATAAGTAGACAACCAAGAATGCCAGATACCCAAAGAAAACATCTAACATGAAACAATAACAAAGAAGAGCAATTTTAGATAAGATATACTATAGAAGAAAAAGAAATTCTACAATGAGAAGAGGGAGAATAGAGGAATCCATTAATAAAAATTTACAAAACTTCTGAGAACTAAAGGACACAGTTTCAAGTTTAAACAGGTTCAGTAAGTGCCCAGCACAAAGAATTAAAATAAATACACACCGAAGTATGTCATCATGAAATATAATACTAGGGACAAAAGATCCCTGTTTCTCAGGGAGAAAAAAAATTTAGGTCCCACAGAAAGATTAGAAATCAAAATGGTTTCAGATTTCTAACGGCAACACTGAAAGCTAGAGGCAATGGTATAACGCATTAAAAGGAAAGTGATTTCTAACCTGGACCTCTATAATCAGCAAACTATCAAATGAGTATATAGATAGAAAAAACAAGACATCTTCAGATAAATAAGGTTTTTTTATGGACTTTCTCAGGATGCTGCTGGAGACCGGGCTTCATCAAAACAAGAGCATTGTGGCAGTGGGTTAAACTCCCACTTGGGACACCGCTTCCCATGTTGGCTTGTCTGGCTTGAGTTCTGGCTACTCCATGCTTCCAATCCGGCTTCTTGCTAATGGACCTGCAAGGCAGCACTTGGGTTCCTTCACCCACACAGGAGACCCAGATGGAGCTCCTGGCTCTGGCCTGGCCTAGCCCTGGCTGTTGTGGACATCTGTGGAGTGAACTGGTAGATGGAATATCTCTGTTACTTTGCCTTTCAAATAAACAAATCAATCATAAAATGCAAGATAGAGTAGGGGCAGACCTTTAGTATAGGCAGTAAATCACCATTTGGAATGCCTACATCCTAAATTAGAATGCCTGGGTTTAAGTCCTGGCTCCATTTTTGGCTCTAGATTCCTGCTAATGTGCACCCTAGGAGATGGCAGATGACAGCTCAAGTAGTTGGATCCCTGCTACCCACATGGAAGATCTAGACTGAGTTCTCAGCTCTTCGCTTTAGTCTACCCAAGCTCTAGCTGTTGCAGGAATTAGACATGTGAACCAGCAGACATGGGAGATCTCTGTCTCTCTACCTTTTCAGAAAAAAAAAAAAAAAAAAAAAAAAAAAAAAAAAAGAAAAGAAAAGAAAAGAAAAAAAGAAAAGGATAGGGGACAGGGCTGTGGTGCAGTGGGTTAAAGCCCTGGCCGAAGTGCCAGCATCTCATATGGGCACCGATTCTAGTCTCGGCTGCTCCTCTTTTGATCCAGCTCTCTGCTATGGCCTGGAAAAGCAGCAGAAGGTGGCACAAGTCCTTGGGTCTCAGCACCCATGTGGGAGACCTGAAGAAGCTCCTAGCTCCTGGCTTTGGATTGGCGCAGCTCCGGCCATTGCGGCCATCTGGGGAGTGAACTAGTGGATGGAAGACCTCAATTTCTCTGTCTCTACCTCTCTCTATAGCTCTATCTTTCAAATAAATAAAATAAATCTTAAAAAACAAAACAAAACAAAACAAAAACGGATAAGCTAACTCCAACATGGAAGAGAAGAAAGGAAAAGGAACTCCCAAGAAGATGGTGAAGGAAGTCCCCACCAGATTACTGGCACACATAAAGACATAGGCATAGCAGGCTGTCAGTCCAGACAGGGACAGGTCAGAAGGCTCTAGGAAAAGACTTAACTCGGGAAAGCCAACAGTCTGCAGTGAAAGTGAACACTGTGAGCAAGTTAAATAAATGGCAGAACATTTAGTAGATGTAGTGTAAAGTTCACAGAGAAGTTCAGGAATAACAAAAAGAAAACCACAAAGCACCTAGCGTCCTAATACTATCAATCCAATCAAAACCACACTGCATTGTATATTGGAAGGAAGGGAAATGACAAGAACTGTGTGAGTGATGAGGGTAAGAGGAGAAAAGAGAAATCCAAGTCCTGATACACACTGAAGAGTCAGAAGGCCATCTCTAAAACAGAAAAATCTCGAAGCAATACTATTATACTATCCAGAAACACAGAAGTAAATACCAGTGTAATTAGCAAAAGTGAATATTCTTTCTTCTGGGAAGAAGGTTAAGGACTACCTTCTGCCCCCAACAAACTTGAAGACCTATATGAGTTAAAATATAGTATTTTGGGGTCAGCGCTCTGGCATAGCAGGTAAAGCCACTGCCTATGGTGCCAGCATCCCATGTGGAACCGGTTTGATTCCCAATTGCTCCGCTTCTGATCCAGCTCTCTGCTAATGTGCCTAGGAAAGCAGTGGAAGATGGCCTAAGTGCCTAGGCCCCCGCACCCACATGGGAGACCTGGTTCCTGTCTTCAGCCTGGCCTAGCCCCAGCCCCAGCCCCAGCCATTGCAGCCATTTGGGGAATAAACCAGCAGATGGAAGATGTCTCTCCCTCTCTCTGCCTCTCCTTCTCTGTAACTCTTTCAAATAAATAAAACTTTTCTAAAAAAAAAGCATCTTAGCATCTTTAACTTTGGTGGAATTACATATTCTTGGCATCAAGCAATGATACCACCTTTCACCAAGACTGCTGGGCAATAAAATATAATGCCACGTTATCTAGAAGAGCAAATTCTCAAGTCCAAAACAAGAGCAACTAACTCAACTTAAGGCAGTTTGGTAATAATTACAAAAAGAGTTTCACCAATGGCTACTGGCTTGCAGCAAATCATAGGATAAGAAAAATAAAAACTCAATTGCTTAAAATTGATACATTTATTAAAAATATAGACTGCTGGTCCTGTGCTTAAATGTCAATGTGGCTGTGTGACTTTCATACAATATAACTAACTGTAAGGGACTCTGCACAAATACCGCTGAGACAGAAATAAAACAGGTAGGCAGCAACAACTGACAAGACAGGGCTGTTTCAGACATGATTCCCTTATAACTCATACGTGCTAGAGAATGGGGCTGGACATTCTTTACGCTGACGTCGACATTCATGGGGACGGTCTGTCACGGCAGAAGGGACACTAGGACTGCACGTCTCTCATACTTCCTAAGTAGATTGAGATTTGAGCTATGAAGGTCTGTTACCAGAGCCAAACTTGTTCTTAACAAGTAGAATTTTTATGTCCATTCAATCAGAGTCTCATACACCTTTCTGGGCCTATTCATTTGCAGAAAGGAGTAGAAACCGTAACCAGGCTCATCTCATGCATCCAAGCGTGATGCCCAATCTTCATATGCTGTCCAACTTCTTTAAGATAAAAGGAGCTGAAAGAAAAACAGACAAACCCCAAATCAGTTTTCAAATCTCTAAGTCCCCAGGCCACAACACAGAATTATAAGATTGGGTAAAAAAATTTTATAGGTTCAACATATTAGGAAAAGAGGTGCAGAATAGGAGGGACAGTATAAGAACCTACAGTCAGACTGAACTTACTCAGAGGAAAATAAATCCGGAGGTTGACCAACTGCCATCATGCTCACAGACACATGGCAGGGGCCCTGACCCCAGCAGGCTGGGCCCTTTTATACCTTAGGTGGGCTAGTGGTGGGGGTTGGGGGACAGTAGGTGGAAATGAGCTTCTCCATACTGGTTCTTCAGATGTGGCCCACCCGCTTCCAAACCTGGGGAAGAATGCTGGGGGTGGGGAACAATGCGGGTGTGAGATGGAACTGATCCCATGAAAGGCGGCAGAGGTAACAAGAAAGCAAAAATGGCTGAGGCTTATGTCCTTGTTTATCACAACATACTCTGAAAGCACCTCCAAATGATGGCTAAGCCTCTGTCAGCCCAGTAAAAGGGACTCACTGCCTTCCACAGCTGCCCACTCCAGTTTCACTGGCTGTGATTATCAAGTTCATTCTCACAGTTTCCAAAATTTTTTCTCCAGGTACCCCCCAACACTGCCTTAGGGCCACAATTAAGTCCAATCCCCTTACAAATGGCAACCCTTTGCTTTAGTGATTTATTTTGACTATAAAAGGAATAAAACTCTATGGGAAACAAATTGGCATTTTTCACCTTTAAAAATTCATTTGAAAGAAGGCAGTGGGAAGAGGAAATCAACACTGAACTAAAGAACTATAAAGAACTAGACACCACGGGGCTGGTGCTGTGGCGCAGCAGGTTAACGCCCTGGCCTGAAGTGTCAGCATCCCATATGGGCACCAGTTCTAGTCCTGGCTGCTCCTTTTCCGATACAGCTCTCTGCTATGGTCTGGGAAAGCAGTGGAAAATGGCCCAAGTCCTTAGGCCCCTGCACCCACATGGGGGACCTGGAAGAAGCTCCTGGCTTTGGATCGGTGCAGCTCCAGCCATTGCAGCCAGCTGGGGAGTGAACCAGCGGATGGAAGACCTCTCTCTCTCTGTGTAACTCTGACTTTCAAGTAAACAAATAAATCTAAAAAACAAACAAACAAACAAAAAAAAACAAAAAAACCAGACAAGCTTATTTAAAAAAAAAAAACAAAACTAGACACCTCTTTGGGTCCTGTGATTAGCTACTTATAATGTATATACTCAAACCACATCTGATAAAGTCTTACTTCAGTTATTATGAGAGTTCAATAGGAAAATATAAATAGAAATGTCTAGAAAGCTAAGTGGTATTATATGGATTCAAAGAAGTGATACTGTCAGGGCTGGCACTGTGGCATAGCAGGTAAAGCCACAGCCTGCAATTCCAGGCTGCTCCATTTCCCATCCAGCTCCCTGCTACAGCCTGGAAGAAGCAGCACAAGATGGCCCAAGTGCTTGGTCCCCTGCACCCACACGGGAGATCAGGAGGAAGCTCCTGGCTTCGGATCAGTCCAGCTCTGGCCGTTGCTGCCATTTTGGGAGTGGGCCAGTAGGTGGGAGATCTCCCTCTCTGTAACTCTTCCTTTCAAATAAATAAATAAATCTTTAAAAAAAAAGTGATATTGTCCTGAACAGAAGTGCTATCACCAAAAATACAGCCAGAATTTCTCAACACTTACAGAATATTGTTAACGTTAAATAAAAAATATTGACCTCCAACTGGGGTGATAGCCAACAGATAGGGTGTTCACTTAGGGGGAAAGAAAATATTCCTAAATTTTGGTATGGCTGCACAACTTTATGCCAAAAATCCACAGAACTGTATATATTTTAAATGAGTGTATCATATAATATACAAATTATATTTCCACTTAAGTAATAATAAACCAATTCACATCTAACATAAAAATCACTGAGGTGTGGGGCCAGGGCTGTGGCGCAGCAGGTTGAAGCCCCAGCCTGCAGAGCTGGCATCCCATATGGGTCCTGGTTCGAGTCTCATCTGCTCCATTTCCAATCCAGCTCCCTGCCAAGGCACCTAGGAAAGCAGAAGGTGGCCCAAATCCTTGGGCCCCTGCACCCACGTGGGAGACCTGGAGGAGGCTCCCGGCTCCTGGCTTTGCATGGGCTCAGCTCTGGTCATTGTAGCCATTTGGGGAGTGAACCAGTGGATGAAAGACCTTTCTCTCTCTCTGTAACTCTCTTTCAAATAAATGAAATAAATCTTAAAAAAAAAAAAAATCATTGAGGCGAAGCAAATATTGCACCGGGAGGTAGGTGGAGAGAAAAAGGTTGAGAGGGGGAGACATGTACATTTGGGAACAGGAAGTTGTTCAAAGAGCCAGATGGTTCGGGTGTTCCGTTCCCACTCCCCAAGGCTCCCTCTCCTGGGGAAGCTGAGTAACATCATAGAAGGTGAAAAGGAGACCTGAGCTTCACGAAGTCTTCTACAGGATGACCTTGGCCCGGCCTCCATTCTTCCCCTGCCTGCCCATCCACATCAGTCAACAGCACACAGCACTGACCAAGGAAAAGGTATGGATACTGAGCCGGGGACGGGGAGATGGTGATCATATTAGGAACTGGTCCATAAGGCTGCTTTCGGCTCTTAGAATAATTCAGCGTGCCTGTAATTCTGCTAGTCCCCTCGAGAAATCGAGTTCTCAATTGCAAAAGAAATTTAAAAAAGTCTGAGACCCTGCCGCCCATTGTCAAGGAAGGGAAATAACTTCTTGCCAACTCTAAGATCAAATAAAACCTCAGATATTTTCACTAATTCTATATACTCATATCCTTTATCTTGCATTCCTTTAAAAAATAGCAATTATTTACGTCATCCTCTGTATAAATAAGACGGAAGCAAACTTTTCGGATTTCTAAAGTCAGTACCGAAGGAAGGAGCGGCAGCTCTGAATTTTAGGTCAAGTTCATCAACTGAACCGTTGAATGACCTTGGATGAGCTATTTTCCTAATCTGGGTCTATGATACCTCAACCTGCTCCAGGGGACAATTTGGGAAGCCATTCGGTGTTCTCAAGGCGCGGTGAGCCGGCAAGAATAACCTCGCGCCTCCGGGCCGCCACGTGCACCTGGGGACCCGGTCCCTAATTCCGGGACCCTCCATGGCGCAGACGCCCGCCGATCTCGACGCGCACGCCCCTTGCTCCCTGCGATCGCTCGCTTCAGCTCAGCTCCCTGAAGGGCTTCCAAGAGCTCCAGGAAGGCTAGAGTTAAGTGGGCGCTGTCTGCGAGCTCCCCGCTCGGCTCACTGTCACAGCCCGGGAGGACACTCACTGACTCGCAGCAGGGCCACGTAGATGAGGAAGTTCCGTATGGAGGATATCACATCCTCGCGCATCTTCCGCTTCATCTCCTCCGGGTCCAGCTTCGGCGCGAGGCCCTCGATTCGGAACATCTTCGGCCTCACCGGCTTCCAGCCGCTGGCAGCGGTGCGCTCTCCCCTCCTCAGTGGCCGCCTCGCACCCGGAATTTGGCTCAAGCCTACTTCCGGTCTCCGCCCCTTCGTTTCCGCGCGCAGCGACGGGAGCTCGCGAGGGACAAGTTTCGTGCGGCCCGAGCCGGCTCTGGAACAGGACGGCCTGAAGGGGGCGACCGCAATCTTAGCGTCGCAGGCACGGATTCTCTCAAACCAGGAGCGCGATGCGGACGTCTGCGAAGTGCTAGCGCCCTAGCTAATAACAGCTAATATTTGTTGACTACGTGAGTCGCTTATTATGGCCTTCATTTCCTAGATTAGAAAATTGACGCATGGAGATAATTTAAAATAACTTGCCCAATGTGTTTTCAAATACTTAAAAGGGAAAAAGAAAAATGAAAGGATATTAGCAAAATACTGAAAAGTATACAAGCCGGTGATCAGTACATAGCTTTAGGTCATTATTACAGTTTTCTATCTTGAGTCTGAAATTTTCCACGACAAATTCAAACAGACGAAGATGGCGAAACTTGCCGAACATGACACGACTAGCGGACGGTAGAACAGGATTTCATACTTTGTTGGGCCTGTGGGACCCCGGGGCCAGATTTATTGCTCATTTCTAGAGGTCATTGGTCCTTACACATTGTTGTATTGGTTTAGTAACATCGCGTGGATAAAGCAAGTTCCAGGCTCAGCAACACGTTCCAGGTGGGGAGGCCAGCAATCAGGTGCCCCGCCTAACCTCTTCCGAGAGATGTGAAGGAACGGGGTTCTAATGCCGGTAACTACGCGGTCAGGTTGAATCCTTTTCCCCCCTAGGCCCTACTGCTCTCCTGTTCGTCTGCAGCGCTCAGTGCTGGCGCGGATGGACATCGCTGGCGTCGGAACAGGAGTTCCAGGCTGCCAGATTTCCCACTGCCCCAAGCTATGCGTGCCAACCGACCGTACAGAATTCTTAGACGTGAACCAGACGCCTGAATTGCTCACAGAGTTCAAAACCAGAGTGTTCCTTCTTGACTGCACATTTGCAGCAACGCTGGGTTTTGCATCGATTAGAACAGCAGTTTACTATGGGGGCAATGGATAACTGTAAACATGGACGCCCAGCTTCTTAATTCACAGAATGGAAGACACTGAGGCAAGAAAGGGAACTCATCCGCTTATTCAAACTTCAGTAACCTCTCGCATCTATAATTTATGTGGTGAAACGGCAGAGGTGGCTCTGGGACGGGAGGGGCTGACTGCGAAGGGGCGGCCTCTAGCCAGGCTGTCCTGAGGGTTCAGAAAGCCTCCGACCTGACTAGCTCTGTGCTCTGTGATGGGGAGCAAGTGTCTGTTTCCCCGCAACCCCATTGCCTTGTGTACAGGGAGGGCATGTGAGTGCCTGCTCTCCAAAGTCCTTTGCGGTTCCAGCAGTCCATGCGTTTTGAATCCTAATTGTGTCATCTAGGACTTGCTGGTCTGGAATTTTGGGATAGTAAGATATCATTAACTGTAGTCAGAAATCAGGAGTCAGTATACGTGTTTATCACGGGAGAAGGACTGTAACAATAAAACGTCTCGTCTCTGAATTGTGAAGCAAACCAAACAGGGAAGGAATGAGCTCTTGCTATGTGATTCCAGTGGCACTCCTAATACTGGCTGAATTTAGATACACAGTTCACATGTAGAAGTGCCAGGTTTGTTTACTGAGATGTTTTGAGTCACTTGCCTAGATGCATAGAGAATGAAGAGGGGAAACATTAGCTCCAAAGATGGTTTTTGGTGAAAAGAACAGGTTGTTGGTATTTGAATTTTATTCTTCCAGTGATCACTTCCAGCAGCACGTGTTTAACAGATAGGTGGCATGGTAGTAACGGGCTGGCCTGTTAACGGAATGTTATTGTAGCACCAAGCCCTTTA
Source organism: Oryctolagus cuniculus (assembly GCF_051225735.1). Classification (NCBI taxonomy): domain Eukaryota; kingdom Metazoa; phylum Chordata; class Mammalia; order Lagomorpha; family Leporidae; genus Oryctolagus; species Oryctolagus cuniculus. The sequence continues at coordinate 200,585,068 of NC_142867.1, forward strand.
AAGCATCTAGTTCTTGCCCACACGTAGAGACGGGCAGGTGATGGACAGACTGGGGGCAGCTCTGTCTCGGGTGAGGAATTTGTTCTGGATGTAGTCTAGGAGAAGGGGCTATTCCGGTCATCCTAGTGAATTCTATCTTCCCCTGGCCTGGCTTCTCTAGTTGCGATGGAAAAACTAAATGAAAGAGGTCAGGTTCCTTTCTTTGGCTGTTAAAAAAGTGCCTATTTGTTTATTTGTTATTGTCGTGTAGGTGGTGGTCTTGTCCAAGTCCAGTGAGTTTAAATGAGACAGATTGACAGAACACACCACAGGAAGGCAGCATTGGATCAAGCTATTTCACCTCTTTTTTTTTTTTTTTTCATTTTATTTCACTCATTTTTTTCCTCCTTGGAATGATGAAAGGGGTTGGTTCTAATATTTAAAGACACTTTTAATGCTTTAAAGAAACTTTAAAATGCTCTAATTCTGTGTTCATCTTTTGTGTTCTTCCTACCTAACCTAAAAGGCTAAGAGCAAAGGATTTGCTGTAATAAAAAGTGTGCAGACATAATTTAATATTGATATTTATATTATTTAGTCTCCTCACAGAGGAAATAGCAGCTGATGTCATAGCCTGTCTTGTTTTCCATTTAGATCCCAGGAGGGACTTAGGAGCCATTTCCTTTGCCTCAACTTCCCAGACAGCCCTGCATACAAGCATTCAGAGTGTACAATCCACCAATAAGATATTAAGTGCTTTAATTTCCATCACTGGGGAGGAATTTGTGTTTGCAAAGTGAGAAATTGACTGATGACTCATGAGTGGAGAATAAATCCAACATAAAATCACAGAAACCTCATGTTTTCTCTTTTCTGGGGAGCTGTAGACTGGGTACTGAGCAGTTTGTACACTTCTGATGGACGAGGAAAGTGAGGCCCGTGGGAAGCTGCTTAGAAGCAGAACTAGGTTGGACCAGGGTGGTTCTTTGGGTTTAATATCGTTACCTATCATACCTTCCAATTTAAAAAATTGCTTATTTATTTGATGGGGGAGAGGGGAGAGAAACACACGTCCACCTGCTGGTTCACTTCCTAAACGCCCACAACTGCAGCAGTGGGAGGGGCTGGAGCCAGGAACTCAATCCAGGCAGGAACCCAAATACCTGAGCCATCTCCTGTGCCTCCCAAGATCTGTGTTAGCAGGAAACTCGAATCAGGAACTGGAGGAAGGCATGGAATACAGGCTCTCTGATTTGGGATATGGGCATCTCAACTGGCCAAGTCCCGCCCCCCCACCCCCGCTTTTGATGCATGCATTAGTCAAATTTTCGTTAATACAAAGAAATACCTGAGGCAGCTAACTTTATAAAGAGAAAAAGTTTGTTGAGTTGCAGTTTCGGAGGTCCAACTCAAAGATCAGATGACCCCAGGTCGGCGCGGTGCCTCACTTGGTTAATCCTCCGCCTGCGGTGCCGGCATCCCATAAGGGCGCCGTTCTAGTCTCGGCTGCTCCTCTTCCAGGCCAGCTCTCTGCTGTGGCCCGGGAAGGCAGTGGAGGATGTGCTTGGGCCCTGCACCCGCATGGGAGACCAGGAGGAAGCTCTTGGCTTTGGATCGGCGCAGCGCCAGCTGTGGTGGCCATTTGGGGAGTGAACCAATGGAAGGAAGACCTTTCTGTCTTTCTCTCACTGTCTATAACTCTACTTGTCAAAAAAATAAATAAATAAATAAAAGACAAATGACCCCATAGGTTTGGGCTCTGAGAAGGCAATGGATGGCAATGGGGGAGCCCAGATAGAGGAAAGATCACATGGCGAGTTGGGAAGCAGAGAGAGAAGTTGGAACCAACTTAGGCTTTCATAACAGCCTTCTCTAGTGGGAATTACCTTCCAAGGGCACCCAGTGACCTAAGGAGCTCCCAGTGGCTTCACCTCCTTGAAGTTCCACCACCTCCCACTAGCACCACGCTGGGGACTAAGCGTGTAACATAAGGGTCTTGGGGACATTTAACACCCAAAGTGATATCCAAACCAAAGTGATACATTACCCATGAATAGTCTCATGGACAGTCCTCCGCTCAGAGGGAAGAATGGGAAGAATGGGGTGTTGTTCAACCCCTGTTTGGGAGGGACAGGACAAAGGGTGGCTGCACTCATCAACAGCTGAGGGAAGCCCTTCTTTCTACGTTTCCACACCCATCACCAGTAGTTAATCTGGATTGTGTTATTATCCAGCTCCATACCTCTCCTTCCTCATTCTTTCATGGGAGGATCACGGCCTGGTATTCCCAAAGTAAACTTGACTGTGAAATCCACTCAGAACTCAAGCTGCATGAAGCAAAAATCAGGGGAAGAAAGGACACTGGGCCTCTCAGTAAGGGTGCTCACCTAGCAGACAGGATAACTTACTCCCAGAAATCACTGCGCAGCTAGACCTCTGCAGGGAGCAGGGTGTTTTGAATCTGTATGGAGGAGTAGAATTTTGATAGCCTTAACTTCCCCAGCATTTGTCTTTGCTGTTTTCTGGTCTAATTTTTAGGACTTTGTTGTCAGGGTGATCCACGTGTATTTGATCACTTTCCAAGTAGACTGTAAACATCTCAAGTAGAAGGAGCCTGTCATTGCTCATTCTTTAATCCCTCAGGCAACTGAGGACAGGTATTTAACTTATACATGGTCAAAACTCATCAAGTGCTCCTTGAGCGAATGAACAAATGGATTTCCTATCTGCTAGTGCTTAGAATTTAAAAATCTCTTGCTTTATTTCTTAAGCTGAAATGAAAGTGTCCCCAAAAGAAATTCATATAAAAATTCTGCATATTTTTATAGTTACTTAATTCCATCACTGGGGGATGGTATATGGGACTATCTGTACTACTCTTGAAACTGTACTGCAAATCTTAAACTATTCTAAATAAAAAGATTATGTTTACACAGTCTCCACAATTCCTTGTATGCTAGCTTATCTACTGTTTGTGCATGTCTAGAAGACCTATATCTATTCATTTCCAAGTGTCAAGGAAGCTGGCATAGTATCTTGCCATCATCTCTGTGTCTGTCTCCTTTTCCACAAACAGGACAGGAATGTATCTTTTCATTTTTGTAACCCTGACACTAGCACAGTGCCTAGCAAATGGGAATGTTTGTTGTTAAGCAAGTTGATTTTGGGGGGCAATCCCAAAGCTGAAATTACAGGAAAGCAAGAACTGAAAACTCACAGATGTTGTCAGTGACTTGTAGGCTCTGCTCGCTTCTCAGCATGACAGACTTGGCCGTCCTGCCGTGACAGCTAGACTTGAACATTGTGTAAACCCCTACACGCTGTTTGTGTTTCCGAGAGAGTCACATGACACTTGTTCCTTTGCAGGTAAAGAGCCCCAGGCCAGCTGAGCTGGGCTGGTTCACACCAGGTGAGCTTCGAAGGCTGCTGGCACTTGCAGGAGGGTGTGGACGCCAGTGTGTCCAGTTCATGAAAGCCAGCTGGGGCAGAGAGCAAAAGAACCGGTTGGAGGACGAATGACATCACAGGAAGATGAACCTCCGGCTTGGCAATTCTAGTTCCAGCTCTTGCATTAACGAGCTGTGTGACCTTGGCCAAGTGTCTACTTCTTTGTAGATTCCAGAGTCCATGTTTGTAAAGTGAGAGCTTGGATCATCTGGGCTGTGAAGTCCATTCCAGGATTGATGCTGTGGGATTCTGTGATGAGTGTGAAGAGCGTGGGCACCAGGAGAAGGAAGCAGGTAAGTGTGCATTTGGAGCAGGTGGTAACTAATCCCTTGCTTCCATCATGGTCAGCAAAGTTTTCAGCAAGAAGAAACCAAGCTGTGACAGGGATTTGTTTAAGTCATCCTGGAAGTAGACATCTTGGGCACAATGGCTCAGTATTGGGCCTTAAGGATCTAATGTGAATCTGTTGGAAGAAGAATTTCCAAGGATTGGAGTGTGGGAGGTAGGGGTGGCAGAACAATGATAAATTAAGTGACTACATTTAGGGACAGTTATGTTTATTGGCTGATAGTTTTATGTGTTTGCACTAAAATTATCAAGAATGTAAGTGTTGGTGGTAATGCAAAGAGTACTCTCTGGCACTTGGCTGGGGCAGGCAACAGAGCAATGCAGTGTTTTTGTTTTTAAATTTGCTTTACATGTCTCTTTGCGGGATAGGACATCACACTTCTGCTCAAGTAAGGATTATTTTTACAATCCAGAGGTCTTTTCTTCTCCTCCTCCTTTTTTTTTTTTTTTAAAAACTTATTATGCCATGAGTTCCTGGGGAATGGGCTCCTGCAGCTCGGGCTCCTTTCCATGGTTCTGACAAAGAGGACTTCTCTGGGTGGAGCAGGCTGGCGCTTTACTTGAACCCCGGTACCTTTTTTCTTGGCTTCCTTCTTTTTCTGATCATGTTCCTTCACACGTTTCAGGAAGCTATCTCAACTCTCAGAGCGCCCAATATGCTCAATATGCACATTAATTCTCTTTGCAAGAAGCTTGCTCTTAACTTGTTTGTTTACAGCAATGCCAAGAGCGTGCTGGGTAGCACTGCAGACTCCTCCAGCTTTGCTGCGGTAACATTTAGGGGGCATTCCTTTCTGAATCGAACCACTCCCTTGATGTGTACAGTATCACCTTTCTTGTAGACTCACATGTATGTGGCCAGAGGAACAACTCCGTGTTCTCTAGAGGGCCTGGAGAGCGTGTGCCGGTGCCTCACCTCTTTCCCCTTGTGTACATCATGTTGGTGAATTACCGGAAGATAAAGAAAGGCAGTGCAGTACTTTTGAATGGAGTTGATGAGTGTGTGGGTTAAGGTTATTTGGAGTTTGAAGCTATGAGCTATCCAATTTAGAAATTCAAAATTGGCTTAGCCTAAGTGAAAAAAAAAACTTTATTTTGAAGTTCCCCTGTTTTAACTGAATGGTAATGGCTTTGACAATTTCCTTGGGAAACACAAAATATTTGTTTACTTAACTGAATAAATAAATTCTATGTGGGGGGGAATTTAGGGTGAATAAAGTAGAAAATAGGATTATAATTGTTAAAGATCTTGGAACGATATATAGATTTTTTGGTTTGCTGTTCACTAGTATTGAGCTTTCTGAGAAGTGTGTGGAAGCTGCCACCATTGTTCCCCAGAGTCACACAACACTGAAAGAACTGGACATGTGTAGGTGCCAGATGCGCTCGGGAACAGGGATGCTGGGCTCCGAGACACTCCTTTCACATCTGGTCCTTCTTCTGTGTTGACCAAGAAAAATAGTTATGTAATGATTCACTTGGGTTTAGGGAAGGTGGATAATTGCTTAACCTCTTCAAGGTTTTAGATTTGAGTCTTAGTGGACAAAGACACCAGCAAAATGTCAGTGCAGAGAATGTCATCTTAGAGAGCCAGAACCAAGGAGGTGAGAAGCCAAGGAAAGACCCTCCTTGACGAGGGAGAACCAGCCTGAACCAGGAAGAACGAAAGGTAGTGGTCCAGTGGGAGGCTCCCCGGGAAGAGGAGCTGACACAGAAACAGTACCAATGAACAGTACTGCGTTCACTCTGTACCAAGTGTGGTTCCACATCACTGAGTGTAATTCGCACATCAACCCTGTGAGGCAGTTCTATTATCTCCATTTATAAATGGAAAACTCAATTATAGAGAAGTTAAATATTCACCCAGGGAGCAGGGACACAAACAGAGGCCATTCAGCAAGAGTAGTTGCTATTAATCGCCATGCCTTGGTGCGTAGATGACCTGTCAAGATTGTCTACTACCCTACTGTGGCTCCAGCCCCAGCCTGGGGTGGGAAGGCAACAGGCATTGTTGGGTGCTCCTGAACTGAACCCAGCAGATTGTGTCCTTAACCTATTACTAGGGTCAGTGGGAGGCTTTGCTTGTCTCAGCACAGTGCTCAGGAGAAGCAGAGTGCTAACCAGTTCCCAAGGGTGGGCGGCAGAAGCCCAGTCCAGCTATTGATCGGGGACATCATGGATGGATTCCTCCCTGACTGCAGTGAAAGGAGAAGGAAAACCATGGACACGCAGGATTTCAGAGCTGAGGGAGGTGAGGAAGTAGCCTGGTTACTGCACAGCACGTGCAAAGACCTATACCTGGCCCTGTAAATGCAGAGTCAGATCAGGCATACTCTGTGCCCGAGAAGAGTCCCCTGATATTAGTGAGAAAGGCTGCCTATCTGATGGGGCTTTGGAAATTGCCTTAGACTTTGTCTTGGTTTGTAGGGGCAAACAAGACTAGTCCTACCTCCTATTGCCACTCTGGGTGAAATTTTAAATATTCAGTTCTCTGCACACTAACTGAATTCAGGAGATAGGTATGTGTAACGTTCAGTCCCATGGATGAACTTTCTGGAGCAAGAATACATTTGCAGCAGGACAGAATCTGCAAAAAGACTTTGCAAGTGAAATGACAGGAGAGACTGTTGGATAAGGGAAGGGGGGAAGGAAGGAGAAGAAACCTGCTGTTGTATTCAGAAAACCTCGGGACCTCTTTATCCCGGTAGAGAGGCATTTATTCTGTTAACCACGGAACCTTCGTTTGGGTCGGATCTCTTGCATATTGATGAAATTTTGGTGGGCCAGGGACTTATTTGGTGATGAAGGGTGTGTCTGATTGGCCTGCATGGTCTGATTTATCCCTGTTGTACTGGTGGCATTATTTATATCACCTTATTTCACTCTTGGAAGTGTTTCAGGTTGGTTGTTGAACTTTAGGGCCGTACTCCTGATGGGCAAAAATCACTGTGTTTCCCGCCCCTGCATCTGGCCTGAATTCTAAATTTTAAAATCAAAAGCATGTTAGGATATAAGCACCTCTTGCCTTTTTTTTAAAGGTACATTTATTTATTTGAAAGTCAGAGTTACAGAAAGAGAGAGAGAGAGAGAGAGAGAGAGAGAGAGAGATCTCCTATCTGCTGATTCACTCTCCAGGAGGCTGCAATGGCCAGGGACAAGTCAAGCTAAAGCCAGGGGGTTCTTCTTGGTCTCCCATGCAGGTACAGGGGCCCAAGAACTTGGGTCACCTTCTGCCTCTTTCCCAGGCCATAGCAGAGAGCTGGACTAGAAGAGGGGCAGCTGGGACTAGAATGTCAGCACCGGAACTAGGATGTTAGCACGGCAGGCAGAGGATTAGCCTACTGTGCTGCAGTGCCAGCCCCGAGGTTTCTTTTAAAGTAGAAAAATGGGCACAAATTTGTTAAGGTCTTGCCACACGTCCACCTGACTGACTCAATTTGGAGTTATCAACTCTGATCTTTTAGCTCTCCTCCCTGAACCTAGGATTCAGGGCCTCACAGCCAGGTGAGGCTGTGGTGGAGTGTCCATCGGGACCTGCCCCTTCTCTCCTGGCTCCTAGGGGAAGAGAGAAGGTGGTTTTTTTACATGAAGCCCCACTTGAGGCACAGTAGCAGTGAATACAGAAGTTGCTAGAAACTTTAAAAAGGAGTTGGGGAGAAGGAATGAAATTGGTGTTTCGTGCAGTTCACTGGGCCCTGACATCTCATTAGCAGCAATCAGTGCAGTTTCTGTGGCCTCATTTACAGATGGAAGAAAAGAAGGCTTCAGGCAAAGTGTCCTTCCCTGTGTTCCTGTTCCTTTTCCCGCTCTGCCCTCACCAGCACCCCCACCCGTGCCGTGCTGTTGTGCCGCTGCGGCTGCATCCAGCAGACAACCCTGTGGCTGTCCACCATCTCAGCCGCCGGTTTGTTACACAAGGCTTTTTTTTTTTTTTTTTTTTTTTTTTGACTGTGTGAACTCCTTCAACACCTCTTAGCTTGGGATACAGACGGAGATTAGGAGGGCTGCTAACAGACAGTTATTGAGGCTTAGGTCTGTCATGGATACTGTGGAGAATTGTGAGGTCAGAGATTTACAGTCAAAACCCAAAGAGATGTAGAAATAATAGAAACCCCTATTGTTTGGTTTTGATGTTAGGAGCTCATTGCTTCGAAGAACTAGAAACATGTCATAAAACCACACCAGCTCAGATTTCCACTTTCCTGACATAAAGCAGCTACAGACCACTGGGTACTTTTTTTTGACAGGCAGAGTTAAGACAGTGAGAGAGAGAGAGACAGAGAGAAAAGTCTTCCTTTTCCGTTGGTTCACCCCCCAAGTGGCCGCCAGCGCCTGCGCCGATCCAAAGCCAGGAGTCAGGTGCTTCCTCCTGGTCTCCCATGCGGGTGCAGGGCCCAAGCACTTGGGCCATCCTCCACTGCCTTCCCGGGCCATAGCAGGGAGCTGGCCTGGAAGAGGGGCAACCGGGACAGAATCCGGTGCCCCAACCGGGACTAGAACCCGGGGTGCCGGTGCCGCAGGTGGAGGATTACCTAGTGAGCTGCGGCGCCGGCCCATCACTGGGTACATTAATAAGAGATAGCGAGGGTGTGCCTCTGGAAGGGAAGTTCCTCTGAGAAATTGCTATTTCAGGAAGACCTGGGGCTTTGTGAATCGATCTTCAAAGGGCCAGATAGATATGGGGCCCATGACCACGTCTGCAGCCACTGAAGTCAGTGCAGGGAAGTCCGCTCTCATGCTTCATTCCTTTGAAGCCTCCTGGGTCACGAAGGCTGCATGAGACAGCTGGGACTGTGTGCGGCACAGGGTCCCCGCTGCTACTCAGTTTCTCCCAATAAATTGCTCATTCTCCACGTCAGACTCTCTGCAAAGCCTGAAATAAATACGGAGTCCATGGTCATTTAAGAAACTTGACAGGCCAGCATTTTGGCATAGCAGGTAAAGCTGCTGCCTGCAGCGCCGGCGTCCCATCTGGGCGTTGGTTCAAGTCCCAGCAGCTCCACCTTTGATCCAGCTCCCTGCTAATGTGCCCAGGAAAGCAGCGGAAGATGGCCCAAGTGCTTGGACCCCTGCACCTGTGTGGGAGACCCAGAAGAAGCTTCTGGCTTCATCCTGGCCCAGCCCTGGCTGTTGCAGCAATTTGGGGAGTGAAGTAGCAGATGCAAGATCTCTCTCTCTCTCTCTCTCTCTCTCTCTCTCTCTGTGTGTGTAACTGTGCCTTTTAAATAAATAAAAATAAATATTAAAAAAAAAACATATTTGTCTTAGAGCAGGCTTTGGCATAGTGATTTAAGATGCCATTCGGGGTGCTGCATCCCTTTTCAGAATACCTGGGTTCAAGTCCCAGCTGTGCTTCCAATTCCATTTTTCTGCTAATGCATGCGCTGGGAGGCAGCAGGTGATGCCTTAAGTAGTTGAGTTTCTGCCAGTCACATAGGAGAGCTGGTTGGAGTTCCTGGCTCCTGGCTTCATCCAGGCCAGCTGCTGGGCATTGGGGAATGAAGCAGTGGATGGAAGATCTCTGTCTGTCTGTCTCTGTCTCCCTGCCTTTCCAATAAAATGGGAAAAAAGAAAAAGAAACTGCACATGATTTACCTTTGACTACTGCAGAAGCATGCAAACCCTTCACAGTTTTACCCTGTGGGGATGAGGGGCTGATTCCAAAGGCACTGCCATCATTTGAGACTTTGTATGCTGGCCCTGCCTGCACGGAGAGTTTACATGCATTGTCTTGTTTAATCCTCCCAACATAGGGTGGGTGTTGTGGTGGAGCAGATTCAACTGCGACTGCTTGCAGTGTTGCATCCCATATTGGAGTGCTGGTTCAAATCCCAGCTCTTTCACTTTCTACCCAGCTCCCTGCTAATGCACCCAGGAAGGCACCAGATAATGTCTGAATACTCGGGTCCCTGCCACCCACATGGGAGACCTGGATGGAGCTCCTGGTTTTGGCCTGTTCCCACCCCAGCTGTTGTGGACATTTGGGGAGTGAACCAGCAGATGGAAGATCTCTCTCTCTCTCTCTCTCTCTCCCCCCTCTCCCTGTCACTCTGTCTTTAAGTAAATATATGTTTATAAAATAATATTATATAGGTGTTACTGTGTTTTACAGATGAATATCACTACAGCCCAAACTTGCTCCTGAATTCCTGACCAAATATACAACTGTCTGCTCCACATCTCAGGATGGATGTTTAACGGGCATCTCAAGTTTAAATGTCCAAAACTTGGGGTGAACCTTTGGCATAGTGGTTAGGGCACTGCTGTGACACCCACATCCTCTAGCAAGTGCCTGGATTAGGGTCCTGGCTCCACTTCTGACTCCAGCTTCCTGCTAATGCACACCCTAGGGGACAGCAGTGATGGCTCAAGTAGTTGGGGTCTTCCACTCACGTGGGAGGCCTGGATCAAGTTCTCAGCTCTTGGCTTTGGTCTAGCCCAGCCCCAGCTTGGGTAGGCATTTGGGGAGTGAACCAGCAAGTGAGAGCACTCATTCTCTCCCTCTTCCTCTCAAAAAAAATAATATAAATAAAATTTTAAAAAGTAAAATGTTCAAAACATGGCTCCTAATTCCTCCTTTTATTCCCCTGCTCCCACCAAACTTCAGTCTTCCTCGTCCCAGGCGGTGACAGTGGCCGCCTGTAAGTTGCCGAGGCCAAAGCCCTGGGCGTCCTCTTTGATGCCTCCTTTTCTCTCACACCCTGAGTCCAGTGTGGTCAGCAAACCCTTACTTCAAACCATATCCAGGATCTGAGCCTGCCTCACTCCTCCTCTGCTTTACCCTGGTTCCACCCCCCTCATCTCTCTCCCTGAACTGACGGCAGTAACCGTCTGCCCCTGCCCGCTTGGAGTCTCCTCTCCCCAGGGCAGCCAGAGTGCTCTCGTTAAAATACAAGTTCAAAACCCTCCAGCGGCTTCCCATCTGAGTCAGAGTGAAAATCAAAGCTGTGCACGGGCGACAGCGCACCACCAGGGGCTGGTGTCTCCTCTGACCGCATCTCCTGCTTCTCTGGGCCTCCTGGCTGGTCCTGGGATGGGGTGGGGGTGAGCCACGCCCGCTTCCGCCCCCGCAGCTGGGCTCCCCTCTTATTCTTGTCCTCGGTCCCCCAGCCACTCTGCGGGTTCGGGTCTGCCTCTGTTCAGGCCTTGACTCCGAGCTCGCTTTCCAGGGCCAGCTGCCCTGCACCTGTTTGGTTTGTGGCTCCACTGAGAGTTCCCTTGATCCTTCCCCGCCTCAGTCATCTCCACGGCACTCACCTCCCTTGGACATGCCAGGGATTCTTCCCACATGTTTTCTAAGTGATTTAATTTTATTTATTTGAGAGGCAGAGTGATAGATGATAGAGATTTGCCATCTGCTGATTCACTCCCCAAACGCCTGTGTTAGCTGGAGCTGGACCAGGCTGAAGCCAGGATCCAGGAACTCCGTCTGGGTCTCCAATGTGGGTGCGGGGACCAGAGCACTTGAACCATCATCTGTAGCCTCCCAGGATGTGCATTAGCAGGAAGCCGGATCAGAAACAGTGGGGCCAGGACCCAAACCAGGCACCTGAAGTGAGACGCAGGCACCCAAGCAGCGACTTAGCATGTTGCACCACAGTGCCTGCCCCTTCTTACGTATTTAATTTGTTGTCTGTCTCCCCTCGGTAGATGGATCCTTGCACTTTTCATCTCTTTTCTTTACTTCTCTCCAGTGACCAGAATGGCACCTAGCACGTAAGAGATATTCAATTTGTGGAATAACTGAATGAATGAGGAAAGTGAGACTTAGGGCTTGCTTGGAGTTACACAGAAGTATTAAATGGTATAGTCAAGATGCAAATCCACACTTTCTGATTCCAGAGCCAGGCTTTTGTTGCGGTGAACCTTGTCTGCACGGCATGCGCTGGCTGGTATGAGGACTATTTGCTTTCAATTTGAGATGCTCAAGCTTGCGACTTGTACCTGCAGCTTGAATGTTTGGTGCACTGATGTCTTCTGCGCCCATGTCAGTCAGGGTCTCATGACAGAAAACAGAGGCTTTTAAATTTGGATTTGTATGTATTGCTAATTATTTATTTTTCATTTTTTATTCGAAAGGCAGAGAGACAGAAACAGAGCCTGCCAGAGATCTTCTACCCTCCTGTTCACTCCCCAAATGACTACAACAGCCAGGGCTGGGCCCGGCTGAAGCCAGGACCCCAGAACTCCATCCGGGTCTTCCCTGGGGGTAGCAGGGACCCAAGTACTTGGGCTGCCAGCCCCCAGTGTCTGCATTAGCAGGAAGCAGGAACAAGGGAAACGGAACTTGAGCCAGGCACTCTGATATGGGATGGGGACAGCCCAAGCAGTCTCTTAACTGCTGCACCAACTGCCTGCTCCAAAATTTGCATTTTTAAATGAGGTAACATGCTGTAACGAATTCAGATTTGCAAGGGTATATCATGAAAACTCTTCCCCCAAGAATGTGATCACAGAAGGAATCATGAGAAGTTCTGGGGAAAGGGTGGGATATTCTGTTTCTTGGTCCAGGAGGTGGGCCTAAGGGTGGTTGTTTTATTTTTGTTCTTTAAGCTGTGCATAAACATTTTGTATGACATTTTAAACTTGTATATGAAGTGCATTTTACAATTGAGCAAAGTTTTCTTTCCACCCCTGTGCGTCTCCTTCCCTGGAAGCAACAGTATTGCGGGATTCTCGTGTGCTCTTTCCGGTTATTCTGTATGTATGCTGTGTATGCGGCATTGAATACACCCACATTGCTATGCAATCCATCTTCAGAGCTCTTTCATCTTGCAAACCTGAAACAATAACTCCCCATTCTCTCTTCCCCCCAGTCCCTGGCTACCACTGTTTTACTTTCTGTCCTCAAGGTTCGTCCATTCTGTTGCATGTGTCAGAATTTTCCCACTGGATGTCTAGACTGGAAGAGGAGCAACAGGGAGAAGTGGGGAGAGCTTGCTTCCACCCCCAGGTTCATTCCCAGGAACTTGGAACTCCATTTGGGTCTCCCATGTGGGTTCAGGGACCCAAGCACTTGGGTCATCTCCTGCTGCTTTCCCAGGTGCATTAGCAGGGAGCTGGATTGGAAATGGAACATCTGGAACTCAAACCCATGCTAATATGGGATGATGCTTGTGCTTCAAGAAGCAGCTTAACCCACTGCACCACAACGCTGGCCCCTTGGGAACATTTTCTGATATATTTCAGTACACAGAGCCTAAAGCAGAGTCGGTTCAGAGTAGGCCCTCGCCGTCTGTCTTCTGTACGCCCTTCTCCCCTTAGCCCTCATCCCAGAACTTGCAGCATTTTGCAGATCTGAGTCTAACAGGATTAGACCCGGGGGGATTCAGCCAAGGAGAGAGGCCCATGGTGAATGCAGGCGGATCAGCCTGACAGGGGCTCTTGAGCCACTGAGAGCTCTGCTGCAATTCTCCCCTCCCATCTGGCCCTAGCAGGTGGGCAGAGTACATGAGACACTCGTCTTCTGCTTCAACTCCTGGATCTAGAAACCCTGACCCATAGCCCAGGGGGGTTATGTGGATCAACCAGTAAGCCATAATTAATTGCGAAGTAAACATCAATGATTGTTGTCGCTGTCAGTTCCTGACTGGGAGAGAGAACCTGTTTGCACAGTGGCTCTCTGTGGGAGTTCAGAGCACCCCATAAACCTGCGAGGGGTGTGTCCTCCTCTGAAGTATGCTAGGAATACTTCAAAGTATTTGAAGTATTTGAGTTCATACTGGAGAGGGTCTCGTTTGTGACTGTGGGGACCCTGGTCACTGTCCCCAGTATCAGAAGGGCTGCCTTGGGGCAGAGGCTGTGCAGTTGTCCTGCATGGGTCTGGAGGCAGAACTGGGGGCAGTGGGGAGATAGGTGTTAGCTCAAAGAGATTAACAACTGGAGAAATTCAACTGTGAAAAATCAAGGAGTCCTACCCTGTAGAGACAGTCTAGCAAAGGCCAAATGACATTTTTGTTTTCAGATAATTTATTGATTGATTATCTACCATGTACAGGGCATTGTCCCAAGAGCTAGAGATACTGAAATGTGAATTAGGCAGGTTCTGTGCTTTTAGAGAGCTCCTGGTGTGAGAGAGAAGAAAAAGATCCGTCTGCCCCTCCGTCCGTCCGTCCAGCCATCTCTCCAGTGAGTATGTACGGAGCACCTTGCTATGTGGCAGGCATCATGGCACTGGGGGTGCAGCAGTTAACAAAACAAAGGTTGCGGATGAGATTGATGATGAGAATCCTCGAATCATGAAGTCAATGCTACCCACTTGAGAGTGATAATGAGAAAAGCGAGCATGAAACAAAATCGAATAGCTTGTGGGGACGTGATGGTAACTAACAAACATAACAAATCAAAGCATATTTTGACAACTGTTAGGGTGAAGGGAGTGTTCCGCCTGGAGCTGGAGAACAGAGTCAAGGGAAATTATTTGTAAACTTGTTCCTAGCATTCTCTGAAGACAGGCTAACCAGCCAGGGGCTGGAGACATCAGTCTGTCACAGCTCAGGGACACTGGCCATGGAAGTCAATCCACTCTTACTCTTTCAGACCCTCTTCCTCTTCTCTGGACTCACTCCTACTCCCATTCCAGTTTTCATTTAAATGCGCTATTCTCTGGAAAGCCTCTCCAGGTGCTATGTACTATGTACCCCTTCATGGGACTCCATACAGTTGTAGTGTATTGTGTATTTCTGTAGTGTCTGTCTTCCCCACTAGACTGGAAGCTAGCCAATCTTATCCAACGTTGCATCTCATTGCACAGCAAGGCACCTGGTAAATCTTGTTTAAATGCAGAATAAATAAATGCAAGATTAATGGGTCTGATTTTGTAGGAGGACTTTCCTCCAAAGCAAGAATTCTCGGGCCGGCGCTGCTGCTCACTAGGCTAATCCTCAGGTTATAGTCCCGGTTGGGGCGCCAGATTCTGTCCCAGTTGCTCCTCTTCCAGTCCAGCTCTCTGCTGTGGCCCAGGAAGGTAGTGGAGAATGGCGCAGGCCCTTGGGCCCTGCACCCGCATGGGAGACCAGGAGAAGCACCTGGCTCCTGGCTTCGGATTGGCACAGTGTGCCGGCCGTGGCAGCCATTTTGGGAGGTGAACCAATGGAGGGAAGACCTTTCTCTCTGTCTCACTGTCTAACTCTGCCTGTCCAAAAAAAAAAAAAAAAAAAAAAGAAGAAGAAGAAGAATGCTCGGAGCAGAGGTGTCTGGAATTCCCAGACAACTCATTCTTGGCAGCCCTCTAACATGTGTGAACAGAAATGTACCAGGTGACTTTAGAGTTGGAACAGCAGTTGTGGAAGTGATCACGGGAAAGTGGGCACCTGGCTTGAGTCTGGGATCAAAGACAGACTTTGGCAGGTAGGGCTGAGGGAAAGAGGAAGATCACTTTGAGCAGAGATGGACAGCATGAGCCAAGACATCAAGTTGGGATTTAGAATGTGTGTGTGTGGGTTGATGGGCGGGGTAATGAGGAACAACCTGGGGAAGGCAGGCCTGGGTCCCAATCAGACAGCAGGATGGAGAGGGAGGTGTTAACCACCTTTTGGCAGGTTTTGCCTTAAAAGGAATCCAGGCATTGCAAGGGGAGGGAGGCAGTCAGTTCCTTATGTGGTTTTTCAAAGGGAATGGCGTGGACAATGACAAGGACCAAAAGACTCGGGAGAAGGCCAGCTAGAATGGTTTCCAAAAGGATTTCACAGTGGGGTGCTACTAAAGTGAGCTCAGAGGGTGCAGGCTCAGGCCCTTTTCTTTTTTTTTTTTTTTTAACTTTTATTTAATGAATATAGATTTCCAAAGTACAGCCTATGGATTACATTGGCTTCTCCCCCCCCCCCATGACTTCCCTCCCACCCGCAACCCTCCCCTTTCCCGCTCTCTCTCCCCTTCCATTCTTATCAAGATTCATTTTCAATTTTCTTTATATACAGAAGATCAGTTTAGTGTACATTAAGTAAAGATTTCAACAGTTTGCACCCACAGAGAAACACAAAGTGAAAAATACTGTTTGAGTACTAGTTATAGCATTAAATCTCAATGTACAGCACATTAAGGACAGAGATCCTACATGAGGAGTAAGTGCACAGTGACTCTTGTTGTTGACTTTACAAATTGACACTCCTGTTTATGGCATCAGTAATCTCCCTATGCTCCAGTCATGAGTTGCCAAGGCTATGGAGGCCTTTTGAGTTCGCCGACTCTGATCTTACTTAGACAAGGTCATAGTCAAAGTGGAAGTTCTCTCCTCCCTTCAGAGAAAGGTACCTCCTTCTTTGAAGACCTGTTCTTTCCACTGGGATCTCACTTATAGAGATCTTTCATTTAGGTTTGTTTGTTTTTTTTGCTGGAGTGTCTTGGCTTTCCATGTCAGGCCCTTTTCTTTTTGGGTTCAGAAATCTGAGTTGTGAGGACTCAGGAAGGTTTACGTCCACAAGGCTACTGTGTATAACCAGGATGTAAACTTAGTAATTTATAAGGACAACTACCATTGCTGGAGGAACCAAAGGCTCAGGCCCCATGGCCAGAGCGTTCTAGCCCCGCCAGCTGGCCACCCAAGAAGCCGTGTTATAATCAGGTGCCAGTTCATTCACTCAGAACAAGGAATCCAGTTGCCAAAGGATGCTTAAGCCCATTGGCTCGGGTGTTCGCTTCCTGTGGGTGGATCCACGTGATAGGCTGAACTGTAATCCATTTGCTTGATACGGTTTTGAATTAAAACAAGGGGGAAGCTGGTGCCACGGCTCAAAAGGCTAATCCTCCGCCTATGGCACCGGCACACCAGGTTCTAGTCCCAGTTGGGGTGCTGGATTCTGTCCCGGTTGCCCCTGTTCCAGGCCAGCTCTCTGCTGTGGCCCGGGAAGGCAGTGGAGGATGGCCCAGGTCCTTGGGCCCTGCACCCACATGGGAGACCAGGAGAAGCACTTGGCTCCTGGCTTCGGATCAGCATGGTGCGCCGGCTGCAGCGGCCATTGGGGGGTGTACCAACAGAAAAGGAAGACCTTTCTCTCTGTCTCTCTCACTGTATACTCTGCCTGTCAAACAAAAACAAAAACAAAGGGAAACATTAAGAGAATGTTCAGAGGCTTATGTTGGAGGAAGACACTTGTCCCCAGAATTACAAGGGCTCCTCTGCCCGGGATGGTGTTGGGTGAGCAATGCCAAGGTTTGCTTGTCTGACCTCATTTTCTCACATTCTCAGGGCTCATGGCCCATGCACCTCGCTTCTCTCTGAACTTCCCTTCTTTAGCTGTATTAATACTTCTACTCAGATTGCATCAAGTGTTCCTGTTCTAAGGACCGTCCTGTTTCTTTAAGGTGACTTAGCAGATCTCAGCGCCAATCCATTATGTATTAATGTCCCAGTTGGACTCTCCGAGGACAGTCTCCTGTCTCCGGTCTACTTCTTTGAGGATTGCTTGCTGTTTCCCCTACAACTGACAACACTTCCCAGCCTTGGGATTCTAGGGTAACCCGAACCCCAGAAGGCTTAGAACAATCTTATTTAACTGTCAGAATTTCACCAAGGACAGGAAACCTCAGCGATCATACCCCTTCCACTCCGTCGCTGTGCTCCTCTGGCCTCCTGCCTGTTCTTTATTCCGACACCCCAAGAACTCTGGAAGTGAAGGGGGCAGAGGCAGGAACTGCTCATGGCCTCACAGCTAATAAGAGGCGGCAACAAAGCTCAGATCCCAGGCTCCCTCCTGCTACCTCCTGCTGCTTTGCTGCAAAAAGGGAGATTCTTCTTCTAATCTCATCTCAGAGAAGAAATATCAGCTAACACTACTGCTGGGTTTAGGTTTAGTGGGAAAGCCGTGGCTGGGAGCTCGTGTTTCAGAAAGAGGGCTTGCTGAGCAGGAGGTGGGTAACTCCCATTCCATCTCTGGCAAGTAGAACAGACCTCTGAAGGCAGAGCTGGAAGGAGCTGTTCGAACAAAGACACGACAAGGCCCCCTGGGGCGCCCAGAGCTAGGAGAAAGGGAGCCGGCTGTGGGGGCTGGGGGGAGGGTGGGGTGTGGGGGTGTTGTCACCAAGTGCAAGGAACACAGAGTCTTTTCCTCTACCCTGCTGCATAGACAATGCCCAGTCTTACTCTTTGCTTCCTTTCCCCAGATCGTCATGAGTGGCAATGGATATTGGGCATCTACCCTGTGCCGGGCCCAGGCCCAGGGATGTGCTTTCACTCCTAACAAGTTCATGTTTGCCTGCGCCCACGAAAAACTGCAACCCTTGGAGGGTGTCACTTGCCCAGATCACTAACACCTGGTGGAAGAGGGTTTCTCTGGCACATCTGCTCGGGTATGAAACTCCAGCGTTTCCCACTGTGCCTTGCTGATGCCCAGCACTTTCACATCTTAGGACAAGATGTCCTGATTCAGGCCTCTTATGCCCCCCGGTCCTGCTGGCAGAGTGGTGAGAACAGGAGACACTGTGATCTCAGGGAGGCAGCGGAGTGTTGCCTTCAGTTGCCTGGTTCAGATGCAGGGGATGCCCACCCACTGTGTGACGTGGGTAAGCTGTGCCTCCCCAGGCCCCTCACATAATGGCACTCACTGTGTAGGAGTATTGTGAGGGTCAAAGATGCTAATGCAAGTACAGTGCTTAGAAAAGTGTCTGGTGCATGCTAAATGTTCAGTAAAATTAGCTTTTATTATCTTTTGATTAAACTGAGATTGCGACCTCAATCCAACCTGACCACTTGATCAGATTCTGGAAACACGCAGTCTTGTTAACTGCATGACTCTAAATCATCTTTTGAGATGAATTGCTTTGAAAATGGGTCGTTTTAAAACATTCCTACTGGGGCTGACATGGGGGTGCGGCAGGTTAAGCCACAGCCTGCGATGCCCGCATCCCACATGCATACCAGTTCAATTCCTGGCTGCTCCACTTCTGATCCAGCAACTTGCTAATGTGGCTGGGAAGGCAGAGGAAGATGGCCCAAGTACTTGGGCCCCTGCCACTCATGTGGGATACCCAGATGGAGTTTCCGGCTTCTGGCTTCTGCCTGGCCAAGCCTCGGCTGGCTTACATGAGACCCTTCGGCGACTCCAGGGGTACACTCTGGGTGGTCCCTGTAGTTGCCACTGTTGTACTTTCCTCTCCCTTTCCTAGAAAGCCTCCTGAAGTGACCTGGGTTCACTGGACAGTCGCCCTATGGTGGGTCCCAGCCGCTCTCTGCCTGCCCTGTGTAGGTAGGGCTGCGCGGCTGACTCCAGAAAGAAACTCCAGTCTGTCCGCACAGCCAACTGCAGGCCATTTAAGGGCAGCTCCGAGATGCCACACACATGCCAGGTGATGACAGCCGAGGGCAGGGACGTTCTGTGACTTGGGATTGGACGACTTAGATGACAGGATTCGAACAAAAAGGACAGAACACCTGCAAGGCAGAAACTCATGTGCTGAACTTGAAGCTTTCATCCAGTTCAATTGCAGAACATTCATGGAACTTTGGGCAGGGGCTGGGACTGGCTATTACAAGGGACACACAGTGGGTGACACTCCATCCCTGAGTCAAGAGTGGCACTTCTCCCTCCTTACAGGCGCTTCTTGCCAGCTAGGTCTGCCCCCCACCCCCAATGCATTTTAAAGAAAAGGCAGACCCGGCCGGCGCCGTGGCTCAATAGGCTAATCCTCTGCCTGCAGTGCCAGCACACTGGGTTCTAGTCCCGGTCAGGGCGCCGGATTCTGTCCCGGTTGCCCCTCTTCCAGGCCAGCTCTTTCCTATGGCCCGGGAGTGCAGTGGAGGATGGCCCAAGTCCTTGGGTCCTGCACCCGCATGGAAGACCAGGAGAAGCACCTGGCTCCTGGCTTCGGATCAGCGCGGTGCACCGGCCACAGCAGCTATTGGGGGTGAACCAATGGAAAAGGAAGACCTGTCTCTCTGTCTCTCTCTCTGTCTCTCACTGTCCACTCTGACTGTCAAAAAAGAAAAAAAAAAAATAGAAAAGGCAGAGTGAGAGAGCTTGCTTTTATTTTCTGGTTCACTCCCCAGGCTGCAACAGCAAGGCCTGGCCCAGTTTGAAGGCAGGAGCCGGGAACTCCACCTGGGTCTCCCACGTGGATGAGAGGGGCCCAAGCTCCTGGGCCATCTTCTGGTGCCTTCTCGCACATATTAGCAGGGAGTGGGCTCGGAAGCAGAGCAGCCAGGACTCACTGGTGCTCCAGCGTGGGATGCTGGCGTGGTGAGCAGCGGCTTAGCCTGCAGCGCCACAGCTCTGGCCCCGGGGTTTGTCCCTTTCACTCGCACTGCTGCAGTCACCCCGTGCCCGGTCTCACGGTCTCCTTCCTCAGCCGCAGTCCGGGCAGAGCAGCTGTGGTCACAAGACTGCCTCTCAGAGAGGCTTCTCACGGCCGACCTTGGAAGGCAAGTCTCTTCTCCATTTTAACCACACTCCCCCAACTGGGCCAAATTAACCTCCCCAGGTTTTCCCCAGTTGCTCCCTTTCCACCGTGTGCCCTCTCTGCCTGCCTTTTAGATTTCCCACGGTTCCCTCAAACTCTGTGTCTCGTTCTTTCCCCATCTTCTTGCCCGCTCTGCATCTGTTCTGAAGCACAGTGAGTCTTCCCTTTCAGTTCCTGACTGGAGAACTTTCACATTGGAACCCTCTCCAATGCTGCCTCCTCCCTGCAGTCTCCCATGACTGCTGCTCTGTGCAGTGCCCTGTGTAGCCGCGTGTACCCTGTGTCTGCCTTCACTGGGCCTCCCTGTGTTCCATGGCTCTCCTCCCATGAATTCCCGAGGAACCTGTGCTAGGATTGGTTTTGTCATTTTCCTCTGGCACAGCATGGCCTGGCACAGTATTTGTGTGGAGAGAATCATACTGAGTGGGCCCGAGGAGATAAACTCAGTTCAAAGTGACAATGCAAGCTGCCAAGGTTCGATGAGAGAGAGCCAAGCTGGAGTGGAATTCAGGCAGCACTGGGGATGAAACTATTCCCAACAGGAAAGACTGAGAAAGGCTTCATTTCCCCTGCCAGATAAACCTTGCCTGACGCCTCCGCTGTGAGATCTGTCCCTCCTGTGCACAACCCAGTAGTATAACTACAGGCTGCTCTGGGTTTAAGATCCTTGAGGGCAGGGACCAAGCCTGTATCCTTGTCCAGTGCCTGGCACACAGCAGGTGTTCTTCAAATATTTGTGAGGGAAGCAAGAAGAAAGGAGGAGAGGGCTGGTGCTGTGGTGTAGCTGGTAAGGCCGCCTCCTGTGATGCCAGCATCCATATGGGTGCTTGTTCAAGTTCCGGCTGTACCACTTCTGATCCAGCTCCCTGCTAATGCACCTGGGAAAGCAGCGGAAGATGGCCCAAGTATTTGGGTCCCTGCCACCCATGTAAGAGAACTGTTAGAAGCTCCTGGCTCCTGGCTTCAGCGTGGCCCAGCCCTGGTTGTTGCGGCCACTTGGGGAGTGAACCAGTGGTTGAAAGATCTTTCTGTGTCTCCCTCTCTCTCTCTCTCTGTAACTCTGACTTTCAAATAAAAAAAAAAATAAAGCTTTAAAAAAAAAGAAAAGAAGGAAGGGGTGATACTTTCATGCAGGGATAAGGGAAGGGGGCAGAGCTACAGAAAAACTGAATGGGAAGAGGTGCGGTTGTTTGTGGGGCCCCTGCCCGCCTGGCATAAGCTCAACCTGGCGGAGGTGTCAGCTGGCTATGGACTGCTCTCTGCAGGTGTGAACTCTGCCACTGAGTGCACCTGTGCCCCTGCCACGCCCCTTCCCGGAACTGGGGCCCGGACACATTCCTTAGCTGCAGCTGGCAGCTGCACTCCGTCCTGGCTCTGAACAGAGGGTCATTGTGACTGTGGGAGGCTTGTCTAGCACAAAGACCAGTCAGATGGCCACTCCGGGAAAGGTGGCTCGAAAACACAACAATCAAAGGCTTCTACCTGAGACCAGAGTCCCTCCCCGGTTCCCCCACCACCACTACCCCCGACTCCCGTACAAGCAGGCAGCCTCAGGAGTGGTGTGCCTACCTCTCTGTGCCACCAGGCGGGGCGTGGTGGGGTAGAGGAAGGAGCCGTGGCTCCGACCTTTCTGAGAACCAAGCATAATTAGCTGTTTCCCTGCCTGCGAGTCGCACAGCTTTGGACAAGGGCCTTAATAATACGAGTCTCCTTTTCCTCGTCTGTGGACTGGGAACAGAGTGTATCTGTCTCGTGGGACTATGCTGAGAACTGAAGAACCTGTGCCATAAATAACTCAGTTCAGCACTGGACATAGAGAAAGCTCTAAGTCGATGGTAGCTGTCAGTCATCAAGATTATTAAAAAAAAAACACAACTATTTGGGGAAAGTATTCAAGGGTTTAGTGATGGGGACAGCTGTTGCATATTCCCGAGCCCTGTGACATGTCCCAGTTGTCTGGTGGAGCAGTCACAAAGCACTTGGTATCCCTTGCAACTTCTGCTTTTGTTGTATCCTTACCATATGCCAGTATTTATATGCTACAGAAGGCACGACGCAGTTATGCTGTGTATTTTTAGAAATAATGAAATTATCCAATGGCTAATACTTATCCTCAGTTTGTTTCCTACTATCCCAAGCCTTGTGTACCAGGAACACATGACAAAGCACTTTCTTTACATTTTAGAGTACATGCTTGTCATAGGCCCAGTTCTCAAGGGGCAGCATCCCTTGCTTTGTGTGGAAAAAATCCCAAGCTTATAATATCATTTGACAGCTAGTATTTTCATTATTTATTGTAGTTTTAAATTAAAATTTTTTTCAGCTTGTTTGTTATCTATTTTGGTATGAAAGATGAAAACACTTTCTCACGTGTATCTAGAACAATAGCCAGGAATTTGTGGGGAGGGAGGGAGGAAGGAAGGAAGAGCGAGAGAGAATGATCAGTTCCTCATTGTCATTTTTGGTGCCAGGCAGGCGAAGAGTAGAGAAAAGGAGTAGAGGGTGGCAGGGAACAGGAAAGGCCTCGCGCGTGGCCGACGGTGGCTGAGTGCATCAGGCTGCGGACGAGAGGTTTCCACCAAGAACCAGAGGCAGGAGCAATCACAGCAGATCGGACACGCGGCCCGCAGGAACTTCAGCAGGCGTTAGCAGATAGGGGTGACATGGCTCCTGCACCCTCACCTACACTGAGGGCCCAAAGACAGGAGGGTTGGAGGCCTCGGAAGAGGATTCTTTGGAGGGAGCAGCTGATGTGCTAAGGTGCCACTCCTTACCGCAGGGGTAAGGGATGTGCGGGAGCCTGCCTCGCCTCACCTCCACAGAACCAGAGTTCGAGCTGGGGACTAAGGGACTGTCTGACCCACACCGGAAACTTAGAGGAAAAGAGCAAGGCTGGCGGATGCTTTGCAGAGTGGGGGCGCCTATCTGAGGCAGGTGTCTGGGCTCAGGTGAAGGGACCCTTGAGTGAAATGTGGGTGGTTGGGGTGGGTCTCTGGGTACCTCACAGTAGTGCCACCAGACAGGAAGCAGGGTTTACATAACTGCTAGGCCTCAAGTAGGGGATGCCACTTTGCTGGGGGCCCAGACAGGCAGCATTTTTTTTTTTTTTCAGATCTATTCAGTTATCTTAAAGGCAGAGTTACAAACACATACACACACACACACATACAGAGAGAAAGGTCTTCTGTCCGCTGGTTCACTCACAAACGGTGGTGGCAATGGCCGGAGCTGGGTTGATCTGAAGCCAGGAGCCAGGAGCTTCTCCCAGGTCTCCCATGCGGGTGCAGGGGCCCAAGCAAGCAGCACTTTCTAGTCACCTCTCTCTTGTCCTCTTGCTCCTTCTCAGACAGGGACCACAAAGCTCATTTAGAAGGCAGCAGTGTAAGGAGGGAGAAGATGTAGGCTCTGGTTTCCTACTCGCTGGGAGAATGAGGTTAGAAGTTCCCACTAAGAGGCTGGTTTGAGTCCTGGCTGCTCCACTTCTGATCCCTGCTAATGCTCCTGGGAAGGCTGCAGAGGATGGCCCAAGTCCTTGGGCCCCTGCACCCACGTAGGAGACCCAGGGGAAGTTCCTGGCTCCTAGCTTCGGATCGGCGCAGCTCCAGCTGTTGAGGCCATTTAGGGAGAGAACCAGCAGAGGGATGAGTTCTCTCCCTCTGTCTTTCCTTTCTCTCTCTCTAACTCTGCACTTCAAATAAATAAATCTTCCCCTGCTACTTTTTTTTTTTTAAGAAGTTTTCATTAAGACACAGATGTGGATTTAACTGACTGAATTGAAGCTGTGTTTGTCATTGTGACTCACAGCAGGCCTTTGAGCTACTTGGGAGTGATCTGCAAAGTCCCCGCCATGCTGAAGTTGCTATCCAGTGGCAGAGGAAGATGTCTTCTTATTGCACTCTTGGTACAGCTGAAGGGGCGGTAGGGGAACAAGGGAGCTTGCTTTGTAGTCCAGGTGTTTTGGTTGCTCAGCTTCCTGAATTTCAGAATGTGTAGTGAGCAGGTGGAGAAGTGAATGAATGACTATTGCTTCTATCAGGGTGTACTGTGGTACAAACTTAGGGCTTTTAATGATTGGATGCTTGTAGCATTAGATCAGCTTTGGAGGGTATGTAGCTGTGGGCGGCAGATTGTTCTAGAGTTCTTAGCTCTACGAGGCTCTTCAGAAAGTTCACAGAAAATGCACATAAAAAATTATGCATGGATTTCAAAATTTTTGGCATCAAAATAAGCTCATCCATGAATTCCATTTTCCATGAAATTTGGAAAGTACCCCCATTTTTAAAAAAGATTTTATTTATTTATTTGAGAGGTAGAGTTACGGGGTGGGGAGAGAGAGAGAGAGAGAGAGAGAGGTCTTCCATCTGCTGGTTTACTCCCCAATTGGCTGCAACGGCTGGAGCTGCGCTGATCCGAAGCCAGGAGCCGGGAGATTCTTCTAGGTCTCCCATGTGGGTGCAGGGCCCAAGGACTCAGGGCATCTTCCATTGCTTTCCCAGGCCATACAAAGAGTTGGATTGGAAGAGGAGCAGCCAGGACACGAACCGGTGCCTATATGGGATGCCGGATGGCACCACAGGTGGAAGCTTAGCCTTCTATGCCACTGTGCTGGTTCTGTGTTGACAAGGGGCCTTGCTAGCTGCTGCGTGTGAGGAGGGTTGCCAGTGGCTACCCTGTACTTGGTAGGCCCCTTACCTCCTGTTACTCTCTTTCAGCATCCATGAGCTGCTCAAAGCCTCAGCCGGCTGCTCTGCTGGGAGAGCACTGAGGACACGTCACCGCTCAGGTGTGAGTGCAGCACGGGCTCCACAGGCTCGTTTCCAGGGACTTTTCTGCCTTAGCTGTGAAAGTGCCTGAGTTCAGAGAAGTAGTGCCTTCATGATGGGCTCTGGGCATCTGAAGAGGCAGATACCCAAGGAGACTTCCCCAGCGTGAGCACAGGGCATGTGCTAAGTGTGCCCGAGAAGGTGGCCGTGAGAGCACACTAGAAACCCCAAGCACTGCGTCAGTGCGGGGCAGCGCCCCCATCCTGGGCATTCATGGCTGCAAGCAATGACTTGTCAATATTTCTTTTACAAAGGACTTATTTATCTACCTATTTATTTGAAAGGCAGAGTGGGGGAGAGAAAGGGGGAGAGAGAAAGAGAGAGAGATCTTTCATCTTCTAGTTCACTCCCCAGATGCAGGCCAATAACAGCCAGTGCTGGGCCAGGTGCAAGCCGGGAACTCCATCTCATTCTCCCACATGGCAGGCAGGGGCCCAGGTACCTAGGCCATCATCTGCTGGGAGCTGGGACAGAAGCAGAGCAGCCAGGACTGGATCAGCTCTCCAATATGCGATGCCAGTGTTGCAAGCAGCAGCTTAACCCACTGTGCCACAACGACAGCCCCAGTCTTGTACACTCTTCTTAAAAGGTTAGTTACCCATGCAAACGCCTCTGTTGTCCTTGTCAAATTAGCTCATTGTAACCGGAATTTCTTGAGCATCTCACAGGGTCAGAATCAACCGTCACACAAGACAGACTTCGTTCTAAAACCCAGAGGTGCCTCCCTCACAGCACATTTCTTCTGTCTGTCTGCTGCCACCTGTCCGGAAGCTTTTCTGCCTCAGATTCAATCACTTCCACATTGCAACTGAGGCAGAAACTCAAGCTGGGCCTGAGCTGTGTGTGTGTGTGTGTGTGTGTGTGTAATGATAAGAAACAGCTGTCCCCGGATTAATGCCGTCATTCCTGCTATGGCTCAGCCGTTCAGCTTGCTACAGCAATTGAAGCCTAGATGAATGTCTTTCTAAATTCAATCACTGCAAAATAAATACATCGCAGTAGCCTCATTAAACAAAATTGGAAGCTGGGAGAGGATGGGACCGGCTGATAGGAAATGAGAAAGAAGTAGGATGTCTCAAAGCGGCACTCATCCAGCTGCCCCTCAGAAACCTCCATCGGGCCCTTGTTCAGCGTGTGCGCATTCAGTTTTAGGAAAAAATTATGTTTCTGGGTTCGATGCTAACTTTTGCCACAGAGTTTTTTTGTTGTTGTTGTTAAACTAATTTATGTTAAAATAATGCATATTCATATTAAGAGCTGGTTGTGTACAATGGGCAGATATGCAGATGGCACTTAGCTGTGTTAGCCTGCGTGTTCAGTAGATCTTTCAGATATTTTCCAGCCTAACCACACGGTAGCCACTATGTTTGGTGCTGCAGGGATGTGAGAGTAGATGCATTCGTGCATGCTCTCACCCGAAGCACACCTGCACCTTGTTAGGGACCCACCATGAGCCAGACACACTCGGGCTGGGGATTTTGCACGGGCTGTGGGAGAGGGTGGACACAGGTAGCTGTGCTGAGACATTCAGTGAGTGTGCTGGTGCTGCAAGAAGGAGATGCAGAGAGACCTGCGAGGGTTCAAGAGAGGGGGAGGATCTGCAAGGAAGCAAGGGCTTCAGGCAGGAGCTGGCGTGTGCAGCCCAGGAAGAGTTCCAAAGCCAAGGCCTTCTAGGCTACGGAAGGAGGGCGAACAAAAATGGTAACCGTACTTCTTTTCTTAAAAATTGTTTACTTGAGAGGTGGAGAGACGGAGAGAGCTCCCATCCAGTGGTTAATTCCCAGATGCCCAAGATGACTAGGGCTGAGCTGGGTGGAAGCCGGGAGCTAGGATCTCAATCTAGTCTCCCACATGAGTGGCAGGGACCCAAGTACCTGGGCCATCACCTGCTGCCTTCCAGGGTGTGCATTAGCAGGAAGCTGGAACCGGATCTAAAGCTAGAGGTAGAACCCGGGCACTCCAGTATAGGACCTGGGCATCTTACCCAGCATTTTTAAAAAACACTTATTTTATTTATTTGAAAGGCAGAGTCAGAGAGAGAGAGAGAGAGAGAGAGAGAGAGAAAGAGAGAGATTTTCTATCTGCTGGTTCACTCCCCAAATGGCCACAATGGCCAAGTCTGGGCCAGACTGAAGCTAAGAGCCAGGAAGCTTCATCTTGGTCTCCCACATGAGTACAGGGGCACAGGGACTTGGGCCATGCTCTGCTCTTTTCCCAGGTGCATTAGCAGGGAGCTGGATCAGAAGTGGAGCAGCCAGGACTCGACCGGCATCAGGCAGCAGCCTTACTCTCTAAGCCACAATAGCAGTCCCTTTTCCCAGCATCTTAACCACTCAGCCAGATGTCCAACCCAAGGTCATACATTTTGGCAATGGGTTGGGAAACAGAGAAAGCAGAGGCTCATAGGGGAGTTGCAGATACAGTGGGGCTCATGATACAGGGGCTTAGCCCTGTCTGCTGGTCTAAGGAATTTGAACTTTATTCTGCAGGCACCTGGGAGCCCCTGCAGGAGTGGCAGGATCAGAATTGCCCACCAGAAATCCACCCCCATTGTGGGCTATGGATAGAGTTGACTGGAGGTGGGAGGCTTTGGAGGCGGGAGTCTGCTTAGGAGACCATCACGGAAGTTCAGGCCAGGGATGCTCCAGGGCCATAGGCAGGATAGTGGTGAAAAAGCACTGGGGAAGCAAACATTAATTTTTAAAAGAGAAAAAAAAATCAATGAATTTGCAGCTGTGGATGTTTTATGCTCACTGTGTTCTTGTGGATATCGGATTTGTTTTTACAGACTCGGGCCACACGGGAGAGGCGTGTCTATGGTTCAGGGTCCTAGCAGAGGCAGAATCGAAGCTGATTCAAGTGACTCCAGTGAAGTCACCACTCCCCGGGGTGTTGCACCCAGGGAGGAGCAAGAGTAGGAAGGTGTGAATACCCCTAAGAGGCAGAGGGAGGAAATAGCAATACCAGTGGTCCCTCCCCCCCACTCCAACAGTGGGAGTTGTGGGGGAGGGGCCAGCCAGCAGGTGCTGTGGCCTAGGAAGGACCAATAGGGGGCAGGAAAGAACCACCCCTGCCTCTCCTTCCTGTCATTGGTCAAACTCACCTGACAAGGGGACTGGGTGATGCAGTATAGGGGTGAGCCTTTCAGGGCAGAGCAGGAGAAAAACCAGGCAGAAATATCAACGGAGGAGAGACGACTGGGGGGCACATGGAAGATTATCAACGTGGAACACTTCATTTTGTCATATTTTAGGGATATTTAATGTCTCAGGGCTCCCTAAATCCTAGGGATTTCACACAGAGGGGTTTCCCTTTGAAACCTGATTTTGTTAGTTACATGCACTTTTTAAAAACTATTTATTCATTTTATTTTATTTTTTTGACAGGCAGAGTGGACAGTGAGAGAGAGAGAAACAGAGAGAAAGGTCTTCCTTTGCCGTTGGTTCACCCTCCAATGGCTGCCATGGCCGGCGCACCGCGCTGATCCAATGGCAGGAGCCAGGTGCTTCTCCTGGTCTCCCATGGGGTGCAGGGCCCAAGCACTTGGGCCATCCTCCACTGCACTCCCGGGCCACAGCAGAGAGCTGGCCTGGAAGAGGGGCAACCAGGACAGAATCCGGCGCCCCAACCGGGACTAGAACCCGGTGTGCCGGCGCCGCAAGGCGGAGGATTAGCCTATTGAGCTACAGCGCCGGCCCTATTCATTTTATTTGAAAGGCAGAGATATACAGAAAGATCTTTCCTGGTCTAGGAGCCAGGAACTCTATCCTGGTCTCCCACATAGGTGGCAGGGATCCAAGCACTTGAGCCATCATCTGCCCCCCGCCCCCCTACACATTAGCAGGAAGCTGGATTGGAAGCGGAGCAGGCACTCAAACCCTGGCACCACAGTGTGGGGTGCAGGTATCCAGGCAGCTTCTCAACCACTGTGCTTAGTTCCCTCCCCTCACTGGCGCCTTTGACCAAGTGCGACCCAGGCCTGAACGTGGGATTCCTTATCTGAATTTACTAG
The DNA here is from genome assembly GCF_051225735.1 of Oryctolagus cuniculus. Lineage (NCBI taxonomy): Eukaryota > Metazoa > Chordata > Mammalia > Lagomorpha > Leporidae > Oryctolagus > Oryctolagus cuniculus. Next base: position 200,614,069 of record NC_142867.1, read on the forward strand.
TTTCCCTTCACAGCTTCAGACAGCTGCACACACTGACTCAGAGGAGGCAGCAGTTGGAAAGATGAAAAGCTCTTCAACGCTGTTTGAAATCTCTAAATCCCATGCGTGGAAAGACTCAGCCCTGGTACTGTAATTGCTTTTCTTAGCCCGCTTCTCAAGGGCAGGCTCCACGTGAGCTCTCGGGCTGGTTCCGTCTCCAATACTGGTGACTTTGCTTTAGAATTCAGACCCCTGACGATGGGAAGCTCGTTGAGCGAAATGCAGGCGGCTCCCTGCTGCCAACTCTGCTGAGGGCAGCCCTGCCTGGCTTGCTTCAGCAAGCCGAGGGAGACCCCTGGCCTCTTAGCAATGCTCCCCATGTGCTGGTCCCAGCCCTGGGCATGAATAAAAGCTGCCGACCCAGGGCCTCTCCCTCCTGACTCCTGGACAGTTTCTAAATGCTTAGCGGAGCAGCTGGCCATGAACCTGGCCCAGAGCTCAGCTGATATAATTGCATGAAATAGCTTCCAGGGCGGAAGCACTCGGAGAACATGCGTAAGGAGGGGAAGGAGCTGCAGGTGCAGAGCATGGAGAAGCGAGGCGTGCATGTGTGTGTGTGTGTGTGTGTGTGTGTGAGTGTGAATGTGTGACTTTCACCCTGCAAGGGGGTGGATATCTTCCTGTAGCCACAGCTTTGCTGCTCTGTGCTCGGTGTCCCTCCCCACTGGGTGGGCTGCGGGAGCAGTGCCACTCAAAATGCTGTCAGCACATCGGTAGCAGCCACATCACGTGGATGCTTGTTAAAAATACAAGTTACAAGGGCGGGCTTTTGGCACAGTGATTAAATCCCTGATTGGGCTGCCGCCACTCCCCCCATGTCAGAGTGCCAGACTCAGGTCCAGCTCCCCTGCTTCTGACCCGGATTCCTGCTAGTGTGGACCCTGGGAGGCAGTGGTGATATCTGGATGGAGTTTTGGGCTCTTTTCTGTGGCCTGGCCCAACCCTGGCTACTGTAGGCCTCTGGGGGAGTGAACTAGCATATGGAAGATTTGTCTCTGCTTTTCAAATAAAACGAAAATAAATGCATTTTTAAAAAAATGCCAATTATGGGCCTCAGCTTATACCTGCTGAATCAGAATCTTTGTGGGCTGGGGCCCTGAGGTCTGTGTGGTTCGAGTGCAGTCACTGCTTGCAGGTGACTGTAAAGTGTGTCTTCTTATCCTTTCATGTAACTTCACACAGTTGGGCCTTTGTAGTCACTGCCAGTTCCTCCAACTTCCAGGTCACCTTTGCGAACGCGAGTCTTCTGCCTTTCCCCGGAGCTCTCCCTCTCCCCTCCCGCGGGCCCATGGAAGCAGTCCTTTCCTTCTCCCTGCCTTCCGGCCTCCAGGTTGCAGGAGTTCCCTCCTTTATCTCCACTCTGACCCCATGGCCTCTAGATGCCTTTGCTTCCAGTTCCTTGTTGCTTTTTTCGGCCTTTACCTCCTTCAGTCTCTGAAACACAGCTCTTCTGATAGTGTCTAGCGAAAGGGTCCCCTCCTTTCCTCTCTAGTGATTGCTGGGTTTTCATTTTAAACAACTCCATTTTATCTCATCACACCTTCCCCTAAAGTGGGCTACTCTGGGGGCCAGCGCTGTGGCTCAGTGAGTTAAGTCTCTGCCTGCCATGCAGGCATCCCAAATGGGAGTGCAGGTTCAAGTCCCAGCTGCTTTGCTTTCAATCCAGCTCTCTGCTAACACACCTGGGAAGCAGCAGATGCTGGCTTAAATACTTGAGTTCCTGACACCTGTGAGGGAGACCAGGCTGTAGTTCCTGGCTCCTGGCTTCTGCCTGGCCCAGCACTGGCTATTGCAGCCACTGGGGGAGTGAGCCAGCAGAGAAAGTTTGTGAGTGTTTCCCTCTCTTTGTCACTCTTTCAAAGAATAATTTAAAAAATGAAATAAAAATAAAGTGAGTTACTCCCAAGCTTAGTTTGGGGTCACTGGGATTATGAAATTCTGTGATAAAGTTGCCAGTTTTGGTGGGGAACACACGAGCCTCTTCTGGCTACCAAGTGATAGGAGTGGGAGGTCCGTTAGAGTTATCTGTGGGTCTAACCAGGCCTACACTAGCTCAATTCAGCAGACACTGGCAACTACTCCCATACCAGGAATCGGATGTGGCGGAGGTGCTATGGATTAACTCCATGACCTACCATGACACAGATAAAAGAGAATAAGGCTCAGACATGGAGGAAAACCCCACACTGGCAGGTCCTTGTTACTCATGAGGCATGCTCTTTTTGTACATGGGAGACACTCAAGACGAATCTGTGTTAAATGAGATAAGCAGTTTTCAGACTTGCAAGGCTTTGTGTACGTGTGGCTGCTCCCCTAACCGCTGGGGCTTGGATTTCCACAGGTAGCTCTTCATGGTGCTCTCTGTTGCAGGGCTGTGCGCACCAAAGCCTCCACCCCAGGTTGTGTCCTCTCTGCTTCTGTGATAATGGATGGAGTTTTACCGGAAAATGAGGAGGACACACTTGGACTCAGGACAGAAGAGAACTTGTAAACATATTATTTGTCTTTGGGGAAATCTTAGTGCAAATTGCTCCGAAGAATGGAGACTCAGAAAAAGGACAGAGAAAAAGAGAAGGGGAGAGACAATCAAGTTTAGCAGCAAACAAATAATAGCCTAGATTGGATGGGTTTGTTTCCTTAATAAGCCAAATGATTCAAGGAGTCTCATTTGATTATTCGCAACCATATGGAAAATTAAATATAAAAAAATTTGTGGGTAGAATGTGCCTACCAGATCCTTGTCACTTGTCTCTGGGCTGGCGACTAATGGAGCTTCCTGAAGGGAGGCCACTCCCATAGCGTGACGAGAAGGGACTTTGGCCCAGGCCCGGCTTTGCCCGAATCTCTGTGTGTGATCTTCAGCAAGCCCCTACTCTTCTTGGGGCTACAGTTTCTTTGTCATAAAATGAATGGCTTAGATCAGGTCAGTGGCTTTAAATGCATGGTCCTAAAACCAGCAACACCAGCCCCATCTAGGAACTAGTTAGTGTGGGGAGCAACTCGGACTAGACTGTTACTGGAATTAAGACTTATTCTATGCATCTGCTCTCCCACAGTATGGCGCTGGGAGAGGAGTAAACAACTTCTACACAGCTGCCTCTCGCCAGTTTGACTGATGAGCTGCAGGAGCTGATACTGCTCCTGATTGGAGGAGAGCAGCATGCTCGGCGTGTGGGTAGCAGAGTTGGGATTGGTGGAAGAGGACTATAAAGGAGGAGAGAGACAACATGCACCAGGAACATCCAGATAACATCTGAGCAGCCCCAGAGAGAGCCAGCCGGCTGGCCGGCAGTGTGCCACTCCCCCACGGAAGTGGGGAAAGTGGCAGGGGGAGCCGCCCCTCCACGGAGGTGGAGGGGTCGGCAGCCAACCCGGGAAGGACCAGCAGCAAACCCGGGAAGGGCAGAGCAGACAAAAGAACAGCGCAGGGTCTAGTGTCGTTCCTCCGCGAATGGGGGAGCGACAGTTAGGAATGTAAGTTCTGCTACATCAGAAACTCTGGGCTGAGACCTAGAACCTGTGTTTTAGTAAGACCTCCGGATAATTCTGACGGCACCCACTGGACTAGTCATTATACATTTTTTAAAAAAAGTATTTATTTATAAAGCAGAGTTACAAAGAGAAGGGGAGACAGAGGGAGAAAGATCTTCCATCCACTGGTTTATCCCCTAAATGGCTGCATCAGCCAGGGCTGGGCCAGGCCAAAGCCAGGGGCCAGGAGCTTCTTCTGGGTCTGCCACATGGGTACAGGAGCCCAAAGACTTGGGTCATCCTCTGTTGCTTTCCCAGGTGCATTAGCAAGGAGTTAAGTGGGAAGTGGAGCAGCCAGGACTTGAACTGGCACCCATATGGGTTGCTGGTGCTGCAGGCCAGGGCTTAACGTGCTGGGACATAGCGCTGGCCCCTATTATACATTTCTACAATGAAGTATTTGAAGCACAGATAAGGCAGATATGGACAATGGAAGCAGATGTTGGCACTCTAGGCTACTAGAATGGGGGCTGTTCCATATGCAACAGATTGAGTCAGGCCCTCAATTCCAGTTGGTGTGCACACTACATGCACACCAGGGCACCAGCATTGCAAGGTCACCCACTGCCAAAACATTTGATAGCTGATGCATTCCAAAGGCCATTCAGGTAATCCTCATATGGAAAAGTAGAACGTTGTTGGGCCTCTTTATATTTAGTTTATGATTTAGTGCTTTAAAAAACATGGTAAAATCTTCAGGGCAGGGATGGGGACAGGGTGGATGCTACACAGTTTTTCAGAGTTCAGGGTATTTACTGTCTTGCCTTGCTTTCTCCTCTGCCTCTGTTTGCATGCAGTGAGTAAATGACTGCCCTGGTCTGCTTGGGCTGCTGCAGCATACCATCTACACGTGTGTATATTTTACCATCTACACGTGTGTATATTTTACCACCTACACATGTGTATATTTACTGTCTACACACATATATATTTAATCATCTACACGTGTGTATATTTTACCACCTACATGTATGTATATTTTACCGTCTACACATATGTATTTGTCTACACGTATGTATATTTGACCACCTACACATATGTATACTTTACCACCTACACATATGTATACTTCTGTATGTAGAGCAGGTACCACAGTCCGTGTGGCTTTTAAATGATAGAAATGGATTCCCCAGAGACCAGGGTGCCTGCATGGTTGGGTTCTGGGGAGAGCCCTCTTCTGCTCTGTGGGCTGCTGGTATGCTGCCGTGTCCTCCCGTGGCAGGAGAGGCCTCTGCTCGCTTCAGTCTCTGGTAAGGGCAGTAAGCCGACTCATGAGGGCACCACGCTTGTGACCTAAGCCCAGCCGAAACCTCTCCCTCCCATCCTAGTAACATCATGCCGGGGGCTAGGTTTCAACATACGGATTTTGGGAGGGCACAGCCATTCAGACCACAGCACTCAACATGCTTCATTGATTCTAACAAGTACTTTTTTTTTTAACCTGAGATTGGGATGTATCTTTTAAAAAAATTATTAGTATAAAGAGAACATATTTCATAGGTATGGTTCTAAGATGATAAGCATACTTTCCTTCCTCTCTCTCTTCCTCCCTCAATCCCCCTCTTTCCTTCATTTTTTCTATAATTTTTGCAGATATAATTTCAATATTTAATCATTATTAAATTATTATTAAATTCTGTAATCATTAAATTTTTTAATTTTTGCAGATATAATCCCAATATTTAATCAAATCAATTATTTAAGTTTAAATAATTGAATTAATTTTCAATAATTAATCACAGGCTTAATGTACCACCAACGTCAAGGTTCAACAAGTAAAAAATAGGAAGACCACAGTTCCACAGGAGTATAAACAAGGGCTTAGACCCGATGAGCTATGGTATATTCTTGGTGCTGTTGTGGTTCCTCAGAAGCTATTCTATGTCAGGTTTTCCCTCAGACCCCTTTCTGAAGCCTAAAACCCTCTCAGAACCCCTGTGTGCGGGATTAAAGTGATGAGCCGTGCACACTGTCGCTCCGGCACTCTGACAAACCCAGGCAGGTGTCCAGTTGGCTCCTTGTGTAGCTCACATGCTTCTAGTAACCCCTGCGCTGTTCAGTGCTGGGGACGAGCAGCTTGGCCATTTCTGAGCAATGATTAATGTTCTGGAAGATGATGTAGCAGGTGCCAGGCCTCACAACATACACCCTGACCTCAAGGAGCTCCTACTTAAGTGTATGTGACCCAAATGTCCGCGGTTACCAGGCTGTAATTACAGTGCTAAGTGCCATCATAGAGGCAACTGGCAACTCCAGAGGAAGGGAGGGGCTCAACCTGTCTGGGTTTGCTGGGTGCGACGGCAGAGGAGGTGACGTTGCCCGGGCATTGGAGAAGAGCAGATGGCTGAGTGGAAAGGATAGCATGCTCCAAAGTGCTTAGGGCATGCTCATCACGTGTGTATCTCACACCTTAACAAATTGGCCTACAAAGTTGACAAAGGAAGATGCCTACAGCTCAGAGGGCCTGCTGCATTTGGGAAATGACCCACAAATCTCCGTGGCCAGCAAAGAGGGTGCATGTGTGAGTGATGAGAGATGAGGCAACAGGGCTGGGTTGTGGTCAGGTGGTGCAGTTTGGCATCTCGAATTATGTGTAAGAGACCAGAAATTTAGGGGAGAGAGTTCACTGGGAAACAGAGATTTGGAAGTGGGCAGGATATACAGGGGAGCTGCAGGATTTGTTGTTATCACCCAGAAACAATTAGGGCCTTTTAGCACTCAAGGTAACTAATTTCCTTGGCAACCAGGGCCAAAAGAAATGTGTGATGAGTTAGCTCTGATTAACTGATAAAGGGAAGCGTGTCCTTTTTGTCAAAAGAGACAGTTATTTTCTTAGCACTAAACTCTAAGGATTTTCTAATGTGCATCTTGATATCTGGGCTACCAAACGACACAGATTAATAATTTCACAACTGACATTTCTTTATATAAAGTCTTGAGTAAAAATTAGGATCACAATATTAATAATTTTTTTCTGCCAGTGAGAGCAATATGTGTTCATTACAATATAGAGGCTGGTCATAAGAAAACAAAGTTGCTCAGCGTTCCAGTATCCAGTGTTTTGTATACAGGGATCGGCTATACAGCAGGAACAATAATGGGATTGTTTCATGTATGTATTTGATCATGCTTTTTTAATAGAAACTGTTAGGAACATTTTCCCAGGTCATTAATTATTCTTCTAAAATACAGATTTGATTGTACCATTTAATGGATATACCGTAATTTAACAGAATCCTAGTGTTGAGCCTGTATTCACTTTTCTAATGTTCTGTTCAGAACATTGATGAACTTCCTTGTAAACAAATCACTGGGTCTATTCATGGTGTTTTCTGTGTGATTTAGAGCTCTTTGGGCTGTTCATGTCAAATAAAATCAAATTATTTTCAACAAAAAAAGGGATTTATTGTTGCACTGACTGCAGTACCCCGGAATACACTGGCAGCAGGCACGGCTGCATTCAAGAGCTCCAGCGATGTCGTCAAGTGCCATGCTTTTCTTCTTCTCCATCTCCGCTCCACTCTTCTGTGAAGGCTTCCTTCTCCGGCAGGCTCTCCTCTGCAGAGCAGGGAAGATGGCTACTGGCAGCTGCAAGCAGTTCCAAGGAAAAAGACAGCTTTTTTCCTGACAGCTCCAGCGAAAGTCTCAGGGAAACCCTGCTGGGCCCAGCCTGGGTCACCTGCTCTTCTGGGACTCCATCCTTAGGACTGGGGTAGTTAGCTACGCCCATGACATCTGCCCACCTGGCAGGTGGTGTTGTGGCAAGGGGCCTTCCCAAAACAGGAAAGACAGACCTATCCAGGGAAAGGAGTGTGGCAGTATCAACCTCCCTGCTACACTATTAGCCTGTGTTAGCCGGTCAAGGTAGAGTTCACTACCTATGGGGGGAAAAGTACTAGACCTGTAAAGGGAAACTAGTTAACATTATCTGTAACTGTACGCATGCGCGACCTGAGCACTCTCTGTAGTCCCTGTAGTGCATTGTAGCATTAGAACATCCACTGGGGGCCGGCGCCGCGGCTCAATAGGCTAATCCTCCGCCTAGCGGCGCCGGCACACCGGGTTCTAGTCCCGGTCGGGGCGCCGGATTCTGTCCCGGTTGCCCCTCTTCCAGGCCAGCTCTCTGCTGTGGCCCAGGAGTGCAGTGGAGGATGGCCCAAGTGCTTGGGAGACCAGGAGAAGCATCTGGCTCCTGGCTTCAGATCAGCGCAGTGCGCGGGCCGCAGCGCGCCGGCCGTGGCGGCCATTGGAGGGTGAACCAACGGCAAAAGGAAGACCTTTCTCTCTGCCTCTCACTGTCCACTCTGCCTGTCAAAAAAAAAAAAAAAAAAAAAAAAGGAACATCCAATTGGAATGCGCGCAGCCATAGAAGGGAGACAGAGGCTCTAAAAGGTGGAAAAGGAAATGCCCCTCTTTGTTCAGGGTTGGGCCAGGCTGAAACCAGGAGCCAGGAGCTTCGTCTGGGTCTCCCCATTTTCTGCTGGTTCCCAGGCCATCAGCAGGGAGCTGGATCGGAAGTGGAGCAGCCGGGTCTCCAGCACTGCCGGCAGCAGCTTTACTGCTCTGCCACAGAATGTTTTTTTACATTGTCTCCCTGCTTTTCACCTCCATCATTCCCCAGACTTCACTGTGGGGTTTTTTGTTCAGTTGGTAGCCAGTGTTTACACTGTAATGACAACGACAACTTCCTTCACTGCTGGCTAGATATCCCTCATTCCTCCCTCTTGTACAACACTTACCTTTTCTTGGGACTAGTTTCCTTCAATTGTTTTGTTCTATTTTCTCTGTATTTTTTGTTTCTCTAAATGTTGTAAAATGTCTATCATGTACCTGTCACTATTTTATTTTATTTTTAAAAGATTTATTTATTTGAAAGAGTTACAGAGAGCGGTAGAGACACACAGAAAGAGGTCTTCCATCCACTGGTTCATTCCCCAAATGGCTGCAATGGCCAGAGCTGAGGCAATCTGAAGTCAGGAGCCAGGAGTCAGGAGCTTCTTCCAGGTCTCCCTAGCAGGTACAGGGGCCCCAAGACTTGGGCCATCTTCTATTGCTTTCCCGGGCCATAGCAGAGAGCTGGATTGGAAGCAGAGCAGCCGGGACTAGAACTGGAGCCCATATGGGAGGCCAACACTGCAGGCAGCGACTTTACCTGCTTTGCCACAGTGCCGGTCCCCACTATTTTATTTTTAGCATTCTTATTTATTTTTGTAAGTTGACACAGTAAATGTACGTGTGTATGGACTAGGGACGTTTCAATACATATATCCAATGTGTAACCATCAGATCCAGGTAATTGGATACCTGGATACCTATGACCTTAGATACCTATCATTTCTTTGTGTTGGGAACATTCAAAATCCAAGAAGTTATTTTGAAATATTCAATTGATTGTTGTCAACCATAGTTATCCTAGAGTGTGTTGAACATTAGAAGTTACTCCTGTATCCTACTGCACCCCCTACTCATTAGCCATCCCCTTTGCGTCCCTCCCTCCCTCAGCCCTTCCTATAGCCACTAACACAGTCTCTACTCCTTGGAGATCAACTTTTCTGGATTCCACATTTAAATGAGAACATGCAGGATTTGTTGTTTCAAACAACAGAATTTCGCTTTTTGGGGGGCCCGATAACATTCCATTGTGTACAAACACCACATTTTCTTGGTCCGTTCATCAAGCAATGGACATCTAGGCTGATTCCATATCTTGGCTCTTGTGATTAGTGTTGCAATCAACCTGTGACTGCTGATGTCTCTTTGACATATCGGTTTCAATTCCTTTGGATATATACCCAGTGGTGGGATTGCTGAATTGTGTGGTCGTTCTCTTTCTAGCTTTTTTAGGAAGCTGATACTGTTTTTTAGCTATCAAATTTTAGCTCAAGCAAACCGATTATCATTTTCTCCCATGCAAACTTCCTTCTCCTGGTCTTTGTTCTTCCTGTGCAAATCTGGACCGGCTGTTCTCTAACCTTGCTTCAAGGCTTTTGTCCTGGCTCTTTCTGCTTCCCACCAGCTCTGTTCTGTTTTGGCCCTTCTGTTTTCTGAAACTCAGCTCTCTTTCCTTTCTGATTAACTCTCAATATTTTTTTTTTTTTTTGAGAGGCTCTTCTGGTTGCTTCCTAAGACAGGATGCACAGAAGGTCAAATTTTGGAGATTTTTGAAGTATGAAAATATCTTTATTTTTGTCCTCCACTTGGCTAATCATTTGACTGACCAGGACATTTAAGTAGAAAATCCCATTAGAATTCTGCAAACATTGACCCTTTGTCTTTGGACTCATTCTCGTTCTTTAACTGTTAAAATTTACAGTGTGATAGTGGAGAAATTACAACTCACCTGATTGGTGTTTTTTAAATGAAAACATAATCTATTGGCTATTGCTTGTGGGTAGTCTTTGTTTTTAATTTATATTAGCCTTGAAGAAACGACCAGAATGTCTTTAGGAATCCTCTAAAGAGAAACCACTCTACAAACCATTTATGTCTCCAAGAGAAACAGGTGGAGGTTTATACTAGCTGGCAATTGGCCACTTCATTCTCCCACTTTTTGGAAGTGGTTGATTTTTTTTTTCATTTCACAACTAAGGTCAATTTGCCTACAGTAAACTTCACCCTTTTTTGTATACAATTCTGAGTTTTGATAAACATGCAGTTGCGTGACTGCCACCACCATGATACAGAACAGCCCCTGCAGCCCCAAATTTCCTTCCTGCCCGGTTTCAATCATCCCCTCCCCTGTCCCCTACTGATCTGCTTTCTGTCCCTACTCCTTTGCTTTTGTAAGAATGTCAGAATACATGGAGTCCTAGCATGTGAAGCTTTTGAGCCTGCCTTCTTTCACTTGGCATAATGGTTTTGAAATTCATCAACACATTCGCATCTACCAGGAATTTCTTGCTTTCCATTGCTGAATTACATTCAATTATTTGGATGATTGTTTATCCATCCCCCAATTAGGGGACATTTGAGTTGCTTGTAGTTTTAGACAAATATGAATAAAGTCCTTCAAACATCTGTGAACAGATTCTTGTATGAACACAGATTTTCTTTGTTTAGTTTTTGTTGTTAACAACAATGGTACATTTTTATGGGCTACAGTATACCTGTATACATTGCATACTCATCAAAACAAGTAATTAACACTTCCCCTTCTTTGACATTACTTTGTGATTGAAGCCTTAGAGTTTCTTTCTTCTATGTTCATATAAATATAGATTAGGTTATTGTGAAGTATAGTCTCACTAATCCTCTGTAACACTAGGAACTTCTTTTGATCTAACTCTGATTTGATACCCATTATCCAAACTCCCTCCACGCCACCCCAGCCCCCTAGTCTCTAGTAATCACTACTCTGTGTCCATATTGAGCTGTACCCCAAACTTAAAAAATCTCCTACATGTGAGGGAGGATATGCGCTATTTGTCTTTCTGTATCTTGCTTATTTCACTTAAGATAATGTCTTCCAGGTCTATCTATTTTGCTGCAAATGACAGGATTTCGTTCTTTTTAATGGCTGAATAGTATTCTATTGGATATGTACCACATTGTCTTTATCCATTCATCTGAGAATAGACACCTTGGTTGATTCCATATCTGCCTTGGCTCTTGTGAACAGTACTGCAATAAACATGGTGGAGCACCCATCTTTTCAACACAATGACTTCATGTCTTATGCATATAAATCCACTAGTGAGACTTCTGGATCATAAAGCAGTTCTATTTATAGTCTTCAAAGAAATCCCCATCTTATTTTCCACAGCGGCTGCACTAATTTACATTCCCACCAACAGTGTGTAAGAGTTCCCTTTCCATCACATCCTGCGTTTGTTTGAATGTGGGTTATGTGTGGAATCGCTGGGTGGCATGATAAGTATATTTTCAACTTTATTTATTTGAGAGACAGAGAGCTTCCATCTCCTCTCTGGTTCACTCCCCAAATGCCTGCAGCATCTGAAGCTGGGCCAGGGCTGAAGTCTTGCACTAGGAACACAATCCACATCTCATACATGGATGGCAGGGATTCAACTACTGGAGCCGTAACTTGCTGCCTCCCAGGGTGCACATCAACACGAAGGTGGAATCAGGGGCAAAGGAATTTATCCCAGGTTCTTTGACACTGGATGTAGGCATCCCAACTGGTTTCTTAACCACCATGCCAAGCATCCAGCCCTATTTTCAACTTTTAAAGAAACTTTCAAACTGTTTCCTAAAATGAATGTACCATTTTGCATTCCCACCAGCAATGAGAGTAAGAGTTCCAGTTACTCTGTATTTTCACCAGCATGTGATTTGTCAATACTTATTCCTTTTTTTTTAAGATTTATTTATTTATTTGAAAGTCAGAGTTACACAGAGAGAGAAGGAGAGGCAGAGAGAGAGAGAGAGAGAGGCAGAGAGAGGCAGAGAGAGAGAGGTCTTCTATCCGAGGTTCACTCCTCAATTGGCCACAACGGTCGGAGCTATGCAGATCCGAAGCCAGGAGCCAGGAACTTCCTCTGGGTCTCCCACGTGGGCAGGGGCCCAAGGACTTGGGCCATCTTCTGCTGCCTTCCCAGGCCACAGCAGAGAGCTGGATCTGAAGTGGAGCAGCCAGGACTTGAACTGGTGCCTATATGGGATGCCGGCACTGCAGGCAGTGGCTTTACTGGCTACACCACAACACCAACCCCAGTACTTACACTTTTTTTTAAAGGGTTAAACACAGAGAGAAAGAGAGGCAGTGAGAGGGATTGAAAGAGAGGTCTTCCATCCGCTGGTTTACTCCTCAGTTGGCTGCAATGGGCGGAGTTGCGCCGATCCAAAGCCAGGACCCAGGAGCCTCCTCTGGGTCTTCAATGCAGGTGCAGGGGCCCAAGGACTTGGGCCATCTTCTATTGCTTTCCCAGGCCATAGCAGAGAGCTGGATGGGAAGTGGAGCAGCCGGGACTTGAACTGGTGCCCATATGGGATGCCAGCACTGCAGGCAGTGGCCTTACCCACTATGCCACAGCGCCGGCCCCCCAGTACTTATTCTTTTTAAAAAAAAAACTTAGTTATTCTAATAGATATGTTGTGATACCTCTCAATGGCTTAAAATTCTAGTTCTCTTACAGCTCATGGTTTGAGCCTCTTTTCATGTGCTTATTCACTTCCCATATATCTTCTCTGATGAGGTTCAAATCATTTGGCCATATTAAAAAATGGGTTGATTTCTTATTTATTGAGTTTGAAGGGATCTCTGTGTATTCTGGATGTAAGTCCTTTATTAGATTTGTAATTTGCAAATATTTTCCCTCAGTCATGTGTGTGTTTTTATTCTCTTAGCAGTGTCTTTCAAAGACCAGATGCTCTTAATTTTAATGTAGTCCAATTATCAAGTTTTCTTTTGTGGATTATGCTTTCAGCGCTATGTCTAAAAACTCTTTGCCTAACCTAAGTTTGCAAGGTCCTCTCTGTTTTCTTTTACAGTTTTATAGTCAAGTTTTATATTTAGAACTATGCTGTACTTTTAATTAATTTTGTGCTTGTATATGGTACAAGGTATGGACTAAGGTTCTTTTTTTTGGCAATGGCTTTTTTTTTTTTGCAATTGTTCTAGTACCATTTGATGGAAAGAACTTTTTTTCTCCATTGAATCGCCTTTGCATGTTTGTGGAAAGTCAACTGACCGTGTGTGTGTGTGTGTGTGTGACTCTATTCTGTTCCATTAATCTAAGTACCTGATCTTTCTCCAACACTATGCTTCTTGATTACTTCAATCTTACAAGAAGTCTGGAAAGCAGCTAGCATGAGTTCTCCAGCTTTTTTTCTTTTTTAAATTATTTTAATGGTCACATTCCTTTGCCTTTCTATGTACATTTTAGAATCAACTTGATTGGCATTGCATTGAGTCTATATATCTGGAGAGATTTGACATTTTAACAACATGGAGTCTTCTAATCATGAACATGGTTAATTTTCCACTTATTTGAATCTCATTTCTTTTCTAAAGGATTTATCTATTTTATTTGAAAGGCAGAGTTGTAGAGAGGCGGGGCGGGGGAGAGGTGTAGAGAGAGAGGTCTTCCATCCGCTGGTTCAATTCCCAAATAGCTGCTGCAACAGCTGGAGCTGAGCCAATCCAAAACCAGGAGCCAGGGGCTTCTTCAGGGTCTCCCTTGTGGGTGCAGGAGCCCAAAGACTTGGACTATCTCCATTGCTTTCCCAGGCCATAGCAGAGAGATAGATCAGAAGAGGAGTAGCTGGGGCTCGAACTAGCACCTATATGGGATGCCAGCACTGCAGATGGCGGCTTTACCCACTACACCACAGTGCTGGCCCCAAGTCTCCATTTCTTTCATCAGTGTTTTATGGTTGTCAGCAATCAGAACTTGCCCATACTTTATAAGATTTAACCCTATGTATTATACTTTTGGCACCATTGTATTTATTTTTATTTGAATTTCCAGTTTTTTATGGCTTAATGTGTAGAAATAAGACGGATTTTATTAAAAGATTTATTATTTATTTATTTTTTTTTTAATTTTTTGACAGGCAGAGTGGACAGTGAGAGAGAGAGACAGAGAGAAAGGTCTTCCTTTTGCCGTTGGTTCACCCTCCAATGGCCGCCGCGGCTGGTGCGCTGCGGCAGGCACACCGTGCTGATCCGATGGCAGGAGCCAGGTACTTATCCTGGTCTCCCATGGGGTGCAGGGCCCAAGCACTTGGGCCATCCTCCACTGCACTCCCTGGCCACAGCAGAGAGCTGGCCTGGAAGAGGGGCAACTGGGACAGAATCTGGCGCCCCGACAGGGACTAGAATCCGGTGTGCTGGTGCCACAAGGCGGAGGATTAGCCTAGTGAGCCACGGCGCCGGCCAAGATTTATTATTTATTTGAGAGGCAGAACTACAGTCAGAGAGAAGGAGAGATAGAGAAAAAAGTCTTCCATCTGCTGGTTCACTCTTCAAATGCTTGCAACGGCTGGAGCTGGGCCGATCCAAAACCAGGAGCCAGGAGTTTTTTCTCAGTCTCCCACACAGGTGCAGGGGCCCAAGCACTTGGGCCATCTTCTACTGCTTTCCCATGTCATAGCAGAGAACTGGAACAGAAGTGGAGCAGCCAGGATTCAAACTGGTGTCCATATGGGATGCCAGTGCTGGCCCCAAGACTGATTTTTAAGTAGTGATTTTGCACCCAGCGACTGCACTTAAAACACACATTTACTAGTGCTAGTAGCTTTGCTTGTAGAGTCTGTGAGGCTTCTGGGTGGACAATCATGACATTTACAAAGTCGATTTTAATTCTTCTTTTCCAATATGTCTGCTGTTTCCATTGTACCCTCTGTCCCCTTTCCTGCCTTATTTCACTGGCTGGGACCTCCAGCACGATGTGGAATCCAGGTGGTGGGAACACACCTGCTCATGTCCTTGATCTTGATGAGGAAAGCATTCTTTCTTTCACTGCTAAACATGATGTGTTAGCAGTTGGATTTTTGTAGGTGACCTTTATTCAATTGAGAAATTTCTCTTCTATTTTTAGCTTGCTGAGGTTTTTTTTTTTTTTTTTTTTTTTTTTTTGGTAAAAATCATGAATGGGTATTAAATGTCATTGCATACCTTTAATGCATCTGTTTAGGTTTTTCTTTCATAGTTTGTTGAGATGATAAATGACATTTATTGGTTTTGCACCAGCCTTGCACACCCATGACACACCTGACTGGGTCAGGATGGTTGTGTGTGTTACCCAGAGCTGTGTGCAGCGTTCACTTCCTTTCATTCTCTTCCCCACACGGGGCTCAGCTTGAGTGACCCCAGGTTGCTCTACTTCAGGCTCCCCTGCACTCAGCCGTCGTTTCTATGTCCGGAACTGAGCTTTGTTCTGGCTCCTGGAAGCGGGAGAGCACATCCATCCCTCATCCATCCCCATCAGGGGCTCCCGTGAGGCCAGGCCCAGCCTGCTTTTAAGGAGATAGGAGCGAGGGTGAGTCTTTTTCATTCATCCACAGTCTCATTGTGAATTATTTATCCGTGTTTTATTGGATAGTTATCTGCTTATGATTTATAGGAGCTCTTTATTTATTAAACCGTGTTTCTGTGAATTTATTTCTGTGGAGTGTCAAAATACCGTAGACGTGGAGTGTAGCCTTCCGATGACCTGAACTGATTCAGGGGCGAGCTTAGAGAACCTAGACATGAACATTTAGCAATCTCCGCATTTCTTTCATTTTCAAATATACTTTGCTGCAAACAGGCCCTGGGCAGGAACTAGACAGCGAGCAATCCTAGATTAAGAGCTCCATTAGCATCATAAATCCAGTGATTTTTCACCAGAAAAATAATTCATTACCCAGGAAGTCCACAGAACACTTCTTCACTCCTACCTCCTTTCCACTCCCATTCTAATGCCCTGGATTGAAGTCTGACCTTGAAGTTGTTTGTGGAGGAAAGAATGATTCCTTGTCTTCTTCCATCCAGGCTGGGTTTGAAGGAAAAAGGGCTGACCTGGGAGAACCTTGGGCTCTGGTTCCTAAAACAAGTTTCAGGATGCAGAAGGATGAACTGAACCAGGGGCCCGAGGCTGCATTCGGGAAGGTGACATCAGTGTGCAGGTGACATCAGTGTGCAGAGGTGGCCGGCAGGAACGGGGCTGAGAAGTGAAGAACAGCTCAAGTCAGAGGTGGGCAGGGCCAGAACAGGACTGGGATCAGCTAAGAGGCAGCTGGTGGTGGTGGGGAGAGGAGCTCAGCCTTCCCAAGCTTCTGTTGTTGCCCAGGGGCTCTTCTCTTAAGTCCTGGTCCTGGCACTAAGCCCTCCTCTCTTCGCTAGGCTTTGAATCACTGAGGACGGTTGGGTAACTCCAGAAATGGGGGCTCGTTGAGTGCTGGTTAAAGACTGGATCCCTCTTTGAGGCAGAGGGAGGCTTGCAGCTCAGTAGCCCCGCTTGCTGGAGAGGAGACTAGCCCAAACCCCAGCGCTGTGCTTGGTCACCTGGTCACCGAGACCCTTGGGGCATGTGGCATTGCCTGGAAGTCGTGGAAAGACGATAGCCTGCAGTGAATGCAGCCGGAGACTTTGGATTAGGTTCAGCTACGTGGAACAGAAAATCCAAAACACTGGTGGTGTTAACACGTCGTAGATGAATTTTCTGTAATGTGTTTCTCAAAGTGAACTCACCCATGTGACCAGCAACCAGACAAAACCCAAAATACTGCGCCAGAGCCCTCTCATGCCTCCTCCTGCGCACCTGCCCCAGAGACCATGGTGGGAGCTACTCTCTTCACTCTGACACTGATTAGTCTTGTCTGATTAGAACTTTGTTAAATGAAATACTCAACAGCATACCCTTTTTGTCTTGTTTTTGTTTCAACCTTTCACCTGTGAAGTCAAACACTGATATACAAAATAATATTTAGTTTAATGAGTTCTTATGAGGGTCATATAGAGCAAGTTCTTGTAGCTCAGATCAAGAACTAAAATTCTGGAGACAGGCATTTGGCACAGTGGTTAAGGTGCTGCTTGGGACGCTGCATCCCACAGGAGTGCCTGGGCTCAAGCTGTAGCTCCCCTTCTGATTCCAGTGTCCTGTAAATGTGCTCCCCCAGAGGCAGCATTTATGGCTCGAGTGCTTGGATCCCTGCAGCCCAAAAGAGAGCAGGATGGTGTTCCCAGCTCCCAGCTTCAGCTTGGCCCAGCCCTGACTGTTGCAAGCATTTGGGGAGCAAACCACTGTTCGGGAAGATCTCTGCCTGTCTCTCTTTCAAATACATTTTAAAAATCCATTAAATATTTTCTAAAAAACTCCACAAAACTCTGACAGCCAGATCGGGAGCCTCTGCCTGTGCTCTGTTGCCATCTCAGCTTCATTTCTGTAAAAGTAAGTGCACTTTGGATCCTGAAGCGGTCATTTCCTTCCAGTTTTATCACCCGACTGCATCCCCAGTCGCTGTCTCTTAAACTCAGCCATCCTAGGTGTGCTTGCAGTTTTCCTGCTGAAGAATCTAGACCGTTTGAGGACCTGTGGGACCTCCCCCAGCCTGGGCTTGCTGACTGCACACCCATGGTGCAGGTCAGCATATTCTCTTTTATCCGAGTTTCCTGCCGAGTCGACAGCTAGACCCAGAGCTTCCTGAGACTTGGCTCAGTCCCGTTAGCAAGCCCTAAGGGCCGTGGCGTTCTTCCGTCAGGGGTCTCCGGTGTGAGACCAGCAGCTGTGTGCGCTCAGCCTCAAGATCCTTTCCTGCGCTGCGGCTGCAGGAGCGTGATGTGCTGATTCTGTCATTTCTTTTCCCTTTATTCCTTGGAATCCGTTTGAAAAGGAGGTACTTTTGCTCCTCAGAGACACAGTCAGTGGGGTGCTGAGCCTCGCTTCGCCAGTCACAAGAGCTGATCATGCACATTTCTTCCCAACCCCATGCTCATTGCTGCTGCATCGGTGGCTTGAAATTAGCCACGATAGAAGTACTTACAACATGGAAATGGGCAAATGATGCAAACCAGGACTAACCCCACCCACCCACCACCAAGAGGCAGTTGCTAAACAGTCATTATCCCACAACTGGCCATAGTTAATGTAAGAAAACTTGGATAAATACTTGATTCCTCCTCTTCATTTTTTTTAAAAAAGATTTGTTTGAAAGTCAGACTTAGAGAAAGAGAGAGAGAGAGAGAGAGAGAGAGATCATCCGTCCACTGGTTCACTCCCCAAATGGCTGCAAAGGCCAGGGCTGGGCAGGCTGAAGCCAGGAGCCTGGAACTCCATCTGGATCTCCCACACAGGGGTGGCAGAGACCCAAGCACTTGGGCCATTTTCTGTTGCTTTCCCAAGTACATTAGCAGAGAGCTGGATTGGAAGTGGAGCAGCCAGGACTTGAACTCGTACCTTGATATGGGATTCCAGTATTGCAAGCAGCAGCTTAACCCGCTGTGCCACAACACTGGCCCCCCTTCCCCTTCATTTGCCATCTGTTAAGGTAATGGATTCGTTTGGTGTAGCGTCAAGTTGCGGCTTGGGATGTCATGTCAGAGTGGGCTCTCAGTTCAAGTCCCAGGTCCTCCCCTTCAGATCCAGCTCCCTGCTAATGCTCACCTTGGGAGGCAGCAGGTGATGGACTCAAGTGCTTGGTCCCTGCCAACCACGTGGGAGACCTGGGTTGAATTCCAGGCTCCTGGCTTCAGCCTGGCCCAGCCCTGGCTGCTGAGGACATTTGGGCGGTGAGCCAGCAGGTGGAAGAGCTGTGTCTCTCTGCCTAATAATAATAATAATAATAATGTCAGTAATGGCAAAAATTTTGGAAGAACTCAAATGTACTCCAACAGTGGATTGGATAAATATATTTTTTTAAGATTTAATTATTGGGGCTGCTTGCAGTGCCAGCATCCCATATGGTCGATGGTTTGAGTGCTAGCTGCTCCACTTATGATCCAGCTCTCTGCTATGGCCTGGGAAAGCAGTAGAAGATGGCCCAAGTCCTTGGGCTCCTGCACCCCTGAGGGAGACCCAGAATAAACTCCTGGCTCCTGGCTTTGAATCGGTACAGCTCCGGCTATTTTGGCCATCTGGGGAGTGAACCACCAGATGGAAGATTTCTCTCTCATTCTCTCTGCCTCTGCTTCTCCGTAACTCTACCTTTCAAATAAATAAATAAATAAAATCTAAAAAAAAAAGATTTAATTATTTATTTGAAAGGTAGAGTTACAGAGAGGCAGAGAGAGTGAAGTCTTCCATCTGCTGGTTGACTCCCCAAATGGTCTCAATATCCAGAGCTGCGCTGATCCAAAGTCAGGAACAAGGAGCTTCTCCCAGGTCTCCTATGCGGGTGCAGGGGCCCAAGGACTTGGACCATCTTCTACTGCTTTCCCAGTCCATTAGCAGGGAGCTGGATCAGAAGTGGAGTAGCAGGACACAAACCGGCACCCATATGGGATGCCGGCACTGCAGGTGGTGGCTTTACCCACTACACCACAGTGCCGGCCCCTACTTTTTTCTTTTTTAAAGATAATGAATTGGTTCTCTAGGATCCTCTAAATGTAAATTAGGTTTTAAAATGCTATTGTGGGCCGGCGCCGCGGCTCACTAGGCTAATCCTCCGCCTAGCGGCGCCGGCACACCGGGTTCTAGTCCCGGTCGGGGCGCCGGATTCTGTCCCGGTTGCCCCTCTTCCAGGCCAGCCCTCTGCTGTGGCCCGGGAGTGCAGTGGAGGATGGCCCAGGTGCTTGGGTCCTGCACCCCATGGGAGACCAGGAAAAGCACCTGGCTCCTGGCTCCTGCCACCGGATCGGCGCAGTGCGCCGGCCGCGGCAGCCATTGGAGGGTGAACCAACGGCAAAAGGAAGACCTTTCTCTCTGTCTCTCTCTCTCACTGTCCACTCTGCCTGTCAAAAAAATTAAAAAAAAAAAATGCTATTGTGAACCCATGGATTTAAGTACATTGGATGAATTTCATCTCAGGTCTCTTAGTGTCTTTCTTGAGGCCCGGATTGCCCCTACTTTGGCCAAGTGTGGCCGAGACAGCTGAGATCAGCACCACTTGGACTTGGGATTCACTTAGGTTTGTAGCCACCATCTTACCATTCATCTTCCCTTTGTCTCATGTGTTTTATGTCTTTTCTTTCTTCTCTCACTTTGGAATATTCAACCTTTTTTTTTTTTTAAAGATTTATTCATTTTACTTGAAAGTCAGAGTTATACAGAGAGAGAAGTAGAGGCAGAGAGAGAGGTCTTCCATCCACTGGTTCACTCCCCAGTTTGCTGCAACAGCTGGAGTTGAGCCGATCTGAAGCCAGGAGCCAGGAAATTCTTCTGGGTCTCCCATGTGGGTGCAGGGGTCCAAGGACTTGGACCATCTTTTATTGCTCTCCCAGGCCATAGCAGAGATCTGGATCAGAAGTGGAGCAGCCAGGACTCGAACTGGCTCCTATATGGAATGCGGGCACTCAGGCGGAGACTTTACCCGCTATGCCACAGCGCTGGCCCCACTTTTTTTTTTTTTTGACAGGCAGAGTGGACAGTGAGAGAGAGAGACAGAGAGAAAGGTCTTCCTTTTGCCGTTGGTTCACCCTCCAATGGCCGCCGCGGCTGGCGCGCTGCGGCCAGCGCACCGCGCTGATCCAATGGCAGGAGCCAGGAGCCAGGTGCTTTTCCTGGTCTCCCATGGGGTGCAGGGCCCAAGCACCTGGGCCATCCTCCACTGCACTCCCTGGCCACAGCAGAGAGCTGGCCTGGAAGAGGGGCAACCGGGACAGAATCCGGCGCCCCAACCGGGACTAGAACCTGGTGTGCCGGCGCCGCAAGGCGGAGGATTAGCCTAGTGAGCCACGGCGCCGGCTCACTTTTTTTTTTTTTAATAAATCTATTTATTTATTTATTTGAGAGGTAGAGTTACAGAGAGAGAAAGGGAGAGACAGAGAGGTCTTCCATCCTCTGGTTCACCCCCGAAATGGCAGTAATGGCTGGAGCTGCACCAATCCAAAGCCAGGAGCCATGAGATTCCTCTGGGTTTTCCACATGGGTGCAGGGGCCCAAGGAATTGGGCCATCTTCTACTGCTTTCCCAGGCCATAGCAGAGAGCTGGATTGGAAGAAGAGCAGCCGGGACTCGAACTGGCTCCCATCTGGGATGCTGATAACACAGGTGGAGGCTTAGCCTACTCTATGCTGCAGCTCCAGCCTCTGGACTAACAAACTTTTAAAAATTATTCATTTTTCCTCTTGAACTAACTTCTTAGTTAAGGTTCTTTTCCTATCATTTTAGTGGCTACTTTAGAGATTACAAAATTTATACATGGCTACCTATACACCCAGACTTCTGTTCCATAGTCTTCATAATGGGTTTCTATCTTCTAGTCTCTTCATGTCTCATGTGGTAGCTAGAGCTCCAGCTATCACATCTAAATTCCAGGCAACAGGCAGGAGTAGGGGGAAGTATAGAGAGGTGTTCCTTTAAAGAGCTTTCTTGGGAATTCCTTTGCAACTTTTTAATGGCCTCCTTTATTAGCTGTATAGGCCAGGAGGTGCAAATTTTTAACTGGGCACAGCACCCAGGGCTCTGTCACTAAGGAAGAAGTACAGAATGAATCCTAAATAAAATAAAAATATTTTCATCTCTTTGCCTTCATAGTAATTGCAAGCCTAATAAGCAATGTTTTTCTTAATGAAAATTCTGTATCACTAAACATATTTTTATGTTATGAAGAAAATCTAATGTTGAAAGCTAATAGAAAAGCAAACAATTGAACCCAGCTATGCATCTGCCTTAAGAAGAAATAGCATCTTATCCCTTTTTACTGCATACTCTGTAATGATCTGAACTTTGTTATCAAAACAATTTTGAGGCTAAGGGTGGGCATTTGGCACAGTGGCTTAAGCTGTCACCTGGGACACCTGCACACCGTATCTAAGTGCCTAAGTTGAGTCCTGGCTACTCTGCTTCCTGCTAATGCGTGTGCTGGTGGGCAGCAATGATGCCCCAGGTACTTGTGTCCCTGCCACCCACTTGGGAGACCTAGATTGAGTTCCAGGCTCCCGCCATCAGCCTGGACCAGCCCCCGGCTGTTGAGGGCATTTGGGGAGTGAACCAGTAGCTGGCAGATCTCTGTCTTTCTCACTCTACCTCTCTGACTTTCAAATAAAATGAAAAATAAGTACATGAAACATTAAAGATTTTTGAGGAGGTTTTCTGAATGATTTGGACAAAGATTGGCCGAGTAGATGGCTAGAATGTTTCAGGAATGAAGCAATAGTAGAGCAACACAGAAACCAATCTGTGGCCAGAACTGGGCCAGGCTGAAGCCGGGAGCTAGAAACTTCTTCTGGGTCGCCCTTGTATGTGTCAGGGGCCCAAGCACTCGAGCCATCTTCTCTGCTTTCCCCAGTCCATTAGCAGGGAGCTGGATCGGAAGTGGAGCAGCTGGGACAGGAACCGGCATCCGTGTGGCATGCCGGCACCGCAGGCAGCGGCTTTATCTGCTGTACCACTCCATCCGAGGCTGTGCTGCTTGAAAAACCTGATTAGAGTGCGCATTATCCTGAGAGCACTGGAGGGCCTGTGCCCTCTGACCTCTCACAGCACCTGCAGAGCTTCCCCAGCACCGTGCTGCTGCTGTGGCTCTGGGGCTCCCTTCAGCGGGGCTCACTGTGTACTGGGCCTGCTAGTGGACAATGACGTCACTGATGACCGTCCCGTGAGTTCACAGAATGTTTTCCCGGATGCAGAAAGTTTGTGGGTGGAAGGGATGAGAAGATAACCTGAGTTTCCATAAACTTTTCCGTGTCTCCTTGCGAGGCAGGCGGACAAGATAGAACCTATTATGTGTGAGAAGGAAACATTTGACATGCAGGTCAAACCCCCTTGATCTACAAATACAGAAACAGGCCCCAAGAGTTTGACTAACACTTCTAAAATCTCCGTGTTACCTAGAGGAAGAGCAGAGGCTGCAGAGATTTCCAGTCCCTAGGTTGGCTGTGGGTAAACTGAGGGACCCGGAACGGAAACGTTACAGAGAGAGCCCGCCGGGGTCGGCTTTCGTCTCCGGAGAACAAGTCGGCTCCCGTCACTCGCCCAGGTGAGGGTCTGCTCACCACAGCCCTGGATGGAGCTAACACGTGGTGAAATATTTTTAGATTGTTTCTCTGGGAGCTGTCCAGGGCCTGTCTTTT
Source organism: Oryctolagus cuniculus (assembly GCF_051225735.1). Classification (NCBI taxonomy): domain Eukaryota; kingdom Metazoa; phylum Chordata; class Mammalia; order Lagomorpha; family Leporidae; genus Oryctolagus; species Oryctolagus cuniculus. Next base: position 200,637,254 of record NC_142867.1, read on the forward strand.
CTGGACAACGTTAACATTGTATATTTCTTGAGCTTCAAATGATCTGGATGACTGTGTAAGGAAACCGGATGACTGCAGAATGAAGAACAAGTTATTGATTTCCAAGTTACAATGATGATGGGACAGAGATAGGATAAAAATCCTTCTTCCATCAATGAGGAATAGTGAGGTCATAGCTCATGTGGCTGCTACTTTCCTGGGTCGGCGCTGTAGGCCACTAGTGGCACTATCTTCTTCTGCTTCTTTTTAAAGAAAAAATTTATTTATTTTGAAAGCCAGAGTTAGAGAGAGAGCGCAAGCAAGAGATTGTCCATCTGCTGATGCACTCCCCAGGTGGCCTAACAGCTGGGACTTGGCCAGGCTAAAGCCAGGAGCCATCTGGGTCTCCCGCATGGGTGCAGGGGCCCAAGCACTTGGGCCATCTTCTGCTGCTTTTCTCAGGCCATGAGCAGGAAGCTGGACTGGAAGTGGAGGAGCTGGGATGCAAACTGGAGCCCACAGGGTGTTGCAGCCGTAGGCTTTGCTCCCTAAGCCACAGCGCTGGGCGCTGCTCTGCCTTCTCAAGGTCCCTGGGGCTGCAGTCCCAGCCCTGCGGTTCTGCCGTGCATTCTGATTGGTGGGAGACCTCTGCAGTCGCTCTCCCGCCACAGGCCTCTCTCTCAGTGGGAGCCACCATGACCCCCTCGCTCTTGCATTCTGTGTGTCTGCAGCGTTAGCACCACGTGGACACTGCCGAGGTCGGCCACACCTGGGCCTGCTGGAAGCACAGTTGGAGCTGCCGTGAGGGACTTCCTTGGAAGGCGGGGAGCAGAATCCCAAGGCAGCCCGAGGCTGCAAGCCTGTGCGTGCCCTAGGGTCCCCGAGACCACTGCGCCCTCCCAGGCCTCCTGGGCTAACCATGAGAGGGCAGCTTTGAAGCTTTCTGAGATACTGTTGGGCCTTTCCTGCTGGTCTTCCCACTAGTCTTTGGCTCCCTCATATCCAGGGTCGTCTCTTTGGCAAGTGAGGGCTGCACTACTACATCCTTTTTCTTCACTGAGTCTCTGGTCGGGCCAAGGCTTTCCCATATCTTTCCACCCTGTTTCATTTTCCCTCGAATCTCACCATGAACCTCGTGGAAAGCAGCCGGTAATAATCACGCAGCATCCTGGATGCATTGTTGTTCAGAAGTCTCCTAGGTCGTTTCTTTAAATGCAGCCTTCTGTGACACCCTGGGGCAGGGCCTGGCTCAGCCAAGTTCTTTTTCTCCGATTTCCATTCCCATGCGTCCCTTCCCCCAACCCCTTTGTCCCATGCTCTGCTTACAGCCAGGCCACGCTGGCCTCTTCCACCTGCTCCTCACTCTTCTAACACTGCCTGGGCTCCAGCTCCAAAGCTGCTTCCACACTGTTAGGTGTCACTATTGCAGCAACCCTACGCCTTGCTGGCAGTTTTCTGTCTCAATCTGTTTTCTGTTGCTGTCACAAAATTCCTGAGGTCTCTTCCATTAGGAAGAACAGAATTTCTTCTTTTTTCTTTAAGATTTATTTATTTATTTTTAAAAAGTTACAGAGAGCGATGGAGAGACAGAGATCTTCCATTTGTTGTCCCCCCCCCCCCCCGCAATAGCCATAATGGCCAGCACTGGGTCAGGCTGAAGCAAGGAGCTTTCTCCAAGGTCTCCCGCGTGCATGGAAGGGGTCTGAACACACGGACCATATTCTGATACTTTGTCCAGGTGCGCTATCAGGGAACAGCTGAGACACGAACCGGCACCCATGTGGGATGCTGGCACTACATCACAATACCATCTCCTAAGGGCAACTTCTAAGCTTGAGTTTAGAAACAGCAACCATTTCTGAACTGTTCACCACATCGGAATGAAGCTGTCCATTCCTTCTTCTGCCAGGCGAAGGGAGAAATCCAGGTCTCTGAGTCCGCTCCCTCCCAGCTCTGTTCCTGACCAGTGAGGCCCACGCTCGCAGAGGGAGTTCTTGATCCCAAGGGGAGCTCTTGTTGAAACACGTAGTCCAGGCTACCCTCTGGAGATTCTGCCCTCCCAGTTGGAGGCCCAGGACCACGGTTTGCTATCGTGCTAAGATGTCTGAGTGCATGCTCCTTTGCACCGTGGCTTATGCTCTCTGAAGCCGTGAGCAACTCACTTAAGACCCTCAGCTGGGGCAGGTGCTGTGGCGTAGTGGGTAAAGCCACCGCCTGCAGTGCCGGCATCCCTTATGGGTGCTGGTTTGAGTCCCAGCTGCTCCACTTCCAATCCAGCTCTCTGCTATGGCCTGGGATGACAGTAGAAGATGGCCCAAGTCCTTGGGCTCCTGCACGCATGTGGAGACCCGGAAGAAGCTCTGGCTCCTGGCTTTGGTGCAGTAGCTCTGTTGTGGCCTTCTGGGGAGTGAACCAGTGGAGGGAAAACTCTCTTCTGTAACTCTAACGTTCAAATAAATAAAATTTTTTAATAAAAAAATTAATTAAAAAAATTTTTAAAAAAGATCCTCAGCTTCCTTTTCCTTAAAATGAGGTATGTGTATAGGACCTACCTTTAGAGTTGCTTTAAAAATTAAATTGTGTGCATGGAGTCTAACAATGTGCTTAGCCCATGGTAACCATTAGCTATTATAATTTTGGTATTTGTTATTATTTTTATAACTCTGTCTGCAGGTATGTATAGTGAAATGTAATAACTCGATAGATCTTTCTGGTGTTTAATACATTTTAGGCTAGAAACAGAACAAGCAATTTTTTTTTGAAAGTCCGATATGCTTCCTACACATTGCAAAACAAGATGTCCTCGTTCTTGCTTACATTGCTAGTGAAAGCTATTTGGCAGTTAGGAAGGCTTTAATTGTCTTGTCTTCTACTATGGGAATAATTTTAAAATATGAATGATGGCATGAGAGCTGCTGTGCTTACTGATGAGTACAAAGATGACTGTAATCTGGTGCACATGTGACCAAGGCTGAAGGGACCTGGGAAGACTTCATGGAGGAAGTGGCTTTTAATTACACGGAGAGGAATGGGGTAGAGCACTCCAGGGGAAGGGGATTGCAATGTAAGGGCTTCGGGAAGAACCCCCGTCTGCCTTTCCTTGGAGGGCACAGTTCCCTTTATCACGTCTAGAGGAGGCCTTCTCTCCATCTGTTCCCACGGAAATTTACCTCCATGAGGAGTTTCACTGTGCCTCTGGAGTGCTGTGCTCAGAGGGGAGGAGAGGGAAGCAGAATAAACCACACAGGGAGTGCGCAAAGCGGAGCATCCGGGGGCTCAGGCCCAGCTCACCTGCTGTGGAAGCTGTCCTCCCAGAGCTCCAGTACAGAGTCCATGCTAACGGCAAGGCCCCGGGGCCGGGGGTGCTGCTGGGGTTTCCCTTCCAGGCTGGCAGAGGTGCTGGGGCCTGACTTTGCTGGAAGATGGCTGTGATAAAGAGCTCTGGGAACTGGGAAGGAGGAGATGGGGCAGAGACAGGGAATCAAGGGAGATTTCCTGGGAAATGCGGTCCTAGCTCTGGGCCTGCTAAGATGGGCGAGATGTAGGCCTGTGTGACAAAAGGGAGGGAGGCAGATTCTGAGTCGGGGTTGTGTGGGCCCCACCCAAGACAGCTGAGTGGCTTGGTCTGCCTGGAGCATGGTGTGCATCCCAGGGGCATCCAGGGGATCAGGAATGCCCGGCAGAGCTGTGTGGACAGCAGACCACGCATGGCAAGAGACCCAGGCAGCGTCTGCTCTGTTTACCGCTGCAGCCCCAGTGCCGGACACACTTAGGTGGTTCTGTCTGTCTGTCGGGTGAACCAATGAATGGCTGAATGAGTTCCTACAAGGTCTGGGAGCAGCCTGGTGAGAAGGGCGGCGGGGAGCCAGCCCGGGGTTGTTCTAGCTCTCCATCCGATGGTGATGGGGACCTGTATGGAGGCAGTGGCAGTGATGGGAAAGACGGAAGGGCCGGAAGTCACAGTTCAATGGTGGAGTTGACAGAATTCGGTCATTGGTTGCATGAGAAAAGGAAACGGGGGAGTTACGGATTTGGGGGGCCTAGATTTGGGCGGAGCTGGGGATACTACCACACTCCATGTGGTGGGCCTAGTTTTGCCCTTGTTGGTTTTAAAGCCAAGCACCAACACCTCTGCCCTGGCAGAAGCCCCGCCTTCCGAGCACTGCTCTTGGTGTCTGAGCTTAAGGTCCCAGGGGCAAAATACAACCTCCATGTGCCTCAGCAAAGACCAGGTCCTGGGAACATGGCGCTGCCTTAGTGCCCAAGTTCTCCCTTCCCTGGGTTTCGGATCTGCTTCCCAGCCACCGCCCTCCACTCCTTGCAGCTTTGTCTTGTGAGACCACGCAAAACAAACCTAATCTGTTTTGTGTCCTAGGGGCCTCCAGGGAGTTGGAGATAGCCATCCTCTTCCCTTATGCCTGATTTCCTCCCTCGGACTGAAATAAAATCTTCCTGTAACAGAGGAAGACATCCTGCAGCAGATTAAATCGCTTTTGTGGTGGTCGCTACAAGGCTGTCACTTGGCGTGCTTCCCCAGTGCATGTCCTCACGGAGCAAGGTTGCCAACTTCTCCGCAGCCCCCAGGAAGCTGCAGACCACAGGCGGAGAGTCCTGTGTTGGCCAGCCAGGTTCCCTTTGCTCTTTGGGTCCACATTTTGAAGTTGCAAGGCAGTCTGTAGGCAAACGAGAAGCGCTTACCGTCCACTATACAGATGGCACCACTGATAGGGGCCATGAAATGGGCTGAAGCATTCGCTTGCTTTCCTAGTGATGGGGAATGGCTGCAGCCAGCCAGCCAGCCGGCCGCAGGCTGGCTCCTCTAGGGGTTGCCAGCTGTGAAATCTCTTATCCCAGACTGGGGCTCAGTCTATGCCCGTGATGCAGAAATAACTTTCCCATCAGTGACTCACAGGGCATTAGAGCGTGGAATAAACCTCGGGGATACCCGGAGTGGGCCCCTTTGCGGATGAGTAAGTGACCATGGCTGCGTTCACTGGTGCTGTAGCGCCGTATCTGCTCTAACTGGCCACACAGAACAATAGGCCTTTCTTTTCTCTTCTCAAAACAATTGTGGGCCGTGCAAAAGAAACTTTGAGCCTTGGCTAAGAGCCTTCTGCCTCCAGCACCTCAGCCGGCCGTCCATGGGGGAGGGGTCTGTCCTCCAGCTCTCCAGGACCTGTTCCACTTCTCCAGAGGCTGAGACAGGAATAGGATGCAGGCATTCCAACGCCCAGCCCAGCGCTGGGCCTCTGCTCCTCTGTACCCCCTGGGCTGGTCGCCCCTGCACCCCCCGACACAATGAAAGAGAAAGGCTCCTACCTTGCATTTTCAAAACTGCCCAGCATTCTGTTACTGCAGAGAACACTTCACACACAGCATGATGATTCATCTTCTATAATGCTGATATTCCATACCGAGATCCTCTTGGGCTCAGTTAGCCTCATGGAAGATAACGGAGGGCGGCTGAAACCTGCGTTTTTAAATGCACAAGTAGCTGCTTAGACACCTTTTATTTCTCAGTGTTGTTACCAGAGAAAAACTATTGCTGGGAAAGGTGCTTTTATTTTATTTTAAAATATTTATTTTTATTTATTTGAAAGAGTTACAGAGAGAGGTAGAGACACAGAGGGAGAGAGGTCTTCCATCCACTGGTTCACTCCCCAGATGGCTGCTTCAGTTGGACCTGAGCTCGTCCAAAGTCAGGAGCCAGGAGCTTCTTCCGGGTTTCCAACATGGGTGCAGGGGCCCAAGGATTTGGGCCATCTTCTACTGCTTTTCCAGGCCAAAGCAGAGAGCTGGATTGGAAGTGGAGCAGCTAGGACTTGAACCGGCACCCATATGGGATGGTGGCACTGCAGGTGGCAGCTTTACCTACTATGCCACAGAGCCGGCCCCAAAGATGCTTTTAAAAGAGCACGAGATTAATTATCAAAATGTCACCTGATTAATATCATTCTTGACAGCAGTAGTATAAGAGTGCTTTAAAAAGTTCATGAGAAAAATGGAACTAAAAGATCAATTAATTTTGGTGCAAAAATTCTTGCTGTCCATGCACATAATAAGAATTCATAAAATATGAATTACAAGTATCAACAGGCAGGTACAAATGCACTTAGCTTCATGGGGAATCAAATAATCCAAGTAAAACTTTAAAGCAATGAGACATTTTGTATCTGTATAATTGGCAATGATTTTTTTAAATGATAATGCCTGGTTCGACACTGCATATCTCTCAATGCACAGTGAATTGGCTCATCCCTGCTGGCACACAGTTTAACAGTCTGTGTCGGCTGGCGCCGTGGCTCAATAGGCTAATCCTCCACCTTGCGGCGCCGGCACACCGGGTTCTAGTCCCGGTCAGGGCGCCGGATTCTGTCCCGGTTGCCCCTCTTCCAGGCCAGCTCTCTGCTGTGGCCAGGGAGTGCAGTGGAGGATGGCCCAGGTGCTTGGGCCCTGCACCCCATGGGAGACCAGGAAAAAGCACCTGGCTCCTGGCTCCTGCCATCGGATCAGCGTGGTGCGCCGGCTGCAGCGGCGGCCATTGGAGGGTGAACCAACGGCAAAGGAAGACCTTTCTCTCTCTGTCTCTCTCTCTCACTGTCCACTCTGCCTGTCAGAAAAAAAAAAAAAAAACAGTCTGTGTCAACAGCCCTTTAGCCCAGGAATTCCACATTGAGAAACTGACTCTAAAACATGATCAAGAAGGCAGATGTTGGCTTATATACAACGATGTTCACCATAGTGTTATTTAGGGAAGAATTGGACTAGAATATCTAAAAATAGGAGCATGGGTAACTATATTATGGTACATTCTTATGGAAGACCAGTTTGAAGGATTACAAATCCTGCTTTTGAAAAACAGTTAACAAGGGACAGTGGGACAGTGTTAGCTTATAATGTTCAAAAAGTTATATGTGATGTCACTCAATTTTGTAATAGGTAGGGACAGAAAGAGATGATGGCATATGGTAGGATCGCAGGTATCCCTCCCCAAAGCTTTCTGTATCTTACATGCTACATGCCATGGACATGTCTGACTTTTATAATAAGTATTGTGTTTGGGCCGGCGCCATGGCTCAATAGGCTAATCCTCCGCCTTGCGGCGCTGGCACACCGGGTTCTAGTCCCGGTCGGGGTGCCGGATTCTGTCCCGGTTGCCCCTCTTCCAGGCCAGATCTCTGCTGTGGCCAGGGAGTGCGGTGGAGGATGGCCCAGGTGCTTGGGCCCTGCACCCCATGGGAGACCAGGAGAAGCACCTGGCTCCTGGTTTTGGATCAGCACAATGTGCTGGCTGTGGCGGCCATTGGAGTGTGAACCAACGGCAAAAGGAAGACCTTTCTCTCTGTCTCTCTCTCTCTCTCTCTCACTGTCCACTCTGCCTGTCAAAAAAAAAAAAAAAAAGTATTGTGTTTGAAGAAGAAAGCTCAAGCAGGGGAGGTCAACTCCTGGCGGTGTCTGGAGCAGAGCAGCAGGTGGCAGAGGCCCCCACGAGCTACCTCGCCTCGCCTCCGTCGGTCAGAGAGGCGCCAGGACCTCCAGGGCGGGTGAGCACGTGTTCAGCTGCCCTAGGGGCCTTCTCAGGAGCACAGGCCCTCGCTAGCAGAGTGGAGACGCTTCATGAATGCGCCTTTTCCGGCGGGCATCCTGTGTTCTACACTGCCCCTCCTCCCAGCCCCTCGGAATCCAGATTCTGCTGCCGGAAGGAGGTGACAAAGCTCGGGATAGCCACTTCCCAGAAGAAGGGAGAACCTCTAGCTAGCCCTGCCACTGGTAGCTGAGCTCTCGGCTCTGGGCGATGGGCGGTTTTCCCAGAAGCCAGGGGAATCTGAGGAACCGGAGGTGAAGACCTGGGAGCAGAGGTAGAGAGCTTGGTCAGAGAAGTAAAGCTTAGCATCTTCATCTATCTCAAGAGAGTCTGCTAGGAGGTGGGTTGAGCCTGGTTTACCTGTGACCCTAATGGTTGAGTTGGATCAACAGGCAGAACCTGCAAATTTCAGTCCAATACTGCCTTCTATTATTTAAAAGAAGACCTATGTACTTGTTTGAAATGGAGAGAGGGAAGGAGGAGGGGAGAGAGAGAGAGAGAGAGCAAGAAAAAAAACCCCACAAGATTGAACTTACATCTGCTGGTTTACTCCCCGAATACCTGCAACAGCTAGGGCAGGGCCAGGCTGAAGGCAGGAGGCAGAAATTCCATCCAGGTCTCCTATACAGGTGGCAGCGGAGCTGGTGCTCCAGGGTGGGCTGTGGGCATCCCAGGAGATGGTTGAACCCACTGCATCGCAACACCTGCCCCACACTCTTCTATTTTTGAGCATATGTGTTTAGAATTTTTTTGTTGATTAGCTAATATTTGCATGTGATAAGATTTTCAAAATCTACTGAGGGATAAACAGTGAAAAGGAAGCTGCCTCCTATGTCTGTCCCCTAGCCATCAGTCCCCTGTCCCTGGAAAACAAGACCAGCATGTGTGTTTCTAGTATGTTTTCCCAGAAATAGCATATGGATACACAAGCATACATAAACACATTGTAAAGACTCCTGTACAATCATCTTTTTCAATTCAAATCCTTTCAAAATTATTCTCTATCACTTCATGTAGTGCTGCCAACCTCTTTCCCTTATTCTTCTTATTTTTATTTTAAAAAATTTTATTTGAGGGGCCAGCATTGTGGTATAATGGGTAAAGCTGCTGTCTGCAATGCCGGCAACCCGTATGGGCGCTGGTTCGTGTCTCAGCTGCTCCACTTCTGATCAGCCCCCTGCTGATGGCCTGGGAAAGCAGTGGAAGATGGCCCAAGTGCTTGGGCCCCTATACCCACTTGGGAGACCTGGAAGAAGCTTCTGGGTCACCTAGCCCCGGCTGTTGTGGCCATCTGGGAAGTAAACCAGCAGATGGAAAATCTCTGTCTCTCTTTCTCTGTAACTCTGACTTTTAAATAAATAAATTAATCTTTAAAAAATTTTTATTTGAGAGGCAGAGAGAGAGAGAGAGAGAGAGAGCGAGCTCATCCACTGGTTTACTCCCCACATGCCTGCCATGGAGGGTTGGGCTGGAGCAGGACTAGGAACCAGGATCGCAATCCAGGTCTCCCACACTGGTGGCAGAGATCCAATTACTTGAGCCATCACTGGTGCCTCCAAGTTCTGTGTTGGTGGGGAAGTGGAGTCAGGAGCAGATCTAGGGGTTGAACTTGACATTCCAATGTGGGCCACGAGGCATCTTCACTGAAAGTCTAGATGCCCAGCCCCCTTACTAAGTTCAACGACTATGTGGAGTCGCTTATGTGAGTATACTGTAAAATCCTCCTCTATTAGTCTCCAATCTTTTGCTGTCGTATAAAATGCCATAGCTTTGTGAATATCTTTGTACAAAGGGAGCGCATTCTGTAGAATTCATTGCTAGAAGTGGAATTGCTGGGTTAAAAGATCTTTTTCAATATTAAAACTTAAAGTATGTGAGGAGGCCCCTGGCTACGCTTGGTCCAGGTTCTTCTCTTGATGACAGGAAGGAATTCCAGGAGGAGACCTAGGTAAAGGTCAACAAAAAGAAAGCCTTGTTTACCAGCAAAGTGAAAGTACACACTCAGAAGGCGAGCTGGGGAACCCAGGAGAGAGAGCTGCCCTCGGCAAGGCTCTGGCCGTCCCCTCACATGATCTGGAGGCGTAGGGGTGGTGTCTGGAGCTAAGCTTTGCTGAACACTCAGAGGTTTGGGGCAGGACCTGAATACCACCCATTCCCTTGCCTTCCTTTGGAAACCCCGCAAGTGTCACGGTGTCAGGTGCGTGACGTGAGCCGGAGTGTCGGCCATGGTGAATGTAGTATAATGACCTAAAGGCCGCTGTGGGGACACAGCCTGCAGCCCTGTTAGATATTTCTTGCTTGCCTCGCCTCTAAATTGCAAAATTGTGGAAACTGGTTTCTGCGACACAGAGAGATGGGGGTGGGAAGGGGGTTCGGGCTGTGGCTATGGAAGCTCAGCGGCTGCTGCTGGTGCTGCTCCCTGCCTACACCAGTGCCACTGCTGTGCTCACCATCCAGACGGTACAAAGGTGTACGTGGAAAGTCTAGCTTTTATTCCTGTCCATCAACCTCCTAGTTTTCTGCCCCAAGTCAATCATTTGATATATATTCTTTTTAAGAAACTTATTTATTTATTTGAAAGAGAGAGGTAGACCGGGGGAGGGGGGGGGGAGATATTTTATCTGCTGGTTCACTCTCCAGATGACCATAACGGCCAGGGCTGGGCAAGGTGGAAGCCAGGAGCTTCTTCTGGGTCTCCCACATGGGTGGCAGGACCCAAACACTTGGGCCATCTTCTGCTGATTTTCCTAGGTCATTAGCAGGGAGCTGGATCTGAGATAGAATAACTGGAACATGAATTGGCACCTATATGCGATGCCAGTGTTGCAGGTGGCAGCTTAACCTGCTATGCCACAGCGCCAGCTCCCAAGAAACTTATTTCTCTGTTTGACAGGCATAGAGGTAGGTCGAAAGAGATCTAGAAATTAAAATAGGAAGGAAGGATCAACATAGGAAGCAGTCCACACAGCAGACTCCTAGAATGACTTTCGCAGTAAATAACACTCTGACCTCAGAATCAACCCATAAGGCTTCCTGGTCAGGCTGAAAGGCCTGCAAGAGCATCTCAGGCATGGAAAGACAAGACTCTGTGACCAAAAAAACATCCTCTACGGAGGATCTCTGCGAGACCTCAGAGGAAAGGAAGGGTCATCAAAGGAGACACCCTTCTCTGAAGGGAAAGGAGAACATCCTCTTTGCTTATGGCCGTGTCCAGATACTGGCAGAGTCTGTGGTCACAAGAGGCCTCCATAGCCCTGGCAGCTCACGACAAGAGCCTCGGATGATCACTGACATCATAAAAAAAGAGTGTGAATTGTTACAGGAACAACAGTAGTCACTGTGCACCTGCTCTCCAGGTAGGACCTCTGTCCCTATTGAATTGCAATATGAGAATCGACTGCAAATTCTCTCCCCAAACTGTACTCTATATGCTGTGTGTGGGCATGGGGACAAATTGTTGAAATCTATGATTAGCATAGAGTTGGTCCTCTGTATATGAAGTCATACTAAAAATGATCCATAATGAAGAAGGAGATGGGAGGTGGGATGGGAGCGGGGTGGGGGGCATGGGGGAAAGAACCACTGTATTCCTAAAGTTGTATCTATGTAACAATGCATTCATTAAATTAAAAAAAGAAAAAAAATTCTTGGTGCAAAAAAATGGAAAGGGAATTACATGTATGTTTTTTCTTAAAATATGAATCTTCCATGTACTTTTGAAAGACCTCATATCTTTCTATGCAAAAATTTGAGATTTAGAGAAGAAACCAGATTTTTTATGTGAATCACTGTATTTTGCATTTCATATATATCAATTCACTTTATTTTACTGATTCTGAAATATGAGTTATTTCCATTTTTTAGATGAAAAAAAATGAAAGTTCTGAGGTGAAAAAAGAAAGAGAGCTAGAGAGTTCTCATCTGCTGGGTCACTCCTGGGGCTGGGCAAGGGCTGAAGCTGGGAACTGGTGCTGAGAACTCAATCCAGGTCTCCTTTGTGGGTGCCAGGAGCTCAGTTACTTGGGTCATCACTGCTGCCTCCTAGGGTCAGGAAACTGGAATCGGGAGCTGGAACCATGTTTGAACCGAGGCACTCCGATACATGGTATAGGCATCTTAACCATTTGGCTAAGCACCTGCCCCTCTAAGTATTCTTTTTAAAAAAACCTATTTCCTCCCTTTTTTAAAAAAATCAGATGGTAGCACATTATTATTGAGATTCTATGGCTATTTTTTAAAAATAGCAATCTACCATAATAATTGTTCTCAATTAGTACTATCTGGATAACTTTATTTTCTATGGTAATATGGCATTCCATTAAGTGGATGCACCATAATTTACTTGTCCCTTAACAGTGGACATTTAGGTTGTTTAAAATGTTTTCCTATCAGTACGCATTGTAAAAAACTTCCCAGTTGGGCTGGATGTTTGGCCTAGCAGTGAGGACACAGCTTGGGATGTCTGCGTTCCATATCAGAGTGCCTAGATTTGAGTTCTGGCTCTGTTCCTGATTTCAGCTCCCTGCTTATGCAGATCCTGGGAGATAGCAGGTAATGGCTGAAATAACTGGGTCCCTGCCACCCACATGGGAGACCTGGACTGGGTTCCTAGCTTCTGGCTTTAGCCTGGTCCAGCACAGCTGTTTCAGACATGGGAGAAGTATCTGCTGGATGGGAACTCTCTAGCTCTCTCTCCTCCTCCTCCTCCTCTCTCCCTCCCTCTCTTCCCCTCTCCCTCCCTCTCCCCTTCTATCTCCATCTCTCAAAGAAATAAAATGAATGATGTTTTAGAAAGTTTTGTAGTTATTGCCAAATTGCATCACTTTACAGTCACACCAATGAGGCGTAAGATTTGCAACAGCACAGTGCACTATGGAACTTTGTGGCTTTTGCTGTTATGCCTTTATTTGCATTTTTGTGGATGGAATTGAGCAATACTATAGGTAATAGGGCCCTTTATAATTGCTTAACTATAAAATATCTATCTTTATTTTTTGCCCATTTTTCTAGTGGGTTGTTGGTCTTTTTATTATTGATTTTTGGAAACTTTATAATAATGGGGTTATCCCTTTGTCATCTGTATTACAAATATTTTCCTCAGTTTCCATTCATTTCTGAATATGTTTATAGTGAGTTTCTTTCTATGAAGAGTATTTATTTTTATTTAATCATATCAATCTTTCATGAAGGTTTATGACATTCCTCACACCAAGATTAAATTATTCCATATTAACTCCTAATGCTTTTCTTATACTTGGTCTTATTTAGAATTAAAGTGTAAGGTATAGGGGTAGGGTAAGGATCTAACTCTCATTTTTCTAAAGTGGTCATAGCATCTGTTTAAACTTCTTTCATATAGTCGTATACTCTTTTGAGCTTATGTTCTGAATTTGAATAGTAGACTTTCACATTATAAAGAAGACTTGATTCTCACAGAACTAATAATTGATTAAGTGATCAATTATCAGGAATTCCACAGAGTAGACTAACTAGGTAGGGCTCTTGGTCGATAGCATCAGAATTTGTTGAACCAATGTACGCAAAAAAAGAAAACCCACAACAACAATAATAAATACAACAACTTCCTACCATCTTGGGATCCTAGGGAGTTTTGGGGAAACAAAATGGAGCTGGCTCCATCAAGAGACTGAAGTGGAAATTTGAATGCTGTTAGGACACTTGGTGTCACCTCTGCTGGAAATCAGGTCCTGGATTGAACCAGATGATCTCCCCTAGCTGAGGAGACCCTGCAGATAATTCTATAGTTCTAAGCCTTAAGTCGTGAGCTCTCTGCTTTGCCAGGTGGTAATGGCAGGGGTGGGGAGACCAGGAGATGAAGGGGAGAAGGCAGGGCAGGTGTTGTGGGACCAGCAAGGCAGGGAGGGCCCTAGTCGTGGAGGAACTGGCAGCACCAAACCTGTAGCAGGTGCTGGCCTAGAGCTCCTTAAATTCTTTGCCAGTCTCTGTGTGCTGGAGAGCTGTAAAGGAAACAGGCTCTAGGGTCAAAAGATTTTATTTTCTTCAGAGCACTTACCACCATCTAAAATTCTTTTTTTTTTTTTTTTTTTTTTTTTGACAGGCAGAGTTAGAAAGAGAGAGAGAGAAAGGTCTTCCTTTTTCCGTTGGTTCACCCCCCAAATGGCCACTACGGCCGCTGCGCTGATCTGAAGCCAGGAGCCAGGTGCTTTCTCCTGGTCTCCCATGTGGGTGCAGGGACCCAAGCACTTGGGCCATCCTCCACTGCCTTCCTGGGCCACAGCAGAGAGCTGGACTGCAAGAGGAGCAACCGGGACAGATTCCGGCGCCCCAACCGGGACAAGAACCCGGGTGCCGGCGCCGAAGGCGGAGGATCAGCCTTAGTGAGCCGTGGCGCCGGCTCCGATCAGTTTAAGAGCAGTAAACTCAGCTGCTGGCCTCCTGGTCACACCAGCAGCTCCCATCTACCAAGCAAAGAACATTCTTAGTGCCCTCTGACCACTTGTGGACTGGTGTGCCCGTTACTCTTACTGGGGACTAACCCTCCCCTAAAGTGATATCCAGGAGCCACTTTATTCTGCTCACAGACGGGGGCTCAGTGGGTTGAACAGAGCACAGTGGGATGGTGTGGTTCTGCTCCACGGCACCCGGGGCTCCAGCCGGCGAGATCTGAGGCTGCCAGTGACTTGATGTCATTTGGAGGAAGCGGAAGCCGGCTCCTGCTGGCTGTAGAGCCAGCTGCACATGTCATTCAAACTGCCGTTCAGTGTGGTTCTGCTGGTAGCTTTAAACCTTGAAATCAGCCACTGTGGGAGTATTTACACCATGGAAGCTGGCAAACACTACCCATCAGGCTGTTTTGCTTTGTTCTGAGAGCCGGTTTGCCGGCACAGCGCTGATCTGGAGGTGCCTTCACTCACCGTTTTGCTGCTGGCTGGGAGCTTGGCTGAGCTGAAGGCTGGCGCCCACACGTGTGGCCTCTCCACACAGGCTCTCCACCAGGGCTGGCTTGCTCACCTCCCACGATGGTGGCTAGCTTCAGGATGTGAGCCTCCCCGGGACACCAGTCAGAAGCCGTCCTGCCTTTTATGACTTGCTCTTGGAAGCCACGTAGCATCCTCTGCCATGGTCAGGAGTCTACCCAGGCTCTAAGAGCCAGACAGAGAACGCGACACCCAGCTGGAGGCGTGTCAGAGTCACATTGTAAGGAGAGTGTGTGGGATAGGAAGCAGTGTAGCTGTTGTCTTTGGAGAAGACAGCGGAGCACAGGCCACAGACAGAGATCCCCTTCAGCTCCCCATACAGCTAGATCCTGGTGAATTTCCTACCACAGGGAATAAAAGAGTCTAGCCCACCATGGAGTCTCTTCCCTAACCTTGCGCTGACCTCTCCTTAATTGGTTGTGCCGCCTGGTACTGTTGGGATTGATCAGCTAAAATCTCTCCTTCCTCTGCTTATTGAGACATAATATTTGTACATATATATGGTGTACAGTCTGATGACCTGGACCTGCAGACAATGTGTAATGATCAAATCAGAGCAATTAGCATTTCTATTTCCTCAAATGTCAGTCATTTCTATGTGGGGGAAACTGTCATCTTTTCTAGTTGGTTTGAAACATATTAAATATATGAAATGTATCAGGGACTGTATGGACTATAGTTACCCTACTAGGCTCTAGAATGCCAGAACTGTTTCTTCCTGTGGTCTGTGTGCTGTCCCTTAATGCCCCTCTCCTAATCTCTTTCTGTCCCCCCTTCCCAGTCCCTAGTGACAACTATTCCGTTGGCCTCCTTTCTGTCCACTTTTCTGGCACTTCATAAAGCTCTCCTAAAATCGTGGAGAGACCAGGAAGTTTTCAGCAAAGTCATTTCATCTCTTCTGGCCTCAATTTACCCATCTGTAAAATGGGAGCTATATCACTTGCCCTCTGTGCTTTTTCAGAATTACCCTGAGGATCAAAGGACATGGCTGGATGTGAAGGTGCATTGAGATGACAATGGTCACCCCAGTCAAGAGTGAGCCACAGGCCGGCGCTGTGGCCCACTAGGTTAATCCTCCGTCTGCGGTGCTGGCACCCCGGGTTCTAGTCCCGGTTGGGGCGCCGGTTCTGTCCCAGTTGCTCCTCTTCCAGTCCAGCTCTCTGCTGTGGCCCAGGAAGGCAGTGGAGGATGGCCCAAGTGCTTGGGCACTGCACCCGCATGGGAGACCAGGAAAAAGCACCTGGCTCCTGGCTTTGGATCGGTGCATCGTGCCTGCCGTGGTGGCCATTTGGGGGGTGAACCAACGGAAGGAAGACCTTTTTCTCTGTCTCTCTCTCTCTGTCTAACTCTGCCGATCAAAAACAAACAAACAAACAAACAAACAAAACAAAACAAAAAGAGTGAGCCACAAAGGGGTCCAGCAGAGAAGAGAGCTCAGTGGTTGCTAGCATTTGAATGACACACAGCAGCCATGGACTTTTTATGGTTTATGGTTTTTTGGTTTTGTTTTTGAGAGGCAGAGAGACAGAGAGCTCCTCCGTGCTGGTTCACTCCCCAAATGCCTGCAATGCATAATGTGGGGCTGGGGCCAAAGTCAGTAGCCAGTAACTTTTTTTTAAAGATTTATCTTATTTATTTGCAAAACAGAGAGAGAGAGAGAGAGAGAGAGAGAGAGAGGTTTTCCATCCTCTGATTCACTCCACAAATAGCTGCAATGGCCAGGACAGGGCGAGGCCAAGCCAAAAGCTTCTTCCTGGTCTCCCATGTGGGTACAGGGGCCCAAGCACTTGAGCTATCCTCTACTGCTTTCCCAGGTACGTTAGCAGGGAGCTGGATGGGAAGTTGAGAAGCTGGGACTTGAACCAGCGCCCACATGGGATGCTGGCATTGCAGGTGGAGGCTTTACTGGCCCCCGGAGCCAGGAATTTAATACAGACCTCCCAAGTCTGTGGCAAGGACCCAGTCACTTAACCTATCGCTACTGCCTCCCCAGATCTGCATTAACAAAAAGATGGAATCAGGAGCCAGAGCTGGAGATTGAAGCCAGGCGCTCCATGGTGAAGTGTGGGCATCGCTGCTGGGCTGCAAGTCATGCTGATTCACCCTGATTCATGCTTTTTAACGAAAGGACTTGTGTTACAGGTAGTCCACGCCTCTGTGGCCCAGAGAACACTCTGACCATGCCAGGAAAGTGGCTGCCGCCTATCTGATGATAAAACTGCCCCCAAACTCTCAGGAACTGATCCCATTTTAGTAAATCATTTTCATATTAAGCATCTCTTGTTTTTGTATCATACTGTAGAGAAGGATCTGATCTTAGAGCCCTGCTGCGACCCCGCAGGAGCTGTTTTCTAAATCCTTGACTTCTAAAAGTTGACAAAAGAACATCCTTGCTAACAATTCTGCAAGCTCTGTGCTTATTAAGGCCCTGGGGGCTGTCGGGGCAGAGCTGTCCCAGACTGCTACAGTGTGTCCCAGACCCCCACTTTCCTAAGCCACCGGCTTCGAATGTGAGTCTTGTCCTCCTTGGAGTCTGTCTGGACCTTCGCAGCCCTGGACCTCGCAAGTCAAAGTGACCTCCCCCGCCTATGAAATCCCCAAGGGCAGAGGTGCCTCGCTCATCTCCCTCCCTGGTATCCCCAGTAGTTTTTCACAGCATCCCCAGACAAAAATAAATACCTAGCGGTGTTGTGTATTAAGGAATGAAACTGCTACAATTTAGTGTTTAGGACATAATAATTTAGTCATCACTTGAAAAAATGATGCACACTGAAAAAAATTGTATTTTTATATCCTTTTAAGTAACCCCAGTTGCTTACTAATAGGGTGTGGATACCTGTTGGGTGCTGCACAACTCCTTAAGTTAGGAAGCCGATCGGACACTCTCATTTCCTGTTCCAGGCTGGACTTGCGTAGTGCTTGCTTTCAGGTTGCAGAACCCAGCTTTGCAAAGATATGATATCACAGAAAGGCACGCAGTGTGATCTAAGGTTGCAAGGGCGACCCGGAGCTAGGACTGTGAGCACGTGCAGTAGGTGTTGAGTATCGCCATGTTTCCCTGGAAAAGGGAAAAAATCTCTCCTCCTAACCCTTTGAATTTGCCATCCTCTCACCCCCAGGGCACCCCACCCAAGGTTTGGCCCAGGCCTCTTCTGTACCTCTGCTGATAAAGAGTATGTTCCTCCTTCCAGGACGCTGTTTGGAATCAGACGGTATATCTTCCATTAGAGCCTTCTGAAGGGCAGGCCCAGGCCTTTTTCTTTTTCCCTAAGATTTATTCGAAAGTCAGAGTTACAAGAGAGAGAGAGAGAGAGATCTCCCACCCACTGGTTCACCTCCCAAATGACAGCAATGGTTGGGACTGGGCCAGGCCAAAGCCAGGAGCTTTATTCAGGTCTCCCGCACGGGTGCAGGGGCCCAAGCACGTGGGCCATTTTCTGCTGCTTTCCCAGGCCATTTGCAGAGAGCTGGATTGGAAGTGGAGCAGCCGGGGCTTTTCCTGGTACCCATGTGGGATGCTGGCGTCACAGGCAAGGGCTTTACCTGCTGTGCCACAACGCCAGTCCCCAGGATCATGTGTTATTGTCCTTGTGCCCCCTCCCTCCACCCACCTGCCCGTCGCAGCAACTAGTGCTTGGTTCACCCTAGGCCCAGGATGTCCCTCACCCAGGGGCTGGGTGACTCCTGAGCCCCTGACCTTCCCAGGACACCACTCTACCTCATCTAGCACATGCCTTACTCGTAGGCTCCCAGTCTGTTTTACTTGAATGAATGAGCAAATTTGCATGTACTTAATTTGGGCTGTATTACAATCCAGGCTGGCAATGTAGGGCGATTTCTACAACTCCAACAGGCCAAACAGATGGCTCTACACATCCAGCATGGGGGTGGGGCACAGTACTGGGCTAGAAGCACAGCTCTGCCACTTCCCTCTGACCTCAAGGACTTATTTAGCCATTGTGAGCTCCTGTTTTCCTCATCTGCAAAACAGGATACCAAATAGGTTGCTCAGAGGAGTGAGACAAGGATCAGTGAGGTACTTACTGCCCACATAAGGGCTTTGAAATGTGCCAAGGTGGCGTGATTAAGGGCTGATGGTTCAGGTGTGTACAATGCAGACGCCACAATGACACAACCCAGGCCACGCCTCTCCCTGGTAGAGCTGAAGGAGTAGGGGGCTCCAAGCTACAAGGGTGGCAGGGGCTATAGGTAAGCACTCTGATCCCCGGGCATGGACTGCAGTTCCCTCCAGAGTTGCACTAATGGACACATCACTATCAGTCGGCGAAGGGCCATGTGCTCCGAAATGTTCTCCCCATTAGGCTTCACGGGAAGGGGCAGCAATTCCGGGTCCATCGTAGGGAATCTGCCATGACCTTCACCTCCAGTCAAGCACACTCTTGGATCTTCTAGGCACAAGACGTCACTTATTTTAAGACAGAAAGTGTGTAAACTGAGGATATCCTTGCATTTGTAAAAGCACTTTTTATTTTTGAAAGCAGTTACGTCCTAACAACGACTTATCTTCTGAACGCTTGCTGTTCGGTTTCAAGCTAACCAGTGTGTGTAATGACTATTAATCAGGCTCCAGATTGTGAGACTACAGCATGTCTTATATGCCATTAGTAAGTACAAGGGTTTTTATGAGTCACCATGTGATATTTACAAACGCTTCAGCACTCTGTTTTAAGAAATACCATCTCTTATTTTTTTAAAGTCTTATTTTGTTTATTTGAAAGGCAGAGTAACAGAGACAAAGAAATCTTCCATATGTTGGTTCACATCCCAAATGGCCTCAGTGGCCAGGGCTGGGCCAGGCCGAAGCTGGGAGCCTGGAACTCCCTCCGGATCTCCCATCTGGGTGGGGGATAGCAGGGCCCGAGCACGTGGGCCCTCATTTGCTGCCTCCCTAGGCACATTAGCAGGGAAGTAGAGCAGCCGGTACTCAAACCAGTGAAGCACTAGAAGATGCCAGCATCATGGGCTTAACCTACTATGCCACAACACTGGCCCCATATCCTCTCTTAATATCAATCAGCCTGCATAAAAAAGAACGTAATAAAGAAAGACCCAACTTCCGCAGATTGTTGACTTAAAACGTTGAGATCTGGAAATTTTAAAAATGCGTACTAGGAGCTGGCGTTTGGTGCAGTGGCTAACATACTGCTTGGGAGGCAGACAGCTTGATAGCAGAGTGCCTGGGTTCGTGTTCGGATTCCGACTTCCTGCTAATGTGCATCCTGGGAGGCAGTAGGGGATGACGGCTCAGGTAGTTGGGTCCCTGGCACCCAGGTGACAAACCTGAGTTGAGTTCAGCCTGACCGAGCCCTGGTTGTTGTGAGTATCTGGGGAAGGGAACCAACGGGTCTCTCTCCCTTTCAAATGAATGAATCAGTTTTAAAAAATGCATAATAGAAGCTGCCCTTTATTGAATTCCTACAACACCCCAGCTCCTGTGCTAGGTGCTTTACCTTTATTACGAGGGAGCTTCACAGAGTTTGAGGAAAAATAGAATAAAGAGATAAATTTATTTTGGTGCAAAGAAATTTTGAAATCCTTGCATAATTTTTTTCATAATACACATTTCCACAAAGTTTTTGAAGAGCCTTCATCTTTCATGTAATCCTCAGGACCACCCTGCAAGGTCAGTGCTCTCTGTGTGTTACAATGAGAACACTGAGACGTTACATTAGCTGTCCAAAGTTACAAAACCTGCCATGGCTAGGGCTGGGGTTCAGTCAAGTCTGCCTCCACAGCCCAGACGCTTCCAGAACATCCCTTGGATTCAAAGAACAGGCTGAAACCCAGTGCCGCGGGACACAGTACATAGTAACAAAACATGAATGAAGCCTTGTTTGGAAGATCTAGGTCACCTCTCCCTTTCCCTCGCCTCCACCGAACATGAGAGAGAACGCCCCTAGGTTTCCCTCTGTGCGTGGAGCCTCTGCGTGCACTGTTCCCAGACCCAGGGTTGTACTGCAGGGCTCTGGGCTAGGGCTGCTCCTGCATCCCTCAGTTCCCTTCGTTCAGGCTGGTTCTCTTATACCTGTCTTCTGTATTGGGTTTCTGTTTCATAGAAAGGATTCTACTGGTCTCCCCTCCACCAAAGTTAGACAGTCATTGTTTGGGGCACTGATTTGTAACATAGCTCTCAGGTTTTACAAATGAAGACACTCAGACTCCAAGGATGCTTGACCAAAACTCGACCACAACAACGGAGTAGACCCTCTTTCTTCACAGTTTTAATTTCTGTATCACTACAGCTAAACTATTGGAATACGAAAGACACCCACCGTGGGAAGTGTGCTCCAGGGGCTGTGCTAGCCTGTTGACTGAGCAAGGGATGGTGGCAGAACCATCTCTAAATTCTGCCCCATCACCTGACCTACCAGCTGCCTGATCTTGAGCAAGTTACTCAACCTTGCCGTCTCTTCATCCGCCAGATTGGTATCATAATACCTGCCTGCTGGTTTTACAATAATTCATAGTACATTAAAAATATCTAGCATGTTGGCCAGTGCCGTGGCTCACTAGGCTAATCCTCTGCCTTCGGTGCCGGCACCCTGGGTTCTAGTCCCAGTCAGGGCGCCAGTTCTGTCCCAGTTGCTCCTCTTCCAGTCCAGCTCTCTGCTGTGGCCCGGGAGTGCAGTGGAGGATGGCCCAAGTGCTTGGGCCCTGCACCCCATGGGAGACCAGGAGAAGCACCTGACTCCTGACTTTGGATCCGCGCGGTGTGCCGGCCGCAGCATGCCAGCCGCAGCGGCCATTGCAGGGGTGAACCAATGGAAAAGGAAGACCTTTCTGTCTGTCTCTCTCTCTCACTGTCCACTCTGCCTGTTTTAAAAAAATATCTAGCATACAATAAGTTCCTTTTCATCCTCAGAGCCCTCTCAGGCCATTCCCTCTGTCCCAGCCTCCCTCTCCTCTTCAGGTAGCTTCCTGATTCACTGATTCATTTCCTTCTTGGATATCCTGTGTTGGAATCCAAGCTCTGCTACTTATAAGTTGAGAGACCCTAGGAAAAGTAACCTTAGTTTCCTCATCATAAAATGAGAATAATGATAAATAATTCATAGTGTTATTTTAATTAAAATGAGATAAAGCAAACTGCTGAGAACTGTGCCCAACAAATATTAGGTTCCAATATATTTTAACAAGGATAATTTGTGGGGTCCACAAAATAATTCTGGAAGACTCTTTCTTCTCTAAGTAAACTATTCATGCTGGCTGGAGTCTTGTGACATTTATTCTTTATTCTTGGAATTCAAACATCTCACCAGAATATGTTTTTAAAAATCCATCCTGTTAATCTTTGTCTTTTGATTGGTGTATTTAGGTCATTTACAGTTAGTGTAATTATTGAAATGTTTTGACTTAACCCTGCCATTTGTTTTTTTTTTTTTAAAGATTTATTTTATTTATTTGAAAGAGTTACACAGAGAGGTAGAGATAGAGAGAGAAATCTTCCATCCGCTAGTTCGTTTCCCAGATGGCCGCAATGGCTGGATCTGTGCCAATCTGAAGCCAGGAGCCAGGAGCTTCTTCTAGGTCTCCCAGGCAGGTGCAGGGGCCCAATGACTTGGGCCATCCTCCACTGCTATCTCAGGCCATAGCAGAGAGCTGGATGGGAAAAGGAGCAGCTGGGACTTGAACTGGTGCCCATATGGAATGGCAGCACTTCAGATCAGGGCCTTAACCCACTGTGCCACAGCGCTGGCTCCTAACCCTGCCATTTGAATTGCTTATTTTCTGTTTGTTCCCCATTGCCCACACTTCTCTTTCCTTTTTCCTTCCTTCTGTGGATTACTTGAATATTGTTAAGAATTGTATTTATTTATTTATTTTACTTTTATTTAATGAATATAAATTTCCAAAGTACAGCTTATGGATTACAATGGCTTCCCCCACCATAACTTCCCTCCCACCTGCAACCCTCCCCTCTCCTGCTCCCTCTCCCCTTTCATTCACATCAAGATTCATTTTCAATAATCTTTATATACAGAAGATCAATTTAGTATATATTAAGTAAAGATTTCAACAGTTTGCACCCACACAGAAACACAAAGTGAAAAATACTGTTTGAGTACTAGTTATAGCATTAAATCACAATGTACAGCACATTAAGGACAGAGATCCTACATGAGGAGTAAGTGCACAGTGACTCCTGTTGTTAACTTAACAAATTGACACTCTTGTTTATGGCGTCAGTAATCAACCTAGGCTCTTGTCATGAGTTGCCAAGGCTATGGAAGCCTTTTGAGTTCGCCAACTCTGATCATATTCAGACAAGGTCATAAAGTGGAAGTTCTCTCCTCCCTTCAGAGAAAGGTACCTCCTTCTTTGATGACCTATTCTTTCCACTGGGATCTCACTCGTAGAGATCTTTCATTTAGGTTTTTTTTTTTTTTTTTTTTTTTTTTTTTTCCAGAGTGTCTTGGCTTTCCATGCCTGAAATACTCTCATGGGCTTTTCAGCTGGATCTGAATGCCTTAAGGGCTGATTCTGAGGCCAGAGTGCTATTTAGGATATCTTCCATTCTATGAGTCTGCTGTGTATCCTGCTTCCCATGTTGGATCTTTCTCTCCCTTTTTTGTTCTATCAGTTAGTATTTGCAGACACTAGTCTTGTTTATGCGATCCCTTTGACTCTTAGTCCTATCATTATGATCAATTGTGAACAGAAATTGATCACTGGGACTAGTGAGATGGCATTGGTACATGCCACCTTGATGGGATTGAATTGGAATCCCCTGGTATGTTTCTAACTCTACCATTTGGGGCAAGTCCGATTGAGCATGTGCCGAGCTGTAAATCTCCCTCTCTTATTCCCACTCATATTTAACAGGGATCACTATTCAGTTAAGTTTCAACACTTAAGAATAATTATGTATTAATTATAGAATTCAACCAATGGTATTAAGTAGAACAAACAAAAAAATACTAAAAGGGATAAAGTATTAAGTTTTTCATCAACAGTCAGGGCAAGGGCTGATCAAGTCATCGTTTCTCATAGTGTCCATTTCACTTCAACAGGTTTCCTTTTTGGTGCTTGGTTAGTTGTCACTGATCGAGGAGAACATATGATATTTGTCCCTTTGGGACTAGCTTATTTCACTCAGCATGATGTTTTCCAGATTCCTCCATTTTGTTGCAAATGACCGGATTTCATTGTTTTTTTTACTGCTGTATAGTATTCTATAGAGTACATATCCCATAATTTCTTTATCCAGTCTACTGTTGATGGGCATTTGGGTTGATTCCAGGTCTTAGCTATTGTGAATTGAGCTGCAATAAACATTAAGGTGCAGACAGATTTTTTGTTTGCCAATTTAATTTCCTTTGGGTAAATTCCAAGGAGTGGGATGGCTGGGTTGTATGGTAGGGTTATATTCAGGTTTCTGAGGAATCTCCAGACTGTCTTCCATAGTGGCTTAACCAGTTTGCATTCCCACCAACAGTGGGTTAGTATCTCTTTTTCCCCACATCCTCGCCAGCATCTGTTGTTGGTAGATTTCTGTATGTGAGCCATTCTAACCAGGGTGAGGTGAAACCTCACTGTGGTTTTGATTTGCATTTCCCTGATTGCTAGTGATCTTGAACATTTTTTCATGTGCCTGTTGGCCATTTGGATTTCCTCTTTTGAAAAATGTCTATTGAGGTCCTTGGACCATCTCTTGAGTGCATTGTTTTGTTGTTGTGGAGTTTCTTGATCTCTTTGTAGATTCTTGTTATTAATCCTTTATCTGTTGTATAGTTTGCAAATATTTTTTCCCATTCTGTCGGTTGCCTCTTCACTTTCCTGACTGCTTCTTTTGAAGTACAGAAACTTCTCAATTTGATGCAATCCCAATAATTAATTTTGGCTTTAACTGCCTGTGCCTCTGGGGTCTTTTCCAAGAAGTCTTTGCTGGTGCCAATATCTTGCAGGGTTTCTCCAATGTTCTCTAATAATTTAATGGTGTCGGGTTGTAGATTTAGGTCTTTAATCCATGTTGAGTGGATTTTTGTGTAAGGTGTAAGGTAGGGGTCTTGCTTCATGCTTCTGCACATGGAAATCCAGTTTTCCCAGCACCATTTATTGAATAGACTGTCCTTGCTCCAGGAATTGGTTTTAGATCCTTGAGCAAATATAAGTTAGCTGTAGATGTTTGGGTTGATTTCTGGTGTTTCTATTCTGTTCCATTGGTCTATCCATTTGTTTCTGGACCAATACCATGCTGTTTTGATTACAACTGCCCTGTAGTATGTCCTGAAATCTGGTATTGTGATGCCTCTGGCTTTGTTTTTGTTGTACAAGACTGCTTTAGCTATTCGAGGTCTCTTGTATCTCCATATGAATTTCAGCATCATTTTTGCTAGATCTGAGAAGAATGTCTTTGGTATCTTGATTGGCATCACATTGAATCTATAAATTGCTTTTGGGAGAAAGGACATTTTGATGATGTTGATTCTTCCAATCCATGAGCATGGAAGATTTTTCCATTTTTTGGTATTCTCTTCTATTTCTTTCTTTAAGATTTTGTAATTCTCATCGTAGAGATCTTTAATGTCCTTGGTTAAGTTTATTCCAAGGTATTTGATTGTTTTTGTGGCTATTGTGAATGGGATTGATCTTAGACGTTCTTTCTCAGCTGTGGCATTGCCTATGTATACAAAGGCTGTTGATTTTTGTGCATTGATTTTTATATCCTGCTACCTTGCCAAACTCTTCTATGAGTTCCAACAGTCTCTTAGTAGAGTTCTTTGGATCCTCTAAATAAAGAATCATATTGTCTGCAAAGAGGAATAGTTCGACTTCTTCCCTTCCAATTTGTATCCCTTTAATTTCTTTTTCTTGCCCGATGGCTCTGGCTAAAACTTCCAGAACTATATTGAATAGCAGTGGTGAGAGTGGGCATCCCTGTCTGGTACCAGATCTCAGTGGAAATGCTTCCAACTTTTCCCCAAGAATTGGATTTATTTTTGAGTATATCTCTTTGTAAGCTTTTAAAGCTGTTGGTCAAGTATGAAATTATCATATTATCACAGTCTATTGGCACTGACATTTTACCACTTTGAATGAAATATGAAAACATTATTTTCACTTAGTTTCCATTATCTTCTCTCTGTTTTAATATGATTTTCATAAGTATTACCTCCACATAAATTCAGAATGCATCTGACATAATAGACATAATATGATATTTGCTTTACCATCAAACATAAATTTAAAAACTCAAGAGGAAAATGTTAATACATTTGACAATATTTTTACTTTTTCTGTTATTCTTTCTTCATTGCTAATATTTCAGATTTCTTCCTTTCCTTTTTGTTTGAAGAATTTCCTCTAGTTGTCCCTTTAGGGTAGGCCTACTGGCCACAAATTCTTAGTTTCTCACCTTCACACCTAAAGGATTTTTTTTTCGGCTGACTTTTGCTGTCTACAGCATATATAACACTGACTTTTAGTACTTGAAAAATGCTGGACCCCTTTCTTATGGCCTCCATTGAGAATTACACTGTTGCCTGAATTGGTATATCACTATAAATCACGTCTCTCAGCTTCCAGGATGTTGCTCTTTGTCTTGAGCGTAATTGTGATATCTTGGTGTGGATTTCTTTGAGTTTCTCCTATCTAGGATTGGATCAACATTATGAATGAAGGATGTGTCTTTTGCCAAACTTGGAGGGAAGCATCAGCAATTATTTCTTTTTTTTTTTTTTTTTTTTTTTTTTTTTTGACAGGCAGAGTGAACAGTGAGAGAGAGAGAGAGAGACAGAGAGAAAGGTCTTCCTTTTCCATTGGTTCACCCCCCAGTGGCCGCTGTGGCCAGCGCACCACGCTGATCCGAAGCCAGGAGCCAGATGCCAGGTGCTTCTCCTGGTCTCCCATTCCCATGCGGGTGCAGGGCCCAAGGACCTGGGCCATCCTCCACTGCACTCCCTGGCCACAGCAGAGAGCTGGCCTGGAAGAGGGGCAACTGGGACAGAATCCGGCGCCCCGACCGGGACTAGAACCCGGTGTGCCAGCGCTGCAGGCAGAGAATTAGCCAAGTGAGCCATGGCGCTGGCCTGGTAATTACTTCTTAGAAGACACTTTTCAGTCCTATTCTCTCTTTCCTCTCCTTCTGAGACAGAAATGCTGTGACTGTGAGCTCCATCTGCTCTCGTTTTTCTAGTGTATTTTCCCTCTGCTGTCCAGGTTAGAAATTCTATTGATCTGTCCTCAGAGTCACTGCTTCTGTCCTCTGTTATCTGCTCTCTGCTATCGAGCCTATCCAGTGAGGTTATAATTTCAATTATTGCATTTTGTGTTTCTGAAATGTCCATCTATCTTACTTATAATACTTGCTGATATTTTCTAGAATTTCATTTGTTTCAGAGAATTTATAATTACAGTTGAGGCATTTTTAGGATGATTGGTTTAAAACCTTGCTGGATAATTCTGACACTTATATATTCATTTTGGCATCTGCTTTGACTGCCTTTTCTCATTCAAGGTGAGATTCTTCTTCTATTTATATGAGTGATTTCTAAAATTCCTCCCTGGACATTTTCAGTGTTAACCTATTAGAAGCTCAATCTTATTTGAATCTTCTATTTTAGCAGGACTCAGCTGACACTGTACTGGTAGGGGAGAAGCAGCACCACGTTATCCCTGGGTGGGGATGGAGGCCCCAGCTCCCCACTCATCTCTGCTGGCACCATCTTGTTGTGGTGTGGGAGATGGACCTTGTTACATCGGGACTGGGGCTACGGAAGCTCCCCTCTCAGTCTCTGCCAACAAGGGGTAGGAATGTGGGAGGGGAGGGTGGCTTACCACCTCCCCCAGGATGTTTGGTTGAAATAGGATAGGTATTTTCTTAAAGCTCCCTGTCCTACTAGGCTTCCCTTCCCCTCCCTTTGGCCACAGAGATTAGGCTTCTCCAGAGAGCTTTGGTTTTTTGGTCTGTGCCCATTGGTATTTCCTAGTTGTGGGCTTCTCTAGTACCCATGGGAGGAAGCAAAAGGAGAACCCAGGGAGTTCATTGCCACATTATCCCTTGAGTCCTGGCAGACCTAGCTGGCCCCCTCCTCTCTCCATCATTTAGAGTTTTCTTTCTTTTTTTTTTTTAAAGATTTATTTATGTATTATTTGAAAGGCAGAGTTACAGAGAGGCAGAGGCAGAGAGAGAGAGAGAGAGAGAGAGAGAGAGAGAGAGAAAGAGAGGTCTTCCATCTGCTGCTTCACCCCCTAGATGGCCACAACTGCCAGAGCTACGCCAAACTGAAGCCAGGAACCAGGAGCTTCTTCCAGGTCTCCCACGTGGGCAGAGGGGTCCAAGGACTTGGGCCATCTTCTACTGCTTTCCCAGGCATAGCAGAGAGCTGGGTCAGAAGTGGAGCAGCCAGGACTAGAATTGGCATCCATATGGGATGCTGGCACTGCAGGCTGTGGCTGTACCCCACTATGGCACAGCACCAGCCCCTAGAACAACAGAATTAAAAGATAAATTTATTTTGGTGCCCAAACATTCGTTAAATCCATGCATATTTTTTCATGCTATGCATTTTCTGTGAGCTCTTTCAGGATCCTTCATATGGATTTCATGTCAAAATTTTTTACACCATAAAACTGTTACCAGAGAAGCAAAGGGTCCTTGTCTTTACGCAAGAAAGAATTCAGGCGTGAGACAGAGAGCAGGGGAAAGCATCATAGCAAGGTTTATTAGGATAGGGACATCCATAAGAATGGATGGGCACGTTTCCAGACAGAACCTGAGAGAGAGCGCCCAGTCGCTCAGACTGGGGAGAGCAAGGTTACATGGTTGAGTGGAGAGAATACACCTGACCAGGCCAGGCAGGTGGCTCAGCAGAGAGGCAGAGGCAGAGAGAGAGAGAGAGAGAGAGAGAAAGAGAGGTCTTCCATCTGCTGCTTCACCCCCTAGATGGCCACAAC
This sequence comes from Oryctolagus cuniculus, assembly GCF_051225735.1. Classification (NCBI taxonomy): domain Eukaryota; kingdom Metazoa; phylum Chordata; class Mammalia; order Lagomorpha; family Leporidae; genus Oryctolagus; species Oryctolagus cuniculus. Next base: position 200,665,694 of record NC_142867.1, read on the forward strand.
TGCCAGAGCTACGCCAAACTGAAGCCAGGAACCAGGAGCTTCTTCCAGTGTGCAGTCAGTCGGGTTGAGGCCGGGGGTTTTTAACGGGATGGGTCTTGCCTCCCCACCTCTTCTCCTGGAACAAAGGACTTTTTGGATGTAAATATGAAAAATTCCTTTCTGACTTTTCCCCCTGAAGTTATCAGACGGGGGAAGCCTGGCTGGTATCGCCCCGGTTAGAGGAAGGATGGTTATTGGGTATATAAGGGGCAGGGCGTTTGAAGTGCAGATACTGGGCTGCCCCTGGAAGGTTATCAGGATGACTTCGAGATGCGGATGCTGACCTAGATGTCAATTCCTTAGGCCTTTGTCAGACACACATAAACTCATTTCTGACTTCTTACCTAACGAAACTTCTCTTGTAATTCCATTTCCATGAACTTCTGAAGCTCCCTGTGTGTTTCACGGCTTGAGTCATCCCAGCAGGGAGCTGAGTGGGAGAGGACCTGAGTGCCTGATGCGTCTTCAGAGACCCCCTGGAGATTCATCCCAAGATGATCTAGGAAAGTTCTCCTAAACATGATTCTGTTGCAATCATTTCTCCCCGGTCCCTCTCCCCCACCAAGAACAGAGCCAGCCAAATCAACCTGAAATTGATTTGAACCCCACGTGCCAGCTCTGCGACCTCACACATGTCATTTTGAAATTCCCTGAGCGTGTCTCAGTTTCTTGGTAAATTGGAGATCGTAGCGTTTGTCTTGTTTAATTCAAGAGAATGAAATGGTGAGAGTAAAATGAGGTGATTGCTTTGCCTGGTGCTTTACAAACTGTAAAGTGCTATAAAGTAAAACACAGTGGATTCAGTGCAGAGTCGAGGTTGGACCCGAGGGAGCTAGCAAGACCAGTGTAGACACTGGCCACAGCCTCAGGGGCCTGCCTTCCTCCCAGCAGAGGGAAAGAGAATTTTCAAAAGAGAAAAAATGGAAAGAGTAAAAGGTGCTAAACACACTCCTATATTTTCTTTTCTTTTTTAAAGATTTATTTATTTATTTGAAAGATAGAGTTACATAGAGACAGAAGGAAAGACAGAGAGATCCTCCATCTACTGGTTCATTTCCCAAATGGCTTCAATGGCCAGGGCTGGGCCAGGCTGAAGCCAGGAGCCACGAGTTTCTTTTCTTTTTTTTTTTAAAGATTTATTTATTTATTTGAAATACAGTTACAAAGAGGCAGAGAGAGAGAGAGAGAGAGAGAACACGAGAGAGCAGTCCTCTATCTGCTGGTTCACTCCCCAGATGGCTGCAACAGTCAAAGTTGTGTTAATCTGAAGCCAGGAGCCAGGAGCTTCTTCCAAGTCTCCCATGTGGGTGCAGGGGCCCAAGGACTTGGGCCATCTTCTACTGCTTTCCCAGGCCATAGCAAAGAGCTGGATTGGAAGTGGAGCAGCCAGGACTCAAGCCGGTGCCCAAATGGGATGCCAGCACTGAAGGCAGTGGCTTTACCTGCTACACACAGTGCCAGCCCCAAGGAGCCATGCGTTTCTTCCAGGCCTCCCATGTGGGTGCAGGAGCCCAGGGACTTGGGCCATCTTCTTTTGCTTTCCCAGGCACATTAGCATGGAGCTGGGTGGGAACTGGTGCCCATATGGGATGCCGCAGGCAGGGGCTTAACCCGTTATGCCCCAGAGCTGACCCTCCAGTCCTGTATTTTTAAAGCTGTCCCACAAACACTGAAAGATTTATGACCCAAGAAATGAGCTAAAAGCTCACCTGAGACAGGCATTTGGGTCAGTGGTTCAGACACCACTTGGGATGCCTACATTCTGGGTTTGAGTCCCAGCTCCACCCCCGGTTTTAGCTTCCTGCTAATGTGCACCTTGGAAGGCATCAAGTAATGGCTCAAATGGCTGGGTCCCTGCCACCCACGTAGGAGACCCAGTTTGAGTTCCCATCTCCTGGCTGTGGCCTGGGCCAGCCCTGGTTGTGGCAGGCATGTGGGGAGTGAATCAGCAGACAGGAGATTGAGCACACACACACACACACACACTCTTCTCTCTCTCTCTTTCTTTTTCCCTGCCTTTCAAAACAATTAAAATAAATTTGAAAAATTTCCTCTGACAAGACACAAAGAGCTTGCATATTTTTTGCGCATTGTGATAATCTCTCCCAACCCTACAGAAATATCTCATCATTCCCTTCTGTCTCTGACTCTTGGAGTCCACTGCCCGCTGCTTTAGCAATGGACTAGAACACCGGTTTTATCAAGGAGCAGAAAACACGATTAGGAACCAGAAGGGAAATGTAAGCAGATAAGGCTTCTATGAGAGCCAAGGAAGCAAGCCTCCTGCCCCTCCCCCCAGCTTTGGGAGAACGACTGTGCTGCGCCATCAGGCAAGGTTTGGAGAGTACTGGGGGCTGCTCTCCCATCACTAATGCACAGATAACGGACTTTGTAGCCCAACTCCCTGTCCTTAATATTTTACAGTGAGCCGGACAATTTGTTTTCAAGAAGCGAGCCAGGAATGCGTGCTTCTGAGTCCTAGAACCCTCGGGGCAAGACCATGTCGTCTTCACGTCATCTCTTCTGTCCGCAGAGCAACAGTTGACTTCTCGAGAGGTAACAGCATCCTTGTGATAAGCGCCCAGGTGCCTCTGCAGGCAGCCGCGGGACCTCTCTTTGTGGCCAGATAACACTTTAGCTTCCTTAATCTCAAAGAATCACCTGGGTCGTCATCATCGTTGGGTACTGTTCCCTCCCTTTATAGAAGAGCTGACTGGAGCCCAGGGCCGTGGTGTGACTTTTCCGAGGCCACACAGCAAGGGTGGGACAGAAGTAGGGTTGGGAAGTCTGGGCACTGCTTTTGTACCAGCAGCTCCCCCGCGGCGCTGGCTGAGATCTCGGAGCGAGCTCTTTCTAGCCGCCCTCCTGCGGTCCTCCCGGTCCTCCCGCAGTCCGCAGTCCGTGGGGTCCTGGCTCAGCAGAGGCTTGATGAACTGTCTTCCTGGGAGATCTACGTCAAGGCTTTGAGTATTAAAGCAGGCCTTCAGCTTCTGTGGTGTGATGCCCAAAACGCTGCACTCCCTGTGCAGTCTGGACTGACAGTAAGAGCGCTACCCGTTCAAAGGCTGAAGTCCACAGTAGGCACTCAACAATGGTTGCAGGAATGAATACATGAATGGATGTGCACTTGGAGGCCCCTGGGGGAATCATGTCATTTTAGATCTGAAAGACACCCAGGTCACTCTGTCCTGTGCCTACCTTCTACTGAGACCCAAGAGTGAGAGAACTTGGGCAGGTGGCCGGATGGTAGTAGAACCACCTGCCCCCGCCCCGTCCATTCCCAGCCCAGTGTTCTTGCCTTCATTTACTCTGCTGCTCATCAATTCAACATGAAGGCATTGAAATTGCCAATTTACCTAGTTCTGGTGTGCCAAATAAAATGTTTCTAATATCTCATCCAAAAACACACTGTTCCCTACAAAATCACAGGGTCATTGTGTCTATGTGGTTTTTTTTTTTTCTAACCCTATGGAATTTGTGCATTCCAAGGAAGAGCAGAAACACATCTTCAATCACTGCCGATGGTAAAGCTGAAATTTGAAGCAGTAAACTGTTCTATTTTGGGAACAATAGCCATGAAGTTGGGAAGAGTTAGGCTTCCTAAAGAAGAAATTGTATAGAAAGCGCACTATTAAGTCAGCTCTCAGAAGTATTTGAAGGTGAAGGAGATTAATACAGATAAAGGGAAGGTATGGACACTTAGCAGATGATAAATGGCATCCTCATTGTCACGAGAAGCAAACTGGTAGCTGAAATGGTACTTATGGGAAATAAATTCAAACCTCAGATGTTTTAGCCAGAAATCTTATTCAAATGCAGCATAGCTTCTCATTATGGGGTATTACATTGTGTCACTAAAAAAACAGGAGTGACATCGGAGAGGGGACAGCACTGTGAGAAATGCCAGTCTTACTCTATAGTAATTCTGGATCATTCAGTGCCATCCTCTTGCCCCAGATCAGCCTTCAGAGTGACAAGCAGAGATTAGAAGTGATTTCTACTTAAATGATAGCTGTTAGGGTAAAAGCCCTTGGAGCATTTTACATGTATTTTATTTGTTGGTTTATTCACCTGGTCAACAAACCTTTATGACAATCTAGGAAGGCAAAACTAAAGAAGATGTTGTCTTTCTCAGGGAGGTCATGGGGGGACACACATTCACAAACTCTGGCACAGGTGGGCTGGGTACTTTATCCGAAGGATGTATGAGTCAAAGACGGCAGCGGCACAAAGTGGGCTCTGAGAGAGACCTGGAGGAGATCAGGAAGGAGTTTTGAATTGTATTTAAAGGAAGGAGCATTTGTCTAGCAGCTTGGGGATAAAGTCGGAACCAAGGACACCTCGAGGAGGGAGATCAGAGGAGTGTTCAGGGCATGGGCGTTGCAATCGCGTGTGCATCCCAGTGCGGATGCCTTACTGCTGCGGCATCGCAGGTAAGCTCCACCTGGGAGCCTCAGTTTCTTTCTCTGCGAGACAAGCCGGGTAATCCCCGCCATGCAAACTGGCGAGGAGCTTCACTGACGGTGCTGGCTAGCAGGCAGTGGAAGCTGCTTCATTTCTTGAGACTGTTAGTGGGAGGACACCTTAGGCTGGAGGTATTTGTATTATTCTCCCTTCGCAGAGGAAGAAACCTAGAACTGAGAGGTTATGGAACTTTCCTAAAATTGCACAGGTTACGAAGTGGCAGGATTGGGACTGGAACCCAACTGATTTGGCTCAAGACAACATGTTTTTGGCACTCTGCCCTGTGCCTTTTGTTCTGTGATGCACCCTGGGAGACCTAAGGCATGTGGTGTGCAGGGCCGGGGTGAGCAGAGATGGGGCTGCCCTGTGGTTGTAGGTCAGATGGCCGAGAGCATCAAGCTTCCACCATGCTGAGCAGTTAAGACCCTGGCAAGGTCCTGAAGGAACAATGGAGAAGGCTTCAGCAGGAGAGGGACTTTTGAAAAGATCTCTGGCAGCCTGTGGAGGGGGGCTTGGAAGTGGGAAAGAGAACATTATAGAGTGCAGGCAAGAGATGGGAAGGCCCAGTGTGTCCAAGAGATGTGTACAGGCAGAGAAGGGGGCCAGCCCTGGTGCCCAGCAGGGGCTGCGGGCCTGGAAGAAGGAACAGTCTAGAACGTCCTGCTGGTTTCTAGTTTAAGGGCCCAGGGGAGGTGGTGCCATCACCCGTTGAGATGGGGAAGCAACGTAGAAGGGGTGCTGCAGGGGGAAAGAGGTGGGTTTGGCTTTGGCTTTGTTGAGACTGGGGCACTTGAGGGCCGTTCTGGAGAGGTGTGGCGGGCAGTTCTGGGGCTGGGTTTGGAGCACAGAGGTCTGGGCTGGAGCCAGGCAGCCGGGAGAACCGTGAGAGGGAAGGAAGTAAAGTGACCAAGAGGAGCACGAGGAACCTGGGCCCTGTCGGGCTGGCAGATGAGGAAGAAGCGACATTTCTGGCACAGGGCAGCTGGAAAACCATGGGGCACAGGACGGCATCTCCGGGAGAAAACTTGTCGCGGCTAGACAAGGGGGTTGAACTTGTATCTTCCTCTCTGGCAAGCGTCCCTTTGCTGGTTCATCTGCAGCAGAGATGGCGATTTGGTTCCCAATCTGGCTCTGCAGCGCAACTTTTAAGATCAAACTTTACTCGGAGAAAGTTGTAGATTCACATGCAGCTGTAAGAAACAGCTCAGAGAGGCACAAGGCTCTGGTGCTTAAAGTGTACTTTACCCCCTACCCCGTGGTTCCGGGGTTCCAGAATCCTTGGCATTTGTCCATTTCCTCTGATGGTGCTTACCCTGGGGCAGAACTCTATGCACCAGGGCCAGAGCAGAGCTGGGTGAGAGAAGCAGGCCCTGAGAGGCAAAAGGCTTACTCAGCCCACGGATCTGGGTGGCAGGGGGCTAGGGCACAGAGAGAAGGGGGCTGGGTGCAGACACCTAGGAGGCTTTGCAAAGACAGAGTCACCCAGGAGTTTCCGCAAAGGGCCCTGGGTTCGGGAAAGAAAGGCATAGAAGAGATAGGCGCTGGAGCACCTGTCTTCATCCAGGCCAGGTGAGCTCAAGGTGCTGCGATGTGGCTCCCCCCTCCCTCCCCCCTCATTGGATATCTGTGTGCCATTCCATCCCCAGTGTCATCTACAATGCCAGCGGGATGGTGCCCCTTCCCCACTGAGAGCTCCCCCTGGGGGAACCTGCCATCGCCCTGAGAACAGAGAGCAAACTCCTAGACCAGGAATTCCCCTGCTGACTCCCCCAGAGGGATCTCTGTCATCCTGGGGCTCTGCCCGGAAGCCTCTCTCCACACTCCTCCCAACGCGGTTGGAGTAAAGGTTTGCTTTTGGCGGGATCCCCTCCAGCAGACCTGGGCTGTGCTGCTGTCACAGTCCACCAGCGCCCCATTCCAGGAGGTAGCAGCTGCCCTCGCTTGCAGGCGGTGCCTCCAGGGTCTGACACAGCGCATGGCCCTAGGCGGTTCAGCACAGAGTAGAATTCTTGGAAAGAGACAGGCATTTGGGTACTATGGAGAGAGGTGCTGGGACTGGAGCCAGGAGAGTGGGGGAGATGGCGGAGTGCAGAGCCCCGGGGCGCCCCAACATTTTAGGGTTTCTAGGTCTGAGGAGTCCTGGAGGGGACCAACAGGGAGTGGTTGGAGGAACGCAGGGAGAAGGTGGCGTCCCAGCAGAAGGGAGCGTGCACAGGCTGGGAGGTGGTCTACCGGCCGCCCCTGCCCTGTTCCTTGGGCGCTAGGTGCTGCGGGAGAGGGGAGGGGGAGGGGCGAGTCGGGGTCGTCGGAGGCCCCCAGCATCCCAAAGGCCTGGTTCTGAGAGCCGGGGTGGGGACGCGGGGAAGGCAGCCGTTCCTTGGGACCTTCTGGCCCGACCGCCACCCTACGCGATGACCTTGGGGCGTCCCTCTCTTCTGCCGGCCTCAGTCTCCCCGTGGGTATTCAGCGGGCAGCCGGGTAAGGCAGGCGGAGGCAGGGCCCTGGTGGGAGCGGGACCGCCCACTGCGGCGGGCCGGGACCTCCCGCGCGGGAGCCGGGGGCGCGCGGGGCTCCTCCCCCGGGCGAGGGTCGCGGCGCCGGCAGCTGGCGGTCCCGCAGCTGCAGCCTCAGCACCTGCCGCCGCCAGACGGCGCGGGCGCGGCCGACCCGGCGCCCCCACTCGGCTGCAGCCGCGGCGCGGGAGGCGGAGCCCGAGCCGAGCCCGAGCCGAGCCGCTGCCCGAGCCTTGCCCGCTCCGGTGCCCGCCGCTGGGCGGGGCCGCTCCTCGCCGAGAGCCTCAGCCCCGCCGGGTCCGCGGCCGCGCTGGCCGCACCTCCTCTGCAGGTAAGGGCGAGGTCCTGGCGCCGCAAAGTTTTGGGGGGGCGTGGGGGCCCGCCTGTCCCCACGCCCCGGGCCTGCGCCTCGGGGAGCTGCAGGCTGCCGGCTCCGCGCCGCCCTCCACCGTGCGCTCCGCCTGCACCACCGGCGCCGGCTGACCCGCACCAGCCTCCGGCGCCTGGGTCCCCACTCCCGGCTCGGGCGCGTCCGCTGGCTAGCTCGGGACCCGCAACGATTAACTGTACGCGGGATCCATCCGTCGCTTAAGTTTCTGAGATCTGCATGGTGCAGTTGGCGGCAGGAGCGGCAAACTGGGAGGCAGACCTGGGGTCAGGTGCGGCCGCGGCCAGCGACAACTTTCTGGTGATCTACGACCAATCCTGCCTGCCCGACGGCGGCCACCTCCGGGCGCCGAGAGTGGGGGGAGTACCCCAGGGGCGATCAGCTGAAGTGCCAGGCCGATGTTGCCCCTTTGTGAGTCCAGGGGCTCCTCGGGTAGCTCAGCTCCAAGGTTCCTTGGGGGGTGGGGAGGAATGTGGGGACCCCCAGGAATCAGTGGGGGTCGGGGTGGCGATAACCTGCAGCAGCTTTGACTGGGCTTTGGGAGGGGTATGGAGTCAGCCTCTGGGATCGGGGGAAAGTCACCAGGCTTCTGGTGGCTCCTCTGCCATCTCCAGCTGCGTGACCTTGGGCAAACCCCCCGTCCCTGCCGCCAACCACTGGATTTGCCGCCCGTGAAATTGGGTGAAAGTGGTGCTCACTGAACGCTCCCTGCCTCTGGGTCTCTACGTGGAAAGGGCCAGTTCTGGTGGAGGCAGTCTCTGGCCAGGAATCCATCCAGCACTGCAAATGGGTGTTGAGAAAATAAAAGAGGCATTTGCAATTTGCTTTGGGAATCCCAAAATAGATACAGCAGGGACTGGTGAGTGCTATCTCCCCTCCTCCCTTGCTTTGGACCGTCATAAAATATTCAAGGGCATAATGATTGGTTTTCAAAGTGGCCTATAGATCAGGAAAGGTTTCTTTTCCTGAGCCGGTTATTTTTGTAAAAGCCTCAAAATCGTTGTTTGTTTGGAAAAAAGACAGCTCACCGTTCTAGGGGTCAGCATCTACTGTCTCTAGTCTGATGTGACGGCGAGATGCTTTCCAATCAAGGCGACTTAAAATGACCCGAGGCAAGCGGTGCCCGGGCAGGTGGGTCGAGGTGGGAGGGGGCTGCAGTCCTGCAGGACAGGTGGATTCTGGTGCGGTTACGGGTGGACGGAGCGCCAGGTGTGCTCTGCCTGTGGCCCGGGGTCTTGTGGCTCTGGTGCTGCAATTAGTGCCTCCCCGGTGTGTGAGTGAAATGCATCACCATGAAAAGATCCTCATGGAAGTGATTTTATGGTTTTATTTCCTTCCTAGACATCCTGGTTTTAAGTTTCAAGCTTTATGAAACCCGAGGGCTGCTGAGAGTGTGCTCCACGCCCGGGGCAGGGCCGTGGTGCCCAAGTCTGCGCTTTCCCTGGGGGCGCGCTGTGCGAGAAGCTAATTTATCCAGACCCTTCCATCTCTCAGTGCCTTCCAATGCAGCCAGTCTCTCCCCTCTTCTTTCCCTAGAGGTTCCGCAAGACTTTCTCACCACTCCTTTGGGAGGAAGCATGGGTGAAAATTGCCTACGGGCCTTAATCTCAAGGAGGCCAAGTTCTGGTGAGCAGCAGAGAGAGGGTCACAGACATGACATCCGGGCCCCTGAGAACACGCCAACTGGGGAGTCTGGCAAAGCCCAGGCAGCGGGAGGTAGGAGGAAGATTGCAACAGGTGGTGATGAGTGGGCGGGGGTGAAGGAGCAGAGTGGGGAAAACCCTGGGGGTCTGGTAGAAGACTCCAGAGCAGGGAGGGCTGTGGGAGGGACTCAGAACTTGGGCTTGGTCCCTGTGGACTTTGGGCTATTGAGCCCCGGAGCCTCACTTTGCTTATGTGTAAAAGGAGAAATGATGACAGTTGCAAACTCGCAAGATCAGGTGACATGATGTAGAGCGAACGGGTGTTTGGTGAAAGTTGGTTCCTTTTATCGGTGTGTTCTCGGGCAAGCTCAGTAAATGTTGCCGGGCACCAAATGCTGCCAGGCACCGGGCTGCAAAACGCAGGGCTTTTTGTCTTGCCCTGTGCATCGAGTTTGACCCTCCCTCTCCCAGGGCAGAGACCCTGTGACAATGTGATGTGGACTCAGGGTGCCTCCTGGCTCCGGGGGCAGGGGCTTTGGGTTCTGTGGAGGGTGCCCTGTAAGTGCTGCCCGCCGGTGGGCGGCTGCCGAAGGGTTAATCAGAAGACTCAATCCCTGCCTCCCACGAGCTTATCACTGTGTGCTCAAGGACCCAGGTGGGAGAACTTGCCAGACACAGTTCTAAATATGTTGGCTTTGTCCGTCCCTGCTGGGAACCGGGCGCTGGCTGCCTTCTGCCTTCCTGTGGGCTGTTAGGGATTTGCAGCGGTCAAAGAAGAACAGGACAGGAGGGTGAAGAGCACTTTGCCTTACCTGTGACCCCGGCTAGCACCGGGGAGCAGCCATGGCACTGCCCCTCATTTGGTCATCCCGCGGTTATTCGTGGAATGCCTACCGTGTGCCGGAGTGTGGTTCTAGGTGCCTCAGGAACCCACTGGAACAAAAGGCAAGGTGTCTGCCTTCCTGGAGTTTCTGTTCGAGCTGGGAGACTTAATAAACAAGTACATACATCAATAAGCTCAGCACTGGTTGTTCTAAGGGAAGGAAATACGCAGGGTACTGTGAAAGAGAGAGCAGTGGCTGGGGCTGGGGCTCCGTTTGTGGGTGGCTGGAGAACATCCCCCTGAGCGGCAGTGAGCTGCAGGAGACAAGGGGACAGCTCTGCCTGGAGCTCCCCAAGGGCAGTGCCACTCGGGGAAGGGCAGCTCTCTGTGGGAGAGAGCAGACCCTGGGACCTGGGCACCGCCTGGGCGGGCATCCCAGCCCCTCCACTAACACAGTGTGCTGCCACGGGTTAGCGTACCTTCTGGGCCTCAGTTGCCTCCTCTATAAGCTGGGGTAATAACAGGGTTGTTGTGAGGATTAAAGGAGCTGATATCTGCAAAGGGCTTAGAGTGATGCCACGTGTGTGTGGGAAGTGCCAAATCAAAGTTACAGTAGGCTGGGGTGGGGGAGGAAGCAGTTCCAGGCAGAGGGAGCAGCAAGCCCACAGGCCTGAGGCCCCGAAAGGGCTCCATGCCTCTCTGACAGCACAGGCCGGCAGCCATGCTTACTGGGGAGACTGCGGAACAGGCTAACAAAACCCTGTTTCAGGAGTTTTAGGAAAAGTATGTCCCTGTAGCACTGCCACACTCAGGGTGGCACAGGACGCTCGGCTGCCGCCCCTCTAATTCAGGATCCCTTCCTCTTCCTTGCTGTCTCCTCCTTGCCTCTCTGTCCCTCTCCCTCCCCGCTGCCTCTGCAAGTCCTGCAGAGTAGCACCCCCAGAGGGCCTCAGTGATGTGGGTGTGGGGTGGGGGGGCTGAGTGTCCCAGCCCCGAGCACAGCTCTGGCCCTGAGCCCTGGCTGTGGGGTGTCTGATGCCCGTCTCCCCCGGCCCCTCCCAGATGGGTAGTGGTCTATGACCTTGCCCTCTCCTCTCCTCCCTTCTTACTGCAGTCCCATCCTCTCTCAGACACGCCCCCATCTTTCCCTTCTGTCTCGGAACGCCATACCTGTGGCTGTCCACTGCACGTTAAAGTGTGAGGCCCTTTAGAAGGCTGCAGGTGTGCGTATGGTCAGCTGGGCACACAGGAAGGGTCATCTCCGTCCCATCTCAGCCCCCTCCCCCAGCCTCCACTCTGAATCCCCCTCCCTGTGGCCCCCTGCCTAGCAGGTGCTTGGTTTAGCCATGGCCTCACTCCAGGGTCTTCACCGTCCCCTGATCTCCCCGTGCACGTGGTGAGGGATGCTGCCTGTGGTCACTTGCAGGTGTGGCAGGCGTCCACTCAGCTTCTGGGAGGGCAGGCACCACGGTCCTCTCCTCTCCACCCCCAGCCATCTGCAGAGAGCCTGGCCCTTGTGCAGGCCGGATAATGCCAGTGCCATTCTCTGCCGACAAGAGCCTGTGATTTTCTTGAGCTCTGAAGTGGTTTGAGCCCAGCCAGAAACACGCACGTGGTCCTCGGTGAGCTCCTGATGCCGCGGGTGGAGGGTCCTTCCTGTGGGACGGTTGACGGAGCCTAAGGCTGAGTCTGCGTGCTGAATTCGGCTTGTCAGCATGGCCTATTTTAAGTGCATGCTTTCTGTACGTTGTGAACCTCCGAGCTTTTGACGCTAATTGCGTCATGAAAGCATTCTTTGCCACAGCGAAAGATCTTACGTGCAAACCTTTCAAATACCAGACGTGGCTTTGTCCTGAACGCCATTTGGTGTATAAAACTGCTCCCTTCTCAGACGCACACAAGACCACGACCCATACGCGTTCGTGGCAGCCACAGGGACCAGGCTAGGATTTGTCTAGGTAACTATAGACGCGACTGAACTTCTGCAGCTCTGTGCTACCAGGTGGCGTTTTTGGTTTTGGTGTCCAAAGGACAATGGGAGGCCTGACTCGCTGGCGCTTGACCCCAGGGATGTGAGTGAGGGCAGCCACCATTATTGTCACCCAAGTGCCACGGTGTTTTCTGGGGGACTGTTCCCAGCGATTAGAAGTGGCTCAGGTTTCCAGCCGTTTCCCACCCTGGCTACTCTTTGCATGGGTTCTTTCGAAGAGAAAGAGTGAAGCCAGGATCACAGGCTGGTGAAGCGCAGAGGCCACCTCGGAGTGTGACAGCATGTTCTCCTGGCCCGTCCCGAGGGCTGATCCGAGGTCCCCAGACGTTCAGGTCAGCAGGGTGACGTGGCAGAGAGGACCCCATCCACGCGGAGCGGCGCGGGGGACTCCATCGACGTGGACGGCGTGAGGGCTCCATCCACGCGGAGCGGTGCGGAGGGCTCCATCCACGCAGAGGGCTCCATCCACTGGGAGGGCTCCATCCATGTGAAGCGGCGCTGCATCCCTGCAGCTGTGGCTTCAGAGAAGACTGGTGTGCAGGCCGACGAGGAATGCGGTGCTTCCTGGCCTCTGAGCGGCCGGAGTGCAGGACGTGGGCCGGGGCTTGTGGAAACCAGGGCCGCTGACCCCTCCCCAAAACCCTGCTCCGAGGCGAACTTGTGGGTGCTAACATGCAAAGCTTCTGAGTTACTACTTTATTCTTTCCTTTGTTCCAAGTGCAGAATTTGGCAGGATGCAAAAGGAGAAGCTATTATTTTCTTTCCAACATTTTTAACTTTTTTTTCTTCATTTTATTTGAAAGGCAAAGATGTGGAGAATGACAGGAAGACAGAGATCTCCTATCCACTGGTGCCCTTCCCAAATGCCTCCAACAGCCAGGGCTGGACCAGGCTAAAGCCAGGAGCCCGGAACTCCATCTGGATCTCCCATGTGGGTGGCAGGGACCCAAATACTTGAGCCATCACCTGCTCCCTCGCGGGATGTGCATTAGCAGGAAGCTGGATGGGAGGCCAAAAATCCAGGCACTCTGAGATGGGCTGCAGGAGTTCCAAGTGATGACTTAAGCCACTGTGCTAAATGCATGCCCAGGAAAAGCAATTACCACAGCGGAGATGGAGGTGCCATTTATTTGTTGGTAGGAAGAGAATTCTGTTATTGGCTGAGTCTGGTCTCTCTGGGTTGCCCTGGACAAGGACAGCACATCCCAGCTGTCCAGGGCTCCCCTGGTCACTGTGCTCATGCCCTTGGCTGCTGGGCAGTTGGAATGTGAGGCCACTTGGACCTACAGGCTTTTCCTCCTTCTGCCTCCCTGCAGGTGCGGGCGTTTTATAAACAGAAGCGGGAAGAACTGATTATTTCTTCCCCAGTTCTTTCCCGGCGTGGTTGCAGCAGTTTGTTCTTCACGACAAACCGCGTAGTAAACTTCGTAGTTGAGAGTGTGCTTTGTCTGTATTCTGAAAACCTAGGTTCACACGGATTTTATGGGCTCTCTTAGCTGCCAGTCCTGGACCTTCCCAGAGCTGATGAAGCATGGCCTTTGTGTGGTGCAGGAATTCCCCTCGCTTGGACCTGCCAATCCCCCAGGCGCTCCCATTCCACACGCAGCGGGCTGTGATGATTAGAAAGTTCTTTGTCATGTTGAGCCCCAAATCTTCCTGCAGGCAGTGGCTGCTCCCTTGGCCCGGAGCCTGTCTTTTGAAGCCCCGCAGAAATCCATTTCTTCTGCCCATTCCTTGGGTGTTCAGACATAGAAGCAAGGCTCAGGAGTCCTCACTTCCCTGGTGGACGCCCCACATTATCCAGTCCCCCAGCAGGGCAGGGCTGAGAACTGGACACAGCTGGGAGGGGGCCGTCTGATCAGCCCAGAAGAGAGCAAGGCCACCGCAGACTCTGCGCGCGTCAGCACTGCCTCAGGCCTGACCCGACCCCCTGGGGCTGGCATCTTGGGCCTCTGGGAACCCACATGTACTTGACTGTCGGACAGATCTGCCAGACTGAGGAGTGCCCTGGACTGGTGGCTGATGCGGGGTGGCCCTGGGTGAGCCGGCCCCCACCAGACTCAGGTCCCTCATGGCTCTGACTGCTTCGAAGGGGCTCTGTTGGTTCCCCAGGGGTGTTCATCACAACCCTGGGTTAAAGCAACAGAAACTTGTCCTTTGTCACAGCTCCAGGGGGCCAGAGCCAGACACCATGAGGGTTCCCCTCATTGCCCCCTCCAGCTTCTGGTAGCTGCTGGCGTTTCCCGGCCTGTGGCGGCCTCGGTCCAGTCTCGGCTTCCTTGATCCCACTGCTTCTGCCTCTGTCGGTGCCAGGTCTCTCCCTGCCTCACCCTTGTCGGGGCGCTTGCCGTGGGCCTCAGAGCCCTGCGGGGTCCTCCAGGGTCCTCTGGGGAAAGCTGCTCCCCTGAAGACCCTTCCTGTCATGACAACGCGCAGAGACCCTCTCCCCGGACGGCATCACAGTCACAGCTTCCTGGGATGGGACCCCGGATGTCCTGGGCTCTCTGCTGTCCCCACCGATCCAACTCTGTCTTCTGACTGTGTTGGGTCCCAATGCCCCAGGCTCACTGGCCAAAGGTCTTCATTCTGCGAGTTCTGGGTCTCCCCCTTCCTGCAGCATTAGCCAATGTTCTGGGGGTCCATCCCTGACGGACGCGGTGGGCGGGGCCTCCGGATAAGGCTGCCCAGGACAGCCTACATTGCTCTGGTGCACACCCTCAGGCTGTCCTGCATGCACCAGCTAAGTAGTGCAGGTTCTATTTTTTTTTATCAATGGGTTTGGAGGATTTCCGTCTTTGCGTTTCCCTCCTAGTTTAGTCCAAGATTGAGTCACTAAACTGGAGGGGAATTATATTCTCAGTGCCCAGATACATATCTCTTTCTGCAGAAAATCAGGCAGTGCTTCTTGGCAGCCTGAGGAGTCCTGGGGTATAGTCGCCTCGCCTCGCCTCCGGCCTGCTCCTGAAGCTCTTCCGTGCAGCAGAGGCCGGCTGCCCAAGTGCAACCACGCTTCCCTTGCACACTGTGCACACCCGTGTGCTTGAGTGGCCGCTCCAGGGCACCACAGCAGCTGAGGGGAAGCAGGAGTGCTGGGTCCAGGGACCTGGGGGCAGAGCCGAGGGGGGCAGGGGTGGCCTCTGCAGTGGCTCCAGAGGGTTCAGGCACTGAGCAGCTCTGGGCTGTCTGCTCAGTGCCGTCGCTGCTGCTTCCAGGATCCCTGTCTTACAGCCTCCTGGACTGCTCGGTTCAGTGCACTTGGCTAAGAGAAGCCTGCGCAGCGCTGGGGCCCAGGAGGAGGAGGTGGGCAGGGGAAGGGAGGGCAGAGACAGATGAGTTAGACAGCCTCTGCCCTGCCTGCAGCTTCCCCACGCAGAGACGCTGGGCACACCTTGGGGGAGATCCAGGCAGGCTTCCTGGAGGGGCTGGCATTTGAGCTGAGCCCTAATGGATGAATAAGAGCTAAAGAGGAGGAAAGGCAGGTAGAGCAGTGTACCTAGAGGTACCCTCTGTGCGCCCCAGATGGCCCCTTTCCTAATCAGCCAGTTGGAGCTGCTCTTGAAGAACAGCTCCAGGTCCCTTTCGACAGGGATGTGCCTTAGGGATCATTTGGCGGGCAGAGGGTCTGATGCGCGGCTTCAAGCCTAAGGGCAGGGGAGGGAGCAGTCTGGAGAGCTCCCCTTCCGGCTTCGCTGAGCTGTCGGTGCCCCTTTTGGACAAGCTTGCCTGGCCTAGCCGTCCTGAAATATTGCCACATCGAAGTCTGCTTCAGCGGGGGTGTCTTTTCCAGGCTGAGGGAGCCTCCTTGCCCCTCCAACATGACACTCTCTGATGGTCGTGGGTGTTCCTGCGTAACCGGCCCCACTGCGCGCTCCATCCAGAGCCCAGAAGAGGGGCCCCTCCAGAGCAGAGGAGCCGCCCGTGAAATGAATGGGTGACTGAGCGCGATGGCAGCTCCAGCCTCCTGCATGGCGCCCTCTCCAGGCACCGGTGGTGTCCTGGCTAAGTCGAAAGCATGTTAGCCCTCTGTTTCTCCGTCTCACTGGAGCTGAGTTGCCCCTGGAGTTGGTTTGCCCTGTGAGCCAAACACTTGCAAGCCTTTGAAGGAGTAGTGCCTGCTCTTTGCTCTTTCAGAGCATGGAGGGGAGGGGAGGTGCTCGGACCTGGCTTCCAGCCTCTTGCCCAAGGCCCAACTGACCTGTGAGCTCACTCGCTCAGTCCAGCCGGCTCTCACCGGTACCCTGGAGCTTAGTGCTAGGGTTGGAGTGGGAGGGAGGTGCAGGACAAAGCACCTGGGCCTTTGGCACCGTCACACGTGGGCTTGAGAGCTGTGTGACCTGAGCCCCACTGCTTCCTGGCTTGCTCACTTAGTTAACTGCATGCTAAATGTAGAGAGGAAGACACAGGGAGGACAGGATCCCTGTTGCCCCTTGCGCATGGCACACATTCAATGAGTTACTTTCCTTTGTGTCGGATCTGCAGGGCTGTCACCGCCAAGAGAGCTAGGACTTGTTCTGTGTGCGAGAGGCTGTCGGGAACCAAATGTGTTTTTCTCCAGTGGTGTCATCCTTCCCAAAACCCCTCAGCTCCAGGTTGCTCAAACGTAAGCATTGTGGGCAGTTTTGTTCTTCTGAAGCCAGGAGCCAGGAGTTCCTTCTGGGTCTCCCACGTGGGTGCGGGGGGCCCAAGTGCCTGGGCCATCTTCCACTGCTTTCCCAGGTGCATTAGCTGGGAGCTGGATTGGAAGAGGAGCAGCAGGGACTCGAACCAGCACCCATACGGGGTGATGGTGTGGCAAGCAGAGGCTTAACCCTCTGGGCTACAGCATCAGCCCCATGTTCTTTCTCTCTTTCACCTGCAGACTGCTGCCAACTCTGTGAATTTGGAGGTTGCTTCCCCTGTGTGGGCCTCAGTTTCCTGCCTGTGCACTGGGTGATTTCTACTGCCCCTTACAGTCCCACCACTACATTTAGTTCCCTGATGCAGACTGATGATCCAGTGTATCGGAGCAATGTTCTAGGCCTCGGGTCCATAGGAATGTGGAGCTGCAGTCCTCAGCTTCGTAGAGCTCACCCCTAAGTGTGGGGAGAAGCGAGCCCATCAGCACGATGAATGCCATGCCAAGGAGCGAGCCCTGGGCTGAAGGAGTCCAGACCCTCGCCACTCAAGGAATGTGTGGGCTCATTGCCTGCAGGGAAGGATTGTCTAGAAGTGTTTGTTGCCCATGAAAACCTGAGTGATGGAGACAAGGTCCTCCCTGGTGGCATTCGGATTTTCGCTTTGAATTAGAATGATTGGTGTGGAAAATCCCAGCAGAGATGGCCTGAGTTCAGGGCTGTTTTTCCTCTCTCCTCCTCCTGCCTTCCTGTAAAGGAAACAACGAGAATCCAAATCTCTAGACTATTCTAGACTATTCCACCTTTAGGCACCAGTGTGCTGGGGATACTCAGCTCAGGTGACCCAGTATTATTGTGAGCCCAACTGAGAGATGTCTGGGGAGAGAGAGTCCCACGCCTAAAGAGAATTGACCTATCTGTTGCCATGATTGTGTTGAGGAGCTAATTTTTCAGACGGTTTCCACTTTCACGGCTGTCTGGATGGCAGTTAGATGCACACAACCGGTGCACGCTCGGCTCCTCTCGTGTATTTATTCTGCCTGACTTCATTTGGTCAGATTCTGTAAGCCTCCACGGCCAGTGATAGGTTTAGCCCAGTGTTGAGAGCCTGGGGGTACAAGAGAATAGATCACCAGCCAGAGCTTCTTGTCCAGCTGGACTGATGAGACTTCTACCCCAGGGTGAGCGAGCAGTCATCTGTTCCCTGGGGATTGTTGTGCATGCCAGGGTGGCTGCCCCGGGCAGAGAGGTCTGGAGAGATGCTTGCCGAGGCGGGTTCTCAAGGAAGCCTGTGCTGGGACAGGGCCAGGAAGCAGTCGCAAAGCAGGGTGGCGATGCAGGGGCAGGGAGCAGGCTGGCAGGTGCACTCAGAGTGGGGCTTGGCTGGGGGCTCTCCCTTCAGTCTCATCGCTACTCCCTGGCTGTCCTGTCTGAATAACGGACGTGTTCCTTCCACGCACAGAGCTCCAGCATGCCTCTGGGCTTTCGCTCGTGCTATTTCCTTTGCCCAGCCTCCTTGACCTTCTCACCTGCCAGCAAAATGCCTCCTTGTCTCTCAACTTCAGTGTGCTTCTGCTGGGTGGGCCGCGTGCCCTTCCCTCTCCTGACGGTCTTGTCCTCTGTACTTTCCCGGAGTACGGAGCCTGCAGTCTCACCCTGGTCGAATCAATGACTGACGGCATGAATGAGTAGTTACCGGGTCCTACGTCTGCCTCACTGGCTGTGACCGTGGCACATTTGCTGGAAGAGGAGTAGAATGCGCAAAGGTGAAAGCCGCAGGGCCAGCAGGGAGCCCACCCGACCGCCCTGGAGGTGGGATGGGGTGGGAGTAGGACAACTGGGGTTGCGATGAGGATGTTGGCTCTCTGATGAAAAGAAGTATACAACAAAAATACTCTGAAAACTATTACAGACACCGTACATCTGGGGCAAAATCTGCCTCTCGAAGAATCAAAGAGCTGCCAAAGAAAGGCAGCAACCTCTATGAATCTGCTCAGTTCAGGGCCAGTGAGCAAAAGGGGGAAGGGGCTTTCCTGTGGACTTGGAGAAGTGAGATTGGGATAAGCTCTTGGGAGGCCACTTCGGCCATACTGAAAACTTGACGCACAGGCTTTTGCCCAACAGTGCCCTTCCTAAGAGCTTATCCCCGGGGCCGGCACTGTGGTGTAGCAGGTAAAGCCACCGCCTGCGGTGCTGGCATCTCATATGGGTGCCGGTTCAAGCCCCTGGCTGCTCCATTTCCAATCCAGGTCTCTGTTATGGACTGAGAAAACAGTGGAAGATGGCCCACGTGTTTGGGCCCCTGCACCTGCATGGGAAACCCAAAGGAAGCTCCTGGCTCCTGGCTTCGGATCAGCTCAGCTCCAGCTGTTGCAGCTGTCTGTGGAGTGAACCACTGGATAGAAGACCTCTCTTTCTTTCTCTGCCTCTCTGTAACTCTGCCTTTCAAATAAAATAAATAATTTTTTTTTAAAAAGAGCTTATCAGAAGAAAATAGCAAGAGAGATACTATGCAAAGATGTATATCTCAACATTTTGTAATACAGACACTGAAAATGGACCATATGTGCAGCATTAGGTTTGAAAATGCTCCTTCTGGGGCACGTGTTTGGCCTAGTATTAAGACACTGGAATCTCACATTGGAGTGCCTGGGTTCACGGCCTGGTCCTGACTCCTGAGTCTGGCTTCCTCTGATGCCGACCCTGGAAGGCAATGCTGATGACTCAAGTAATTGGGTTCTGAATTGAGCCCCTAGCTCTTGGCTTTGGCCTGGCCTAGCAGTGGCTATTGTGGGCATTTGGGAAGTGAACCAGCAGATGGGAACTTTGTCCAAATCTTTCTCTATCTCTTTACCTCTCAAAAAAATCAGTCAATCAATCAGTAAAGGAATGTGATATATGAAGTTAAGTAAAAGTGATACTGATATGATAGAAGATAAAAAATGTTGTAGAATACTAAAGACAAAGGAAATGTTTACCATGTATTTTCCTAAGAAGAAAATCAGGTTATAAACTAGCATATATAGTAAGTGCTCAGTGAGGTTGAAAATGTCTTGCTTTCATTCTGGAAGGGTGATTAGCAACTGGTTGATTTTAATGCATAATTTTTATTTTCTTCTGACCAAAAAAAGAAAAATTTCAAAATTTCCTGCCAGGCACATGTGTGACTTTTATAGCCCGAGACGGGGGAAGCGAGGGTTATTTAAGAAGAGAGCAGTTTGGAGAGCATCCTTGTTGGCGCTTCAGTGGGCACGTCATTCATCTCGCAGATCCCAGACAGCTCGTGTCTTCAGAGGGAAGAGTGGTCTTGGGTCCATTTGTGCAAGCGTATTTATAGAAGTGAAAGCATCGGGGGAAGGAAATAGATTGATTTTTTTCCCCTTGAACTTTTGAAATTATTTTCTCCGCTGCATTTGTAATTGAAGCCTGGGAGCTATTCTTACTTCTTCCTTTCTTGGGCACTGCGTTGGGCCTAAAAATATTACCTGGCTTAGGATGTGGGTTTTGCTAAAATGATTCCCATTGGAATCTCCACTTTTCACTGGCTTGCTCTCTTTCTCACTCTCGTGCTTAAACGTAGGGTCTCAAGGAAGCCCACCTTTTGAGATCTATTTTGCTCTTCTTTGGCAACCTTGGATTCCCAAGTTGGAAACTATGTGTGTGTTGTGATCACAAAGCCCATGGAGCATAGGTCGGGGCTCAGGAGAGCGTTCCTGGGTAGGGTGTGAAGGTTTATTTAGGGGCCAACCTGGCATCACCTTATCCTGTAGACGTAATATTAGTCTGCAGAAAAAGAGCTCAGAGCTGGGTAGGATCTCTTTAAATATTAACGACAGTGATGTCTTTTGCCACACATCTCCAAAGAGCTCCAAGCATCTCATCATTCATTTTCACAGTGCTCTTGGGCGAGAAGCTGATGGTCTCCACACGGGCCAGAGCATAGCGAATATTTCATCTAACACCAACTTAGGTGTTGTCCTGCCCGGGTATCGATGGATAAAAAAAAAAAAAAAAAAAAATGGAGGCAGCATTCTTGGTGTCTTCATCGTTCTTTTGAGTTAGCCACAAATTAAATTTGCCCTCTTGTACTTTGCCCCCTAATGCTGACTGCGTGCCTGCCATGCCATGAGCAGGGCACGGTGCTGAGCACCGTGGCTGGGAGTGACACTGGACCTCCTTGGGTCCACACCTGAGGCCCCTGGTGATCTGGCCTCTCCTGCCATCCTAGCCAGATGTCTCAGCCCCACTGGGTCTTGAGCTGAAGCCTCGGTCTTCAGAGCGGCCCAGTGCCATCTCCCTCGGTGCCCTCCGCATGCCCTGTCTCAGAACACCCTCCCTGCCCTTCTCCCCAGCCCTGCCCAGCTCATCTCCCATGCTCTGGGGCATGGCCACCTCCTGCACAAGGCCTCCCACGGCTTCTCATTCTACGGTAGCCACAGCTCCAGGTGATCCTACTGCCAACCCCCCACCTCCACCCCGGGCAGTCAAACGAGCCCTCAGCTCTGGGTCTTACCACGTTTTCCTTTGTGTTTTAGTGATTTGGTGGTTTATGTACAATGCTTGATGACATCAAGTTTCTTTCCTTCTTTATTTTATTCGAAAGGCAGAGTTAGAGAGAGAGAGAGAGGGAGAGAGAGAGAGAGAAAGAGAGAGAAGTTCCATTTGCTGGTTCACTCCTCAGATGGCCACAGTGGCCAAGGCTGGGTCAGGCCAAAGCCAGGAGCCAGGAGCTTCATTTGGGTCTCCCATGTGGGTGCAGGGGCCCAAGCACTTGGACCATCCTCTGCTGCTTTCCCAGGCCATTAGCAGGGAGCTGGATCAGAAGCAGAGCAGCCGGGACTCGAACTGGTGCCCACATGGGATGCTGGTGCTGCAGGCAGCGGCTTTACCCACTGAGCCACAGCGCCAGCCCCCATCTCAAGTTTCTTGACTGCAGGGTGGTTCCATGTCTTGCACACATTAGATATGCAAGTATTGGCTGCGTAATGAAATGAGCATCGTCTCGGGTCAGGGATCGCCAGTTTGTGCAGTGCCCTCAGGGGCAGAGGGTAGAGCCTGCTGCCTCCTTGACCCTTTGCCTGCGGCCCATTCTGTCCTCCCGTGGGCTCAGCTCCCACACCACCTTCCAGATAACTCTGGTGGACTAAGACTCTAGGGGGACAGGGTCACCTTCAGGTCACCTCTGTGCTTGTTTTGTTTTCACCCTTTCTTGTGCAGTGTCCACCCTGCACAGGAGCCTCGGATCGCACAGGGCTTTCTCCCGAGCAGTCTCTGTTCCCAAGCTGGCGTGGGGGCTTAGACCAGCTCAGGCTGCACCTGGGCAGGCCCAGGTTATTTAATCTTCCTGTGGCGTCATTTCCCCATCTGTTAAGGGGGGATAATGGACTTGGGGGTGACCTACCTCCCCGGCCGCTGTGAGGTTTAGCGAGCTAATGCTGTTGGCTGTCCGCTTTGGCTGAAGGCGCCTGGGCAGAGCCAGCAGTGCACCAAGTGCTAGGAGGTGCAGGACAAGCTCCAGGGCCATCCTGTGGCTGCACTGGAAGACCTAGGGCAGCATTTTCTGTGTGACCCTCCGTGCACAGGAAGCCAGTTTGCCAATCAAGGACCTACAGGGTTTCCTCCCTCCGCTGGTTCCGGTGGCTCAGGTGCTGAGGAGGAGAATGGCACCTGGAGGACTTGTGGGCCTGTCGGGCTGAAAGGAGAGGAGCCAGACTTGTGTCGGGAGGCTGAGCTGCTGCTGCCCCGGGTCAGCAGGGAAGGGGGCCCTGGCCCTGTCAGTGGTGGGGCCTGGGCCACGGACAGCATGGCCCAGAGATGCATTTGAGTTGGGCTTATGGACAAGCAACGGGAAAGTCATTTGATATTCACACTCTTGTGGCCAGGATCTGGAGAATGTGGCCTTGTATCTTTAAAAATAGCTGTGCGCTGGGAGGCCCCTGAGTGGAGTCTTGGGGTGGAGGGAGGCGCTGGCTTCTTTCTTCAGTTCCGCTTGACTGGTGAGTTGATGTTTTCTCCATTGTCCTCTAAATAGGTAGCTGTTTGGGTTTTCCCAAACAGGATCTTTCTGTGTATTTTAAATCCACTTCTGGGATGTATTTGTTGATGAGCACCCATCATTCGTGAAGTCTGAGTAAATGTTCTGTCTGTCTCCATAATCCCGGTGGGATTGTTGTGGGTTCTTCTCGAAGTTAACTGGTAATTATTTCTCACATTTGTTTTGTGCTTTCCATCGGCTTTCTTCATTTTATATACAGATAGGACAATACTTGAGTGCTTTTGTAACTAAGTTGTCAACAGTTTTCAAAGGTATGGGGTTGTAGCATATAAGATTTGGAGACGCCCAGGTGGGAAATCTCTGTTTCCAAATCAGGACTTGAGCCCAAAGTCCCATAAGCCTCTTGTCTAGACCTCCTTAGTCTGTTCCGTAGAATTTAGTCTCTGAATTATACATGAAAAGGAAAAGTCACTATCTGGCTTAGCTTTTCCATATGCCTTAATTAAAACGAACCTTGTAGCTTTAGAAATGGCCTGAGCCACATAACAGCAGCAAGTCCTTGAACTTGAATCCCTTGGTTTCTTTGACGTTCTACATCGATGATCCTTGAAGTGTGGTCCCCTCCAGTGTTCCCTGAGGGCTTGAGAGAAAGGCAAAGCCTGAGCCCCACCCCAGACCTTCTGAAACTCCAGGAGTGGGGCCCAGCTATCTGTCCTAACAGCCCTGCAGGTACTGGAGAGGGAATGCCTAACCTGACGGAAGCCATCCCCTCCCCGGTCTAACAGCCAGCGCAGTGACTCACCTTGGCTCTTCTGTGGATTTTGAGTTTTTCTCACTGCAGAGGGAGTTTCCGTGTTGCTGCTGCCAGCTTTTGATAATAGCCCCCTTTCCACTCTGCTTTGTCCCATTGCAGCAACACATACACACCTTGTAGGAGGTGTGTGTACACATGGGCATTGATTCCAAAATTTTTTGCACCATGAACTTTTGGAAGAACTCTTGTGTGGGGGCCAGTGCTGAAAGTAAATGGGAAATTCCAATAGAAATAAGTTTGTGCGTGGGGAAAAAATGTGTCAGCCACTGAGGTGTATTTCCTAAGTTTCTAAACGTGCTGCTGCTGTAAGCTCAGTGATGAATTAGACCACTTCTGACTGTATTGTATTAGGTTTTCTACCGTTTTCATGTTTTCATTTATTCTTTCAACATCAACTGCTTTGTATTTGCATGGCCCATGTTAAGTGTAGGGCAAAATGCATTTGAATTCATCACGCACCAGGAGACAGAGAACATGTTCAGAAATAACTAGAATACAAGCCAGCCTGTGATACACGCATGAAAATGATCTTCAGTGAATGGTTGTGGAAGCCTAGAGAAGGTAGAGAGCATGTGTGGACCTCATGGAGGAGGTGGCACTTGGGTGGGGCTTAGAAGGAGGTAGGATTTTGGCATGGGGAGTTCGGGGATGGGTAGAGAACATTGTAGGCAGCGGCGGGAGGAAGATAAAGGCCTGGCGGGGTGCTTGGTAGTTTGTTTGGATTGCGGTTATTTGAAGGTGACTAGAAGGAAGTGAGGTTGTGTAAGGAGGTCTGTGCCGAGAGGAGAAGGATCTTTCCAATACCCTCTTAGGGTTTGTTCTTTATCCTGACGGCAAGCGGGAGCCATTGAGGAGCTTCAAATAAGAGTGAGGCATGACCAGAGCTATGCTTTCCTAAGGTCAGTCTGCCGTCAGTGCATGCAGCGGGTCTCAGCGGGGAAGGAGGAGGCTTTGCTTGGTTTTATTTTATAACAAAGCTGCGCTTTGTTGATCTATTGAAGAAATTATCTTAATGTTTAATTAGGCGGTAATTGCTTTTCTTATGATGGTCACTGGGTCTTGAAATAAGCATCCAGGGCATAGATTCTTATCCTGGGGATGCAGCTCTAACTGTGTAATGGGAAATACGCAGGGAAGTAGAAATTGCGGAGCAGAATGGATTTATAGGAAACTTCCAGAACCGACTCCTTTATTCTCCTCTTCCTCCATTCCTTCCTCCCTCCCTCCTTCTTCTCTCTCTTCTTCCTTCCTCCCTTCTTCCTCGCCTGCCTTTCTAACATTTTATTTTACGTGAAATGTAGTTGCAGTCATTTTACTTAGTAATGTCTTGGTAATGCCTGGTCACATAAACCGGAGCACCTAAGTGTGACTCTTGTTCAGCCTCCAGAACTGATCTCCCTTCACTGAGAGCTGACTTCGTTAAAATGCCCGGTGCACACGCATTTTATGAGTTTTCCTTATTTCAGTGGTGGCTGAGACGAGTTGGTAGGAGATTTGGACGTCATGGATGTCGTGTTTGGTGTTATTTCTTGCATTTGTAGTACAGGGAAGTGACTGTTAGTGTGGATCTCTTTGAGTCGGGCTGTCTTCCTAGGGCTTGTGTTTTGGTTAGTAAGCAGTCATGGTTTTGGTCATTCAACCAATTTTTACCGAGCATCTATGAAGCACTGAAGAATGATGGTGAGTCAGATGGCCATGGCCCTGCTCACATGGACTTACATTCTAGCAAGGGAGATATATCCAGGAAATAGTCAAGTAGCGTTCTGAGAGTGAGAAAGTACTATGAGAGCACCCAACCCAGAGCTGGAGATCAGAGAAAACCGAACAAGTGGGATATAAACTGAGATGGGAAGTCAGTTAGAGTCCATTGGTGGTTGCCTGGTGATATGATATGGGGCTATGCCTGGTGATGGGGGGATAGGGGGATTGATGGTCAATGGGTTTCTTTTTGGAGTAATGAAAATGCTTCAAAATTAATTGTGGCTATGGTTGTACAATTCTGTGAATACACTGACAATCATTAACCCATTAATGAGCGAATTGTATGCTGTGATAATAATATCTCAATAAAGCTGTTAAAATAAATCAACTGGGGAAGCCAGGAGTGGGAAGGGTATACCTGGCAAAGAAAGAGCATGAGCAAGGGCTCAGTGGCTTGACCGAAACAGGAAGAAGTTCCGTAGGGCTAGAATCACCTAGCAGGTGGAAAACAGTGAGAGAGAACACGAAGAGGTTGGCAGGCAGTGAGACCTAACAGGTGGGATGTTGAAGGCCTATACATATTAAAAGCATCTGTCATTTATGGAGTCCTTATCGTA
Source organism: Oryctolagus cuniculus (assembly GCF_051225735.1). Taxonomy (NCBI): domain Eukaryota; kingdom Metazoa; phylum Chordata; class Mammalia; order Lagomorpha; family Leporidae; genus Oryctolagus; species Oryctolagus cuniculus. The sequence goes on from NC_142867.1 coordinate 200,691,294, forward strand.
GTGCTAAGCAGTTAACATGTTTTATATACTCACTCATTCTCACAACTCCCTGGTGAGGCCGGTGTTATTGTAATCAGCATTTTATCAGTGGGGAAATTGAGGCACAAAGTGGCTATGTAGCCTGCCTGTGTCTCAGTTCTAGTAAGTGGCAGAACTGGGATATGGGCCCGGGAGATCTGGCTCCAGAGTTCATCCTACAGACTCTTATAATAAATCATCCTAAAAGTTATGGGATGACAGAGTTTTTTGCAGGAGAGTGGCAAGGTCCAGTCTACATCTTAGGAAAAGATTAGCCTGTGGTGTTTGGATGGAATAGATTGGAAGGGGGAGCAAGACAGAAGGCAGGAGACCGCTCTGGCCATGGTCCATGTAAGGGATCGCGCCCCTGGAGCATGTGGGAAGCCTGTGGGGTTGGAGGTGTTTAGGAGTCCCGTTAGCAGCGGCTGCTGAGTGGCTGCACTGGGGAGGGGCTGTGGGTGCAGAGACCCTCAGGTGGATGCCAGGGGAGCAGGGCGCTCATGATGTCGGTACCACAGGTGTGCCTCGGTGGAGTCCAGTTCATGTCTGCCCATGAGAGACCAGGGTCCAACTCTGGAACCTCTCTCCAGTCAGAATCATGGATTTGGAGGTGGTGGGGGTCTTAGAGTCCTTGTAGATCTGCAGTAGAAGTGGAGATACTTGGAAGGAGAAGGGCTTTACTGAAGGCGCCCAGCGGGCAGTGCTGGGGCAAGCTGAGGCATGCACCTGCCGATGCCCAGGCCGGCGGACGCTCACCTGCCGCAGTGCCACGCCTCCGACATCCTTGCTGCATCCCTAGAGCTTTGATTCTCAGAGATCAGCTCGCTGATCCTCTAAAGGGTTCCACTGCCGCACAGACTGTAATTACGGGAATTAAAATTAAAATGAAAAGAATTTACTGCCTAAACATAGCATCCATCAGATGGAACTTGTTTTCTGTTCCCTGTCTGTGCCCAGCATCTCTTTCACGGTGGCACCTGGAGCAGAGATCTGGCTTTAGCCTATGGTTTACACCCTACGTTGAACCACGGGCTTTTTCTGGAGTGCTCTATGGCTCCTGGGTTCAAGTGTGCGGTCCCTCCCTTCTCCCCTCCCCTGGTGTCGGCTGTGCTTGGCTCGCAGAGACAGCGCCTTGGTGAGTGTCTTGCTGGGGAGCCTTTGCCTTCTCTCCGCAGACAAGCCTTACCGGCATGACAGTCTCCACGGCCTTTTCCAGTGGGTGACCCACACTGGACGCCGAGCCCTACCGAGGCTGGGGACAGAGGGCAGAATGCTTGAGGGGGGTTTCGGCTTTCTGGGTCGAGAGTCCTGCCATTCTCAGTGGGTCCTGAGTGTCGACGGCGCTCGTTCACAGCTCTTGGCGCCGCACCCGATGGCTGCCGCCTCCTGGCAGCCGAGCCGGGAAGTTCTAGAGGGGAGAGAAGAGGCTTCCGGGCAGAATGCTTCATTAGGGCTTAATGAAGACAGGCGGAGGGGCCCTGCGGCCTGAACCCTTGCCCAGCGTCCTGTTTGCCAGGCGGCAGCTGGCGTTCTTGGCTGTCTGGCAGCCGTCGGCACATCCCGGCCCTGTGCAGAGGTGAGCCAGGCACCTGCTGCCCTGCTCTTTGGCAGGGGCTGTTTCCCTACCCCCTGTCTGTGGACCCCACCCTCCACCTGTCTCCATGTCTCATCTTCCTTATCACACGATCAACTCTCCAAAGGCCAGGCCCATCCACCTTGAACCTTGACCTCTTCTGCCACTCTCAGCCCCGGGCCCAGTGGAAAGAGGGTACGTGACATCAAGTGGAACAAATTGCATTGATTTTTGGACCAAACCCTTTGACACGCAGTGGCTTCAGGTGCTCCGAACTTGAGTTTGAAGTCCAGAGATGGGAGCCCACAAGCTCATGGCCAGTACCAAGTCTGTGGAAAGGAAGAGGACTTTCAGAGAGGGGGTCTCAGGGCCGGAAACTGTGCCTCGATGTTACCAGGCATGTGTAAGAGCTCTTGGAAGCAGGGCTGGGGCCCAGCCCTGGAAACTGGTCTCAGTTGCGTGTGGTTGTTACTGGGTTTTGCATGTGTGTGCGTGTGTTTAGCATGATCAGTTTGGAATTCTGCCTTCCTCCACCAGCCACGTCTCGGCCACCATGGGAGCAGCAGCTTTGTCGGGGCAGCTCTGGGAGCCCTCAGAGGTTGCCATGGGATTCGTTGTCGGTGCCTGTGGTGTGAAACACACCCAGAGGCTTTTGAAAATGAGCTGGCATACAATGATGCCGGATGAATCATTCGATAAGAAAACAACAAACAAATGCAGATTTTGAGTCCACAGTCCCAGATTTCGTTTAGAACCTAGATGGTCGGCAAGGGGACTTAAAAAAAAAAAAAGCTTTGCAACAGCTAACAAGTCTACGGGGAGGAAAAGGGACCCCACACTGGACGGCAAGGGGGTGCTAGTGACCGCAGGGTTTCGTCACCCCCGAGCTGGACAGGCCCTGACAGGTGTGCATGTGTGGGGTCGAGGCTGTTCTCAGTTCGGTGTACTGAGGCCCTGGAAAACTGTCTCCCTCGTCCGTTTGAGCCTTTCTGTCCCCGGCTTCTCTGGTGGCTCTCAGACCTCTGTGGCCACTCCCCTGCTTGCTTCTCGGCTTCCTTGGTTCTTCAGCCCCTGAAAGATGGTGCCGCCATCATTCCTCCCCCTGCTCGGTGCTCAGCCCCAGCAGGTGACGAGTTCCTGGAGCTCCTTTAACAGACCCTGCCCAGGTGCCGCCCCCCAGCGCCTGAATGGGCATCTGGGGAGGAGCGGCAGAGCCTGGGCACTGCTCTGGTGCGGGGGCCCGGTGAATCTGACAAGCAGTCTCTCCCAGGGTTTCAGTCCAGTCACTGCCCTGCCCGAGTCTTATTTCTGCTAGATGTTTCCGTGCATAGCCCACGGGAGCCGCAAATCCAGCTCTTCCCAGCCAGACTCTTCCTCCTTCCTCTCAAACCTGCCCTTCTCCCAGGGTTTCCTTTCTAAATGAAAGAGCCACCATCCGCAGCCATCCAGCCTTGAAGCCCGAGAGTTGTCTGTGCCTCTTTCTCCCCCTTAGTCCAGTTCCTAGCTGGTTAATTAATTGATTCATTCATTCATTCAGTAATTCGTTACCCAGTAGTTCAGACTGAAGGCCATTGGAGAGAAATGCAATTTAGGAGTTGCCTTAAAGACACAAAAGAGGCCTAGAAGAAACAGTTAAGCAACAAGATAGACAAGGGGTAACCTTCGGAAGCTGTCAATGGCCTTAGAACCACTGCTATTAGTGAGGTCTTTCTCTGGGCCGTGTATGCTGCTGGCACCCCTCATATTCTGTGAAGCAGGTGAGGTTAGGCCCCTTTCACAGATGACAGTATGGCTCGGGGAGGCTAAGGTAACTTGTGCCAGGATCCGTGTTAACACATGGATGGTGAGAGCTAGGGCTAGAACCAGGGCCCATCAAGGCCTGCACTCTGCACGTGAGCGATCTCAGGGACAGACCCTCGGGCCCAGCGGGGCCCTGCCAAAGCCTGTGAGGCAGAGGATCACGAAGCAGCCCCCTCTGAGATCCTCCCCGCCCAGCCACAGGGATAAGGGAAGGTGCAGACGTCTTCCTCCGCTGCCCGCAACACTAGCAGGTCGCGTCGTCTCTCTGCCCTGTTGGGGACTGCCTGTTCCTCTCTCCGACTCCCTTCCTGGGCTGCGGGCTCCTCGAGGGTGGGAGCTGTGCTTGTTCACGTGCTCCCGCAGCCCCTGCACCTGGCATGCAGCGAACCCTTCTGGGATGAATGTGTGGATGTTAGAATTTGTCCAGGTGCATCACAGCTAAGCACTTGGCTGGGGATCTGACTCAGAAAATTAGGCCGAAAGGCCAGAGCCTTGTGGCTCACTGGAGATGGATGCCTGGGGAAATGGAGGAGAGGTCTCAGTTGGGGGCCTGAGTCTCACCCTGACTTCCAGCTTCCGGGCAGTGATGCTAATCTGATAGTTTTCTTTCTTTCTCTTTAAAGATTTATTTATTTATTTGAAAGTCAGAGTTACACAGAGAGAGGAGAGGCAGAGAGAGAGAGAGAGAGAGGTCTTCCATCTGCTGGTTCATTCCCCAGTTGGCCGCAATGGCCGGAGCTGCGCCGATCCAAAGCCAGTAGACAGGAGCTTCTTCCAGGTCTCCTATGCGGAGTGCAGGGGCCCAAGGACTTGGGCCATCTTCTACTGCTTTCCCAGGCTTTAGCAGAGAGCTGGATGTGAAGTGGAGCAGCTGGGTCTTGAACTGGCGCCCATATGAGATGCCGGCACTTCAGGCCAGGGCGTTAACCCATTGCACCACAGCACCAGCCTCTCTCTCTCTCTCTCTCTCTCTCTCTCTCTCTCTCTCTCTTTTTCTGAGAGAGGCTGCAGAGAGAGAGGTCTTCCATCCACTGGTTCACTCCCAAATGGTTTCAATGGCCAGAGCTGCGCCAATCTGAAGCCAGGAACCAGGAGCTTCTTCTGGGTCTCCCACGCAGGCGCAGGGGCCCAAGGACTTGGGCCATCCTCTACTGCTTTCCAAGGCCACAGCAGAGAGCTGGATCAGAAGTAGAGCAGCCAGGACTCAAACCTGTGTTGTAGACAGAGGTTTAACCTACTGGGCCACAACGCCAGCCCCAATCCTGATCCCTTTCTAGCATCTTAATTAATCTTCTGTACTGTATTTGTGGTCTCCTGTCTAGTGGGACCTCCACTAGAATTATCACCTTCACGGGGGTAGTGAGCCTCATCTGTTGAGCCCACCATGCATCCTGGGACTTAGAACAGTACCAGGCACATAGAAGACACTTGGCAAATATTTGTAGAAGGAATGAATGATGTGAAAGTGTCCCCAAGACATGGCCGGAGTCACCGTCCCAGGAAATGAATGTTCTGTGTGGGGCTCCTCAATCAGAGCAGGACCCCTAACAGCCCTGCGCCCTTGACTCTCCTCACGGGCTTCTCGGGCCTTCCTTAACCTTGAGCCTTTTAAGACCCAGCACAGATGGCTCCAGCAGGGAGGGGCTGGGCCTCCCCTTCCCGGGGCGCCCAGGCCCTGGGGGTGCGCTCCCACCCTCGCCACCTTGCCTTGATGGGTCAGAACTCCTGAGGGCACACACCACAGCTGCTTCATCTTCCTGCTCCCCACAGCCGTAGGCCAAGTGCCTGCTATGTGACCATGGAGCCTGAGACAGGCCCCACAAGGCCGGCGAGGGGCCTGGTGGCCAGGAAGCATTTGGGGTGTTGGGGAGCTATCGTTTGTTTCGTGAGAATCAGAAAGTTGGGTTTTGCAAGGGCTTTGAGGTAATGCATCTCACTTCTAAAGATTTATTTATTTATTTGAAAGAGTTTCACAGAGAGAGAAGGAGAGGCAAAGAGAGAGAGGTCTTTTTTTTTTTTTTTTTTTTTTTTTTTTTGACAGGCAGAGTGGACAGTGAGAGAGACAGAGAGAAAGGTCTTCCTTTTCCATTGGTTCACCCCACAATGGCTGCTGCAACCAGCGCACCGCACTGATCTGAAGCCAGGAGGCAGGTGCTTCTCCTGGTCTCCCATGCGGGTGCAGGGCCCAAGCACTTGGGCCATCCTCCACTGCACTCCCAGGCCACAGCAGAGAGCTGGACTGGAAGAGGAGCAACCGGGACAGAATCCGGCGCCCTGGCCGGCACCGCAGGCGGAGGATTAGCCTATTGAGCCATGGTGCCAGCCTGCTTGCACTTATTTGTAAACATTTTATTAAGATATACCTAACGGAAGCCAGCACTGTGGCGTAGTGGGTACAGCCACTGCTTGCAGTGCCGGCATCCCATATGGGTGCCGGTTCAGGTCCCGGCTGCTCCACTTCCAGTCCAGCTCCCTGCCAAGGCACCTGGGAAAACAGTAGAAGATGACCCAAGTCCTTGGGCTCCTGCACCCACATAGGAGACCTGGAAGAAGCTCCTGTCTACTGGCTTCGGATTGGCACAGCTCCGGCCATTGCAGCCAATCGGGGAGTGAACCAGCAGATGGAAGATGTCTCTCTCTCTCTCTCTCTCTTTCTCTCTCTCTCTGCCTCTCCTTCTCTCTGTGTGTAACTCTGACTTTCAAATAAATAAATAAATCTTTAAAAAAAAAAAGACATACCTAACGACAGTACAGCTCCCTCATTCAAAGACTTCACCCTGGTAATTTAGCAAATATTCAGTTGTGTGCAGCCTTTGCAGCTGCCAAGTGCAGGAGTTTTCTAGAATGAGAGAAGGAAGTGCTTGGGCCTTCAGCTCTCCCTGCCCCGTGCCCCGTTTCTGCCTGCCCCCAGTCGCCCCTAATACCCTTTCTATCGCTACAGAGTTCCCTATTCCAGTCGTGGCTTTAGTGCCTGGCTCCTGTCAAGGTGGCTCTGACGGCTCCTCTGTGCGCTCCCCTTCAGGTCACACGCAAGAGAACTGAGACACAGCAAGGGAAGGGGCGGGACTCGGGCCACCCATCCAGCTTGTAGGGGAACAGGAACCTGACGGCAGCTCCCCTGTGTCCCTGTGCAGTTCTGTCCCCAAGCCCCAGGGATCCAGGGGGCTGAGCAGCCGCAGTGACTCAGTGACATCATTTGCCATCCGTCTTTGAGGCTGCAGTAGGGACCCCAGGAAGATGGCTGGAGAGAGGCAAGGCCTCGTGGGGGGTGTCCATCTTTCCTGTGTCCGTTGCAGGGCTCAGTGCCCCGCCGATGAAGTGGATGCCCCGTGTGACCAGCTCCCTGCCTTCTACCTGGAGTAGCCTGGGTCCCTATGCCCTCAGGTCACTAACTTGCAAGAGAAGGGCACAGCCTGGGTCCCCGTGCGTGCTGGCTGTTGCTGCTGCCAACCCGTGGCATCTGCACTGAGGCCATCTGCCCTGAGCTAGATAAGAGGCTCAGCCCTTTGTTACAGACTCTAATCCCGTTAGGCAGACGTGAAATCTGAGGGTGTGACGGATGGAGGCATGGAGGTAGCTGAGGATTGCCAGCGCCTTCCCCGCAGCCCAGCGTGCACCTCGGCCTCACATGCACTACCCAGGCCCCACCCACTTCCCAGCTGGCTGCAGCTGCCAGGGTTACACAGCTTTAGAGCTGGTGCTGGCTAGAAATAGCCAATGTGGCTTCAGACTGGGTTCTCACGATGATAATGTCATCCTAATAAAATTACCTTGGCCAACACACCTACTCCCATCATGCAGCTGACGCCATGACACTGAGATTTCCAAAAAGGGTACAGAAATTATTATGTCTCATAAATTATAGTTGTGTCTAAGAGCTCACAAAAGATGTATCATCCTTGGGTTCTTCCTCAAAGACAATGAAGTTTCTAGAAGGAAAGAAGAGGGAGGGAGGAAGGAAGGGAAAAGAGGAAGGGAAAAAGCGAAATCACCTTCAAGAAGCAGTGACAGCGAGCAGCCCCTGTCTAGACTGTGGAGGAACCGTTCCCTTGTTTTTTTTTACTCCGTTCTTTCTTTTTTTCTTTCTTTCTGTTTCTTTCCCTTTCTTGGACTAAACAGGAGAGGGAGGAAGAAGGAAGGGCGAGTGGGTGGGAAGGCAGGTAGAGTGGGAAGAATTACTATGTTCCTGATGTTGTATTTATGAGATGCATACAAATAAAAAAAAAGGGGGGGGAAAGGAATGGGTGATGCTCAGGCCCCACCCTATGTGAGTATTCACTGAAGCACTGCCCCCAGAAAACCACCCCCTCTGCCGCCGGACAACCCCAGATTTGTTGAGGGCGGCCCTCATCCCTGGAGGCTGCCCTTACCGCCCCCTGGCTGTGGACTTTCCCTTTGCCTTAGAATAATTCTGGCCTCTCTGCTCACCTTTCTGTCTCTTCCTTGAGTTCTTGCTCTCATGGAGATAAGAACTTGCACCAGCTATCGCCAAGGGTCACCCCTACAACATGGCGAAGCCCTGCACTGGTGTTCCCCAAGGCGTGTGTGTGTACCCTGTGACACTCAAGGTGACTTTTGGTGATTGTGAATGAATGGGGTTTTCTTTTGGTTCAAATCGTCGTCTGTTTTCATAGGCTCTAGGGAAACACCCACCCAGCACAGTCAAACTTGGGGTTTCATGAATGTTACTGTCCAGGATGGCACTGAAGCAGAGGCTCCACCCCGTGGGTTCTTTTCTGGGGAGGGCTGCAGGTGCTACAGGTGTGGCTCTGGCTGCCTGCTGCTGCGCTGACAGTCACAGTGGCAGTTTGAGGTCAACTGTCATCTGCCACCAGGAGGTGTTGGCCATCCAGGGTGCTTCCCCACGAGCTACCTCCTGTGCCGGCTTCTCGCCTGGTGAGGTGCAGGGGCAGAGGGCACTGGTGTCCAGAGCTCCTTGGTGTGACCAGCTCTGAGCCATGGATGCTTTTCTATTGAGAGAGTTAGAGAGAGAGGGAGAGTGGAGGTGGGGGAGGAATGTAGAAAGAAAAAGGGAGAAAAAAGTAGAAAAGAAAAAGGGAAGGAAGAGAAGAGAAAGGGAAGGAAGAGAAAAAGAAAGAAAAAGGAAGGGAGGAGGTGGCGTTAGAGGAGTAGGGGATGACGGAGGAGGCACAGGGTGACAGGTGGCACTATTCTAAAACAAGAAACAAAAGAAAATCCTTCGCGCTCTCCCTTGCCTGTGTAGTGCCCATGGGTGAAACATCTTGTGACACCATCACATATCAGGGCCTGTGACAGTGAATGAAGGGCTTGACAGGGATCTCTGTGTGTGTGCACAAGAAAACTTCGGGGCTCCTACGTGCGATCCTGGCTGCAGTTGCCCTTAGAGGAATAGTTGTGTACTATGATAACCCTGCCTCCCTTCCTCAGAGCTGTTGTTTTCTGATAAAGCATCGCCTTGATCTGAGTTCTTTTTTTTTTTTTTAAAGATTGATTTATTTATTTGAAAGTCAGAGTTACACAGAGAGAGGAGAGGCAGAGAGAGAGAGAGAGAGAGAGAGAGAGAGAGATCTTCCATCCTATGGTTCACTCCCCAATTGGCTGCAATGGCCGGAGCTGCGCCAATTCGAAGCCAGGAGCCAGGAGTTTCTTCCAGGTCTCCCATGTGGGTGCAGGGGCCCAAGGGCTTAGACCATCCTTTTTTTTTTTTTTTTTTTTTTTTTTTTTTTTTTTTTTTAGCAGGCAGAGTGGACAATGAGAGAGAGAGAGAGACAGAGAGAAAGGTCTTCCTTTTGCCATTGGTTTACCCTCCAGTGGCCACTGCGGCCGGCGTGCTGCGGCTGGCGCACCGCGCTGATCCGAAGCCAGGAGCCAGGTGCTTTTCTTTGTCTCCCATGCGGGTGCAGGGCCCAAGGACTTGGGCCATCCTCCGCTGCACTCCCGGGCCACAGCAGAGAGCTGGCCTGGAAGAGGGGCAACCGGGACAGAATCCGGCGCCCCGACCGGGACTAGAACCTGGTGTGCCGGCGCTGGTAGGTGGAAGATTAGCCTAGTGAACCGTGGCGCCAGCCTAGACCATCTTCTACTGCTTTTTCAAGCCATAGCAGAGAGCTGGATCAGAAGTGGAGCAGCCGGGTCTCGAACTGGTGCCCATATGGGATGCTGGTGCTTCAGGCCAGGGCATTAATCCACTGTGCCACAGCACCAGCCCCGATCTGAGTCCTTTCAAGAAATTCACGCAGATGTGGAGCAGCAACCTTTATCTCTCATGGAGCTAGGATCCCTGTAATGAGCCAGGGCGACATGAAATGACTGACCTTCAAAATGTAAGCAGGAGTTTCCCGAATATCTTAGCTGACAACTTTTTCTTTGTACTTAAAAGGTTCAAGAATTAAAGCTACTTACTGTTCTGAGATTACCGTAGCATTGCAGACATACATACCTGCCATTATTATTAATATATTATATATATTATCTTAATAATATTAATATATTATTATATATATTATTAATATATTATTATATTATTAATATAACCAACACCAACTGAACTCAGGCATTCCAGAAGACCCTACAGGGATTGTACACAGAGTGCTTTTCTCCTCCAAGTTAACAAGAACTGAATCCACATGAGCACACGAGTGTAGACAGGACGGTTGTGGGCTGGATGCAGGAGTCACACACTATCCAGCAGCCCTGTGACTGGGGACCCTGAGGGACGTGGTAGGCCAGTGGCTAGGACACTGTCGATGGATGTGGTAGGACTCGAGCTGGGTGGTCAGAAAGGGTTTGAGTTGATCCCAGAAAGTGGGGAGACCATGAACAAAGGTTCAAGGAGGGGCTACCCAGGGCTTTTGTTTTAGGGACAGAAAAGCACAGAAATAGACATACGTATCTGCTGAGAGTACAGCCGAGCCCCATCCCTGGTAGCCTTTGGTGAGGCTCTCATCAGGTCCCAGTAGCTCTTCCTTAGCCTGCAGTTCCTCTCTAAGAGGGCGACACGGTATACTCATAGTTAAGGTACTTAGCATCTAGCGCTGGCTTCATTGTGACAGTTTTTGCAAGAACACATGGGTGCGAGGCTGGATTTCAAGCTCTGAAATGCAGCCATCACCCCTGTAGCTGATGTTGGACTTCAGTTGAGATAGTTTTCAGGAACTTCAAAAAGCTCTCTTCTAAGCAAAGTGATAAACCCAGTCTACTGTTAGACCCTGATCATCACCATCCCAAAGGAAGCATGCAGTCCCCTCTCTGACCAAGCAAAGGAAGGCCTTGAGCACCGTGGGCCCCCGCCTGAGCTGATGCCACCCTGGCCAGCCCCAGCTTTGAACTGGAAGCCTCACTGCCTTTACTCCCCTGGGGAGACTGGGACATGAGCGGCAGTGGCCTGACCCCTTGCTCTGCCCTTTGCAACACCTGTTTTTTTTTCCACCACTGTGTCAGCAGTTGGCTCTTGCGTGTTGGGTTTTGGGGTTCTACAGCCACTTTTCCAACCAGTTTTGGGGGTGTTCAAAAGCTAGAGGATGAGGCCTTGGGGTCCCATTCCCCACTTTGAAGTTTTTGAACCCCTCCAAGCCTCCGTTTCCTTGTCCTCCAAATAGAGTTAGGGATTCCCTGGTGCAGGATGGTCACGAGATCTAAGAAGGTGCTATCGACGAAACCTTGCTTTCCCTTCTCCCCAGTCTGTCAGGAGAGCGGTCTTTTGGGGCAGTGGAGGGAGTTAGATTGGACAACGGGAAGAGGTTGGGTTTTAGGGCTGGGGAGCCCTGGAGGACTTAAGGAGAGAAGCGACAAGATAATACCATTTTGAACTGGCAGTTAGAGAAATTCGCTGTTAAGAGGTTTGGCTGCCTGTGCAAGGCTAGGTTTAATTAAGGGCAAGGCCAGGGAGGAATCCAAGTCCCCTGATTTCTAGGTCAGTGCTCTGCTCAGGGCTGTTTGAAATGCAGATTCTTGGCCCACACTCTAGGCCTACTGAATCAGAAGGAGCCCAGCAACCTGGGCTCTGACCACCCCTGCAGACGCTGCTAATGCCTTGAAAGTTTTACAAAGAGAAACATGGGGGAAGGAGATGAGAAAAAGGCTTGTTCTAGGAGTCGGGGTGCTAGTTACCATCAGGGAAAAGGGAACAAAAGAGTGAACCTGGGTGCCAGAGGAAATTTTTTCTTTCTTTTTTTTAAAAAAATCAAGATATAATGCAGGTGTTTCTTTTTTAAAATTTTGTTTAAGGTATACAAATTTCATGTATTTCATATATACTGATTTAGGAACGTAGTGATACTGCCCACCCTTCCTCCTCCTTCCTCTCCTATCCCCACTCTTAATTTTTATGTTGGTCTACTTTCAGTTTACTGCATACTCATAAGGTTAACCTTACACTAAGTAAAGCGTTCAACAAATAGTAAGAAGAAAAAACCCACTGTTCCTCCACAGAAGAGACAAGGGCTGTCAACAATCATCCAGTCTCAAAATGTCAATCTCATTCCTATACATTATATTTTTGGTACTCTATTAATTACCACAGATCAAGGAAAAATATGATATTTGTCTTTTGGGACTGGCTTATTTCACTAAGTATAATGGTTTCCAGTTGCATCCATTTTGTTGCAAAAAAACAGGATTTCGTTCTTTGTATGGCTGACTAGTATTCCATGGTGTACATATCCCATAATTTCTTTATCTACTCTTCAGTTGATGGACGTCTGGGTTGAGTCCATATCTTAGCTGTTGTGAATTGAACTGCAGTGAACATGGGGGTGCAGATAACTCTTTCAGATGCTGATTTCATTTCCCTTGGGTAAATTCCCAGGAGTGGGATGGCTGGGTCATATGGTACATCTATATTCAGATTTCTGAGGTCTCTGTACTGTCTTCCACAATGGTTGTTTGAAGTTTACATTCCCACCAGCAATGGATTAGAGTACCTCCCCCCCTCCCCCCCCCCCCCCCGCCCCGTATCCTCACCAGCATCTGTTGTTTGTTGATTTCTGTATGAGAGCCATTCTAACCTGGGTGAGGTAAAACCTTATTGTGGTTTTGATTTGCATTTCCTTGATGGATAGTGATCCTGAGCACTTTTTCATGTGTCTGTTGGCTATTTGAATTTCCTCTTGAAAAATGCCTGTTCAAATCCTTTGCCCATTTCTTAACTGGATTGTTTGTCTTGTTGTTATTGAGTTTCTTGAGCTTTTTATAGATTCTGGATATGACTCCTTAACAGTTTCACAGTTTGCAAATATTTTCTCCCATCTGACAGTTGCCTCTTCACTTTGCTGAGTGTTTCCTTTGCAGTGCAATCACGTGTTATAAAAATCTACCCTTTTCAGCCCTAATTAGCGATTTCTCTTATATTCATAAGGTCGTACCATTCCTACCACTGTCTAATTCCAGGGTGTTTTCATCAGCCCAGAAAAACACCCCTTACCTCTTAGCAGTCAATTCTGATCTCCTCCTCACAGCCCCTGGCAGCCACCTGCTCCTCCGGTTTCTCTCTAGATTTGCCTGTCCTGGACATTTTGTGGCAGTGGAGCCATGCCGGAGGAGGCCTCTGTGTCTGGCCTCTTCCACTTAGCAGGAGGTTTCCAAGGCTGGGCTGTGTCGTAGCAGGTGTCAGGACTGCCTTTCTTTTCATGGTGGAGGTGAACTTCCTGTGCTTCAAACTCTTGCCTCAGACACATTTGATCCCACAGCTGGGCTCACACTGCTTCAGTAAAAGACCTTTCTTTGGGCACACGAGTCACAGGACTTCACAGTTTTCCAAGCATTGTATCAAAGTAGGGAATGTGAATGAGCTTTGCACCAGCCCGACACACAGCTGGCAGGGTCACTGTAGCTTTGACGGTCACGCCAAGACTAGGAGGGAGGCAACAGGATGGAATGGTTGCTTTCAGCTCAGAGACAGGCAAACTAATCTGATTTTTTTAAAAAATTATTTTTAAAAGATTTATTTATTTGGGGGCCTGCACTGTGGTATAGCGGGTAAAGCCGCTGCCTGCAGTGCCAGCATCCCATATGGGCACCAGTTCGAGAGCCAGCTGCTCTACTTCCAATCCAGCTCTCTGCTATGGCCTGGGAAAGCAATAGAAGATGGCCCAAGTGCTTGGGACCCTGCCCCCACATGGGAAATCCAGAAAAAGCTCCAGGCTCCTGGCTTTGGATTGGAGTGGATTGGAACAGCTCCGGCCATTGCAGCCATTCTGGGGACTGTACCAGTGGATGGAAGACCTCTCTCTCTCTCTGCCTCTGCTTCTGCCTCTCTATAACTCTGTCTTTCAAATAAATAAAATAAATGTTAAAAAATATTTATTTGAATGGCATAGAGGTAGAGGGAGAGAGAAATCTTCCATCCGATGGTTCACTCCCCAAATGGCCACAATAGCCAGAGCTGCACTGATCCAGAGCCAGGAACCAGGAGCTTCTTCTGGGTCTTCCATGTGAGTGCAGGGGCCCAAGGACTTGGGCCATTTTCTACTGCTTTCCCAGGCCATAGTAGAGAGCTGGATTGGAGATGGAACAGCCGGGACTAGAACTGGCGCCCTTACGGGATGCCGGCAGTGCAGGTGGCGGCTTTACTCGCTACACCACAGCGCCAACCCCCCCAAAATATTTATTTACTAGGGGCTGGCACTGTAGTGCATTGGGGTAAGCTTCCACCTGCAGTGCCAGCATACCATTCACCATTCACGCCTCAGTTTCCGTTTTTGAAAATGAGATTTGTGTGAAAAGAAACAAAAAAGTGCCACTGAGAGCTGCTCAGAGTGGGGTTGTGAGGCCATCGTGGAAGCAGGACTTCTGCAGGATTCTAGCTGCTGCCTGCAGTGTGAGCTCAGATTGCCACAGGGGGCTGCAGCGACCCAGTAAACCACCCACCTTGTGCCTAGGAGCTCCGGGTGCATTATCAGACTCGGGGCGGCAGGTAAAGCTGCCTGCCTGCGGTGCCAGCATCCCATATGGGCGCTGGTTCGAGTCCCAGCTGCTCCTCTTCCAATCCAGCTCTCCGCTAGGGCCTGGGCCCAAGTGCTTGGGCCGCTGCACCCACGTGGGAGACCTAGAAGAAGCTTTTGGTTTCTGGCTTCGGATTGGCGCAGCTTTGGCCATTGAGGCCACCTGGAGAGTGAACCAACGGATAGAGAACTTCTCTCTCTCTCTCTCTCTGTAACTCTGCCTTTCAAATAAATTAATGAATTTTAAAAAAGAGTATATCAGGCTCTTGTTGCATGGACATTGCCATTCTGGTTAAACATTCTTTTATCTTCTGTGACATTGTCCCTGTTTAAGCTCCCACCTTTTCTGCCTTCCTTGGAACACTGACACAAAATTATCTGAACTTGTGTCTCCCCAATTGCAATTCCTAAGCCTCCAAATGAAGTCCTTTTACGCTTGCAATTTCTGATTTTATATTGATTGCCAATCAGTGTTATGAGCATTAAATAAGATACCACGTGTAAATTGGCTAGCAATGTTAGTATATTAGTGTTATGAATGGTAGCAGTGCTCATGCAGTTGTGTTATTAGTATTCTGGAATTCATACTTAGTCCTGAAAATGACAAGGTAGTAGTGAGCGGTTGGCACAGGAGTTAAGGTGCTGCATGGGACACCAACATCCCATATCCGAGGTCCCAGATTGAGTCTCAGCTCCACTGCACCAGATTCAGCTTCCTGTTAACGCACACCCTGGGAGGCAGTGGATGACGGCTCCTGGGTCCTTGCCACCCATCTAGGAGACTTGAATTAAGTTCCTGGCTCCTGGCTTTGGCCTGGCCCAGCCCTGGTTGTTGCAGGCATTTGGAGAGTGAGCCAGTGGATAGAAGACCTCTCTTCTTCTTTCTCTCTCTCCCACATTCAAATAGACATGAAAATATTAACATAAAAATTTTTTAAATAAAGAGGAAGGGGAAACACTGGAGGATTTTGAGAAGAAGGGTGTCCTGTATTCTGTCTCTCAGGCAGTCATGAAGGATTGATTGATGAGGAGGGACAAGCCAGAAGCAGGCAGCCTGGCTAGGAGATTCTGATAGTATTGCAGATGCAGTGAAAGTTTGAACCGTGACAGCGGCGCTGAAAGGCGAGGTGAGGGGTTCAGATACCTGAGAACAGAGTCGACAGGACTCGACGTCTGGATCCACGTGGGGCATGAAACAAGCCAAGATACAAAGGTGAGCCCTGGATTTTGCTTTGGGCAGTTAGAAAATTAAATGGCAGTCTCCTTCAGCCAATGGACCCACCACAGAAGAGGGCTTTGAGGACCTGAGCAGCGGGGGTGGCGAGTTCTGTATCAGATGTCACTGGCTCAAGGGCCTGGGGGACATTTTGGTGAAGACACTGAAGAGGCCATCGGCTATCAAAGCCAGCGATGCAGCGGGAGTGAATGAGATCACCCACGGGGAGTGTTGGGAGCAGTGAGCCCAGACTCTGTGAACATCAGACTCCCTAGAGGGAGTGCGGGGGCGGGGGGGCGGGGGTGTCTTTTAAAACTTCCAGCGCCTGGCTCACACCCTCAGCACTTTGAATTGGTCTAGGGTTCGATGGGGGAGTTTTAAAAGCTCCCCTGATGATTCTAACGCACAGCCACAGTTGAGAGCCACTGGTTTAGAAATAACAAGTACCTTTTTTTTTTTTTTTTCCAAATGAGAAGGGAGCTGAGAACCAATCAGAATTAGAGGATGGAGTGCAGAGAAGCTCATGAGTTGAGGCTGGGTGGGCGTGGCCCAGGAGGCAGGCCAGATGTCTTGGGAGCCAAAGAGGGAGGCTGGATCCTTTTATTTATGTAAGTCTAAGAGAAAATGCTAGTTTTGTGACTAGATATTTCCTAAACACTTGGGTTCCTTGTTTTGTTTTTTGGTTCTTTTGTTTATTTGAAAAACAGAGTTCCAGAGAGAGCGAGAGTGAGAGTGAGAACGGGAGAGAGTGAGAATGGGGGAGAGAGAGAGAGAGAGAGAGAGAGAGAGAAGAGAAGAGAAGAGAAGAGAAGAGAAGAGAAGAGAAGAGAAGACGAGAGGAGAGAAGAGAGGCTGAGAGATCTTCAGTCCTCTGGTTCACCCCCTAAATGCAATGGCCAGGGCTGGGCAAGGATGAAGCCAGGAGCCTGGAACCCAAGCACTTGGGCCATCTTCTGCTGCCCTCCCAGGTGCATTAGCAGGGAGCTGGATAAAAAGCAGAGCAGCCAGGACTCGAACTGGTGCTCCCATGGGATGCCAGCACTGCAGGCGGCGACTTAACCCCCTGTCCAGAACACCAACTCCTTTGTTTTGTGTCCATGGTTGCTTTATATCTTTGGACCTTGTGTATATTGGTGATTAGATGTTGTGGGAAAGCTTCTATTTTACTGTTTTTTTTTCTGTTTATTATTGTTATGTAGATCAAGATCTACCCTCTCATTTTGTGTTTCATTCATTCCTTTGTAAAAGATTTTTTTTTATTTATTTGAAAATCAAAGTTATGGAGAGAGACGGGGAGACACAGAGAGATAGGTCTTCTATCCTTGTGTTCACTCCCCAGATGACTGCAATAGCTGGGGCTGGGCCAGGTCAAAACTAGGAGCCAGGAGCCAGGAGCTTCTTCCAGGTCTCCCATGAGGTGCAGGGGCCCAAGCACTTGGGCCATCTTCCACTGCTTTCCCAGGCCATTCTCAGGTAGCTGGATTGGAAGTGGAGCATCTGGGACTCAAACTGTTGCCCATATGGGATGCCAGCACTGCAGGTGTGGCTTAACTTGCTATGTCATGATATCACCTCTCATTCATTCATTTTAGGATGTACTCATTTAACAAGCACTCAATGAAACTTGCTGAATGCCTATTTTATGTTAGATGTTGGAGATATAAAGATGACCAAAAAAAAAAAAAAAAAAATAAGGGGAACCACGGGATCTTGGCGCCTCCCATCCTGACTGTCCCCCTACAACCCCTGACCACCTGACCTGCTGGGGTCTCTGTGTTCCTCTATCCCTGACCTCCTGACCTGCTGGGGTCTCTGTGTTCCTGTACCCCTGACCTCCTGACCTGCTGGGGTCTCTGTGTTTCTGTACCCCTTGCTGGGAAACAAGCTGCGCAGCCAGTGTGTGTTTTTTAAGATTTATTTATTTATTTATTTGAAAGTCAGAATTACAGAGAGAGGTGCAGAAAGACAGATAGGTCTTCCACCCACAGGTTAATTCCCCAGATGACTGGAATAGCTGGGGCTTAGCCAAGCTGAAGCCAGGAGCCAGGAGCTTCTTCCAGGTCTCCTACATGGGTGCAGGGGCCCAACAACTTGGGCCATCTTCTGCTGCTTTCCCAGGCACATTAGCAGGGAGCTGGATCAGAAGTGGAACATCTGCCACTCAAACCTGCTCCCATATGGGACAACCCCATCGCAGGTGGTAGCTTTACCTGCTATACTGTAGCATTAGCCCCTCAGTGCAGTTTTTTTTTAAAGGTTTGTTTATTTATTTGAAAGTTGGAGTTACAGAGAGAGAGAGAGAGAGAGAGAGAGGTCTTCCATCCACTGATTCACTCCCCAACTGGCCTCAACGGCCGGAGCTGCACTGATCCGAAGCCAAGAGCCAGGAGCTTCTCTCAGGTCTCCCACACGGGTACAGGGGCCCAAGGATTCAGGCCATTTTCTACTGCTTCCCCAGGCCATAGTGGAGAGTGGGATCAGAAGTGGAGCAGCTGGGACTCCAACCAGTGCCCATATGGGATGCTGGTACTGCAAGCTGGGGCTTTATCCACTACGCCACAGCGCCGGCTCCCCTCAGTGCAGTTTGGATAGCTCTGATGATGAACAATCCTTTCCAAGATGAGCTAAATGGGTAAATGTTCAAGATGAGTAGCGGATACATGGAGTTCATAATACCAGCCTGTCTACTTTTGTTGCGTTTTTAAGATTTACTAAAGCAGGCACTGCGGCTCCCTAGGCTAATCCTCTGCCTGCAGTGCCGGCACACCGGGTTCTAGTCCCTGTCAGGGCGCCGGATTCTGTCCCGGCTGCTCCTCTTCCAGTCCAGCTCCCTGCTGTGGCCCAGGAAGGCAGTGGAGGATGGCCCAAGTGCCTGGGTCCCTGCACCCGCATGGGAGACCAGGAGAAGCACCTGGCTCCTGGCTTCGGATCAGCGCAGCACAGCGGCCGTAGTGGCCATTTGAGGGGTGAACCAACGGAAGGAAGGCCTTTCTCTCTGTCTCTCTCTCTCACTGTCTAACTCTGCCTGTCAAAAAAAAAAAAAAAATTTACTGAAGAAGAATCAGAGAAAAGTTCTTTACATGGAGCCCACATTCGCCTTCCTTGAGAAGGGTCATTGTTCTAGGGCCATGCAGGACGAGGCTGGACCCCGTGGCGTGCATTCCGGCACCTTGGAGCGTTCCTAAAGGTGGCCATCTTCCGCGGGGAGCAGCCTCGCTCCCGTCACTCATTCTCTGATGCTTAGAAACCGAGTTCTATATGTAGTCGTGTGACCCGCAGGCCCCCGTGGGCTAAGTGCTGCCTGTACCGTGTTCACCTCTCATTCCTCAGCTATGTTGCATTTTACCGCTCAGCAGCTCCAAGGTCGTGATGAATCTTGCAATTTCATTTTCTCTTTCCGGTGCAATGCTTCTATTTTTCTTCCTAAAGACATCATTGATTTCTAATATTTCTTGCTAATACTGTGTCATCTGGTATTTCCATGTTCAGGTGTTTTTTTTTTTTTTTTTTTTTGGACAGGCAGAGTGGACAGTGAGAGAGAGAGAGAGACAGAGAGAAAGGTCTTCCTTTTGCTGTTGGTTCACCCTCCAATGGCCGCCGCAGCCAGCGGGCTGTGGCCGGCGCACCGCGCTGATCCGCTGATCCGATGGCAGGAGCCAGGTACTTATCCTGGTCTCTCATGGGGTGCAGGGCCCAAGCACCTGGGCCATCCTCCACTGCACTCCCTGGCCACAGCAGAGAGCTGGCCTGGAAGAGGGGCAACCAGGACAGAATCCGGCACCCTGACCGGGACTAGAACCCGGTGCGCCAGCGCCGCAAGGCAGAGGAGGATTAGCCTAGTGAGCCGTGGCGCCCGCCCAGGTTAGTTTTTAATCAAACACGGAAACTGGGTTACACGTAACACAAGACGCTCTACGCGTCACTCAGAGGTCCTGCTCTTGTTCTCTCTCTCTCTCTCTCCCCCCTCTCCTGGGCAGTCCTCCTGCCCACTCACAATGGCTTCTCTTCTGGCGGCCCACACTCACATATGAATATGTGTTTATTCCCTCACTGTTCAATGAATCCTATTTGCGTAAAAAAAAAAATTCCAGCTTCTCATTATATCATTTACCTTACCCTTTTATTTTTTCTACTTATGAGATGAACTATATTAACAGTCTTCCTTAGTGATTAGATTGAGTTTTTCTTTCTTAGAATAAATCCAACTTGATTATGGGGTGTAATTCTTTTCATATGTTGCTGCTGGATTTTGCTGGCAGTAATTTTTTTAATTAAACAAAGTTTATTTAGAAGAATTTTAAATCTACACAAAAGCAGAGAGAATAGTAACAAAGTTTATGATTTCAGTCTCTAGCTTTAAGACATTTTTAGAATGGTCTCTCATGTTGGAATTTTGTGTGTTTCAAGAGTGAGGTTGATCTATATGTTCCTTTTTTATTTAATCTTTGTCAGATTTTAAATTTAAGCTTATGGGGGCCGGCGCTGTGTCACAGTAGGTTAATTCTCCACTGTGGCACTGGCATCCCATATGGGCACCAGTTCTAGTCCCGGCTGCTCCTCTTCCAATCCAGCTCTCTACTGTGGCCTGGGAAAGCAGTAGAAGATGACCCAAGTGCTTGGGCGACCCGGAAGAAGCTCCTGGCTCCTGTCTCCTGGCTTCAGATCAGCTCAACTCCAGCTGTTGCAGCCATTTAGGGAGTGAACCAGCGGATGGAGGACCTTTCTCTCTGTCTCTCCCTCTCACTGTCTATAACTCTACCTCTCAAATAAATAAATAAAATCTTTTTAAAAAGCAAATAAATAAATTTAAGCTTATTTTTGCATTATTAAGAGAACTCAGTAGCATGGTATCATTTTATCTGTTAAATATATAGTTTGTTAATTTTTTGGAGTTTGCAATAATTCTTTAATAAACACACCATTCTATCAAGTTCTGTATAGCTTTTCTTTTTTATAGATTTCTTTTTTATAGACTTTTATAGATTTTTCTTTTTTATAGATTTGACTTTCCAAAGTTTTTCCACAGGTCTAGATATACTTCCAGTTTTTATTTCATGTTTTCAGTCCTGGTTCTTTGCTTTTGGGAATAAAGGCGTTGAACTGCCTCCAGGTCAGTTTGTGGGTCAGTTTATGCGCCTTTGGATGGCTGAGGACAGAGGGGATCTGTGCTAACATTAGAAGGGATGAGCCAAGCAGCGCCCAGGGCTCCTGCCTGGCCCAGACACCTCTCATCTCCAGGCCAAGGGCAGCTTGGGAGAGGGGGCTGTTACCTTGCTCCTGTCTCACCCGTGGTCACCTGTGCCAGGTGCTTGTTTTAGTGACTGTGCATAGCGAGTTGGACGTCCTGTGTGACGGCTGTGTCTTCAGCATATCCTGGGAAGTGCAGCGTCCACCTCTGAGCCCCTGAGCCCCAGCGGCTGTGGAGCGCTGCAGGGCGAGAGCTGGTTTGCGCATGCCTAAGTGCGTCTCAGGTTCTTCTCCCTTAGGACTCTGCGTGAAAGTGCATCTTGCGCTGTGTCCAAGGAACCGGTCTAGGAAAATCCCGTGATAGGTAACACTGTTCTTCCATACCAAATGGCTGAAACGAGAGCCGTGGGCAGCAACGTTCTTCTCAAAAAGTTTTTTTTTTTTTTTGGGGGGGGTGGTGGTAAATGTATTTTATTAACTTGATAGGCAGAGAGAAAGATCTTTCCCTTTGGTGGTCCATTCTTCAAATGCCCACAGCAGCGGAGCCTGGGCCAGATCTAAACTGGGAGCCAGGAACTCCATCCAGGTCTCCCTCAAGGAAGGCAGGGACCCAAGGACTTGAGCCTTCGTCTGCTGCCTCCCAGGGTGCGCGTTAGCAGGAGGCTGGAATCAGGAGCAGAGCTGAGGTCCAAACCCAGGCACCACGGAGTGGGGTGTAGGTGTTCCAAGCAGTCTTAACCACGGAGTCCAATGCTGGCCCTGGGAGACACCACTCTATGAGGCTGACCTCTTACCCACGAGTCTGCCCCTGAGGAACTGAAGGATGTACCTGGCAGATTCTAGAAAGATCCATTCCTAGTCCGTCCTCCAAAGTCACCCGTCTTGCTTTGCATATCTAAATTATTTCTGTTTAATAAATGTCCCTTCTCATATTTTTTCAATGCTTGTCTGTTTTTTCTCATTTCTCATTTTGTTCAGATTAACTTTTACCTTTGGTTTATTGTTTTTGTCGATGTCTTTTTTAAAAAATCAAACACTCTGTCTTTTTTAATTTTTTTTAATTTTAATTTTTTTTTTGAGTGAGCGAAAGCTTAAGGTGATGTTTTATTTCAATAATGAATGAATCTCCATAAAAGGCATTTTTCACACTGGCAAATACACTTTAAATGTCTCAAGAACTTCATGTCTCATCTCCCAAACCAGACAGACAGTCCCATACAGGCAGGGAAGACGACCCTTATTTTTAGTTTTCTTTCGGAAACACTCTGTCTTTATTATGTGAAAATCTGTTTTAATTTTTCTCTGTATTTCTGCTTTTTCTGCTTTTATTTTCATTTTGTTTATTCACCTACTCACCCAACAAACATTCATCAAGTCTTTTTTTTTATTTTATTTTAATTTTTTGACAGGCAGAGTGGACAGTGAGAGAGAGACAGAGAGAAAGGTCTTCCTTTTTCCGTTGGTTCACCCTCCAATGGCCACTACGGCTGGTGCGCTGCGCTGATCTGAATCCAGGAGCCAGGTGCTTCTCCTGGTCTCCCATGTGGGTGCAGGGCCCAAGCACTTGGGCCATCCTCCACTGCACTCCCAGGCCACAGCAGAGAGCTGGGCTGGAAGAGGGGCAACCGGGACAGAATCCGGCGCCCCGATTGGGACTAGAACCCGGGGTGCCGGCGCCACAGGCGGAGGATTAGCCTAGTGAGCTGTGGTGCCGGCCCATCAAGTCTTATTATGTGACACGTCCTAAGAAAAGAAATAGGGATAAGGCACCATCTATGCTCAAGTTGCTGACAGTTTAATAAGTGAAGAAATAAAGACAGAGGAAAAAAAAAAAAAAAAAAACTAAGCTAACAAAAGACCTTCACTAGTGGAGTGAAAAGAAATCACAGAATAGCCCCTTGGGAGGTCTTTCAGTATGGAATCCCAAATATCACTCATAAACCTTTTACATTCCCCAAAGAGAAAATAATGAGCTTCAGTTGATACCTTGATAACTCGCTGGCAAAATACATGAGCCTACTTTTTCCTTTTCCAAATGACCCCTCTCTTTTCCCGCTTAAAAGCAGATGTGAGGATGGCTCTTTAATCTGTGCACTGTGAGATCTTGGGGTGCTAACGTCGAGCCTGCCTTGGGCGTGCATCTGAGTCGCTGTTTGCATTCTTTCTATTTGATATTGTTTGGCTCAAGAAATTGGCCTTTCGTTATTCCTCGAACTTTATAATTGTGCATCCCGTTTTGATTCTCCCTGCCAGCCCGTATTATTCGTGAGCTGAACGTCTTCACGTAATTCCAGATCTGACAGCTTCACTCTGGTGGCTGCCCACTCTTTAAGACTCCGACGTGGTGGAAGTGTGTTTCGGCTCTTCAGTTTCTCTTCTGACTTTTGCTGCCTCTGTTGTCATCTCTCATTTCCCAATAGCACGTGCTAGTTTCCCAAAATCACTTGTTGTCACCTCTCGGGTCCCCTGTGCAGGGTCCTATCCTTCATTGTCTATTGGCTTGTAAGACAACTACCACCCTGAGAGGGTTTGCCTTTTCATACTCACTGTGTTCCAGACAACCTACCAACCGACCGGAAGTGTGTTGGGGCTGGGGACCCTGGGCGTGCCCAGAGGAAGGTGATCTCAAATGATCCCCTGTGACGAGCAACTGTTCAAGGAGCCCAGGACGCTCAGGCTGGGATCTGTGTGCAGATCCAGGAAGGGGCTTGCGCAGAAGGGGGAACTGATTTCTCCCGAGTGGTGGTGGTGGGAGTGGCCGAGGGCCCAGCTGCTGTGGAGGAGCCCACAGACTTTGTAATAAGCCGGGCCCAGCTGGGAAAGGCGGAGCCATTAGACCCTCCATGATTTCTTGGCAGTGATATTGCAGAGAAGATTTGAATGTTTGGGGATTATCTTGGGCTCTTACTTTCTTCCATTAGCCCCGCAGTCCAGAGACTGATATTAAAACCATTAGCAGATCACACCCTCCTGCTCAGACCTTGCTGAGGCAGGGAGCACTCTGAATGGCTTGGCTGATGTAGCCACTCGTTTGTTCTTTGGGGATCCCTGGATGAAGGCATGGGCTTGCCCGCAGCCTAGATATAGAATGCAAATTAATTCTTCTAGTTAGGTTCTTATATGTTTATATATAGAAGTCAATTAGCTAGATTGCATCTTGACAGTCCCCGTGAGCAACCACTGCAGCCTGATGCCCTTCCAGAGGCAGAGAGGAGCTTGCTGGCCTTCAGTCTTCCAGGGCACATCTGGGATCCCTGGCGGCTCTGTAGTGAGACCGTGAGACACCGTAGAGGTTGAACATTCTGCCTCTGCACTGCTGCGGTTACTCTGGGACTTTCAACTCTTCTGGGTGATGTGGACATTTGAATGTCAAGACAGAGCACAGGGGCCAGTGCTGTAGCATAGTGGGTAAAGCCACCACCTGCAGTGCCAGCATCCCATATGGGTGCCAGTTTGAGTCCCGGCTGCTGCACTTCCAATCCAGCATTCTGCTATGGCCTAGGAAAGCAGTAGAAGATGGCCCAAGTCCTTGGGCCTCTGCACCCATGTGGGAGACGCAGAAGTTCCTGGCTCCTGGCTTTGAATCGGCCCAGCTCTGGCCACTGGGAGAGTGAACCAGTGGGTGGAAGACCTCTTTCTGTCTCTCCCCCTCTGTCTAAAACTCTACCTCTCAAATAAATAAATAAATATTCTAAAAAAAAAAGAGCACAACAAATGTTATCTTACCTGGCTCCCTGATCCTTGATCTACTGGAGAGCCCAGATTGCAGGGGTGGACGGAGCTACAGAAGCCATCTGGTCCATGTCCCCGTGGAAGTGTCCCTGCGCTGCACTGGTGTGTCCCCTCTGCTGCACCCAGGCGGGGTTTAATGATGCAGCCTCTGCTTGAATACTTTCCATGACAAAGAGCTTCATTCTTGAGAAAACTTGGGACACCTGTGGGTCCTGCCTCAGCCTGAATGGGAGTCTCCTGTCCGTGGTATTCCCGCATTCATCCCAGCTCTGCCTCCTAGAATCATGTGGCATGCATTTCTGTGACATGGTGACCGTTGAGCTGTTTGTAAACCATGATCATAGTTTTTGTCTACTAATCATTCTCTTGGGTTTTCAGTGAGTCTTTGTAGAAGTCACTGGTTTTTTTGTTTTTAATTTATTTTGTTTTTAATTTATTTATTCAAAAGGGGAGAGTTACAGAGAGAGGGTGCGTGCACACACACACACACAGATCTTCCCTTTGCTGATTCACTCCCCAAATGGCTGCAATGGCCCAGGCTGGGCCAGGCCAAAGCCAGGAGCCTAGAACTCCATCTGGGTTTCTCACGTGGGTGCAGGGGCCCAAGCACTTGGGCCATCTTTTTCTTTCCCAGACACATTAGCAAGGAGCTAAATCAGAAACAGAGCAGCCAGGACTTGAACTGGAGCTCCAATATGGATGCTGGCATTGCAAGCAGCAACTTAACCTGCTACACCACAACACTGGCCCCTGAAGTTGGCTTTAAGTCTGTACAGGGACTGGCATTGTGGTATGGTAAATTAAGCGACCCGTCATACCAGCATCCCACATGAGCGCCAATTCAAGTCCCGGCTGCTCCACTTCCAATCCCACTCCATGCTAATGCACCTGGGAAAGCAGTCTAAGTGCTTGGTCCCCTGCCACCCACGTGGGAGACCCAGATGGAGTTCCAGGCTCCTGGCTTAATCCTGGCCATTTGGGGAGTGAACCAGCAGATGAAAGATCTCTCTTTCTCTCTGTCCCTCCCTCTTTCTCTGTAACTCTGCCTTTCAAATAAATTAATTAATCTGGCGAATAAAATCTCTTTACCATCTTAGACTCCTGGAAGCATGATGCTCTGATATAACACAGATCAAGCTGGTATCCACATCCTGGGATTATCAGCTGGCTCAGTGGAACAGTGGGCCTTCCTAGGCAGTTGGTGTTTGGAAACAGAATCCTGTGGACTTTGCTAGACGTGTGCCCTCTGTCCTCTCTAGTTAGTGCCTGTGTGTGACAGCACTTGAGCCTGTATCCTTGACTCCCTGAGTAAGTCTCACAGAAATAAGATGTGGTTGCGTGTCCCTGGCAAAGGAATGCTCTTAAAAATTATTAACGAAAGGACCAACTATACCGTAGAGAAATAAGGAAAAACAAGAAAATAACCAAAACAAGACCAGTACTCATGAAAAATGCTGAGATGTGCTGGTAACCAAATAAACTTCAAATTAAAATGTAATGAGCTCTGAGCTGGAAAGGCCTCCGTGATGCCCTCACAGGGGAGAAATTGCAAAAACCGGGGGCAGGCATTGGCCTAGCGGTGAAGCTGCCCGGTTGGAATGCCTTCACCCCCGTCAGAGTGCCTGGGCTCCGTCCCTGACCCAAGCTTCCTAACGATGCAGACTCTGGGAGCCAGTGGTGCTTGCTCAAGTGGCTGCGCCCCTGTCACCTTTGTGGGAGACCTGGATTGAGTTTGCGGTTCTCAGCCCCTGCCGAGGCCCAGTGCTGGCCTAGCCCCTGCCGTCCCAGGCCTTTGGGGAATAACCAACAGATGAGAGCTTTCTCTCTGTCTCCCAAATAAATTTTTAAAAACACAAAATACAGACCACTGGTGTAACCTGATCCTATTTTCACAGAAGAGATATTTTACCGTATACAAGAGAGGCCTGCATAACTTCTGGCCACAGTTGGCATGAATACCACCAAGCATTTACCTGTGCTAACCCCTGAGAGGCGCACTGGACGCTTGAAGGAGGAGGCTTGTTTTTTATGGTCTTAGTGTGATGGGAGTATGTGTCATGTTTATTTTTCTGCATTTTAAAAATATATGTTAAATATTACTGTATATGCCAATAGCTTGATGCTATTTTCCATATTCATTGTTTACAAAGGTTTGTCCTGGCAGGAGTGTAAGAAGTACTTTCTTGGATGCAGTTTAGCCATATGCATCCAAATTCTTGAAAATGAACGTATACTTAGATCCAATCATTTCACTCCTAGGAACTTATCCTAAGAACATCGCAGCAAAGTGGCAATTTGTCATGAATGAAGGTGTTTGTTGGAAGGCTTTTTTTTCTTCTAAGAATTATTTTATTTATTTGAAAGACAGAGTTACACAGAGAGAGACCTTGCATTCTGCTGGTTCACTCCCCAAATGACCGCAATGGCAAAGTTGAGCTGATCTGAAGCCAGGAGCTTCTTCTGGGTCTCCCATGTGGGTGCAGGGGCCCAAGGACCTGGGCCATCTTCTACTGCTTTCCCAGGCCATAGCAGAGAGCTGGATCAGAAGAGGAGCAGCTGGGACTTGAACTGGTACCCATATGGGATGCCAGTTCTGCATGCTGGGGCTTTAACTCACTGCACCACAGCACCAGCCCCACAAAGCTTTTATAATAATGAAGCATCGGACACCACACAGATGTCCAATGATAAATTTATTGAATAAATTATGATCAGAGAAAATTATACTATATAGCCTTTGATTTTTTTTAAATATTTTTACTTATTTATTTGAGAGACAAAGTCACAGAGACAAGGGGAGACAGAGAGAAAGGTCCTTCATCCCCTGGCTCATTCCTCAAATGGCCACAATAGCCAGAGCTGGGCTGATTTGAAGCCAGGAGCCAGGAGTCTCCTCCGGGTCTCCCACATGGCACAGGGTCCTAAGCACTTGGGCCACCTTCCACTGCTCTCCTAGGCCATAAGCAGAGAGCTGCATCAGAAGTAGAGCAGCCAGAACACAAACTGGCACTCAACATGGGATGCCGGCACCATAGGCAAAGACCTAACCTACTACGCCATAGCATCATCAGTGCCTATATAGCCTCTTAAAATAAAGATGTAAATGCCTAAATGTTAGTAAGGAATGATGTTCATGATATTGCAAATGAGAGAAGTGTAATATCTGATTTTAATAAAAAAAAATGCAGGTATGGCATAGCAGGCTAGGTTGTCACCTGTGATGTTAGCATCCCATATGGGCACTGGTTCATATCCCCGCTACTCCACTTCTGATCCAGCTCCCTGCTAATGTGCCTGAGAAAGCAGCAGGAGATGCTTTCTCCAAGTATTTAAATACCTGCCACCAACATGGGAGACCCAGAAGAAGCTCCTGGCTCCTCTAGCTTTGGCCTGGCCCAGGCTGGCTATTGCGACTATTTGGGGAGCGCTTCAACTCACCAGTTTAAATGGTCTCTCTATTATTAATTTTATATTTTTAACTTAATTTGCTTTTAATTTAAGAGAGAGATCTTCTGTCCTCTGATTTACTCTGCAGATGACCTCAATGACCAGGGCTGTGCCATGGTCAGATCCAAAAGCCAAGAACTCAGTCCACATCTCCCACAGCGGTGAGACTTCCTTGAGCCATCACTGTTGCCTCCCAGGGTCTGCACCAGCAGGAAACTGGGGTCAGGAGCCAGAACCAGGAATCCAACCTGGGCACTCCAGGATAGGATGTGGGCATCATAAGCGCTATTTGCTAAATGCCCACTTTCTATTATTCTACTTCCTACTTTTGTAGGAAGTAGATGCCTGGAACTGAGGGCATCATGCAGGTCTGATGTCCTCATTGTAGAATAAAGCTAGATGGACACATGCCTTCATCTGAATGGAGCTTATTTTTTTGTTTCATTCCATGTCCATGTTAGCCTTTTTTGCCTATTATTTCATATTTGGCTTCCATTTGATAGAAAAATGTAAGTCTCTATTTTTCAAAGTGATTAGTTTGGGATTCCTATTTTCATGCTTTAGAAAAGTTATTTTATTTGATGAGAGAGAGGGAGAGAGAGAGAGAGAGACAGACAGAGAGAGAGAGAGATCTCCCATTTGCTAGTTGACTCCCCAGGTGCCTGCAGAAGCAGCAAGGGCTGGCTGGGCCAGGCTCCTCCCTTCAGCTCTCCCATGTGGACCGCAGGGAATCAAGTAGCCCAGCCCCCATCCGCTGCCTCACAGGGCGTGTGTCCGCAGAAAGCCAGAGTGGAATCAGGAGTGGGTGGAGCTGGGACTCAAACCCAGACACTTGGATTTGGGATGTCAGTATCTTAAGTTGCTGCCTAGCCGCTATGCCAAATACCTGCCCTGTATCTCCATTTCCACGCACCCTGGCTAGTATTGTTTCCTTGTAGTCCGGCCCACTCCTACCCTGCTGATTGCTGCAGGATTCTGTGGGTTAACAGTATGCTTACTTGAACATTCATAAGGAAGAATGTATTATTACCTTATGTTGTTTTTGCCAGCCAGAACTGATGTCCATTGGAAACTTTTTTTTATGCTCCTGAACAATTGAAATTGCACTAAGCTAGCTAAATGTGCTGTGGTATCCTGGATTGGATTCTGAAACAAAAAAGAAACATTGCAGGAAAACTGGTGACATTTGAATATACTCTATAGTTAATAATGGGGCATCAATGTTAATTCCTTAATGTTGACAAAATGTAATGATTATATAAGATGTTAACATTAAGGAGAATAAGGAAGGGTATGTGGGAGCTGTCTGTATTATTCTTGCAAATTTTTAAAAAGATTTTATTTACTTGAAAGGCAGAATTACAAAGAGAGAGAGGGAGAGACAGGAAGAGAGAGAGAGCGAGCAAGCGATCATCCATTCTCTTGTTCACTCCCCAACTGGCTGCAATGGCCAGTTTGTACAGACCAAAGCTAGAAGCCAGGAGTTTCTTCCGGATCTTCCACATAGGTGGCAGAGGCCTAAGCACTTGGGCCGTCTTCCACTGCTTTCCCAGGCACACCAGCAGGGAGCTGGATTGGAAGTGGAGCAGCCAGGATCAAACCAGCCACCCCGTTCTCCCTTGGTGTAACTCTGCCTTTCAAATAAATAAATAAATCTTTTTTTTCTTTTATTAGACAGGCAGAGTTACAGACAGTAAGAGAGAGAGACAAAGAGAAAGGTCTTCCTTCCGTTGGTTCACCCCCGCAAATGGCTGCTACAGCCGGTGCGCTGCACCGATCTGAAGCCAGGAGCCAGGTGCTTCTCCTGGTCTCCCATGCGGGTGCAGGGGCCCAAGCACTTGGGCCATCCTCCACTGCCCTCCTGGGCCACAGCAGAGAGTTGGACTGGAAGAGGAGCAACCGGGACTCGAACCAGCGCCCATATGGGATGCCAGCGCCGCAGGCGGAGGATTAACCCAGTGAGCCACAGCGCTGGCCCCCATAAATAAGTCTTTTTTAAAAAAAGAAATTAATTTGGTGGGTTAAGATGAATGTTTTTAAAAGTGAGATGGACTATCAAAAAATATCAATACACATTGATTTATGGAACAGCACTTTCAAGCACATGCATACTTTCTTGGTAACCTGACAATACCTATCAAAGCACAGATGCATGAAACTTTTAACCTAGCAATTTAATCCTTGGGAACTTATCCAGATACATAATTGCAAGCATACAGAAATGATATATGTGTGGCATAACTCATTACAGTATTGTTTATAATAGCAAGCAATTGGCAATAACCCACGTGTCTATCGACAGAGAAGTACTTTTTAAATTTTGGTACAATCTTACAATGGAATACTCCGTAGTTATCAAAAAAACACACACACACACACACACAATGAGAAATTCTGTGTAGTGTTGTGAAAAAATACGCAGGTTGTAAATCCTAAGGAGAAAAGAGTGTGGTGCCAAATGAAGTTTATGGTGTACTACCCTTTATGTAAAGAGCAAATGCAAAAATCCATATTTGTATTTGCTTGTGTAGGCATAAAGAAACTCTGGAAGAACAAATAGAGGATAAGAGCAGTGATTTCTGTGTGGACATGGGAACCGGGGGCAAGTAAGGACAGAGGAGTGATATCTCTTTCTCTCTCTCTCTCTCTCTCTCTCTCTCTCCTCTCTCTCCTCTCCCCACTCCCAGGAGTAAGGACACTTAATATGACCTCTACCCTCTTCACATATTTTATGTGCACTGCACAGACACTGTACATCTGTTTTTATAGGCTGGTGTTGAATTATACAAGTGAATTACCTATTCAAAAATTAAGTATAAGATACTGAGCAAAAGCCGCAGGACCCAGAAGGATCTGCGGGGAGTGGTGAAGCAGCGGTTCCTGCACGTGCAGCTCCTGATGCCGGCAGAACTGGACTGCTTTGCCCAGGGGTACGGAGCTGAGTGTTGGGCCCAGTGCCACACAGTCAGATGTATTTCTTACTCTGGGACACAGTCATGAAACTGAAGAAAACTTGAACTGTCAAAGCCAGTCTGCTGGCCACAAGGCTATGCGCTGTTTGGGGCCGAGCTGTTGCAGCTGCTTCTGCGGTGGGCGTGGAGACCCCTCACAGTTCAGGGTGACTTCAGGAGGGAGAGGAGCCCCAGTTACTACCTCCGCGCGCCTTAGACTGGGCAGATACAGGCCACATCCCACTAGGTTGTCAGAATATGCTCTCCGTGTGTGCGCTGGCTGCTTTAAACACTCTTGTTCCTTTCAGGTAAATGGAAGAGCTGGAAAGCAGCGTATTCCAGACGCGGAGAGCACACCGGCTAGAACAGATGGTGGCGAGATGGCTGCGGCGCTCGCGGGACAGCTCCGCCCGGTGAGGCTCCTGGCCCAGCAGGGTTGCTATCTCCAACGGTAGAGGAGGGGTGGCCGCCTGGGCTGGCTTTGTTCATACCCCCGCCCCCAGACACCCTCAACCCCCAATCACAGACTGCAGAAGCACTGCGCACACGTGCAAACACACGCTGGTGTGCACACGCCTTTCAGCTCTCGCTCACACACGCGGAGCCCTGCCCCGTCCTGGGTGCGAGAGGCGAGAGGCGGGCAGGCTGCTGCTTCTGCTCCTTCCCTGTCTTTGTTTCCAGCAGCTCTGCCTTCCTCCCAGTCCCTGCTTCATTCTGCACGAAATAAGATGAAATCAAATACAGATCTGATTTCCTGCTACGAGAGAACTTCAAAATATGTTCTGTTGCAAAGAGCCCAGTTTCTGTCTCAGATTCCCATCTGGCTCCTCCATCCGGAGACAAGAGATCACGTGTCAGGTGCCTGTGAGACACAGTCTTCCGAAGGAGCTGGAAACAGCTGTCGCGCTGCTCTCTAGCGGACTTTACCCAGGGCTGTACTGCCCGTGGCCAAGTTCTTTGGTCCTCACAGGCTCGGGTGGGAGAAGGCTGGTGGTAGCATGGACCCCATTTCACAGATGAAGCCACCGAGGCTCCAAGAGTATGTCAATTAAGAGCACTCACAGCCCCTCCTTTGAGGGGTGCCCATTTCTTACAGCTTGGAGATTAAACATCCTTTGGGTTGACATTTCCAGGCCCTTCATGATCAAGCTGTGTTCCTTTCCAGCCATTTGTCTTACTACCTAGCTTCATGCCTGTTATGTTCCTGCTAAAGCAAACTCCTTGTTCTCCTCCTGTAAGCACCGCCTCTTCATCTGGACTCCTGGGGCCTGGGCTCCTTTGCCACAACCCCTCCTGCCAGCTCTAGGAGTCTAGATTCCCCCCAGCCCCCCAAAAAAGACTGAAGGCCTGAAGTTCTGGGTCTCCCATGAGTTGCTCTCCACTTTGTAGTCAGAATTAATCTCTTCCACAGGGCCCCATAGAATTTTCTTTTTAAAGATTTATTTATTTGAAAGGCAGAAGGACAGAGAGGAAGAGAGAGAGAGAGAGATCTTGTGTATTCCCCAAATGCCTACAACAGTTGGGCTAGACCAAGCTGAAGCCAGGAGCCAAGAACTCCAAGCCAGGGACCCAAGTCCATGGGCCATCACCTGCGGCCTTCTCAGGTGCTTTTAGCAGGAAGCTGGATCAGAAGCAGAGTAGCTGGGACTCGAACTAGCTGTTCCCATCCGGGATGTGGGTGTCCAAGTGGTGGCCTAACTTGTTGCACCATAGTGCCTGCTCTGGGCCCCGTAGTATTTTTGGTTGGTTGTGTTGGTATTGTGCTCCTCCGGCTGTGTTCCACTTATGTGAGCACATTCCTTTTGCTTCTTCTAGACCCACCTTCTGTGACATCAGGGAAAGTATTGACGTCATCTCTGTAGCTCAGGAGCGATTGAGTTTCGGGAACATTGCGTGTGGTCAGGCAGTGCTTGTGAAATGAGTGGGAAAGTGTGTATATTGCTTTCCGAAGCAGGTTCTGCAAAGCCCATTCCTGGATGAGGCTGCCCCACAGAATGAGCTTCTGTGGCTACATGTTTGGGAAGAAGGCAGCCTCCATCCCACTCCTACCCCACCCCCCGACTCCTGGTGCACAGACTACAAAGCCAAGGCTCTAAGCAATCCTGCAGGAGGAGACCTGTTTAACTTGATGTGGCCTCCATATTTAACCTTGGAATCCTCCGACACTGTGCTTCTCTCACAGAATGTAAACAGAAGATGACATGGCCCTCTAGCAAGTCCCCCCGCATCTTTTTTGACATACATTTCTCACATTATAAAATTCACCCAAAGTGCACATGGGGCCAGCGTTGTGGCACAGTGGGCTAGGCTGCCACCTGTGATGCCAGCATCCGCGTATGGGTGCTGATTGAGTCCCAGCTGCTCCACTCTCCCACTCAGCTCCCTGATAATACACCTGGGAAGGCAGCAGAAGGCAGTCCAAGTGCTTGGGCCCCTGCACCCATGGGGGAGGCCTGGCTGGAGTTTCAGCCTCCTGACTTTGGTCTGGTCCAGCCCCAGCTGTTGCAGCTGTTTAGGGAGTGAACCAGAGGATGTCTGTCTCTTTCTCCCTCTCTCTGTGTAACTCTGCCTTTCAAACAGAATAAATAAATATTTTAAAAATTAAAAAGTACACAAACTTCAGTGACCTCTAGTATAAATATTTGTATATACAGAATTGTGCACCTGTCACTGCAATCTAATTTTAGAACACTTTCGATACTCTAAATGAACAGCAACTCCTGTACATTAGCAGTCACTCCCAAGTGCCCCATCTCCAGTACAGGGTCACCATGGACCCACTTTCCATTTCTATATGTTTGCATACTCTAGATATGTCACATAAATAGTGCTCTATGTGGTTTGTATTTGACTGGCTTCTGCACTTGGCTGTGTTATAGCATGGGTCAGCCTATCACGTCTCATTGCCAGATAATATTCCATGATGGGACATTTCCTTTGTGGGTATAACATTTTCATTTGCTGACATAGCATAAACATTGGGGTTGATACATAAGCCCAAATAATATATGAGCATCTGAGTTGTTTCCGCTTTGGGACTACTATGAATCGTGGTTTTATGAATATTTGCATGAAAGTTTTGTTTGAACATACACGTTCAGCTCTCTTGGGTGTATAATTAGGAGGAGACTAGCTGGGTTGTGTGGCAATTCTGTTTCTGGTCTTTTGAGGAGCTGCCAGACTCTTTCCCCAAGTAACTGCGCTGTTGTACATTTCCACCGGCAGGGTGTGACTGTTCCAGAGTCAATGCTTGCTGTTCTCTGTATCTTTGCTTGTAGCCATCGTAGGGGCAGGGACGGTGGGTGTGAGATCTCATTGTGGTTTTGAACTGCATTACCCTGATGGCTAATGCCATTGAAATCCTTCCATGTGCCTAAAGAGTTTTGTTTTTCATATGCTTGAGAATCAGAAGAAAACAATTAAAAGGTTCCTGCCAGTTCCAGTGAAAGACATTATTTGAAAGGCAGAGTTACAGAGTTTCAGAGAGTGAGTGAGATCTTCCATCCACTGATTTACTCCTCAGATGGCTGCAATGGCCAGGAGCCAGGAGCCAGGATTTTCTTCTGGGTCTCCCATGTGGGTGCAGGGGCCCAAGCACTTGGGCCATCTTCCGCTGCTTTCCCAGGTGCAGGGAGCTGGATTGGAAGTGGAGCAGCTGGGACTTGAACTGGTGCCCATATTGGGTGCCGGCACCACAGGTAGTGGCTTTATCCGCTAAGCCACAGCACCTGCCCAAAGATATTATTTCTGTATGTGTTCCTACAGTGAATCACATGTAGCCCTGTTTAAACTGTTTCTCACCTCTAATCCCACAGTCTTGGCACAAGCTGGGCTCTTGGGGTCCTGATTGAAAATGGCCAAGAATTGAAAATACTGAGTTTGGGGGTAAATAAGTACATTTCCCAGGAGTAGAGTGAATGGTACCACCTACCACCCAGTTGCTTAAGTAGCAGATCCAAGAGTCAGCCTGAGTGCTCGAGTCCCTCACGTCCACCCTGTCGGCAGCTGCTGTCAGTTGGCCTTCAACCGTGTCTCCAATCCATCCACTGCTGTGTCCCAGTGGGCATTGCTGTGGTCACTCAGGATTTGCCTTTCCAGGCTGGTTCTCCACTCTGTAGCCATAGTGGACTTTTCAAAATGTAAAATGCTCCTGTGGCTCCCATCAGCTCCCATCTCCAACTCCACAGTAGCCACGCCATTCGGTAGCCCACCCACCATTGTGCCATGGCCTACAAGTCCCTTCCCGGTCTGATCCAGCCTGACCCTCCAGCCTCACTTGTTCCTCTTGCTTCCTTGCTTACTGTTCCCCTGTGTTTTGCTTCCTTTCAGTTCCTGGACCTAGTCACACTCTTTCTCGTCTCAGGGACAGAAGTTTTTTTTTCTTCCAGTTTGTTGTTTTTTTTTTTTTATTATTATTATTTTTGACAGGCAGAGTGGATAGTGAGAGAGAGACAGAGAGAAAGGTCTTCCTTTGCCGTTGGTTCACCCTCCAATGGCAGCCGCTGCAGCCGGCGCACCGCGCTGATCCGATGGCAGGAGCCAGGATCCAGGTGCTTTTCCTGGTCTCCCATGGGGTGCAGGGCCCAAGCACCTGGGCCATCCTCCACTGCACTCCCTGGCCATAGCAGAGAGCTGGCCTGGAAGAGGGGCAACCGGGACAGAATCCGGCGCCCCGACCGGGACTAGAACCCGGTGTGCCGGCGCCACAAGGTGGAGGATTAGCCTATTGAGCCACGGCGCCGGCCTTTTCTTCCAGTTTTAATGACAGCTCCTTACCCTTCAGGTTGAGTTTAAGCATCACCCTTTTTGAGAGGCCTTTCCCAGAGCAGATGTTTGGCCTAGCCATTAACACTGGCTAAAATGCCCAATCCCATTTCAGAGCACCTGGGTTTGATGTGTGGCTCTGGCCTGTGATTCCCACTGCAGACCCTGGGAGACAGTGGTAATGGCTTGGGTGACTGGGTTTCTGCCACCGCATGGGAAATCTGGACTGAGTTCCTGGCTTCCCGGTCAGCCCCAGCCAGAGGTCATTGTGGGCATTTGGGGAGTGGCCCAGTGGGTAGAAACTCTCTCTTTCTCTCAAGTACATAATTTTTTTCTTTTCAAAAAGAGGCCTTTCCTGGCCGGCCAAGGCTCAGTGGGTTCATGCTTGTGACTGTTCCCTCCAGGGTAGTTACGCGCTCATCGCATGGTGGAATAACGCACATTGACTTCCTTCCCATCGTTACTCTCCTTCCTCCTGTCCATTCTACCGTCTCCGCCCAGCCTGCCCAGCCTGTATGAGACCAAGCAGCATGGCTGTCTTGTTTGATAAAGTATCCTCCGCCCTGGTAGAGTGCAAAGCATGTAATAGAAGGTCCACAAACTTTATAGATTAAGGGCTCTTATAGTAAGAGAGCGCGCGCACGAGAGAGAGCAAGAGCAAGAGCGAGAGAGAGATCTTCCATCTGTTGCTGGTTCACTCCCTAAATGAATTCAATGGATAGGACTGGGCTAGGTCAAAGCCAGGAACCAGGAGCTTCTTCTGGGTCTCCCACATGGGTGGCAGGGCCCAAGTATCTGGACCATCTTCTGCTGCTTTTCCCAGGCCATTAGCCAGAGGTGGATCAGAAGTGGAACAGCTGGACACGAACCAGCACTCCTATGGAACACGGGCATTGCAGGCAGTGCCTTCACCCACTATCCCACAACACTGGCCCATAGAAATGTTCGTTTTACACAGCAAGATCTAATTGTTTGATTTTATCCTCAGGGCTTGAAAAGGAGATTTTTTTTTCAACTTACCAGGAATCTTCATACTAACGAGCACACATGTACATGTCTACACACAAATATATAAGGCACATAAACAAACCCACGTGCAGGCACTCACACCAGTACACACAGGCGTACAATGCACATTTGTGCACACAAGGCATTCACATACAGGCACACACATCCACATGTGTGCTCATGCATACACGTGCACACACAGGCATGCACATGTCCCCCTGGGGGGGTTGTCACAGTCACAAGCGTATCCCCGTGCTCACAACCATGAGCCAGACTGCCTTCTAGAATAGACCACTGCCTCTATTTCTGCTTTCTTGGAACAGACTTTAAATTACAAAATCCATTTGATGCCAGATTTGGCTTCTCACATCATTCAGTCTGATCACCATGCAGTGTTTAAACATAGACGGGAAGTAGTTTCCCCACAGCCAGCTGGAACCTGGAGGTGAGTTCTTCACTGTGACAGAGCAGAAGCAAAACGTCTTTCCCAACACACTGGTGAGCCCAGGCGAAGCCAGAGGGCCTCTGCAGCAGAACCCACTCCTACCTGGTCTTTTTTTCCGGTGTTATTGATCAACTAAACGTGAACTGACGACCTGTAGGATACGGAAATAGCCCACATCTTCACGACACATTTCCCATGTTCTGGTTGGACCTTCGGGTCCATTCAGTTCCCTGGCAGTTTCGTGGGTGTCGCTGCGAGTCTTACAGGCTTCGGTGTGAGAGCTCAGAACTCGCCTCGGAGTCATGGCTGGAAACCATTACGGAGGCAGCAGGCGTGTGTTTTTGGATCAGTGCTTCATTTGAGATTTGTCAGATGCTTCAGAGGAGGGAATTTTGTCCCAGGCATGGCTTCCTTCCGTGTGCAGTCAAATATTAAATGTGCTCTGTGCGGAGAGGCTGCACTTTGGACGTTTACGTAGGTAATCCCATTCCAAACAAAAGCTCGAGCGTGGCCTTTGGGTCAGAGCCACTGACACTGTCCAGGGCTGCAGTGCACCCTGCGGGGCCTCTCTTGTGCACTGCTGTTGGGGAACACGCCCTTGCACGCAGGAGACGTCAGCTCGCTGATGCCCACGTGTTTGAAAAGCATCAGCATCATCGCCATCGTCAGCATCATCGTCATCCAAAGGGTTCTGCTGAAACCCTGCGGCCGGGCTTGTTTGTTCCTTTGTTCGCCAAGCGCTTATGAAGTCTTGCTCCATGGCTGGCTCTGAGTTCAGCCGTGCGACCAGAAATAGGCCGTTCTTGCCTCACTGACCACAGTGTAGAGAGGACATGAGACCATGCTGGTTGTTAGGAACAAGGGGGAGGGGGGCGTTTCCAAAAGGGGCACTTGATTCTGTGGATGCGACAAGCAGATGGAGATAGCTCCACCAGAAGATGGAGGAGGTGGGCCAGGGCGGTGGGGGTGGGGGTGGGCTCTAGAGTGTGTGTGTGGCAGCAGGGGAGCTATCCAGGCAGAGGGAAGAGCTTATCCAAAGACAATGCACTTTAGGAACTCAAAGGAGACTATCTGGCTGGAACAAGAACATCACAAAGACCTAATGTCCTAGTTTCGGAGGCTGGAGTAATGGGCAGAGGCTGTTCGTGGGACTAGGGCTGCGTTGCTAGACTCAGCCTGGCTGCCAGATGAAGTGTCATTCAGGACAGACAAGGATGACAAGTGGGAGACCGGTTAGGGGCCTCTTGCTGCAATCTCTCAGCAAGGACTGGCAAGGGGGGCCTCACATAGATCGGTGGCTGTGGGCGTGGTGTCTGTAGAGACGTGTTGCTGCTGTGAGTTATGTGATGAGAGGGACGAGGGCAGGAAAAAGTTTAGCACAATTTTTTTTTTTTTTTGACAGGCAGAGTGGACAGTGAGAGAGAGAGACAGAGAGAAAGGTCTTCCTTTGCTGTTGGTTCACCCTCCAATGGCCGCCGCAGCCGGCACGCTGCAGCCAGTGCACCGCGCTGATCCGATGGCAGGAGCCAGGTGCAGGGCCCAAGCACCTGGGCCATCCTCCACTGCACTCCCTGGCCACAGCAGAGAGCTGGCCTGGAAGAGGGGCAACCCGGACAGAATCTGGCGCCCCGACTGGGACTAGAACCCGGTATGCCAGCGCCGCTAGGCGGAGGATTAGCCTAGTGAGCCGCGGCGCCGGCCCACAATTTTTTTTTTAAGATTTAATTATTTATTTGAAAGGCAGAGTTACACAGAGAGAGAAGGAGAGGTGGGGGGGGGGGAGAGAGAGAGAGAGAGAGAAAGTGAGAGAGAAAGTCTTCCATCCACTGGTTCACTCCCCAATTGGCTGCAGTGGCTGGAGCTGCGCTGATCTGAAGCCAGGAGCCAGGAGCCAGGAGCTTCTTCTGGGTTTCTCATGTGGGTGCAGGGGCCCAAGGACTTGGGCCATCTTCTACTGCTTTCCCAGGCCACAGCAGAGAGCTGGATCGAAAGTGGAGCAGCTGGGACTCAAACTGGCACCCATATGGGATGCCGGCCCAGCAGGTGGCAGTTTTACCCACTATGCCACAGCGCCGGCCCCAGTGAACACGATTCTTGAGAGTCTGGCTGGAGCCACTGGCATTGGCCTTGTGGTACCATTGACTGAGCCCTGGGACATGAAGAAGGTGAGTCCCGAGCAGGACCCAACAGCCACGGGGCTGAGCTAAGAATTAAAGTAAGCAAATGGAGACGACAATGACATTGAACTCTGCCACGCATATTCAAATTGTTACTTATCAGTCGTTTACGTGCATTTTCACCTTTTGCTAGTTGTGTTAGAGGTACTATATCAGTGGTGCCACACTGCATAGGTACAGTATTTTGTTCATTTATTCACACAGTAGGCACCTGTGCTTCCTGCGAGCAGAGATCCTCACTTGATGCTGTGAGACACTTAGAGGTAGACAAAGCGTGGTTCCTGCTTGCAGAGAACATAATGTCTGTCCAGGAAGGGGAGTGACCAGTGGAAACAGGGAGTCTTCAGGGAAGGGTGGGTGCTTGGGGCTCTGAGAGGGCCTGAGCTGACGGGAAGGAACTTGTGCCCAGCCAGGAAGTCGGAGAAGCCAGAGGTGGCGCTGGAGCTGGAGCTCGATGTGATGTCACACCCCCCCGCGTGGGCAGCTGAGGCCCAGAGGTGAACCTGGTGTGTTGGGAGAGATGGGGCCGGAGTGAAGCCTGGGAAGGGGAGTAAACGGGTGGACGCTGGCCAGGGCCCGAGGTCCAAGGATGCTGGCCCACGGGGGCAGGCTTGAGGAGTCGGACATTTTAAAGCATCTTTTCAGAGCTGGCATTGTGGTGAAGTGGGGGAAGCCGTTGCCTGTGATGCCGGCATTCCATAGGAGTGTCGGTTCCCGTCCCTGCTGTTCCACTTCTGATCCAGCTCCCGGCTAAAATGTGCCTGGGAAAGCAGTGGAAGATGGCCCAAGTGCTTGGGCTCCTGCCACCCTCACAGGAGACCCAGATGAAGCTCTTGGCTCCTGGCTTTGGCCTGGCCCAGCCCTTGACATTGCAGTCATTTGGGGAGTGAACGAGCAGATGGAAAATCAATCTCTCTCTCTGTCACTCTGCCTTTCAAATAAACTAAATCTTTTTTAAAAAAATATTTTAGATTTATTTTCTTTATTTGAAAGGCAGAGTGACAGAGACAGAGAGAAAGTAAGAGGTGAGAAAGAGAGAATCTTCCATCCACTGGTTCACTCCCCAAATGGCCGCAATGGCTGAGACTTGGCCAGGCCAAAGCTAGGAGCCTAGAACTCCACCGGGTCTCCCATGTGGGTACAGGGGCCCAAGCACTTAGGCCACTTCCCACTGCTTTCCCAGGTGCATTAGCAGGAATCTGGAGAGGAAGCAGAGCAGCCAGGACTTGAACCTGAGTTTTGTATTTGGGTTAAGGAAAATATACATATTTATAAAATTAATTTTACTTATTTCTTTTTGCATGCGACTATTAGAAAATTTAAATTTATGTACATATCTTACATTACATGAAAGAGCTTCAAAAAGGTCATGGAAAATGTTATTATGGAAAGCTCCTGAATGGACTTCATTTTTTGCACCAAAGAAAACTTTACCTTTTAAGAAAATGTTTTATTTATTTACTTTTACCTATTCGATGAACAGAGCAACAGAGACAGATGGTCCATCTGGTTTTCTTAACTCTCTACATGCCTGCAACAGCCAGGGCTGGGCCAAGCTGAAGCCAGGAGCCAGAAGGTCTACCCCTGTCTCCCAGCTTGGGGGCAGGGCCCAAGCACTGGAACCATCACATTCTGCTGCCCAGGCCGCAGTAGCAGGAGGCTGGATGGAAGCAGAGGTGCCGGGACTTGAACCAGCGCTCGGAAATGGGATGCAAGGGTCCCAGGCACCGCTTAACGGCAGCACAACTCCTGCCCTAAACTTGTCTTTTCAGCCCACTACCCATCAACTTTTGGAAGCATGCTCATGCTTTAATTTGTAACTTATTTCCATTTTTCAGTATTTGTGCAATGAGGAACCCACCATAACTTTTGCCCAATTACTTGTGTCTTCCTTTACTGATCTCAGCGAGGTTATGATTCTCTCTCCAAATTAAATTAGTACACACCACTGATTTGGGTACTTGACGCCTTTCTTGGCATTTTCTGGATGTTCAGTGTTAGCTCATTAAGAATGCCTGGCACCTTATGGGCATTCAGCTAATCTGTTTTTAATGAGGTGACGAATGGCTTGGTGTTTTTCGCCTTCAACCCTAATAATTGTTTTTTAGTACTAGAAATTCTCTTTGTTCATTATTTTTTAGGTACATGTCATCATCCACTAAAAAAAAATTATATGTGCTACATTTCCATGTTTTTATGCCTATTGTTCCTTTTATCACTTTTCCTCCCCTGATACCTGTTATAAGCATTTCCCTTTCTGCATTAAATGGGAGTAGTGTTGAGGCATCCTCACCCTGTTGCTTTTTTCAAAGAACACAAATGTTGGTTTTTGGATTTCAATGTATATTATTTTGGTTAAGAAAGGCCTTTCTGGGGCTGGCACTGTGGCGTAGCGGGCAAAGCCACCACCTGCCATGCCAGCATCCTATGTGGGCACCAGTTCGAGTCCTGGCTGCTCCACTTTCAATCCAGCTCTCTGCCATGGCTTAAGAAAGCAGCAGAAGAAGAAAGTGGGCCCCTGCACCCACGTGGGAGACCCGGAAGAAGCTCCTGGCTCCTGGCTTCAGATTGGCACAGCTCCGGCCGTTGCAGCCATTTGGGGAGTGAATCAGTGGATGGAAGACCTCTCTCTCTCTCTCTCTCTCCCTCTCCCTCTCCCTCTCCCTCTCCCTCTCCCTCTCCCTCTCCCTCTCCCCCTCTGCCTCTCTGTAACTCTCCCTTTCAAATCAATGAGTAAATCTTTTTTAAAGGCCTTTTTATGGCTTTAAAGATTTTCGCTTAGTCAGGACTAGCTGAGGGTTGTATTCATGGAAGTGTTCTCAGCTGTTCGTTTCTCCCACCCTGGTTAGGTTTCTGCTGACCCTCAGCCTTGTCCAGGGCCTGTCTTGGAGAAATCCTCTCTGCTTCTTGGGCTGGCTCAGGTCGTCCGTTCTCAGCCAGGGCCAAAGATAGTGTGCGCGAGGCTTTGTACTGCACCTGTCCCATGCATGCTGGCCCCAGCGATGCTTTTTCATAGTGTCTGGTCCTTGTTGAGATGGGGGCTCATTATAGATGACAGAGCTGATTTGCAGCTGAGCTTCGCACGTCGCATTAGGCGGAGTTCCTGACAGTGCGGGGTAAATGGATGAGAACTATGACGGGCCCTGATCGTGGAGCCCTGAAGGCCGGGCTCTTCCTCCGCAGCTCTGTTTATAATGACAATAAACACTGCATCCCATCCGCCATTCGCCCTTCCCCGCAGAGAACCACTGACCGTTCTAGGGGGAAAAAAGCATTTGCCACAGACACGCAAAAAATAGCTCATGACTCGTTTTGTGGTTCTGAGAGGGGAAAAAGTACAGCTTTCCGCTCACCTGCTTTTAGATACTTCTCGAACATGCCTGTACAGATTTTTAACGATCAATAGAGGAGAGGCCGGTGCTGTGGCATAGTGGGCTAAGCCTCTGCGTGAGGCACCAGCATCCCATATGGGTGCCGGTTCGAGTCCCGGCTGCTCTTCTTCCCATCCAGTTCTCTGCTATGGCCTAGGAAAGCAGTGAAAGATGGCCCAAGTCCTTGGGCCCCTGCACCCACATGGGAGACGTGGAAGAAGCTCCTGGCTCCTGGCTTTGGATCAGCCCAGCTCCAGCTGTTGTGGCCATTTGGGGAGTGAACCAGTGGATGGAAGACCTTTCTCTCTGGTTCTCCCTCTCTTTGTCATAACTCTACCTCTCAAACAAAGAAAGAATATTAAAAAAAAAAAAAAAGAAAAAGAAAAGAAAAGAAAAAAGTTCAGTAGAGGTGGGGGGTGCTTGCTGTCTGGGATTTGCTATTGGAATCCTCACAGTTATAGGGAAAATCCCCACGTGTTCCCCTTGTGCAGTCTGTTCAAGCAACACCTCCTGCTGCAGGTCCTGTCCATCGCTCCATCATTTTTTTTAAAAAAGATTTTTATCTATTTATTTGAAGGTAGGGTTAAAGACAAAAAAGGAAAGACAGAGGGAAAGGTCTTCCATCTGCTGGTTCACTCCTCAAAAGGCCACAACAGCCAGACTGTGCCAATCCAAAGCCAGGGTCTTCTTCCCGGTCTTCCCCACAAGTGCAGGGTCCTAAGTGCTTGGGCCATCTTCTACTGCTTCCCCAGACCATA
Source organism: Oryctolagus cuniculus (assembly GCF_051225735.1). Taxonomy (NCBI): domain Eukaryota; kingdom Metazoa; phylum Chordata; class Mammalia; order Lagomorpha; family Leporidae; genus Oryctolagus; species Oryctolagus cuniculus. The sequence goes on from NC_142867.1 coordinate 200,734,663, forward strand.
GCAGAGAGCTGGATCAGAAGTGGAGCAGCCGGGTCTCGAACTGGTGCCCATATGGGATGCCGGTGCCGCAGGCAGAGGCTCAGCCCACTACAGCACAGACAGGCCCACCATCGATTTGTTCAGCAGTGGTTCTTGGATGGCTGCTGTGTGCCAAGCCCCAGGCAGCGTAGGCAGAGCCCAGGCTTCTCTCAAGGTGCAACTCAGATGCCTCCTGTCCCGGGTAACAAGTGCTTCCCTGATGCCCTCACCTCTGCCCTGCAGTTAAAGCTGCTCTCCCCCTGCACTGAGTGCCCACTGCACCTGCACCTGCTCTTGGAGAGCAGAGCGCTTGGTCATACTGGGACTGTGTTAACCTGCAGTGGTTGTGTCTCATCCCCCTCCAGGGGAGAGCTGCTGTCTGCTCAGCTCTGCTGTCTTTCTCCATGCAGCTTGGGGCTGACCCAGTTTGTGGCCACCAACCGGAGCCCTGCCTTTCTCTCTTCCAGGGCTAAAGTCGCTGCTGCAGACGGGCCCCCTGGGACCCCAACGCAGACCCTCACCCCCGTGAGGCACACGGTCAGGATAGACAAAGATGCCCTCCTCCAGGACTATGGATTTCACGTTTCTGAGAGCCTTCCCCTCACAGTGGTGGCCGTGACGGCAGGTAGGGGCTGGCTGGGGAGGGAGCCAGGAGCCTGGTTTCTAGTCGGGAGAACAACCATGCCTCTCCTCCCATCTCTCTGTGCTGCCTCGAACTGCAGAAGACGCCACCCCAGGGGATTAGCCAAGGCACGCCTCTCTGACCTGATTCTGTCTTGGGCTGTGGTGCTGCAAGGGAGGGATCCCCCACACTCACTCACTGCTCTGAACCCCGACTCCCAGGGGCCTTGGCTGTTCCCGTCCACAGCTCCCTGGCCAATCTCAGGGGCGGTGAAAGTGTTTGGCTAAGCTGTCCCCCCCCCCCAACCTTGAGCTTTGCACACTCCTTGCGGGGACACTTTCTGGTCAGACAGTAATAGAAGCTATCGATTTGTTTCTGCTGGAGCCTTGGTGAAATATGGGCTGTAGCAGAGCCGAGAAGAGGAGCTGGGTGTTTGTTTTCACACTGGAGCTCAGGATTGATATGAGATCTGGGACTACTTAAAATATATTAATTTCAGCTCACACACACACACACACACACACACACAGGTGTGCACACACACCCCGAGTTCTTCAGCGATGCCTGGAGCAGACCGGCCGGCCAGTTCTGTTGATCAGAAGATTCTGCTAGTGTCCTTTCTCAGAAGAGTCTCCTGACATCCCTTGACCTTGGTGGATGCTAGGTGTCCATAGCTAGCTCATTACCAGGAAGGCTATGATGCACCTGAGCCTAGGTCTGGCTGAAGGGAGGGGGCGAGCCCGGGCTGCCCTTCAAGAGCGCCATGGTGGTGCCTCGTGGGGTCCGGACCCCCCTGGCACGAGCACCATCGCTTGTTTTCTGCCCAACAGGAGGCTCTGCTCACGGCAAGCTTTTCCCGGGCGATCAGATCCTCCAAATGAACAATGAGCCTGCCGAAGACCTTTCCTGTGAGCGAGCCGTGGATATCCTCAGGTACTGGCCGTCTCCCATCACCTGCAGAGCCGCACGGGTCATCCTAGCGCAGACGGGACACGGGAAGGGCGCCACTGACCCCGCCGCCGGGAAGGACCGGGTCCCGAGAGGCACAGGAGAGCCTGGGGTTCGAGTCCCAGCCCTCTCTCTGGGTGCCGGCTGTGGCCATCACTCTCTTCCCTCTGCTTGTGGAAGCACTCGGAAGGCCCACAGCGCCGTGCTGGACCAACCCCCTGCTATGCCAGACACACTGTGCGAGGCACTTCCGGGAGTGTAACTGCGCATGAGCCGTAGGCCCTGCCCTCTAAGACCTGCCGGCTTGTTGTGGCATGTAGGAAAATGGAACTAAATTCACACCACAACTGTTTGTTCTTCTGAAACCCTTTTGCTGTTCTTCGATACTAGTGCAGGTGGAACCTGGTTGATGCCTGTGTGGTGTCACTGATAGAGCGCCTCCTACTGTCTGCCTGGTGTCATTGTGATTTGTGGAAACGCCTCCCCTTTGACCCTGCACCTTGATCCCCTGAGACCAAGGCAGGCACACAGTGGGAGCTCTGTTGAGCAATAAATGGAGTTAGGCCCTGGCTTTCCTGTGGAGGGGTGACTGTCAGCAGGTGGGAGGGGACTAGTGAGACGCTTTGCGGGCACACACAGGCTTTGCGTGCACAGTGACTTCAGTGTAAACTGAGGGGAGACGCAGAGTTCAGTGTAAGCTAGCCTGGAGATACATCGGTGCTCGCTTGGCGCCCCTTCGTGGTTGGCTGAGCCGACTTTAGCATTCATTTCTGAAGATCTGTCATGGGCAGCATATACCCAATGACAGACAACAACCACAAAACCAGAGAAAGAGAAGATGGAGAGATGCAGGATGCAGTCTCTGCTTTCAGGAAGCCCCGGATCACTGCAGGGATACACACACACACGAGAGAGAGAGAGAGAGAGAGAGAGAGAGAGAGAGAGATCTTCCATCCGCTGATTCACCCCCTCCCAAAATAGCTGCAATAGCCAGGGCTGGGCCAGGCTGAAGCCAGGAGCCAGGCACTCCATCTGCATCTCCCACGTGGATGCAGGGGCCCAAGCACTTGGGCCGTCACCTGCTGCCTTGCCAGGTGCATTAGCAGGGAGCAGGATCGAAAGTGGATGCCAGCATAGCAGGTGGCAGCTTTACTTGCTACACCACAGGCTGGCTCCGCAAATCTTTAAATATATATATATTTACAGAGAATCTGTCAAAATGTGGACAGTAGGATCTCTACAGCCAAGCCCAGTGTCGCTTTGAGAGTTCCAGAGACCAAGTTGAATGGGTGGGTGGGGCATCCAGGAATGAGGATTTCACTTAAAAAGAAAGAAGTACCATTTTGGAAATTGTGAAATTTGCTTTCCCAGGAATTGGGCTCTTTTCTAAAAGGTGACTCCTTCTAGCTAGTGAATATTAGATTTTCAGTGCTGCTGCTAACTGTCCTACTCTGACCACTAAGCAACAGGTTGTACAATTTTAAGCAGTTGACCAGAAGGTGAGTGTTTAGGGTACCTTTGGCCCCTGTCTGTTCACTGAGCACCTCTGCCAGGCCAGGCTCCCTGGGGGCTCCCCTGATGTCCAGAGGCTGGTAACACAGAAGGAACCCACTCTCAGCCCTTGTGGGCAGACACTGTAGCTGAAGCAGCAGGGAGATGCCCTGGAAAGCTGAGGTTCCCTCCAGCTCGGGAGGAAGTCATTGTTTGATGGAGCAGAGACAGACCCAGAGGTGTTTCAGCTGTGAGTTTAGTGCTGGGTAGAATTTGGCCCACAAGGATGAAGGAGAAGGGGACCCTGTTCAAGGATGAGCAGGAGCCACAGGATAGAGGTAGGGGTGTTGAGCAGCTCACTGGGCCTTGGGAAAAGTTCTGGGAAGTGCAGCCCGGATGAGGGTCCCCAACCCAACACGGCGAGTGGCGTTGCCATCTCCCAGAAGGGCAAGCCTGCAGGCCTCTGAGCAGGGCGTGTAGCCATGCAGGCACCTGTGCCTGTGGCCACGTGTGTGTGAGAGGACCAAGATTGTTTGTTTATTTTTGGTTGAGTTCCCAGTGCCTAAAAGGAGCCTATGTTATTTTTTAAAAAGATTTATTTATTTGAAAGGCAGAGTTATAAAGAGAGAGGAGGAGACAGAGAGAGGGAGAGATTTTCTATCCAGTGGTTCACTCCCTGGATTGCTGCAGCAGGCTGAGCCAGGTTGAAGATAGGAACCAGGAACTCCAACTGGGTCTCCCACATGGGTGCCAGGGGTGCTGGTTTGTGTCCTGGCTGCTCCTCTTCTGATCTAGCTCTCTGCTGATGGCCTGGGAAAGCAGTAGAAGATGGCCCAAGTGCTTGGGCTCCTGCACCCAGCTGGGAGATCTGGAAGAAGAGCCTGGCTTTGGATCAGCTTAGCTCTGGCCGTTGCAGCTATCTGGTGGGTGAACCAATGGATAGAATCAATCTCTCTCTCTCTCTCTCTCTCTACCTCTACCTATAACTCTGTCCTTCAAATAAATAAAACAAATCTTTAAAAAATTATTTTATTTATTTATAAATCAGAATTACAGAAAAAGGAGAAAGAGAGAGAGAGAGAGAGATCACTGGTTCACTCCCCAAATGGCTGCAATGGCCAGGACTGGGCCAGGCTGAAGCCAGGAGCCAGGAGCTTCTTCCAGGTCTTCCACATGGGTGCAGGGACCCAAGTGCTTGGGACGTCCTCTGCTGCTTTCCCAGGCCATCAGCAGGAATCTGGATTGGAAGTGGAGCAGCCAGGACTCGAGCTGGCACCCACATGGAATGAGATGTTTAGCCTTGGTTTTCTGAAATGACAACCTATCTCGATTATTGCTGCATTTTCTCTTTAAAATCTTTTGTGAACATAAACCTAGCCAGTATCCCCTGGCTGAGTCCTCCACCGAGTGAGATGGCTCAGTCTGGTGGTGGCTGGTCCCGGGTAGGTCGGGGAGGAGGGGTCTGGGAAGCCCCCGTGGAGGGCGCAGGCTGTGGGCCAGCCAGGGTTCCTGTGCGTCTCTGCTTTTCCCGCTGCCCTCAGGCCGGCTGAGCCTAAGAAGCTGGACAAGAAGTCTGCAGGTCACTTTGGTCCTCACGCACACAGATATGCATGCACACACATCACACAGAGGACTAAATGTCTTTGTGTTCTTTTTATTTTTCCCCAGGGAAGCTGAAGATTCTCTCTGCATCACGGTTGTTCGCTGCACGTCGGTAAATCTTTCCTTTTTTTTTTAAGATTTAGTTATTTATTTGAGAGGTAGAGTTACAGACAGTGAGAGGGAGAGACAGAGAGAGAGGTCTTCCATCTGCTGGTTCACTCTCCAAATGGCTGTAATGGCTGGAGCTGAGCCAATCTGAAGCCAGGAACCAGGAGCTTCTTCTGAGTCTCCCATGTGGGTGCAGGGGCCCAAGGACTTGGACCATCTTCTAATGCTTTCCCAGGCCATAGCAGAGAGCTGGATGGGAAGTGAAGCAGCCGGGACTTGAACTGGTGCCATATAGGATGCCGGTGCTGCAGGCAGAGGATTAGCCTACTGCACCACAGTGCCGGGCCGGTAAATCTCTATGTCCTAAATGTTAGTCTCACCCTTCTGGGCCCCAAGACCCTGTGCCCCCAGAAGGTGTCCTTTAGAAAAGAAGCAGGAAGGGCAGAGGGCAGAGAGTGACAGCTTCCGGACAGGGGGTGCATACGGACCAACCTCCGGGCATAGGTGCTGTGGCAGAAACAGGTGCGGCCAGGCCTCAAGGTCTGCAGTCCAGGAAGAAGACAAAATTCTGAGCATGCAGAGAGCAGGACACTGAGATGGGCACCCAGCTAGGAGTTCCATGACAGGTCTGAGGGCTGTCGCTTTGTGTCCGTTCCCACTCTCGTAACACCATGGTGATGACAGTAACTGCCTCGGCTGTCTAATGGGTTGTCAGGAGGGGTTGGAGCCTGAGGTTCACCAGGAGCAAGGTGTGACAGCCATGCGCCTGGGAAGGAAATAGCAATCCTAAGCCACCATGGGCCAAGGAGCCTTGCATCCTTACAGGAAGAAGTCTGTCTAAGAGGACAAGGGACTGATGCTTCTTGTTGTGAGAGGTTTCAAACACACACCTCCTAGCCTTGGCCATGAATAGACTAAACACAAAATTAGGAGCTTAGAAAATGTTAATAATGCATTTAATAATATAATCTAATTGACCATATACCAGGCCACCAAGAAAATTCAATAAATTCTCCCCCAGTACAAAACCATAAAGATCCTTTTTCCCGAATTTATAATAAAACAGAACCTATTAACTATCAAAAATTTAATTAAAACCATCCAGCCATTCGAAAGTAAAAATGCAATTTCCTAAGTAAAGATAGAGTCAAGTGGAAAAGAAAAACTACCATTATGAACTATTTAGGAAATAATTAAAAATTAGGACTCTACTTCTTAAAAGTTAATATGTGTAGCTGATGTTATACTCAGAGAAAAATTCATAGCCTAAGAGTTTTTATATTTAATAAGGAAATATTCGGTGCAAGAAGTTGGAAGATAAGACTAAGAAGACAAATGTAAGACAGAATAAAGTAATAAAAATTAGGACATAAGTGATGTTTTGGAAAACAGAGAAGTTGTTACACTGGTAAATCTAAGAGCTAGTTCCTTTTTATGGATTTCAATTTTTATTTATTAGATTTTTTAATAATAACAAAACTAAGAGATGTTTCTAGTAACAAATTAAACAATGAAACAATGAAAGAAGAAAAGATTGCTAATTCCTCTCCCAAATCCCATTCCACAAGATAATTAATGTTTCTAGCCTGGTTATTCCTTCAGGCTTATTCAGATTCATACAAACATCACATCTATAAAAATATGTATATACACATTGTGTATGTATAGGGTTCAGTTTTATTCTTCAAGGGATAATACATATTGCTGTATAACAACTGTTTTCCAACTTGTTCCTTTTAATGCCCTTTTTGAAAAGTCATATTTTTTAAAGATTTATTTTTTTATTTGAAAGAGAGAGAGGCAGAGAGGGAGAGAGAATGAATCTTCGTCTGCTGGTTCATTCCCCAAATGGCCACAGTGTCCCATATTGATATTGGTTCAGACCAAAACCAATTGCCTGGAACTCCATCTGGGTCTCACACGTGGGTAACAAGGGCCCAGGCACGTTAGGGAGCTGGATGGGAAGTGGAGTAACCAGGACTCAAACCAGCACTCCCATATGGGATGCCGATGTCACAAGCAGTGGCTCAATGCAACTCACGATGCTGGCCTCCTTTTCATGACCTTTCAAGTGCTAACTCTTAGTTCAGTAAAAACACGTACAAAGAAATGGTGGTCATCTGAGTTCTGCTGCTGCCTGATGAATTAACTTAGAACTCAGGGAGAGCTCAGAAGTCCTGGAATAACGGGGAGCTCCTCCCCTGTAAGTAAGATATTAGATGGCTCCTGCAGACTTCGGTGGTGGCTTGCAGTGCGTTCTGGATGCCAGGGTACATGGGTAGCAGGTGTCAGAGTGTAGGAGCCCCAGGGGGGCTGGGGCATTGGGGATTCCTGGGACAGAGAACCTATTCTTTCTCAAAGCAGCCACTTTCATGGTTGGGTGGTTCCAAGAATAAGAGGCCCTTCTTTCCCGTGACTCCTCCTGGCTAGTCCTGGCTCAGAGCAAGTCTCCCTTGAATGAACCAGCTCTCCAGCGGCTGAGAAGTGCAGCCGTCTCTTCTCCAGGCTAACTGCCTGGTGAATCACCTGTTCCCGCCGACGCCTTTCTCTAAATCCTCACTTCCCTGATAGCCTTCTGCACCGGGTGCAAGCTCACGGTGATTCTCTCCAGTGGTGACACCTGGAAAGGCACCTGGTTCCAACGACGGCCACCTAGCACCCACGGCACAGGAAAGGGAGGGTGCGTGTGCAGAGCGCTGGGGACGCCAGGAAGGGTGAACACCTCGCAGCCTCGCAGGCCCACTCACACACATGGGATCAGGCTTGGCTGAGACTTGTGGCCAAGGAAATACTGAGCTAGTTTTCAAATGAACAGCTTCCGAGCCGGGGCCCGCCCAGGTCCCACGCTGTGCAATTGATGTCTTTGATCCTCAGGGCCACCCTTTACGTGAATCCCCATGAAATCATGTTGCGTTGGCCCGCCATTCTGGCACAGTGAGAGTTCATGGTCAGGGAGTCGTGGAGCTGAGGAGCCTGTGTGTGCAGCTGTCAGCGGTAGTCATCCTCCACACTTAGCAGGGAGCCTGCTCTTCCCAGCTCCTGGTCAGTTGACTTTCAACAGCATGACCCAGCTCTGGGCTTGCTCTGCCAGGACTGCTGTCCCCAGGGTGAGAGACAACAGTGGTTTCTCTCTGCAGCTCTCCTTCATTCTGTCCCCGGATCTCTCCTTTCCTCAAGCCTTTAGGGTGGTGATGGTTGAACTTGCAGCCCTGACTGATGACTTCACCCTGTTTCCTTCAGCTCTTGACAGTCCTGAGTCCCTCTATCTACCGTCCCCACCCCCGTGTTCCTGGCGATTTTCCAGCCCTTTGGTTTCTAAAGCTTCCCTGATTGTGAGGTTCTCTGGGCACCCTCTTTGACATTCCCAATTCCTTGACATTTCCTCCCAGCTTCTGCTGCGTGAGATCTGCTGACAACCTTGCCATTCCATGTCAATCATGCGTTTGGTAAATTCACTTCTCTGACTCATCCAAGGCATTGCTAACATCAGGGATGGGCCACAGGGAGGTGAGTTGCTTAGTTAGAAGTCAGAACCATTTTGAGTGTAGGTCAGCGAGTTCGGAATCCACCCAGTGGCTCTGCATCTGGCCTTCTCCACAGGGGGGATTGCAGGAGACCTAGTCAAATGCTTTGCAAGAATGAAAGACTACTGCCATATCCACAGGACCCTGGCCTACCGATCTGGAGTTCTGTCTTCAGAAGAAAAATGAACGTTGTTGGCTCGGACTTGTTCTTGGTGACTCCTTGGTGGTTATCAGATCAGTACCTAAAAGCTCTCTGATCATCTCTTATCTTGGATTTTGCCAAGAATCAATGACAAGCTTGCCAGTATAGATTTTCCTGAATCTCCCATATTCATTTTCTGTGAAATTTGGTAGTTGACCATCCTAACATTTTTTCCATTCTCTGTTCCACGTGGATGATGGCAACTGTTACATGTGTTATGTCTGTGAGTCCTACAGATTCACCCGGTGTAGGAAACTTGAATTTATTCTGAGCAGTCTGATAGTCTCATCAGTAATTTTCAGATTGTAAGCTTCTCTTTCCCTTAGTCCTTTTATCCTTCTGGTCGGAAGATCAGTAACTTCTACAGGTATACTTCTCTGGGAATATTGCCAATTCCCCTTTTCCTTTTCCTGAATTTTCATTTGTTTATTTCAAAGTAAATTGCATTTTTGAGATGCCGAATCAGGGATGTGAGTCTTGTTGCATTAATGTTCTAGTTACCCATAAGACCATGTGTATCTTCTTGCATTAAAATAGCAGGCTCGTCTTCCATTTCCTATGTTTCGTGGTGTCGGTCTGTTGATATCCGAGTCTGTGAGCATCGTTTCCAGGAGCTTCTCTGATTGCTGTTAAGTACCTCTCCCTCAGCCACCCAGAACGTGGCCCAGAGCTGCATCCTGGGACCCTTATACATGTAAACATCGTAGACACTGACCTAAAGGACTGTCCAGACCAGGGGAGCATGGGATGCTAGGCCAGGAAATAGTGTGTGAGGATTCATCCTGCAAGATCACGTCCTGTTGGTCCAGATCATGTAAAATGCTCTTCACCAGGTGTCACCATTTGGCCTGATACAGTGTAGTTCAAGCCTCACCGTATACTCCTATCAACCTGAGATGAGTCTCTATACCTGTGGGGAAAGAGAGGACAGGGCCAACAGGGATGAAGGATAAACACAGGGATCAGAACTAGGGGAAGCTGAAGGCCAGAGAGAGGCAAGGACTTGGCCGTAGTCCCACACAGTTGTACTGTTTTGTATTACACACACACACTCACTCACTCACTCACGTTTTCTTTCATAAGAATCTGTGGTCGAGGTGGTTCTCACAACTGTTGGGAAGCAGAACTTGGGTTCTGATCTCCTCGCTCCCAGTCCTGCTCTCTTGTCTTCATCACAGCACAGCCATTTGACTGCCATATGGAATCGCCAGCTGTTCTCGGATGCATGAGGACACTGTCTGGGCTGGGATTTGATGAAAAGAAATATTTAACGGGATGTCATCTTTTCCTGGGGGTTTTAACGGATTCTGCAACAGCTGTCAAGTTTGTGTTTTTGTTTCCAAGAAATGAGAAGCTACACATGGCTTTTCTGCAAGCGCTGTCGTAGAATGTGCCGTGCTGCTGTTTTTCAGGGAGTCCCCAAGTCCTCCTTCCTGACCGAGGAGAAGAGAGCCAGGCTGAAGACCAACCCCGTGAAGGTGCACTTCGCGGAGGAGGTGCTCGTCAGTGGACACAGCCAGGTGCGCCGGCAGTCAGGGGCCTGAGTGACGCTTGAGCTGGGAGCTGCCTTCTGGCCTGTAATTCCCCGAAGCCCTGGGATTCCGCAGAGCAGGGAGGATGCAGAGGGAGGGCAATGCGTTTGTGAGAGGCCTTGTGTTCCTTGTCAGTAAGACACCTGCAGGCCCCGCACAGGGGATGCCGGTGGGGGCTCCGGGCTCTATGTGGGGATGTGGAGAGAAGACCTGGGTATGGCCCAACATACTCCAATAGTTGACTTTTCATTATGAACATTCAAACTTACTATTCCCTCTGAATAGCAATATCAATAATAATGAGTATCAATAATAACAGTGGTTGTGATAAGGATGGCTTTTTAAGAGACCATCATCTATTCCAACTCTGTTACATGACCTAAACTTTCTGTGTACATAATCCCTGGTCATCACAGTACCCCTCAAGGGAGGTCCTTTAACAAAAGAAGAAATAAGGACCTAGAAAGATTGACAATATTAGCTTTTGAGATCACATAGAAGAACATACCAGAGCCTAGTCTATGTCCATTCTGAGTTCAACAATTATTGGATTTTGAAACTGTTAGGTCAGAACTCATCCGTATCTGGCCTTCTAGCTATGGAGACCAGCAAATGGGGGGTGAGGGCCATTTTAGCAAAAGATCCAAGTGACCTTGTCCAAATCCATCAGCCCTTATTTTCTACCTGTCATGCTACTTAACAGAGCACACCTCAGTTAGACTTGAGAAAGGTGGATTTGTTCCGAAAGAGACCAGTGGGAATGCTAACGCATTAATTAATCAGAAAAGACTTGAAATGAGGTAAGTCAGCAAGACCCAGGGTCTCTCTGTGTCCACATTTGTGTAAGTAGATGGGATTGAACCTCTTTAGCAAGTTGCGTTTGTGTTCAACGTGTGCTTTTAAGAGTGTTGCACTGGAGTGGTAGGAGTGGAGAGCAGCAGTGGGAGTGAGAACCAGCTAGTAGGGCAGGCAGAGGGCAAGGGCACCGCAGCTGGGGGCCAGGCCACACGGATGATGGTTTGTTAAAATGACCATGACCACCCCATGGTCACGGGAGTCCAGGCTGAGAAGGCCAGACAAGGACAAGCTACAAAGCTGGTTCAGAGCTCTCATGGGACCCAGGAGTTCAGAGGAACTAGGTTCTGAAAAGGTGTCTCTGGGAAGTCTTGCAGGTTTGGGCCCCAAGGGGGTCTGTGAGTCTCCGTCAGCCCCACAAGACTGAGACAACGAGACCAGAGGGAGTTGGTTACTGGGTCTCTACCTCCTGGCCAGTGTTTAAAGGTGGTAAAGCTGGTTGCTAAACTTTTCCCCTTGAACATGTAAGACTGCCTCAGGGTTGCACAGTCACTCTAGAAGAATCTGAAATAGTAGGACAACATTTGAAATATGTTTAACTTTTTCTCACAGTTAAAGAAACGCAGAGGAGAATATTAGGAATTGACCATTTGTCCTTAAATGAGCTTAGAAGATAAGTCCTTATTGCTGAGAAAATAACTATGCTCTGGCACTAAGCAGTAGCTTTGGAAATTGGTTTAAACTTTTTTAAGTGCAAGAAAAATCAAAACTTAATGATTTCAATAGAAAGTATCCCAGGGATTGCAGTCCTGTTAATTTAGTATATAAAATAATTTAAATGCAAAATCCATATATTTAAAGATACCTATAGTACCAATATTTAAAATATCCAAAAGATGAAAAAATGCTAAATGCCTAGGGCAGAGGGATGGTTAAATAATTTTTGATATTTCAACTCGATAGAATATTTTAAAGTCATTAAAATTCAAACATTAAGCACACATAAAAATTGGGTGTGAAATATGTACTAGGTAAACAATAAACACAGAATTGTGCATGTTCTATTATTACAATTTTCTTTAAGACTATATATATATATACACACACATGTATGTATGGAGATACATATAGATAGATGAAAAACCTTGGCGACAAGGGAATGGTGGTGGTTGTGTGACATTGTTATGGCTATTTTGGGTAACTCTTTTAAATAATAAATAATAAAGAACCAAGGAGGAAAAAACTACCACTTGGGAAATCCAGAAATTAACACCCACACACCCAAAGCCCGAGAAGTGAGGTAACAGCAGGACAAGCAGTTGGCGGTCCCTCATCCTGACTGAGTGGGAAAAGGCACCGGAATACGAACACATTCCCTTTTCCTCCATGCAAGTACTGTGGCTTTTTTAAAAGACAGTTACGCAGAGTGATGACCGTGAATCTTGCTTGGAAGAACTGGCACAGCAGCACAGCTGGTTAAGCTGCTGCTTGGGACACCCGCATCCTGGCTCCTCCACTTCCAGTTCAGCTTCCTGCTAATGGGCCTGGGAGGCCACAGAGGAAGGTTCAGGTATCCTTGTCACCCACAAGGAGACTCGGATGGAGCTCCTGACTCCTGGCTTCAGCCTGGCTCAGCCCTGTCTGTTGCAGGCATTTGAGGAGTGAACCAGCAGGTGGAAGATCTCTCTGTCAATCTCCTTCAGATGAATAATAAATATTTTTTTCTTAAAAAAAGATAGAAATGCCCTTATATTTAGAAAGATTTAGGATTCGTATCTGAAAAGTCTGTAAGCTTTTGTTTGTTTTAATATTGCTTTGAGAGGCAGAAACACAAAGAGAGAACATGTACTCCTGTCTGCTGGTTCACTCCCCAAATGCCTGCAAGGCTGAGGCTGGGCTGAGTCAAAGCCAGGAGCCAGGAACTCAATCCAAATCTCCCACGAGGGTGGCCAGAACCCAGTTTTTGAGCCATCACCACTACCTCCCGTAATCTGCATTAGCAGGAAGCTGGAGTCAGGAGCAGAGCTGGGGATCAGACCTAGGTGCTCCAGTGTGGGGAGGAGGGGTGCATCTACACTGCTGAACTGAACACCTGCCCCTGTAAGGTGACTTTGAAAGAAGGCGGTGACCCTCTCGCCCAGGTGGGCTTGATAGCTGCACTCCTCATAGAGATGGGTGCCGGCGGCTGTTCCAGATTAAATCCCGAGGGGCTCTAGAATCTCTGGTCTGGAGGGCACCAGCCCCGGGGGCCCTTTATGTTTGCAGCTCATCACTCAGAGGCCACTTTTTATGAGAGCTGGCCCTGGGGGGGAGGGGAGAGTCTCGGGCTGGCATGGGGTCACCAGACAGGAGTCCAAGAGTGGCAGGGTCTCCTAGGAGATCTCAAATCCAGGGTGATGGTTGGGGTGAGTGGAGGGAGAAGGCATCTCCCTGCCCCTTGGTGGCATTTCACTACAGGGAATACAATGTAGGGGGGCTCTGAAGGAGCGTCCCAGCAGCCCACCCCCGATCTCGCCCCAAGACCCCAAGGTAGGGTCTGAGGCTCCCAGGTGCCCTCAGACTGCACTCATGCCAGTCACCTGGCTCATCAAGCTGCATCCCGTGAGGCTGGCAACCAGCAGGGAGATGTGGGGAGGACCTGCTCTCTGCACCGGGCAGGGATGGGTGGCTGAGGATGTGTCACACCCTGCGTGAGGAGGGTATGACAGGGACACAACACCACTCTTGTGTTTTCCAGGGTAATTCTCTGCTGTGCATGCCCAATGTGCTTAAGCTGTACCTGGAGAACGGACAGACCAAAGCGTTCAAGTTTGAGGCCAACACAACAGTGAAGGTACTAAGGGTGCACTTGAACCTCTTTCCCAGGACAACGTGATGGCTCTTGGACCCCCAGGCATCTCACGGTGCTTCTGCCTTGGTGGTCTCACAACCAGCATGGCCTGTGCACCTGCAGTAAGCCAGGCATTGTTATCTCAGCTAATGGTGCAACCTCTCAGCAAGCTGGTTTTTTAATGGAGATTTCTTTTACTTATTTGAAAGAGTTACAGAGAAAAGGAAAGAAAGAGATTGATTTTCCATCTGCTGATTCACTCTCTAGGTGCTCACAACAGTCAGGGCTGGGCCAGGCCAAAGCCAGGAGCCAGGAACTTCTTCCAGGTCTCCCACATGGGTGCAGGAGCCCAAGCATTTGGATCATCTTCTGCTGCTTTCCCAGGCCATTAGCAAAGAGCTGGCTTGGAAGTGGAGCAGCTGGGACATGATCAGGCGTCCATATGGGGTACCAGTGTCACAGGCAGTGACTTAACCTACCATGCCACAATGTAGCCCCCAAGCTACATTTTTGTCACCAGCTTGCAGGACTCAGAGAGGTGAAGTGCCCAAGGTCATGTTAAAACTCCCAAGCCTTCACTCCTAACCATCAGGCTCCCCTGCCTCCCGTCTGACCCCATCTATCAGCCAAAACACTGGCACAAATAAAAGCCCAGGCAGGGCATCCGGGCAGAAGCCTCCTCTGGGTCTCCCACTTGGGTATAGGGGCCCAAGCACTTGGGCCATCTTCCACTGCTTTCCCAGGCACAGTAGCAGGGAGCTGGATTGGAAGTGGAGCAACTAGGACTTGAACCGGCGCCCATATGGGATACTGGCACTGCAGATGGCAGTTTAATCCACTTTGCCACAGCGCTGCTCTCTCCAGATTTCTTGTCATCCAAGCCCCATCCCAAGATTCTGAACTTCCTAAGAGCGTGACCCTGGGTAGCAAGCTGGTAGGAAGCACGGTACAAGAAAAAAATCAGTATACATGCCCCAGCCAAATGAAACACTATTTTTGTTGATTTAAATTTTGACATGAGGATAGCACCCCTGCTATCCCATTCTGCACTGAAGTCTGTTCCACTCCTACAAGGAGCTCCTCATTGGAGCTGCTCTGAGAGGAGCTCCCATGCTCAGTAAAGGGGAGGAGCTTGTGGGCCAGGGAGGGAGGAGGCACAGCCTTGGAGTTCCCTAGAGTCCAGGGCAGAAGGAAATAGAAGCTGTAAAGAGAGGGACAGGGAAGTGCTCTGTGTACAAGGCAATGACACCTTCTGTGGCATGCTGTCCACGTGCCAGGCCAGGCATGGAAAGAGGCTGGGCCTGAGCTCAGCTTTGATGGCAACCAAACTCTCCCCAAGGGCAGGCAGGGTCTGAGCAGCGGGGCTGGGGTACACACGAGCTGAGGCAAACAGCTAGCAAAGCAAGCTTCGTCCAGGAAACAGCAGATCACCCAGCAGGTCTGGAGCCCAGAGCGTTTCCTAGTGGGGCTGGGGGGATGGTCATGGGAGGCCTCCAGTGCCTGGCGTCAGTGCTTGGGTTGCATCCACACACCTACAGGGATGGCGCTCGCCATTCCTGAATGGGGGTGAATGGTGAGAGAAAACCTCGGGCCCAGCGCCTCTGATGCTGAGGAGAGAGCAGGTTCTGGAGGGCCAGTGCTGCTGTGACAGTGACCAAGACACACGCCTGCATGCACATGTGTACATTTACACACGCATGCACACGCACAGTACACACGCACAGCGCAGGGTTCCCTCTGGCCCCTTCCTGTGGCAATTCCTAGCGCTGTTGCAAATGCCCTACCCCATGGGGACCTCGGCATGGTTCAGGAGAAGCTGCATGAATCCTCTGTGCACAGGACATCCCAAGGCCAGAGTAGTGAGCGGGCGGAGAAGTGGATTTTTTTGTAATTATTTTATTTTATTTATTTGAAAGGCAGAGAAATAGAGACAGAGATCTCCCATCTACTCCATCACTGCCAAATAACAGCCAGTGCTGTGCCAGCCCAGAGCCAGGAGGCTGAAAGTCAATTCAAGTCTCCCTTGGGGGTGGTGTGAGGCCACCACAAAACACCAAACACCAGAGTACGGGAAAGAGTTCACTGGGGGGAACCCGACAGACCAGAGGGAAGGGGCGAAGAAGGAAAAGAGGGAGAAGAGAGTGTAAGAGAGAGAGACAGAGATAGACAGAGAGACAGAGAGGTCAGGAGACAAAGAGAGCCACGTGTTCAGGAACAGGTCCTTTTAAAACTTTGCCGGAGGGTGGGCAGGGAAGCAGGAGCAGTGCATCCCATTAGGATGGGGTGGAGCTGACACCTGTGGTTGGGCCATGTGGCCACCTGGCTTCCACATAGGACGGTGTCAGGGTGTAGATCGTGCCATAGATAAGACTGCGCCATTTTACTAACAAACAGGTGGTGGGGACCCACTATTGGAGCCATCACCTGCTGCTTCTCAGGGCGTGGGGTTAGCAGGAAGCTGGAATTGGAGCAGAGCAGGACTCAAACCCAGGCCCTCAGACAAGGGATGCAGACATCCTAAGCAGCTTCGTAACTCTTGCCTACCACCCAAAATGGCGGCCCTGAGGGGCAGACTCTGCTTACTGTGTGCCAGGCACTGGCCCAGGCACTTCTGCTGTACTACCTCATTTAATGCCCCAATAGTCGTATGAAGTGACCAGTGCTAAACCCCACTTCACTCAGGAAGTCCAAAACTTGCCAAGCTCAGCTGGCTCCTAACTGGCTTTTGAACTTTGCACTAGAGCCTGCTGCTCTATCCCTTCTGTATAAGAAGTTTTCAAATGAATCAGACAAGAGTTCTGCTTCTGTCATCTTTGATCAAAGTGGCTCGGAATGGATGGGTTGATTTATTCAAGGTGAGTTCCCCCCCTTGGGTGGTCAAAAAAGACTGGGAGGGGATTTAGAATCAAAGCCATGTCCCAGGGGAACTAAGCCCAAGATGAGAGCATTGGAGAAATTAGCAAGAGCTTAGCCAGGGTAACAATGGCTAATCTCAGTGTCTGCAGTAGCCCAAGTTTTAAAAGCACGTCTTTTAGCTCTTTGTGACCAAGTGGCAGATACAAGCAAACTCCATCAGCATTTTGGTGAATAAAAGGGGAAATTGCTCTTCTTGATCGGTGATTTCTTTCCGCTTCTCACCAAAGAGAAGAAAAGCTCTCATGTCAAAATTTAAATCAACAAAAATAGTGTTTCATTTGGCTGGGGCATGTATACTGATTTTTTTCTTGTACCGTGCTTCCTACCAGCTTGCTACCCAGGGTCACGCTCTTAGGAAGTTCAGAATCTTGGGATGGGGCTTGGATGACAAGAAATCTGGAGAGAGCAGCGCTGTGGCAAAGTGGATTAAACTGCCATCTGCAGTGCCAGTATCCCATATGGGCGCCGGTTCAAGTCCTAGTTGCTCCACTTCCAATCCAGCTCCCTGCTACTGTGCCTGGGAAAGCAGTGGAAGATGGCCCAAGTGCTTGGGCCCCTGTACCCAAGTGGGAGACCCAGAGGAGGCTTCTGGCTCCTGACTTCAGCCTGGCCCAGCCCCAGCTGTTGTGGCCATTTCGGGAGTAAACTACCAGATGGAAGATCTCTCCCTCTCTCTCCCTCTCTCTCTCTCTCTCTCTCTCTCCAACTGTGTCTTTCAAATAAATAAATAAATCTTAAAGAGAGAGAGAGACATGGAAAACTCAGTGTGACACGAGGCACAACGTGATTCGGATCATGACAGTGGGGCAGAAGCCAGGGGGTGTGGGCTCAGGGAGTTTCCAGCTGGGTGGCAAGGCCTCTGGAGAGCGGTGGCCTACATGGTAGACATGGGAAGCTGGGTGGGCATGACGGGGACAGGGCCAGGAGTGGTGTGTGAAGACAGCATCCGGCCATGGCCAACGGTGTCCACAAAGACCCCGAAACGAGCAAGCTTGGCAAGTGTGTGGAGCTTGGGGGCAGGGTGTGTTGTGAGAAGCAACGGAGGGTAAAGTGGGAGGAGGGGGTTGGCACCTGATGCTTGAGGGCCTGGAAGATGGAGCTGAGAGCGTGGGGAGCCGCTGAGCGCCTTGGGTGGGGGAGAGCATGAGCACTACAAGGCTTCGTCAGGTCCCTGTCAGTCATGAGTCAGCAATCTTTTTATAAAGGGCCAGATAGTAAATATCTGCAGGACATCAGGGGTCTGTCGGAGTTCCTTGACTTTGCCATTGTGGCCAGTGGACTTGACTTTGTTGTCATAGAACTTTAATTGCAAAAGCAGACATGTGGGCTGGATTTGGTCCATGAGCTATGGCTCGCCAACCCCTGATCTAGATGCAAGGTGGAGTGCAGGTGGGCGGCAGGAGGGCCCAGAGGGCACCACTCTGCAAAGCGGGGAGGAATGTGTGTGCTCAAGCCGGAGTGGGAGAAAGGACGGGGTCGAGGGTCGGGCTTCCCGTCCCGGCCAGTACAGCGCCTGGCGCGCAGTGGACATTGAATTAACACCAAGTGACAGAAGCAGACGGGCTCTAAAGGGCTTAGTCCCCGGCTGGTTATGGAAGACGACGGAGCCAGGCAGAGAGGATTCGGAATTGGAAGTCGTGAGATGCAGGTAGAGCTAATGGTTTGGGACTTGGCTGTGTTCAAAGTTCTGACTGGGCATCGATAAGCAGCCAAGGGAAAGTTCGCTGAGCATTTACTAAATGCCGGGCACAGGGAGGTAGCGGAGGGCCAGGACAGGCAAGGTGACGTCCTCAGGGGGGTGACCCTCCGTTAGAGTGAGCAAGAAAACAGGTACCAGCAAGCTAGCATACCCCGAATCCTCCCCATCTGAGAGATACCCTTTTAAAAGCCTATTTAATTTAATGTACATAACGACCCTGTGGGAAAAGTGTTAATACTAGTGCCATTTTACAGATGAAAACACTGAGGCATAGAGAGAGAATGCGAGTTATGCAGGAGACACACAGCCAGTAAGCGGTGGTCTAGGGCCAGACCTCGTGCTTCTCGCTTTAGTGTGCTGTCTTTTACTGGGAAACATAGCTGTTGTTGAGGATATTACCATTAAATAACGATGAGGGGCATAAACACAGCCCTAGACAGAGAGTACCGGAGACAGTCACACTTAGAGTCACTCTCTGAAGAGGTGACAATTACACTGACACTTGGAGCTGGAAAAGCAGCCTTGTGGCGAGTCCTGGGAAAAGTGTATGAGGCACAGGGAACAGCACATGTGGGTTCCCCGAGGCCAGGAAGGCCTTGCGATGACAGAGGCCCCTGTGGTGAATGTGGGACAACCTTGGGGCTCAGAGATGTCAGACTTGTCTGCTACAGAGGAGGGATGGGTGGTACAGTTCTGCCTGGAGACTCCAGGGAGAGGATGGAGCCAGAGACTGCGGCGAGAGAGCCAGAAACCCACAGTGGACGGCGCCAACCTTCTAAGTCACTGGAGAGAGGGTGGCCAGATGAGTGGCACTAGCGCCCGAGGAGCGGGGAGCAGCAGGTGCTGGGCCAGGCAGGGCCCCACTGTCGGGAGCTGGAGCCCCGCCTGGGGTGGTGGTGGGCCGGTCTGCACAGGCTTTTCCCACGCCAGCAGCACTGGGGAGCCACCCCCTGCCGCTCAGGTGCCCCCATGCCTTCCTGTGCCCGCCAGGACATCATCCTCACAGTGAGGGAGAAGCTGTCCATCCGCAGTATCGAGTACTTCGCGCTGGTGCTGGAAGAGCAGTACAGCGTCTCCCGACTGCACCTGCTGCACGAGGAGGAGCTCATCCAGCAGGTAGGGGGGACCCCCAGCCACAGCCTCCGGCCCAGGCTCAGCGCGTGCACCTTCTCCCGCCCCAGAAGGCGCAGAGCTCGCTCAGCCTGGGGGCAGCAGGATGGGCTTCAGGGCGGGTTCCCAGCTGCCTGCATGGGGTAGACAGGGTGCAGACTTGAGGTCCCCGTTTTTGCAGATGGGGAGACGCAGGCTCAGTGGGGTAAGGTGAGTTGTCTGCAGGTGCCACAGCCGAGAGAGCCCCCAGGACTTTACTGCCAGCTCTGATGCTTTCTTGCACTTGCTGCCTCTGAGCCGTGGGGAGAAGCATTTGGTGCTATGCTAAGCCTTTGCAATGGGGCTTCACCCCCAAGAGAGCCCCGGGGACAGGACAGGGCCATCTGGGCTCCTCCATCCTCCAGCCTTTCAGTAACGTTACAGCCATGCACAGGTCCACTCAGCAACTCCTTATCGACTATGCAGTATTACAGAAATGAGTCGTGTTTCGACAATTGGAAGCAAGAAGGGGCTTCTGAAGCCAGGGACCAGCACAAGTAGGGAGCAGCTTCATGGAAGCCTCTCGGAGCGTCCCGAGTGGCAGATGAGTCTGACCCCAGTCACTGCCCCGTGAGGTTTGCCACTGAAAGATATCACTTCCAATAATAATAATAATAATCAAATATCACTTCCATTTCATTTACATTGGGACAGAAAATCAAGTTCAATCCTTAAGATTTAAGAAGATAACCAAAGTCAGGTGTGGAGCAGTATGCGCCTGCTCTTAGTTGTGGAAAAGAGAACAGCAGGCACCCAGCACAGACAGAGACGTGGAGGGTCTGTGGGAAGGCGCCCGGGGCACGGGAAGGAGGGGTTTCCTCTACAGAAACTTAGATTTCATACCCATGGGAAAGGAAGTCAGATTGGGAGCGAAGGCCCACGGCTGTCTTGAGAAGCACTGAAATTGAAATCTCTGGGGCCGCCCTTTCATTGTTTGTTTTTCTAAAGTAGTCTTGTGGGAGACGGGCAAGGACAAAGGCAGCGAGAAGACTAATCCTGTCTCCCTCTCCCCTCGCAGGTGGTGGAGAGGGAAGGGTCCTGTGACTCCCGCTGCCTCTTCAGGGTGTGTTTTGTTCCCAAGGATCCCCTGGACCTCCTGAAAGAAGACCCCGTGGCCTTTGAATACCTCTACCTGCAGGTGCCCGGGGGTGGTGCTCCCTGCAGTCCCAGAGCTTGCTCTCAGAGAAGGCACCGTGGGCTCCTTTGAGCAGGAGCTCAAGGCAATAAAGCAGCTCTCTGCTAGGGGCTCTCTTTATCTGAGACAGGCTGGGCTACTTATCCCCTAGAATTTGCTTTCCTGTTCCAGAGTGGCTGTGATAGGAGATTTTTCCACGGAATCATGACCTCTAGGCAGTCTCCAATGTGGAGGACACGGTTCCCAATACTGTTTTTAGGATCTTTGCAGTTTCTGCTTGTGTTGCTAAAAGGGGCGTAGGTGCCTCAAAGCCTCGTTTTAGAAATGATGGAATTGAATTCCGGAAAGGTCACGGGATTTATCTGTGTCTCCCGCTTAGTGACAGAGCCCACACCTGGGTCCTTGGCACCTCCCCTGGGGCTCCTTGGCTGAGATTTACTGAGGTCGTTTTCATTCTGATGAGAAAGCGTCACTGGGGAGGCATCCCCATGTCACGTGACCACTGTGGGTCTGACACCTGCTCATGTAAGCGGCACAGACACCGCACAGAGTAGATGGGGCTCTTGTCACTGAGCCATCAGAGACACCAGTGCAGCCCATCAAAGTCACACAGCCCAGAACGGCCAGCCTGGTCTCAGAGCCGAGTTCCTGGCCGGGGGGTGGGGGTGGGGGGGGCAGGAGCCAGTTCCGCTTCCCGACCGCCCCGCCCCACCTCTTGCAGAGCTGCAGCGACGTGCTCCAGGAGCGCTTCGCGGTGGAGATGAAGTGCAGTTCGGCGCTCCGCCTGGCGGCCCTGCACATCCAGGAGCGGATCTACGCCTGTGCCCAGCCCCAGAAGATCTCTCTGAAGTACATAGAGTGAGTGGCGGGGGCAAGCAGCTGCATCGCATTTGTGATTTTGCTGGCCCCGGGCCAGGCTGGCCGGCTCTGCAGAAAGCTGATATCAGCTCCTATCCAGCTGGCCAGTGCCTCCCCATCTGTTTCCCTCCCCACCGTCTCCCACCCGGCCCGGCTCCCCCTCTACCCACCCCAACCCCCCATGTCAGAGTCTGGCTGCTCCCTCTGGGGCTGATGCCAACTCCAGATGGACAGACACAGGATTCCCTTGTGAATCCCCAGTCCCAGGGAGGATGTCGTGGGCGATCTGCTGACAGCTTTGTTGTTAGGCTTTTCTAAGGGCAGGAATGCTCTGGAAATGAATTCTTACCAGTGTGTATGTGTGCGCAAGCGCGCACGCGCATGTGTGCGTGAACCCATCCCTGTCGTGTTATTCCCCCTCTCTGTCCCCTGGGCAGTCCCAGGATTCCATCACCTCCTGATTCTTACCCTGAACAGTTTTGCTTAGCCTCTCCCCAAATCTCAACCCTGCCCTGGCTGGGCACAGTCGTATGGAAGATCATAGTTTACAACTAAAACGCGTCCCGGGCCCTACTGCAGGTGCACGGAGTTGAAGCTGTAGGGAGTAGGAACTGAGAATGTTGTCCACCAATGTCGTGGTGGGTTTTGAGGCTGGCGTCACCCCGAAGCTTGGCCTTGGGGCCATATGTTGCCCCATGAGAGTGTGTGATCTTTGTGTGCCATATGGGTTGTAGGAAAAAGGATTGCGGATTCCCGCTCTGATTCGCAGGATATCACACCACACCGCAGAAGTGAGCTCCAGAGTGCTCAGTGGGGTCTAGCTTCTGAATAATGGCAGTGGTGGTTTTTGTGGAGTGGGTGGGGGTGGGGAGGGAGACTCTATATCTGCAGGTGCATGCATTCCTTTTGCTGGAGACAAGCTCGGCATTGCTGTACTACAGAAACACTCAGTGCTGACTCGAAGGTAAGCACACTGTCCAAATGGGCCTGTGTCCCCAATGTCTCCTGGCAGGAAAGACTGGGGAATTGAGAACTTTATCTCTCCAACTCTACTCC
This sequence comes from Oryctolagus cuniculus, assembly GCF_051225735.1. NCBI lineage: Eukaryota > Metazoa > Chordata > Mammalia > Lagomorpha > Leporidae > Oryctolagus > Oryctolagus cuniculus. The sequence goes on from NC_142867.1 coordinate 200,757,148, forward strand.
GAAACATGAAAGGCAAGGACATCAAGAAAGCCATTAGCTTCCACATGAAGAGGAACCAGAACTTGCTGGAGCCCCGACAGAAGGTAGCGTCTCACGGCCTCTCCCCGTGCACCCAGCCACCTGTCGTGAAGCCTTGGCCTGGCTTTCAGGCAGTGAATAACTCTGACTTCAACTGGGTCTTTTTTCTTTCTATTTAAGCAACTTATTTCTGCTGCTCAGCTCCGTTTAAATTATCTGCAGATCCTTGGGGAACTCAAGACCTACGGCGGGAAAATCTTTAATGCTACTTTAATGGTACGTAGTAGAGAGCTGCGGGATCCTGCTGTTGCAGGAGACCTTAGATCCTCTGAAACAATTCATGTAGCTGTTAGCTAGAAATTCTGCGGGACCCCACCATGTATTAGAACTGTTTGAGAAAATAGAGAGTAAGCCATTGGCAAGTGTTCGTCGGGCCCTGGCGCAGGATCAGCCCTACAAAAGTGCTAGAGGAGGCAGCACTGAGCAAGCTGTGGCTTCCACCCTGGAAGGATGAAGCCGGCTGCCCAGGAGGGCAAAGCAAAGCCATGAGATGGAAGCTGGCCACTGCTGTGGTGCCGCTGCTGGCTTCCGGTGGAGCACAGGAAGAGGGGAAGGGGTTGAGGAAGGGCACAGGCGTTGGCTCTGGCCAGACTTCAGGACTGTGGAAATGCATCCCAGGGAGGGTGCTGGAAGTGTGGCGGTGAAGGGGGAAGATCGGGAATCTGGAAGGAGGTGTAGGGAGGTTAGACGGCCGCCCAGCTGGGCTCGGTCCCTCACACGGGGACACCTGAGTGGTGGGCTGGGAGGGGAAGGGCAGCAAAGGAGCCATCGTGCTGTTCCTGTCCTTGCTTCTGCTTCCCTCCGGAGCCCAGGCCTAGAGCAGGTGCTTCGCAGCAGGGTGGGGCTGGGGGTGTGGTTTCCGGGCCCCAGACCCCCCACTCAGTCAGCCCGGAGCTGTCCAGCCCAGAGCAGATCCCCTTGCACATGCGCAGTGAGCTGTGGGCAGGAGGCGTGCTGGAAGCGTTTAAAGCAGGGGCAGCGTTTCCACAGGCAGGGGTGGCAGGGCAGGGATTCCAAGAGGAGCACACGCATGCTGTAGGCACACAGGTGTGAAAGCCCGGACTGTGTCACCGGAACACGGAACAGTCCTGTGGTTTGGCGCGCTACTGGAAAGGGGCTTATGGGAGAGAAATTTCTACCTAATTTCGCTGTACACGGGGCCTGGGGTAGGCAGTCATCTTAGAGATTGGCAGTGAAGACCAAAATGGAAATCAAAGAATTACTGGAGAGGAACCTTTTTTTTTTATTAACTTTTTTTATGTAATGATTTTTCATTATATGGAGTACAGTGTAATACCTCAATATATATGTATAATGTATAATGGTCAAGTCATTATATAATATGTGTGTACAGTGATAATGTACAATATGTGTATATAATGATAAGTCAGGGTAATTAGCATTTCCCTCCTAAACATTTATTTTGTTTGAGGAGCCTTTGGACTTGCATCTTCTAGTTCTTTACAAAATACACACTGAATTATTGGAGGAAGTAGGCTTTCTTAACATGAGCAGTGTATTTACACCAGCTCATGGTTGGAGACTAACCCCGCTTCCACCCTCCCGCAGTTACAGGACAGAGAATCCTACATTGCCATCTTAGTAGGAGCCAAGTACGGCATTAGCCAGATTATCAACAGCAAGCTCAACATCATGTCCACGTTGGCCGAGTTTGCCAACATCAGCCGCGTTGAGCTCATGGAAGAGTCTGAGAAAGTGAGCATGGTCAAAGTGTACCTCCAAGACGTCAAGGTAACGAACACAAGCGGAGCGCTCAGCACGCAGCTTCTGGAATGTGGGAGATCATCCTGGGGTGGTTTCTGTGCATTTTGAATCATGATGGAGTCTAATGCTCAACATCTGCTTACGAGGGTGAATTGTCCACCCTGTCCCATCAAGGGGAAAGTGGTGCCCAGGGTGAATTATCCTGGGAGAGACCTGAGCTGGACCATGCGCTTTCCTGGTCCTGCTGGGCTCAGAGAGATGGCTGGGCACACCAGAGGATTGTATCACACGCATAGCACCAGGACACCTGCCCAAGTTTGAGTGGTGGAAACTGAAATGAACGAGTAAAAAGTACAGGGCCTCTGGGGCTGCCTAGCATTCATCCTGCTGTCTTTTGATTTAATCCAGCCTGCTCAAGAATGGCACTTTGTTCTTATCACCCTCTCCCTGCCCCCCCCCAATTCCTGCTCCTTTTCCTTTTCTAAGTCAGGTCCCAAAGGGGCCCCACTGTATGACTGAGCAAGGTGGGGTGGGGGGGTTGGAGTGAGGGGTCAGGGCAGAAGGTAGAGAGGCAGAAGACCTCGCACAGATGCGAGGAGAGGAACCCGCTGTGCATGTGCAAATGTGTGTGCATACACACACGCATTATGATTGGTGTGTATCTTGTGTGTGTCTTCAAGGATCCTCAGGTGATCTGCATGTGGACATAGACGTGTGCATTGTGATGGTGTATGTGTGTGCACGGGCGCGTTCACTCAGCTGTGTGTGCAGGTGTGTGCACGTGTGCATTGTGATTGTGAATGTGTGTGCACGTGCGCGTTCACTCAGCTGTGGGTGCAGGTGTGTGCACACGTGTGTTGTGATTGTGAACGTGTGTGCACATGCACGTTCACTCAGCTGTGTGTACAGGTGTGTGCACGTGTGCATTGTGATTGTGAACATGTGTGCACGTGTGCATTCACTCAGCTGTGGGTGCAGGTGTGTGTACACGTGCATTGTGATTGTGAACGTGTGTGCACATGCGCGTTCACTCAGCTGTGGGTGCAGGTGTGTGCACACGTGCGTTGTGATTGTGAACATGTGTGCACATGTGCGTTCACTCAGCTGTGGGTGCAGGTGTGTGCACACATGCATTGTGATTGTGAACATGTGTGCACATGCGCGTTCACTCTGCTGTGTGTGCAGGTGTGTGCACACATGCATTGTGATTGTGAACATGTGTGCACATGTGCGTTCACTCAGCTGTGGGTGCAGGTGTGCACACACGTGCATTGTGATTGTGTGCACGTGTGCGTTCACTCAGCTGTGGGTGCAGGTGTGTGCACACGTGCGTTGTGATTGTGAACGTGTGTGCACATGTGCGTTCACTCTGCTGTGTGTGCAGGTGTGTGCACACATGCATTGTGATTGTGAACGTGTGTGCACATGTGCGTTCACTCAGCTGTGGGTGCAGGTGTGCACACACGTGCATTGTGATTGTGTGCACGTGTGCGTTCACTCAGCTGTGTGTGCAGGTGTGCACACACGTGCATTGTGATTGTGTGCACGTGTGCATTCACTCAGCTGTGGGTGCAGGTGTGTGTACACATGTGTTGTGATTGTGAACGTGTGTGCACATGCGCGTTCACTCTGCTGTGTGTGCAGGTGTGTGCACACATGCATTGTGATTGTCAACGTGTGTGCACATGTGCGTTCACTCAGCTGTGGGTGCAGGTGTGCACACACGTGCATTGTGATTGTGTGCACGTGTGCGTTCACTCAGCTGTGTGTGCAGGTGTGCACACACGTGCATTGTGATTGTGTGCACGTGTGCGTTCACTCAGCTGTGTGTGCAGGTGTGCACACACGTGCATTGTGATTGTGTGCATGTGTGCGTTCACTCAGCTGTGGGTGCAGGTGTGTGCACACGTGCGTTGTGATTGTGTGCATGTGTGCGTTCACTCAGCTGTGGGTGCAGGTGTGCACACACGTGCATTGTGATTGTGTGCACATGTGCGTTCACTCAGCTGTGGGTGCAGGTGTGCACACACGTGCATTGTGATTGTGTGCACGTGTGCGTTCACTCAGCTGTGTGTGCAGGTGTGCACACACGTGCATTGTGATTGTGTGCATGTGTGCGTTCACTCAGCTGTGGGTGCAGGTGTGTGCACATGTGCATTGTGATTGTGAACGTGTGTGCACATGCATGTTCACTCAGCTGTGGGTGCAGGTGTGTGCACATATGCATTGTGATTGTGAGCATGTGTGCACGTGCGTGTTCACTCAGCTGAGTATGCAGATGTGTGCACACGTGCATTGTGATTGTGAATGTATGTGCATGTGTGTGTTCACTCAGCAGTGTGTGCAGATGTGTGCATTATGATTGTGTGTGTGCGCGTGCGCATTCACTCAGCTGTGGGTGCAGGTGTGTGCACACGTGCGTTGTGGTCGTGAACATGTGTGCACGTGCGTGTTCACTCAGCTGAGTATGCAGGTGTGCACACACGTGCATTGTGATTGTGAACGTGTGCGGACATGCATGTTCACTCAGCTGTGTGTGCAGGTGTGCACACACGTGCATTGTGACTGTGTATGTACATGCATTAGTAGGAGCCAAGTATGGCATTAGCCAGATTATCAACAGCAAGCTCAACATCATGTCCACGTTGGCTGAGTTTGCCAACATCAGCCGTACAATCAGTGTACAATCACTCAGGTGATTGTACACAAGTGCATGTAATCTCTGTGGTCATGTACCTGTGTGTGTGCATACACCCACTTAGAGCCTTGTAGGTGAGAATATGGGGTACCTGGTGACCCGCCTGGACACTTGAAATGTTTCTGCCCCAACATGGCCCTGTTGTGCGGCTTCAGCCCATCTCTGGGCCCTTGGTAAGCAGAATTCTCTTTGCCTTCCCAGGTTCTGACTTTGCTGCTGGAATCCAACAGTGCAAAAGACCTCGCCTGCCTGATCGCTGGGTACTACAGGCTGTTCGTTGACCCAGTCACCTCCATTTTCCTCTGGCCTGGAAACAAACAACAAGGGCACCGAGTGTCTGCTGAAGAAGGTGAGACCTGGAGGGTTGCCCTAGTAAGGATGAGTCCGTTTCACCGACCTTGTAACTAGCAGTAGCCTTCAGGGAGGTGGTGAGCTACTTGACCTGAGACTTCAACTCAAGCGGGTGAGAACCACTGCTCGATGTATTTCCAAGTAAGCAGTGGATCTCTCCTAAATAGAAAATGCAGAAATTCTCCTAAAGCCAAGGAAGCCCATGGAAGGCCATGGAAGGCCAAGGAAGCCCATGGAAGGCCATGGAAGGCCAAGGAAGGCCAAGGAAGGCCATGGAAGGTCTGATTCCCTGTTGTTCCCCAAGACCATCTCTAGGACCCACCATATGCATCTTCGTTTCTCAGTGAGAGAGATGTCACTTATCAGTTCAGAAAGTAGGTGAGCTGGCTTCTCTTGGGTGCACTCTTGCATTCTCTTGAACTATAATAGAAATCCTCAACCTTCTGCATTTAGAAGAAGAGGGTGCTGGAGACAGGAGACACTTGAAATCAGGCCACATGAGGAGTGAAGTGGGGGCCAAGTGAGACAGCTCTGGGGCCAGCGCCCAGCTTCTGTGGGGCTTTTGTCTCATCACCACAATGCTGTGTGTTTCCAGGAGTGCAGGTAAGTGTTTGACAACTGTCTCTGCAGGGGAGAAACACTGCCTACCGCCATGGTATAAGCACCCCCACCATTCCCAGTTCCAAGCTTCCAGTGTGACGTCATTGACTGGAGGTGGGAAGAGCTCAGTAGCTCACCGTGATGCAGTGTTTCCTCTATGGGTGAGATGGGTGTCAATCATCTCAGGAGAACAGATGATGACAAAATTAAGGGAAAATGTGGTCATGCCTTGGCGTCCGTGGGGGACTGGTTCCAGCATACCTGGGAATATCAGAAACCGCAGGCACTTAAGTCCTTATATAAAATAGTGTAGCATTTGCATATTGCCTGCCATACATTTTAAATCATTTCTAGATTACTTATACTACCTAACACAATGTCAATACAATATAGACAATTGCTATACTGTATTGTTTAGGTAAGAATGACAAGAAAAAGAAGTCTCTACACATTCTATACAGATGTAGTTATTCCCTGAATATTTTTTTAAAGATTTTATTTATTTTATTTGAGAGTTAGAGTTACAGACAGAGAGAGGTAGAGACAGAAAGAAAGGTCTTCCTTCCGTTGGTTCACTCCCCAGATGGCTGCAATGGCCGGAGCTGCGCCAGTCTGAAGCCAGGAGTCAGGAGCTTTTTCCTGGTCTCCCACATGGGTCCAGGGGCCCAAGGACTCGGGCCATCTTCTACTGCTTTCCCAGGCCATAGCAGAGAGCTGGACTGGAAATGGAGCAGCCGGGACTAGAACTGACGCGCATATGGGATGCTGGCCTCACAGGAGGAGGATTAACCTACTGTGCCACGGCACCAGCCCCTCCCTGAATACTTTTTAAATTTATTTTATTTATTTTATTTGAGAGGGGGAGAGAGAGAGAGAGAGAGCTCCCATCTGCTGGTTCACTCCCCAAATGCCTGGAATGGCCAGGAGCTGGAAACTCCTGGGTGGGAGGGACCCAACTACTTGAGCCGTCTACTGCCTCCCAGAGAGTGCATTCGCAGGAAACCAGAATAGGGAGCAGAGCTGAGGCTTGAGCTCGAGCACTCCAGTGTGGGATATGGGTGGCCCAAGTCATGTCTTAACCACCTCTAGGCCAAATACTTGCACCTCCTGAATATTTTTTTAAAGATTTATTTATTTGTTTGAAAGGCAAAGGTACCAAGAGGCAGAGGCAGAGGCAGAGAGAGATCTTCCATCTGCTGGTTTACTCCCCAAATGACCACAACAACCAGAGCTGGGCCAGTTCAAAGCCAGGAGCTTCTTCAAGGTCTCCCACATGGGTGCAGGGGCCCAAGAACTCGGGCCATCTTCTGCTGCTTTCCCAGGCACACTATCAGGGACTGGATCAGAAGTGGAGCAGCCAGGACTCGAATCGGTGCCCATGAGGGATGCCAGTGCCGCAGGCTGGGGCTTTACCTGCTATACGAGAGTGCCACTCCCTCCTGAATATTTTGCTCTGTGGTTGGTTGAATCCATGGGTGCAGCGGCCACCGTAAGGACCGAGTGTAATTAGGAAGGGAAGGGACTGCAGAATTTACTCCTTCTGTCTTTACAGTGTACTTGCGGATGAGGGATGATGCCTGCACTTCTGGCCGGGGAGACACGGAGCAGGGGCAGGGCTGTGACAAGGTGGCAGCAGGAAGGTCAGAGAAAGTGTTCTGGAGGGAAAGTGTTTGAAAAAGATCTGGAAGAACATAACGAGTTCACCAGGCAAGGAGAGGAGGAGAGATTACTTTTTTTTTTTTTTAAAGATTTATAGGGGCCTGCGCTGTGACCCATAAATAAATCTAAAAAGAATTAGGTATGTATTTGAGAGGAAGAGTTACAGGCAGAGAGAGAGAAGTTTTCCATCCACTGGTTCACTCCCTGGTAGCAGAAATAACCAGAGCTAGGCCAATCCAAAGCCAGGAGCCAGGAGCTTCCTCTGGGTCTCCTACGCAGGTGCTTTCCCAGGCCATAGCAGAAGCTGGGTTGGAAGAGGAGAAGCCGGGACACAAACCTGCACCCATATAATGCTGGTGCCGCAGGCGGAGGCTTAGCTTACTACACCACAGTGCCAACCCCAAGGAGGAGAAAGAGGGACCTGAGGCCCCGTGGAAGGGCAGAGGTGACATTCTGGGAGGACCGTCGGTACGGCTGGAGCCTGGCAGCAACTCTGCCGTGCAGGAGGGGCTGGCCACACCGACAGGGGCGAGTGGGATGGGGTGCAGAGGCCGTCCTGTGAGGACATCCAGCTCATCCTCGTGGGGGCATCCTTACCTCTGGCGGGAGAGCTCAGGAAGCCACCAGAGGTATTGGACATAGGGGTGTTCTAGAACGGTCCCTGGAGGCTTCTGGGAAAAGAGCTTGAGGACGCGGCTCAGTGTCCCCCACCCTCCTGTCACGAATCCTTCCTGGGCACCCGCAGCTAAGGTGACTTTTTGCCATCCTATAAAGGCCCACAGCCTGTGGGTCCCTGAGGCCAGGCTGCAGAATGGTGCCAGGCTAGCAGCCTCTCACAATCACCATCAGGTTGCTAAAAATACAGATTCTTTTTTTAAATGATTTATTTATTTATTTATTTATTTGAAAGAGTTACACAGAGAGAGGAGAGCAGAGAGAGAGTTGTTTGTTTTTTGTTTGTTTGTTTGTTTTGTTTGTTTTTGACAGGCAGAGTTAGTCAGTGAGAGAGAGAGAGAGAGGAGAGAGGTCTTCTATCTGCTGGTTCACTCCCCAGTTGGCTGCAACTGCTGGAGCTGTGCCAATCTGAAGCCAGGAGCTAGGAGCTTCTTCTAGGTCTCCCACGCGGGTGCAGGGGCACAAGGACTTGGGCCATCTTCCACTGCTTTCCCAGGCTGTAGCAGAGAGCTGGATTGGAAGTGGAGCAGCTGGGACTCGAACCGGTGCCCATATAGGATGCTGGCACTGCAGGCAGTGGCTTAACCAGCTACACCACAGTGCTGGCCCCAAAAATGCATATTCTTAGGCCTCACACCCTTGAGATTTCACTCAAGTCCCCAGGAATAGGACCAGGAATCTTTTAAAAATTTTAAAAAATCTTTTAAAAATTTAAAAAAATTTATTTTCATTTTATGTGAAATGTGAGAGACAGAGACAGGTAGAGAGAGAGAGAGAGAGAGATCTCCTAGCTGCTGGTTCATTCCTCACATGCCTCCAACAGCCATAGCTGGGCCAGGCCAAAGCCAGAGCCTGGACCACTGCTGGGTTTCCCATGTGGGTGGCAGGCACCAAGCCCTGGAGCCATCACCTGGGTGTGCATTAGCAGGAAGCTGGACCAGAAGTGGGGAGTCAGGACTTAAACCACTCTGATGTGGGACGCGAGCATCCCAGGCAGCACCCTGACTGCCTGTCCCCGCCAAGACCCTGACACCCAGACAGGACAGGGCTGAGATCCGAGAAGGGGGTTGGCAACCTGAGCCATGCTGCCTGTGGCAAAGTCAGATCCAGTTCAATACCCTCCACGGTTCCATGAGGAGAGAGAGCTCAGGAGGTGGGGATGGAGCTCACCCTGTCTCTGGGCGGCTGGGACAGATGTGGCTCAGGTGGCCTGAGGACGTGTGGAGCAAGTGGACATGGAGTCGCTGGGCTCCTGAGTAGGTCAGTCTTGAGGGCCCTTGTGCCAGTCACCCTCCCGGGCCCACCTCCTCACCTGGCAGGAGAGGGGTGAGAGGCCACGCAGGCACCCATCAGCCCTGGAAGGATGGTCCGTAACCTCGAGTGTCCCCTGTGTTACAGGCTACGAGTCCAGGGCCTGCAGTGACTCGGAGGAGTCCTCGGAAGCAGACTGCGTACCGGAGCCCCTCTCCGAGAGCTGCCTGGGCCAGCTGGGCTCCTGCAGACCTCTCACCAAAGCCGAGCGGCGGCCTGGGAACAGCGGCGTGCCCGAGGCGGCCAGGAGAGGCCCGAGCACCTGCGGGGCCAGCAGCATGACCGACAGCGCTGAGTCCGAGGCCTCCGACTCCGCCAACACGGAGAGCCGGGGCTGCAGGACCAGCGGCTCGAGCGAGTCCATGGACGCGCTGGAGGAGGACGACCTGGACGCCTGCTCCGCCAGCGGCGCCTCCTTCTTCCACTTTGGCTCGCCAGCCTTCCCCGAGAGCCTGGGCTCCGCCTGCCGGGAAGAGAGGGGCAGGCTGGGAGCCGGCGGCTTCTTCTGTCTGCTGGACTTGGCCCAGGGAGCCGGCCCTCCGTGCCAGAAGACGGAGTTGTCCCAGAGTCCCGCTCCTGAGGCCTTCGGCTGTGGGGCAGAACTCAGCACAGCCAGGCTGGACCCCAGGCTCTATGAGGGCAGCCGGTTCGACTACTACAGCCTGTGCTCCAGCGTCTCCCCGGTCAGCCACCTCAGCGACAGCTCGGACAGCACCACGTCCCGGGGACAGCAGGCCTGGCCGGAGCCCCAGCCCAGCTCCACGCCCCCGCCGCCCCTGGCCCCTGAGGACGGCAGCTCAGATGAGGAATACTATGACGCAGCCGACAAGCTCACACCCCCGGACAGCCTGGCAGGTGAGGCCTGAGACCAGCAGCCAGCTCCTGAGGACCGCCCCCGCCCCCGGCCCAGGAAGAGCCCTGAGTGAGACAGGGTCCTTGTCCACTCTTGAGGAGGTAGAGCTGGATGCCGTGGGCCAGTGGACAAGCATCATGGCTTCCAGCCAGGGCTGCAGGGCGGTTCAGAGACCCGTGGGCGGGCAGAGGCAGGAGGGCTTGGGGAAGGCCTCCCAGACGGAGTTGGTGACTGAGCCTTATGGGATAAGTAAGACAGACAGGAGGGTGTGACAGGCGAGCCAGCGGAGGGAGTGGCTGTGTCCCTGTTGACCTTGAAGCAAGAAGAACCTGGCTGACAGGTTGCAGGCAGCCTTGCAAGGCCTTCTGGGGCCCAAGGGACTGTGACTTTAGGAGGCAGAAGGTCTGTTGGCCACATGTCTGTCAGGTTCCTTGTGTGTTCCTGCACAAAGCGTGCGGAGGGTCTGTCCGCACAGGATGACTGCACGCACACACGCACACACACAGTCCCACGCTGGCTGAAGATTGAAGGGGCGGTGCTGGAGAGCAGCCCCTGGACCCTGAGGGTGCCCCGTAGGACGGCCACAGGCCTTTCCCGCTGCTCTCTGCTTTTCTGCTCCTGCCCTCCTTCCAGTGGTTTCCCAATGGGAAACACTGGTTTCTCGCTCGTGGGAGAAAGGCCAGTTCCTCAGTGGACGCTGTGTGGCAGGCCTCTCTGCACTCCGGGCACGCAGACCAGACCTCCTTGCCATGTTGCCAAAGCGCCAGTCTCTTTGCCGCCTCCGGCCTTTACACATGCTGCTCCTTCTGCCCCGGACACGCCTCGCCTTGTCCTCGGCTGCTGAGGCCCAGCCATCTGCCCATCTCAGCCGTCTGTCCAAGGACGTGCCCTGCCTTGGGGAGCAGCTCCCCACTTTCCCAGGCCAGACCAAGACCTTGTGGCCATCCCTGCCACACCTGCCTCCGGCACCATACAGTCACTACCTGGGATTCTCTGAGTGTATTTGTGTGGCGGGTGCGAATGTCTCTCCTTCCTGAGAACTCCTCCCGCTGCGGGCACTCTCATCATCGTGTGCCCAGAACACGGTGCCCGGCAGTTGTTGCTACGGGAATGAATTTAGTCATTGGCCAGAAACCATGGCCGGACTTCACTGCTCCCCCCAAAGAACCCCACCAACAGCCCTCCCTGCCCGCGGGCCAGCCATTGTGCAGGGGGACACAGCAGAGACCTCAGGCAGGGCTTTTTATTTATTTATAAATAAGATTTATTTATTTATGTGTTTATTTATTTATTTGAAAGAGTTACACAGAGAGAAGGAGAGGCAGAGAGAGAGAGAGAGAGGTCGGTCTTCCATCTGCTGGTTCACTCCCCAAATGGCCAAAATGGCAGGAGCTGCACCGATCTGAAGCCAGGAGCCAGGAGCTTCTTCCAGGTCTCTGATGTGGATGCAGGGGCCCAAGCAGTTGGGCCATCTTCTACTGCTTTTCCAGGCCATAGCAGGGAACTGGATCTGAAGTGGAGCAGCCAGAACTCGAACTGGCACCCATATGGGATGCCGGCATTGCAGGCTGTGGCTTTACCTGCTATGCCACAGCACTGACCCCAGGGGCTTTTTATTTTTAAAACACTTTTTTTTTTTTTTTTGAAAGGCAGAGTTAGAGCAAGAGAGAGAAAGATCTTCTATCTGCTGGTTCACTCCCCACATGGCTGCAAAGGCTAGTACTGGGCTGATCCGAAGCCAGGAGACAGGAGCTTCTTTTTGGCCTCCCATGTACATTCAAGGGTCTAAGCACTTGGTCTATCCTCTGCTGCTTTCACAGGCACATTAACAGGGAGCTGGATTGGAAGTGGAGCAGCTGGGACTTGAACTGGCGTCCATATGGGATGCTGGCACTGCAGGAGGCGGCTTTACCCAATATACCACAGCGCTGGCCCCAGGCAGGGCCTTTTTATGGGGGTCTCACCAGGACATAAGGTCCTTACTAGATACCGTGTTTTTTTCACAGGGAGCCAAGCTGAGTGCCTGGGTCATGAACTTGACGGCTTGGCTGGGGTAGGCAGGTGCTTCATTAATAGTTCCTGTTGGAGGTAACTTCCCTGAAAGGAAGTTGGGGTACTGTGACAAAAGACTATGAAGCATCTCTTGAGCAACCAAAAACAAAAACAATGTCTCTCGCAATTATTGTCCCCATCCTTCCAGTGAGGGAATGGAGGGGATCAAGGTTTTACGTGGCAGGGGCCAGTGTTGTGGTGCAGGGGGTTAAGCCGGCCTCCCGTATGGGAGCACCAGTTCGAGTTCCAGCTGCTCCACTTCCAATCTAGCTCCTTGCTGATGTGCCTGGGGAGGCAAAAGATGGCCCAAGTACGTGGCCCCCTGCCACACACATGGGAGACCCGGATGGCGTTCCAGGCTTCTGGTTTCTGCCTGGCCCAGGAGGTGTAATTGTGGCCATTTGATGAGTGAATCAGTGAATGGAAGATGTTTCTCTCTCTCTCTCTCTCTCTCTCTCTCTCTCTCTCTGCCTTTTAAATAAATGTTTAAATAAATAAATAACTTTAAAAGTATGTATTTTAAAAAGATATTTCTCTTGCCTGGGTAACAAGGCCCAGACGGGGTTTGAACCCAGACAAGTCCTGAGCCCCAAGCTCTGTCCCTGCCTGTCTGTCTGTTTATTTATGTTCTTTCTCCCTTGACTCCCAGGGCCCAGAGCCGCCATTGCTGCCGCAGAACCCAGTGGCCCGAGAGCGCAGGGTGAGGCCGGCACCTGCAGCTCGGCAGACAGCGCACGTCCGGGGCCCTGCCCGGGGCCCGGCGGCAGCGAGGCGAGCAGAAGAGGTGGGCTGAAGAAGTACCCCAAAAGCCTGAGGAAAAGGCGGTCCCTCCTGCAGACCGAGTACACCTCGCAGGTCTCCTTCCCCCTCGCGCCGGCGGCCTCCTTGGAGAGCCTGGACGATGTGTGCTACTACGACAGGGAGCCTTACCTCGCCCTGGGGGCCCCCTCGCCCACCGTGTCCTCCCTGCAGCACGTGCAGGGGGAGCCTGGCCTCCTGGAGACCAAGGCCCTGGGGCTGCTGGCGCCGCTCAGGGAGACCAAGACCAAGAACCCCGCGTCCAGGATCATGGAGATGGAGCCCGAGACCATGGAGACCAAGTCCGTCATCGACTCCCGCGTGTCTTCCATTTCTGCCATTCGCCTCCGGATTGACCCTGCTCAGAAAGAGAATTCTGGGGCTGCCCCTGTAACTGCCTCCGCGGGCGCCCCCTGCTGTTCTAACCTGGGGCTTCCTGGCCCAGACACTGCACAGACCAGACCATGCCAAACCTTCCCTCCACTTCAGGACCCACAGAACAGTGTCCCCAAAGAGCTCAGCGAGGAGCCCGGGGACAGCAGCCCCCCTAACCCAGACAGAGTGCCCCCCGCCAGCAGCCCAGGACCGCCAGACGGCTCTCAAGGAGACACACGCGAGCTGGCAGGGCTGCGGCTGGAAATGGGCCTGGGCTCTTCCTGTTCGAATCACGGGCGAGGAGCGGGCCCCCAGCACCCAGGGCCGTCGCGGCCTGCCAGGGATGGGCCTGGAAGCGATGGAGGGGGAATCAGCTCGGCAGGGGACACAAGCCCGATCCCTGCAGAGGAGGGGCAGCAAGGACAGCCATCTTCGGGAAGTGACAGAGGGGTTCCGAACAAAGATGGCGCCAGCGGATCTCGGGAGGAAGCTGGGAGGGATTTGGGTGGCGCTGAGGCTTCCGTGTCACACACCGAGCTGCAGGCTCCGGCTGGTGGGGTGTTGACCTTCCTCTCCTTGGAGCCTCCTGAGATGGGTGCAGAGCAGACCCTACCAGCTCCCCCGGGAGACCCCCTGGAACAAAGCAGAAAAACCCCAGGCCAGGCCTGCCAGACCCAGGAACAAGAACTATTGGTGGAGTTAGATTTGGAGCCTGATTTCTTACTTGGGGAGCAGACCGTTCCCTCAGCCTTCCCTCCAATGGGGGTCAAGGCAGAGCCACTTAACCATGCGCGGGGGGAAGACACAGCCCCTAGGGACACGGCTCAGCAGGTCTGTTGTAATCCTGGCCCTTCCCCACCAAAGCCACTGCCAGGTCCTCTAGGGGAGCCCCGCCCTCCAGGGGAGCCCCGCCCAGAAGTGTCAAACCCTTGCCCCCTGCCAGAAAGCGCAGAGGACCGTTCCAGCGTCTGCCTTGCCGCCGAGAACTCCTTCCTGTGCTTTGCCCCAGAGAGCCATCCCGAAGTCCCCACCAGTCTCAGAATGGCCACGGCTTTGGGGTTTGCAGGCTTGAACGAGACCGTGGGCCCCAGGATCGGGATGGAGCAATGCAGCTGTCAGTTCTCCTACGCCACGTGCTTCCGTGGCCTGCAGCCCGAGACGGAGGAAGAAGACAGGGACCCGGCAGCACACCCCACAGCCCCCCTCACCTCACCACCTTCTGCAGGAAGCCGCCTGGCTCTGCCCTGGAGGCCTGGCCGGGCCCACAGCTGCAGCACCGCGCCCCTGCCCCGGAAAAGCCACATCTGGCCGGAGTACTGCTCCAGGGCGCTGAGGCAGCTGAGAGCCACTCCTGCCAGCACCCCGGAGGGCTTCATCCGGCTCCTGGAGAGCCTGCTGGAGCTGCAAGACATTTTAGAAGCTTCCTGGGGGGTTGGCCACAAGCACCCCCCAGAGAAGTGCACCTGGCACTTTTCCGAAAGCCGGAGCCGCCTCTGCATGGGCTCCCAGAAGCTGCTGTCGAGCTGTCAGCACGTGATCAGAATGGACCAGTCCCCCGAAGAGATGCAGGGGGCCGTGCGCGACACCTTCCAGCACCTGGTGCAGCTGGCCGGCCTGTGCTTCCAGCTCACGGACTGCAGCCGCTGCTCCGGCCGGCACAGGGAAGCGGCCGGGAACCTGAGGGACGTGGTGTACACCTATCACCAGTTTGTGGAGGCTGCCAGACTCACCTGCGAGAGGGGCTACCACGACCTGAGCGTGAAGCTCTTGGCCCGCCACTGCACGGCCCTCACGGCCGCCGTGTTCTGTTTGACCCAGAAGTTCCGGGCGTCCACCGCCCTGTGAGCCCATCCACTGCGCAGAGGCCCCCTGCCCTGCCCTACCCTGGACACAGCCCTTCCAGCCCCCTGCCACCCCCCTCAAATGTTTACTATATAGAGTATTCAAATAAACTTGACCTGAATCTCAGAGTGGTGATGAGTCTGAGTCAAAAGCAGTCCTTGGTATTCATTCAACAAACCTGCCCTCAGTAACTGCCTCTGGGTCAGGTCTTGTGCTGGGATTTGGGGTTTACAGGTCAAGGTGAGTCTGTGCCCCTGTCGGTGTGCCACAGGCCTCCTGTAGTATAGATGAACAGATTGCCACTAGGCAAGTGTGCACCATCTAAGGAGTGGACACAGTGGATATGGAAGCAAGGAGCCAGGGATGAGGGAAGAAAGAGAAGGTCGCCAAGAAGCAGCCTTGACTTCTCACGTCACACCGATGTGACGATAACCTTTGCAGTGCGCACAGGTGAGAGTTGATAGATTCCACCTTCCCAAGTTCAGGAGGCCTGATAGTCTTGGGAGCCTCGCTGCAGCAAGCGTAGGTGGCCACCAGGTGGCAGCAGGTGCCTCTATCCCACAGGCAGGTGTGTTCCACACTTTATTCCCAGATTGCACCCCTGAATCTTGCACCCTGTTTCTGGTTTTTTTTTTAAACAGGCAGAGTGGACAGTGAGAGAGAGAGAGAGACAGAAAGAAAGGTCTTCCTTTGCCGTTGGTTCACCCTCCAATGGCCGCCGCGACCGGCGCGCTGCAGCCGGCGCACCGCGCTGATCCGATGGCAGGAGCCAGGTACTTATCCTGGTCCCCCATGGGGTGCAGGGCCCAAGCACTTGGGCCATCCTCCACTGCACTCCCTGGCCTCAGCAGAGAGCTGGCCTGGAAGAGGGGCAACCGGGACCGAATCCGGCGCCCCGACCGGGACTAGAACCCGGTGTGCCGGCGCCGCAAGGCGGAGGATTAGCCTATTGAGCCGCGGCACCGGCCCCCTGTTTCTGTTTTAAATACACTAAAATATTAAATCCCAGAATTAGAGTTGCCTTTTTAAGGATAATATTAGAGCAAAAGAAATCTATTCCCTTCCTTTCTCACTAATCCCGCTGGAGCCCGTTAATCCCAGTTAATCCTGGTGGACCTTGGACAAGCTACTTACCCTCTCGGTGCCTTCTTTCTCCTGCATAAACTAGGACACTAACTCATGCCCACGTCACAGGCTGTGCATGTAGTAAAGACACAATCCAGGAAACGCTTGGTGAGTGTTGGTCCCGACCCTCAGCTTTCATGGAATGCCTGTCCTGGTCTGAAATTTGCCCTGCATTTTGTTGTCAGGTGCCAGGGAAACATTTCAAGACCACCTTGGGGGCCTTCCCCGCTTGCTTCTCTGGGCCAGAGGTGGTGTAGTGGCTCCCCCTGGGCTCCTAGAGTTCACTAAAGGGGTCCCCTTGTCCCTCTCATGTCCCCAGCCAGCTGGGAGCTCAGGGCCACCCCTATGGCTCCACTCCCCAGGGCTCCCCAGTTCCTTCCCTTCATCCAGAAAAAGCAGGAACAGGAATGCGCTCCAATCCCAAGGCAGGCAGGAACTGGAGGAGAGAGGAACAGTTAGCTCTCCCGTCCCCGCTCCCTGTTGCTGCTTTCCTAGTAACCAGTTAGCCAGGATTGTGCAGGAAAAGATCTCTCTCCTTCGATGCCTGTTTCTCTTCACAGAGAACTTTGAATAGATCTGTGTAAGTTAGCTCATGACAGTGAACCATAGGAACAAGGGGGCACCAAGATAATAAAAACCGTAGGATGTTAAACAGGACTTGAAGCTTTTAAAAACCATTTGTTTGTTGGAGAGGCAGAGAGATTTGCCATCCATTGGTTCACTCCCCCAGATGCCCTCATAGGCTGGAACTGAGCTGGCAGAAGCCAATAGCCAGCGACTCCTCCAGACTTCCCATGTAGGTGGCAGGAACACAATTACTTGCGCCATCGCCGCTACCTCCCAGGGTCTGCATCGTAGCAGGAAGCTGGAGTCAGGAGCCAGAGGTAGGAATCAAACCCAGGTACTCAACTGTGAGAAGCGCGCAGCCCAATAGGAGCCTTAACCACCGCACCACACACCCACCTGGGATTTGAAACTTCTGCCCGCGGCCAGCTAAGGAACACGATCAGGGACGTTCAGGACTGGAGGCTTCAACCTTGGCTGCGGCCTGTGCTGTCAGAGGTGCACCTGTGGGGCTTTGTTTCCCCATCGGACAAAAGGACACAAGGCCTGCGGGGTGCTGGGCGCCTTGTTTCCATAGCTCGCGTGCATTTTCTTATGCACACTACCAGTGCGGCGTATGGAGACGGTGAGGTGTAGGGGGCGCTGTGCCGTTGACCCTTGCCTTGAGACGCACAGCCTGGCGTGCGAGGTGGCAGGGACGGCTGCCTGGCCGCGTGTGAGAGCCGGTGGTTATTGACTGAGGAACGGCTGCGTTTTACAGCCCGCCTTCCTTTTCTCACTCACTCATCGCACCACAGGACTCCTTTCTCTCAGCGTCCATTGGTGGTGCTCCCGTGCCAGCTGGTGCCTGACGCAGGACGGTGCATAAAAATAATGGGGTGAGGATCCTAGTTTCAAGAGCTCCTGGTGATTGGAGGACACAGAGAGATTTGCAACATAAGGCACGCTGTGCTCAGAGTGCCAAAGGGAACAGATAAGGGGCCATGGGAGCTCAAAGGAGGCAGAAATAATTTGGGGGCTGGTGTTGCATCCACTCATGCACTGAAACAGAATGTTACGGAGGCTAGCGACAGTCACACGCTAACATTTTATTTGAAAGGCACAGCAACCAATCAGGACCGACAGCCCTCACCAGAGTGCGGCCCCCAGCAGCGAGTTACACAGATTCATATAGCATTCTGTCCACTAGGGCTCAGTTTTGAAACTTCTTGTCATGCAGTTACTAGGCCCAGGATGTAGTTGTAAGATAAACGTGGCGAGGCACATGTCTCTAATCTTAGAACTCCATTCCTAGAATTGGCTCCATACATCAGTCCCTGGACTTTGTGCCACACAGTTTCACAAGATAGCCATTAGCAAGCACGCAGGCAAGACTGATCTTTACAGAAGCGGGAAATCACGCAGTTAGCTTTTAGCTACACTTACTCCATTTTTATTTCATCTCTACAGCCAGGGGCAGAGGAGTAATCATGGAAGGCATCCTGTGGAGGCAGCATTAATTAGAACTAATATGCTAAGTATGTGTCCAGTGAGGGGTCAGGCCATGGGTTTTGTAGGCAGAATTTGGATGTGCCAAGAACGGAGAAAATCCAATTCCAGCTTCCTGTTGATGCACACCTTGGGAGGCAGTAGTGTTGGCCCAAGTAACTGGGTCCCTGCCACCCACATGGGAGACATGGATTGAGCTCCTAGCTCTCAGCTCTGGTCTGGCCCAGCCCTAGCTGTTGCAGGCATTTGAGAATGAAATACTGGATTGGAGCACTCTCTCTTTCTCCCTCTGTCTTTCTCTCTGGTGAGAGAGAGAGAGAGAGAGAGAGACCTATACTGTGTCAGCAAAGATTTACTCTGCGGTGGCATTGGGAATACAGCCATGAACATGGCACAGTCTCCTCAGAGAACTCCCAATTAGTAGGACTGACACAGGAAAATCCATTCCAGACTGAGAGGTGCTGCTAAAAACGAAGAAGAGGCCAAGACAAGGCTGGAACGAGCCAGTGCGACACAGGGTGGCCGAGGAAGGCCATTCTGAAGAGGGGACGTTTAGGCTGAGGTCCAAAGAATGGGACAGCAGCCATGCAAACACTAACAAAGGTCCTGGGTGTGTCTGAAGCACGGGCGGGAGCCCCGGAGAGAAGTTTCAGAGATCCGGTGGGGATCCAACCAGGCTCTGCTTTCTTGAGAGGGAGATGTTTCAGCTCAGCCACAGAACAGGGAGGCGTGGCTGCGAGTCTGTCAGGCGGAGGACTGGACCAGCTGCTTCGCGTCTCCCAGCCTCAGTTTCCCCGATGACATGTGCGGGGACACGAAGCCAGGGGAGTGCCCAGAGGCTAGACCCCTTATCCGCCAGAGCCAGGACATCTCTGTTGTAAGCCTGCACAGCCAGGTGGCGGAGAAGGGGGCCGTGTGCTCAGGTAAAGGCCGTGTCAGCCCATGCACCGTGCTGATCGCGGGGACACCTGTGGGTGGTCAAGCCCCTCACGGCGCGGGATAAAGTGGTCCCAGTCTTGGTTTCATCCCTGTAGCGCCACGTCCAGCACCTGACAGCCAATAAAGGGTCTGGTTGCCTACAAGAGTCTGTAAGGTCTCCCAGGGACTGCGATTGTAACCTAACAGACGGGGAAGCCGAGGCTCAGAGAAGCGGGTCGCGGAAGCCGAAACCTCTGCTCTGTCCCAATCCCACCGAGCTCTCAAGTGGAAAACTACATTTCCCTGGATGCCATTCGGAACCGCAGACAGGAACCGGAAGTGGTGCGGGGGCGGGGCCAGACTGCATCGCGCCGGTAGCCGCTGCCGCTGCAGGAGGTGACGGCGTCAGGTACGCTTGGGGCTCGGGCCGGGGGCTGGCGAGGGCTGCGGGGTCCGGCGTCGGACGGCAGCGGTTCTCGGTTAGGTGGCCCGCGGTTCCTCACTTTCTCGGTGCCTCCCCTGTCTGCCTCACAGCGGGCGGCCCGGCGGGAGCTGAGCGGTCTCGGGCCGGGGGTCAGGGTGTTCCAGAGCCGAAGGGGCCGAGAGGCCTGGAGCGGGCCGCGGGGGGCTGCGGCTTGGAGTGAGGGGGAGAGAGACGTGGGCACACAGGCTGCTCCGTCCTGGGGCGTGGCGCCGGCGTGTGCCGCCTTCGGGGTGGAGGGGCTTGAACTCGAAGGGGTCTGGGCATGTGTGGGCCCGAGGTGGGGGAGGACGATTATTACCCCAGCCCGCACGGTATTGAGGGGGCTTCCACTGTGGGGGGTGGGGAAGGGCCGGACGAAAAGGAAGTGAGATAATGCGGGGCCGCGAACGCAGAGGCCCCGCGGTGGGTGTGTTTGGGGAATAGCAGGTGGGCCCGAGAGTGCCCAGGGATACAGCTGGAGGAGGTAGACTTAAATGGCCCGGGCAGGCCTTTGTATGGGTTTGGGTTATTTACTGTAAGCGAAATGGAGAGCCCTGCCGGCTTCTAAGCCGAAGGGGGGATGTGACTGTCAAACATCTGGAAAGTTCTTAGCCCTGGAGGCTGCGTATACTGGGGAGTGCAGGTGAATTCTTCTCCCCTGCTCCCTGGAAGGGCTTGTAATCCAGGCTGAGTCGATGATTGGAATCCCCTGAAGGCAGAGTGAATGCCAGCCCCAGATCCTCGCTGTGGCTTAGGTACTTAGTAACTGTTAATTCCTCCTCTCCCCGCTGGGCCTGTGGTGGAGGCTCAGAAAAGATTCTTGAATAAGGAAGGGCTAGGTCTGGCGTGGGTGACGTCCCACATCAGTTCAGCAGGTCCGTGCTTCCGCGGTGCCCAGCTTCCCTCTGTGGCAAGCTCCCGTTCAGCATTTTTCTGAGCTTCCGTTTAGTGCCAGGCCTCGTGCTGATGAGCAGCGGTGCAAAGACGGAAACGAGACGGTGCGTGCCTTCAGGAATGGCCAGTCTGCGATGTTACAGACCCTGGTGGCAGTGGTCGGATCGTCTTTATTAGCTTTTCAAGATCACTGCACCCCGGTTCCTGGTCTGAAAACATCCTCAAAGACTATAGGAATTTAAGGAGGCTTAGTACCAGGAAGGGGAGAGAGGAAAAGGGGCAGGGGCGTGGTGGGGGTAAAATTCAGTGCAGTTCCGTAAGCATCAGCACCGCTGGGAGTTGTTGAGTGTTTAGGTGAATGTGGACACCTACATCTCACAATCCTTCCTGCAAAAGAATTCAGTTTGATGGGAGAGAAATGATCAACTCTGGCTTTCCAATTTAAATTTTTTTACTTTTTTTTTAAAGATTTATTTATTTATTTGAAAGAGTTACACAGAGAAAGGCAGAGAGAGAGAGAGCGAGGTCTTCCATCTGCTGATTCACTCCCCAGATGGCCACAGCGGCCGGAGCTGCACTGATCTGGAGCCAGGAGCTTCATCCATGTCTCCCATGCGGGTGCAGGGGCCCAAGCACTTGGGCCACCTTGTACTGCTTTCCCAGGCCACAGCAGAGGGCTGGGTCAGAAGTGGAACAGCTGGGACTCGAACTGGCACGCATATAGGATGCCGGCATTGCAGGTGGGGCCTTTACCTACTACGGCACATCGCCTGCCCCTTTCCAATTTTTTAAACAGTGGACAGCTGTCAGCTCCTGAAGCTACCCCCCTCCTAGCTCCCTTTTTCTTAGAGACCTCCACATGCATTACTGCCTGGTCGTTCCCCAGCAAGGCCTGTCACAGAGGAGGACCTCAGTGTTCAGTGGTTAAATGAATGGTCAGACACAAGTAACTGCAAAGTGCTGCCAAGTTCTCAGGGAGAAGAGATCACATGGCTATTTGCAAAGAAGCATTCATTTAACAAATTGGTGTTTTTCTTACCCTAATAAAATGAATTTAACTGAAGCCATTCATGCTAAAGTTTTCATTTCATTTGTGAATGCCTAAATGCAGAAAAATCCAGATGACTCGTGGTTGGCTTTATAGTTTGTTTCATCCTCTAAAGGAAGAGTTATGACAGGTCAGAGTACTGTTTGTTAAAGATATGGTGTGGGGCTGGTGTTGTGCAGCAGGTACAGCGTTGTGGCACAGCAGATAAAGCCACCTCCTACAATACTGGTATCCCATATGGGTGTGGGTTTGTGTCCTGTCTGCTGCATGTCCGATTCAGCTCCCCGCTAATGGCCTGGGAAAAGCGGCAGAAGATGGGCCAAGTGCTTTGGTCCCTGTTACCTATGTGGGGGATCTGGAAGAAGTTCCTGGCTTCAGCCTGGCCCATCCTGGATGTTGGCCATTTGGGGTGTGAACCAGTGGATGGAGGACCTGTTTTTCTCTGCTCTAACACTTTGAAATCTAAAAAAAAAAAAAAAAAAAAGACATGGGTGGCCATTGTGGCACAGTGAGTTAAGTAAGCCACTGCTTAGAAAATTTGCAACCCTGGGGCTGGCGCTGTGCCACAGTGGGTTAATGCCCTGGCCTGAAGTGCTGGCATCCCATAAGGGCGCTGGTTCAAGTCCTGACTGCTCCTCTTCCAATCCAGCTCTCTGCTGTGGCCTGGGATAGCAGTAGAGGATGGCCCAAGTCCTTGGGCCCCTGCACCCGCATGGGAGACCTGGAAAGAGCTCCTCGCTCCTGGCTTCGGGTTGGCACAGCTCTGGCCGTTGCGGCCAACTGGGGAGTGAACCAGCGGATGGAAGACTTCTCTCTCTCTCTGCCTCTCCTCTCTCTGTGTAACTCTTTCAAATAAAAATAAAACAAATCTTTAAAAAAAAGCTGCATCCCACATTGAAGGGGCAGACAGCACTCCCATCTACTGGTTCATTCCCTAAATGCCCACGCAACTCCCACACTGGGCACTGCCGAAGCCAGGAGTCAGGAACTCACTCCTGGTCTCCCATGTGGATGGCAGGAACGCAATTATTATTTGAGAGGCAGGAAGACACATCTCTCATCCATTGATGCAAACAGCTGGGGCAGGACAGGACTGGGCTAGGCCTGAACCAGGAGCTGGGAACCTGTCGCTCCCCATCTTCGTGGAGGAACGACACAGGACCCTGCGCTGTTCTTTCTGTCTGCTCGGCCCTCCCCGGGTTTGCTGCTGGTTCTTCCCGGGTTGGCTACTATCCCTTCCACCTCCGTGGAAGGGCAGTTCCCCCTGGCCACATTCCCCACTTCCGCAGGGGAGCGGCACTCCGCCGGCTGGCTCTCTCGGGGGCTGCACAGGTGTTCCTCTTAGATGTTCCCCTTAGATGTTCCTGGTGCATGCCGTCTCTCTCCTCCTTTATAGTCCTCCTCCGCCAATCCCAACTCGGCTGCCCACACGCCGAGCACGCTGCTCTCCTCCAATCAGGAGCAAGTCCTACAGTTTATTGGCTGAACTGGAGGCAGCTGTGTAGAAGCCTCTTTCTTCTCTCCCAGCGCCATATTGTGGGAGAGCAGATGCATAGAATAAGTCTTAATTCCAGTAACAATATAGTCCGAGTTGCTCCCCACAGTGGGAGAGCAGATGCATAGAATAAGTCTTAATTCCAGTAACAGTATAGTCCGAGTTGCTCCCCACAGGAACCCAGTCCAGATTCCTGTGTCGGTGGCGGGGAGCAGATACTCGAACCATCACCTCCTAAAGATGTGACTTAGCAGGAAGGTGGAATTCTGAAGCAGGGCGAGGCTCAAACATGGGCTTTCCAGTATGGAAGCTGGTGTCCCCAGAGCATCTTAACCACTGTGCGCGCCCCAGATTTTTTTTTTAAACTGCTGAGTTTTGGGTAATTTGTTTCATAGTAATAAGCAGTGAATCACCCAAGATGTCAGAATTTCATGGTATGCAGCTAAAATAGCATATAGAAGGAAATTTATAGTTTAAAATATAAAGTGCTCATGTTTAAAAAAAAGTTTATAAAATCAATAATTATTGGGGCGACGGATTCTGTCCCGGTTGCCCCTCTTCCAGGCCAGCTCTCTGCTGTGGCCAGGGAGTGCAATGGAGGATGGCCCAAGTGCTTGGGCCCTGCACCCCATGGGAGACCAGGATAAGTACCTGGCTCCTGCCATCGGATCGGTGCGGTGCGCCGGTTGCAGCGCGCCAGCCGCGGCGGCCATTGGAGGGTGAACCAACGGCAAAGGAAGACCTTTCTCTCTGTCTCTCTCTCACTGTCCACTCTGCCTGTCAAAAAAAAAAAAAAAATCAATAATTATCAAGAAGCTGGGGGGAAAACTTCTTTGAATAGAAGAAAAAAGAAAAAGTAAACAAAAATAAAGAGCAGATTTTAATGAAACAGAAAAGAAACAATAGAGAAAAAAAATCACTAAAATTTAAAAAAAAGATAAGCCCCTAAATGAACAGATCATGGGAAAAAATTTTTAATGAGACACAAAGTATGAATGTTAATAATGGACCCAGGGATGTCACTACAGGTACTACAGATACTAAAAGGATATTTTTTCCTTCAGAAACCTTTTATTTAAGGAATACAAACTTCATGCATTTCATAAGTACAACTGTAGGAACATAGTGATTCTTCCCACTGTACCCACCCTCCAATTTTTTAAACAATAAACACGAATAAAACACTCAGACTCTCAACCCTCTTCCTCCTCCCTCTCCTATTCCCATTCTTATTTTTTGCTAAGATCCATTTTCAATTAACTTTATACACATATGATTATACTAAGATTTCGACAAATAGTGTGGGAAAAAAACTTCCTCAATAGTCGAGACAAGGGCTGTTCAAAGTCATTGCATCTCCGTTACACAGAGAGAGAAGGAGAGGCAGAGAGAGAGAGATCTTCCATCTGCTGGTTCACTCCCCAGTTGGCCACAATGGCCAAAGCTGTGCCAATCCGAAGCCAGGAGCCAGGAGCTTCCTCCAGGTGTCCCATGCAGGTGCAGGGGCCCAAGGACTTGGGCCATCTTCCACTGCTTTCCCAGGTCATAGCAGAGAGCTGGATTGGAAATGGAGCAGCCGGGACTCGAGCCGGCGTCCATATGGGATTCCAGCACTGCAAGTGGTAGCTATACCTGCTATGGCACAGCACCAGCCCTCTATACATTACCTTTTAGGTGCTCTATTAGTTATCACAGATCAAAGAGAACATACAGTATTTGTCCTTTTGGTACTGACTTATCTCTAAGTATGATGTTTTCCAGTTTCATCCATTTTGTTGCAAATGACTTGATTTCATTTTTTTTTTTAACCACTGTGTTGTATTCCGTAGTGTACATATGCCATAATTTCTTTATCCAGTCTTCAGGTGAAGATGTTTGGGTTGATTCCATATCTTAGTTATTGTGAATTGAGCTGCAATAAACATGGAGGTACAGATAATCTTTCATATGCTGATTTCATTTCCCTAGGATACATTCCCAGGAGTGAGATGGCTGGGTATATTCAATATTTAGATTTCTGAGATATCTCCCTACTGTCTTCCACAGTGGTTGTACCAATTTACATTCCCACCAGCAGTAGGTTCGGTAACTTTTCCCCCACATTGTGCCAGCATTTGCTGTTTGTTGATTTTTGTATGAAAGCCATTCCAACGGTGGTGAAGTGAAACCTCATTGTGGTTTTAATTTGCATTTCCCTGATTGTAAGATCGTCACAAAACACCAAACACTGGACTAAGGGAAAGGGTTTATTGGGGGAAATTCCAGCAGGCCAGAGAGAAGGGACGAGGAAGGAGAAAGAGAGTGTAGGAGACAGAGAGAGAGAGGAGACTAGAGAGCAGAGAGAAGAGAGTGATCAAGAGAGAGCGAGAGGAGAGAGCAGGAGAGAAGAGAGCCATGTGTTCAGGAATAGGTCCTTTTAAAACTTTGCTGGAGGGCAGGCAGGGAAGCAGGAGCAGCGAATCCCATTCGGATGACATCTTTTGTAAGGTTAGATGGGTGGTGACAAATTCTTTCAATTTCTGTTTGTTATGGAAGGTCTTTATTTCACCTTCATTCATAAATGAGAGCTTTGCAGGGTAAGTATTCTGGGTTGACAGATTTTTTTTCTCTTTAAGACTTGGAATATATCTCTCAATTCTCTCCTAGCCTGTAGGATAAGTCATCTCTGTGTCTTATTAGAGATCCTCTGAAAGTAATCTGGCTTTTCTCTTAAGTGCATTTGAGAATCTTTTTCTGTTTTACTGTGGAGAATTTGACTACAGTGTGTCGTGGTGAAGAGCTTTTCTGGTCATGTCTGTTAGGAGTTCTGTGTGCTTCATGTACTTGGACATCCCTTTCTTTCTCCAAATTAGGGAAGTTTTCCATAATTATTTCACTAAAAAGGCCTTCTAACCCATTCTCTATTTCCATGCCTTCAGGAACTCCTAAGACCCGTGTGATGGGTTGTTTGAAGGTATCCCATAAATCTCCAACACTGTTTTTTAGCTTTCTAATTCCTTCCTCTTTTTTGGCCTGACTGCAAACTTTCCAGAGATTTGTCTTATAACTCAGCTGTTCTTTGCATTGCTGAGTCTGTTGTTAAAGCTTTCCACTGCATTTTTTATTCTATTGAATTCTGCATTTCCAATATTTTGTTTTGATTTCTCTTTAAAATCTCAATTTCATGGGAAAAATTTTCCTTCATGTCATGTATGGATTTCTGTAGTTCACAGATTTGCTTGTGATTACTTTCTTTCTTTCTTTTTTTTTTTTTTTTTTTGACAGGCAGAGTTAGAGACAGAGAGAAAGGTTTTCCTTCCGTTGGTTCACCCCCCAAATGGCTGCTACAGCCAGCGCACCGCGCTGATCTGAAGCCAGGAGCCAAGTGCTTCCTCCTGGTCTCCCATGCGGGTGCAGGGCCCAAGCACTTGGGCCATCCTCCACTGCCTTCCCGGGCCACAGCAGAGAGCTGGACTGGAAGAGGAGCAACAGGGACAGAATCCAGCGTCCCAACCGGGACTAGAACCCGTGGTGCTGGTGCTGCAGGCGGAGGATTAGCCTAGTGAGCCGTGGCGCCGGCTGCTTGTGATTGCTTCTAAGCAATCCTACGATCAATTTTTTTAGTTCCGTTGTGGCATTTCTTCAGTCTCTTCATGTTCACGTTCTAGTACTCAAATGTTGTGTTCTTTGGGGGGTGTCATGTTGTCTTTCTTTGACTTGGTTCTTGAATTACTGTGTTTATTATTAGACATTTTGGAGATACTTGGTGTTTTTATTTTTTTCCCTTTTCCCTGTGATGGTTTTTATCTTTGGACTATGCCTCTCTGGCTTAGTGGAGTGTCTGCTATTTCAGTGAATACCCAGAGATGTGTGTTGGATGTGGTCAGGGAGCTCTGTTCAGTGCTCCAGGGTGAGGGGAGTGTCCAAGGTGACACCCAAGTTGGGTAAATTGCTCTCTTTTTGTCATAATCACAGGGGAGGTTTGTTCAGCTCTGCTAGCATAGTCTTACGCTCACCTACTCTGCTCCAGTGCCTGGGCACTAGCCCCAGTGAGTAATTTTCATCCACGCCACCACAAGAACCACACAAATGATCCATGCAGTCTTTGGTGTGAACACGGATCCCTCAGCAATGACCCTTACCAGGGAATCAGGAAGTCCTGAGCATGTGAAGCTGCCCGCAGTGACTGCCCAAAGACCCAGCCACACCCTGCTGTATCCCAAGGAGCCACGGTGTTTTCACAGTCGCAGCACACAAGGCTCCCACAGTCACAAGCACTCAGGCCCCGTCAGTTCTCCCAGCCAGACTCAGGCATCTCCTGTTGGCTGTTTGCTGGGTGCCTGGACACGAGCTGGCACAGTTGTTACATATGTCCAAAATGGTGCCCACCCTCTCTCGGCTAGTTACAGGACACTGGTACCAGGTGGTCAGGGAGAAAGAAACATGCCCCCTTTTTTTCCTCAAGGTTGCCAGGTACACTGTCCTCCACAGGGCTCATGCCAGACTCATGCCAGGCTCCTCCCACAGCTTTATTGCCAGTGGGTGGGCTGCTGTAGTCTGGCCTCACGTCATTCTCCAGAACTGGTGCTGAGGCTCTCGGCTGCTGGGGTCCTGGGTTGTGTGTGTCCTCACCCTCCACATAGAGCCACAGTGTCCCTCTAATTTGCATGGATTTTCTCTGCTGTTTTCTCCCTAACTCTTCCCTAAGATTGCACTCTCTCCGCTTTTTTTTAAACTATCTTCCCCTAGACTAGAGCAGGAAGCTCCCTCCCTATTCTTCCATCTTGGAAACCGACCTCAAAAGGATGATATTTGTAAGTAGCTTTATCTCAATAAATTTGTCAGTTTAGATAAAGTGGACAAGTTCATTGCAAGATATAAATTCCAGACCAGTTCAGCTGAAAAAGTCTTTTCTACAAATCGTGCCGGACACAAAAATGAGGGGCTGTGATTGGCCTTTTGGTTAAGATGCCCATGTTCTCTGTCAGAGTACCTGGGACTGATGCTCAGCTCTGGCTCCTGACTCCAGCTTCTTGCCAATGTAGACCCTATGGGGCAGTGGTGATGGCTTGGTTAATTGGATCCCTGCCATCCATGTGGAAGGCCTGGATTGAGTTCCCATGCTGGCCCAGCTGTTGTCCAGGAATTTGGGGAGTGAACCTGGAGATGGTAGCTCTGTCTCTGTGCCTCTCAAATTAATTAATTATGAAATGAATTTGGAGTATAGGCCTTAATGTAAAACTGGAAGTATAAAACTTTGGGGCTGTTTTGTGGTGCAGTGGTTAAGCCTCCCCTGTGACACTGGTATACCATATGGACTGATTCAAGTCTCAGCTGCTCCACTTCATACAGCTACCTGCTTATGTGCCTGGGAAGGCAGCAGAAGTATTTGGGTTCCTGTACCCATATCGGAGACCTGTATGGATGGAGCTCCAGACTCCTACCTTTGGCCTGGCCCACTCCTGGCCTTTTACAGACATTTGAGGAGTGAGCCAGCAGATGGGTGAGCTCCTGTCTCTGTCTCTCTGCCTTTCAAATAAATAAATAAATCTTTAAAAAAAAAAAAAAAAACTAAAACTTTTGAAGGGAACAGAATATTTTTAAAACTTTGGAGTAAACAAAGATTTCTTAAGAGGACACAGCATATATAAGAAAAAAATGATAAATCGATGAAAATTTAGAGCTTTTGCTCATGAAAAGGGAATGTTAAAATGGGTAGACAAGTCACAGACTGAGAGAAAATAGTCCCACTACATGTATCTGGAAAGGATTGTATCCAGAATACATTATAAACTTCTACAGTTCAATAATTTAAAAGGTTTAAGTGAGCAGACGACATCAGGTGTCTCACAAAGACATTACAGGTGACAAATAACATGAGAAAGTGTTCAATATCATCCATCAGTGAAATGTGTAATGAAAACATAACAGTGTGCTCTGCAAGAATGACTAACGGGGCTGGTGCTGTGGCATAGTGGTCTAAGCCTCTGCTGCAGTGCTTCCTGTTCTAGTCCCAGCTGCTCTCTTCAATCCGGCTCTCTACTATGGCCTGGGAAAGCAGTGGAAGGTGGCCCAAGTGATTGGACCCCTGCACCTACGTAAAAGGCCCGGAAGAAGGTCCTAGCTCTGGATCAGCCCAACTCTGGCTGTTGTGACCATTTGCGGAGTGAACTGGGGGTGGAAGACCTTTGTTTCTTATCTCCCATTCTCTGTAAACTCTACCTCTCAAGTAAGTAAGTAAATAAGAATTCTTAAAAAAAGCGACTAAAGTTTAGGACCCTGACAGCAGCAGATGTGCTGATGATATGGGCCATCTGGAATTCTCATACACTGCTCACAGCTGTATAAAATGGTACTGTACAGTGTAGGCATTTGGCATAGTGATTAAGATGCCAGTTGGGATGTCCGTGTTCCATGTCACAGTGCTTGGGTTTGACTCCTAGCTCTAGGTTTTGATTCCAGCTTCATGCTACTGTGAACCATTGTTGAGCTCCTGCCACCCATATGGGAGGCATGGATTTAGTTCCCGGTTCCTGGCCTCAGCCTGGCCCAGCCCCAGGCACTGGGGGCATTTGGGAGAGTGAAGTAATGGATGAAGTGATCCCTGTATCTTTCTCTGTCTCTTAAAATGGCACAGGGTCTGGCATTGTGGTACAGTGGGTAAGCTGCCACTTGCAGTGCCAGCATCTCAGAGTGCTGGTTCAAGTCCTTGTTGCCATGCTTCCAAACCAGCTCCCTGCTAATG
Organism: Oryctolagus cuniculus; assembly: GCF_051225735.1. NCBI lineage: Eukaryota > Metazoa > Chordata > Mammalia > Lagomorpha > Leporidae > Oryctolagus > Oryctolagus cuniculus. The sequence continues at coordinate 200,786,884 of NC_142867.1, forward strand.
GACCTGGGAAGGCAGCAGATGATGGCTTAAGTATTTGGGCCCCTGCCACCCACATGGGAGACCTGAGTGGAGCTTCAGACTGCTGGCTTTGGCCTGGCCCAACCCTGACCATTGTGGCCATTTGGAGAGTAAACCAGCAAATGGAAGATTCTTTCACTTTCACTCTTTATGTCACTCTGCTTTCAAATAAATAAATCTTTAAAAAACTAAAAAAAAAAAAAAAAAGATACAGTAGGGCTGGCCATTTGGCACAGTGGTTAAGACGCTGCTTTGGATGCCCACATTGCATATTTGAATACTTGGGTTCACATTCTTTTGGGGTCTTAAGCCTGAGGCTGGCCCCTGACCAGCAGAGGACAGTACAAGCACCCCCTGACAAGGCGAATGGGAGAGGTAAGGTCGACGGGTCAGGCACACCCTAGCAAGCACCTGTGAGTTCTGTCGAAACAGGAACTACTTTATTGAGGAAGTGTACAGGCTTATAAAGCTTAAGACATGCGCAGTAGGGGAGCCAATCAGAGAAAAGGTCACGCAAGCATGGGTGGACCACGCACAGGGGCATCTTAAGCGAGGTACAGGGATCATGCACTGTCCACGTGTCTGGAACTAAGGCGGACCTATCCCTGAAGGTGGTCCAGTCTCACGTGGTTTAACTGCAGTGGCCACAGACACGCCCCCCGAACATCCGCTAGGCACCATGTTGTTAGGGACCATTTTAGGCAATGCCTAATAATGTTCTGCTTCCAGTTCCTGCTACTGCACACCCTGAAAGACAGCAGTTATGATCAAGTATTCGGTCCCTGCCACCCATGTGGGAGACCCAGATTGAGTTCTTAGCTTCTGGCTTTGATCCAACCCAGCCCTGGCTGTTGTGGGCATCTAAGGAGTGAACTAGCAGACACGGTCACTGTCTCTCTGCCTTTCAAATAAAATAGCACTATACTTTAGGAAACTGATGTAGTTTCTCCTGAGTTACATATACACCTATCCTGTGACCCAGCTATTCTACTTTTAGCTTCCTAGCCAGTTGATGTGAAAACACGTGTCCACAAAACAGTTGTACGAGAATGTTCATAGCAGTTTTATTCATAATATCCTCAAATTGGAAAAAATCTCAAATGTCTAGCTGCATGAAAATATAGTGTGGCTTAGTCATACAATAGAATCGCTCAGTAATAAAAAAAAAAAAACTTGCTAAAGGGGAAGAAATCAAGTTCTAAATAGTACATATTTTAGTCTGTTGATGAGAAATTTTATAATAGGCACAGCTAGTCTATGATGTAGAACATAGAACAGTGGCTGCCTTTGGCAGGCACTGGGAATAGGGTGGGCATTAATGTGGAAAGTGCAAAAAGAGCTGGAACTTTCTGGGAGTGATAGAAATGTTTTATATCTTGAGGAGAATATGAGTAGCATCAGTCCTGTGCTTTTTTCAGAATTCACTGCACTAGGGGGCTGGCATCATGGCATACTAGGTTAATCCTCCACCTGCGTCGCCGCATCCCATATGGACGCCGGTTCTAGTCCCTGTTGCTCCTCTTCCAGTCCAGCTCTCTGCTGTGGCTTGGGAAAGCAGTGGAGGATGGCCCAAGTGCTTGGGCCCTGCACCTGCTTGGGAGACCCAGAGGAAGCTCCTGGCTCCTGACTTCGGATCAGCGCAGCTCTGGCCATTGTGGCCACTTGGGGAGTGAACCAACAGAAGGAAGACCTTTCTCTCTGTCTCTTTCTCTCACTGTCTGTAACTCTGTCAAATAAATAAATTTTTAAAAAATCTTAAAAAAAAAAATTCACCACACTAGTATGTTTTACCACCCCCTCCACAAACTGAACTGTACCCTATGATTTCACGTTTTGCTGTATGTAAAATTATATCAAAGAAAATACATAGGGCAAGATGACATGTAGAGAAGTGGAAATAATAGGGGGTTGATTTAAGTGGTTTCAGTTCTTATGTTTTCATCAGGAGCCAGTGAATTCAAAGCTGATGAAACGAGAAGTAATGGTGTGAGCACAACTTCAGGTTAAGGTGTTAGTTACCAGGAGAATGAAAACCAGCTGCTTAACCAGGGTTGCCCACAGAGGTGAAGGGGTGGGGTGAGGATCATCACTTTTCATTATAAAAGACCTTTTTTTTTTTAAACCATATACATGAATCATAATGACATTTATATTTTTAAGGATACAGTTTCCCTATAATAGTGTGACTGGACTCAGAAGATCATGGCAATGGGCACACTGTTCTTGGTCTGTGACACTTGACCATAGAGCATTTCTTTTTTTCTTTCTTTCTTTCTTTATTTATTTGAAAAGCAGAGTTACAGAGAGACAGAGGTAGAGAGAGAAAAAAGAGGTCCTCCATCTGTTGATTCACCCCCCAAATGGCTGCAGTGGCTGGAGCTAGAACAATCTGAAGCCAGGAGCTTCTTAAGGGTCTCCCACATGGGTGCAGCACTTGGGCCACCCTCTGCTGCTTCCTCAGGTGTGTTAGCAGGGAGCTGGATTGAAAGTGGAGCAGCCAGCACTGCAGGCAGCAGCCCCAGCTAGAGCATTTGTGACTGACTGTCTTTCTTAGGGATTTTGAACACCGCTGAAATTTTGGCAGCATTTGTTAAGTGTGCTATACCAGTGCTTGTCCATGTTTTCCAACCTCAGGCTTTTTTGAGGAATGTTAAACATCATCACTGGTGACTGGCTCCCTGCTGCCACAGCACTCAACAGGTCTAGGGGAGGGAATATATCATTTGAAAAAAACTAGTTCTGTTATATCTCCAAGAACCTAGACAAACTGCTGCCTGGTTTTGTGCCACTCTGTCCTACTTTTTAGCTAGCCCTTCATTCTCCTAGGATGTTTCTACTGGAGGATGCTGAAAATAGGAGGTGATGAATAAATATTTGCTAGAAAACTGTGAAAATGAGCTGTTTGAGATACAATCATACAGTACATTATGGAGAACACAATAGGTAGCTTGGTTATCTGTGTGACTGCAACAGTAGATAATGATTGATAGCTCAGAGATGTCACTGATTGTGCTTGTCCTGAAAGGAGAATATTTGGCTGCCTTAGTACTGAACTAAGTACTGGTACTCTTCTGTGTTAAATCCTTTCTGTGGGAGACACACTTGCTTTTCTTAGTTCATTAAATTTGGGTCAGTATTTTAACACCATTGGTCTTTAGGATACAGGAAAATGGCTGTGTAAACAAAGTAATATCTCACAAATTATTGTACCTTTTTCTGAAGGAGCGGGGACTAAGCGCATGGAGTGGAAGTCTGAAGGGAGTGCCCAGGAGACACCGTCAGCTGTTGTGCAGGAGCGGGAAGGCATCCTGGAAGACACAGATGAAGATGGCGTCTCTGAAAGCTTCCAGCTTCTGCAGATTGACGTGGGATGCGAGTGCGGTGGGGGAGAAACCTTACCCGCAGGCACTGCGTCATGGTGCTCGGTGAGTGCAGTCAGTTGCTTGGCCAAGGGCCTTGAATGATGGGATGTCCTGGAGCACCCTGTTGTCAGGGTAGATCCTGATCATGAAAAAAAGAGGCTAGGAGTGAGTCTTGTGTATTCTGAGTGATGAATTAACTTCCTGGTAATTGCTTTAAAATTTCAGTTCCATTTAAGTCATAGGAAAAAGTAAATAAAGTTTAAAGGGAACTTGTAATATACCTCAGAGGGGCCGGGAGTCTACACTCTGCTATTGGCCCTGTTCCTTTTTAACTTACTGTGTCCGTGGGTGGGTCACATCTCTTTCTGGGGCTCTGTTTTCTCTAAGTAGAGAGTTTTTAATAATATCCTTTTTCTCACCTAATTCTACATGTAAGTGAAAAAATTAAGTAATTGTTTCTAATATTCATTTTCCTTTTTGGTGCTTATGAAGTTCTCAAACAATTTTGTTTTCTGGATAACATAAGAAAAATGTCCAAAGGAAACAGAGACATTGGGAAAAGATAGTTGCAGCAAAGAAGAGTAAAAGAAAACAAGAAAAAGAAAGAAGAAAAGCCAATCGTGCAGAAAATCCAGGTAGTAGATTACTCATGGAATCATATTTGTTGCTTAGTAAACAGGCATCTGTATATTCTTAGGCAAATAGGAATTTTATTTAAGTGGACAAATATCTGTAAGATGGGGCTTGTTGTCCTATTTTTTGGGTTCATAGTATCAAAGAAATTTGGGTCAGGTTTTGTGGCACAGCCAGTTAAACTACCACTGGGATGCCCACATCCCATGTCAGAGTGCTGGTTTGAGTCCTGGCTTCTCCACTTCTGATCCAGCTTTCTGCTTACGCATCCTGGGAGGCAGGGGATGATGAAATAAGTACTTAAGTTCCTGTCAATCATGTGAGAGACCCAGGTGGAGCTCCTGGCTCTTGGCTCCAGCCTGGCCCAGCCCTGGCTGCTGGGGGCATTCAAGGAGGGAACCAGCACATAGAAGAGCTCTCTGTTTCTGTCTGTCTGTCTCTCTGTCACTCTGCCTTTCAAATAAATAAATCCTTAAAAATGTTTATTCATTAAATGTTTATTTTCATCTACTTGAAAGGGAGAGCAACAGAGAGAGAAAGAGAGCAAGTAAGAAACAGATTTTCCATTCACTAGTTCACTCCTCAGATGTCCTCAATAACTGGTGCTGGGCCAGGCTGAAATAAGAGGAGCCCAGAACTCCATCTGAATCTCTGTAAACTAGGTGTCAGGGGCCCAAACACTTGAACCATCATCTTCTGCCTCCCAGGACACTAGCAGGAAGTTGGATTGAAGCAGAGTAGTTGAGACTTGAACTGGCACTCCAATAAGGGATGTGGGTATCCCAAGCAGTTGCTTAACCCACTGTGACAAAATGTCTGCATTCCAAAGGCTGCTTTTCAGATACAAGCTGTCTAGTGAATATGGGTTGTGAGCTTGAAATTAGAAGGAATGATAGCAGCAACCATTAACATTTGTTCACAGCTGGGTGCTAAGTTCAGTTCTAAGAGTTGTACATTCTAGGATGTTGGTACTATTGTCATCCCTGTTTTATCGGTGAAAATATTGAGGCTCAGAGAAATTAAGTAATATGCCCAAGATGAATCAGCTAATAAGTGAACAAACTGAACTTGCATTTAACCCGCCTGTGTGCACCGGAGCCTATACTCCTTACCACTCTGCCATGCATGAATCTAATGAACGAATATCCTGTGCGCGCCTCAATTTCTCTTCCTATACAAAAACTATGCAGCTGGCCAGGGAGATTTGTTTCTGTGGAAGATTGTTCCTCTGTTTTCCCACTTTTCTTCCTTCCTGATATTTTTGCTCTAGGCATCTGCCCCCAGCACAGCAAACGTTTTCTGAGAGCCTTAACCAAAGAGAAGCTTTTGGAAGCCAAACACTCAGGACCAAGACTGTGTATTGATTTGAGTATGACCCACCATATGTCAAAGAAGGTAGAGCATTCGCTAAGCCTGGAATTCCTGCTCTGATGAGGGAGGCTCAGGAGGGTGCATTTGTCATGAAGAATATGACCAGCTTCAGCTTCTGTGATTTTTAATAAACCCAGTGTTTGGCTTTCTACACTGGCCTACTAAATTCCAAGTGGTTATTGTAAAGAATCTGGAAGAAGAAGTGCATCCCCCGGTTTAGCTTGCATATTTTTACCTTGTATTCCATTTTGATCCCTTGGCCTCTCTGTTTGTGCTGTCCCCAGTCTGAAGTGAGCCTTTCAGGTTCATTTCTCTATACACCAGTTCTTTGGCCTTCTACTGGGGAGAGGAATATCTTTTGGGTAGCATGTTGTTGGGAGATCACCATTTTAATAATTTTACTTATGATCTTTATTGATTTTTATTTGAAAGGTAGAGTGATAGATAAGAGACAGAGGAAGATCTTCCATCTGCTGGTTCACTCCCCAAATGTCCACAACAGCTGTTTATGGGCCAGGCTGAAGTCAGAAGCCCGGACTCAGTATAGGTCTCCTGTAGAGGTGGCAGGGACCTGGATACTTGAGCTACTGCCTCCCAGGGTATGCATTAGCAGGAAACTGGAATTGGAAGTGGATCCGGGACCCCAGGCACTCCTGTGTGGGATGTGGGCATCCTGCATGGCATCTGAATTCTGCACCAAACATCTACCCCAGTGTTTGCATGTTTTTCAGAAAAATTAGGAAAACTGTAGGTTCTTAACATGGAATTTAATTATAATTCTTCAAAAAGGTAAACCAAAAGTCTCTACTGTTTATATTAACTTAGATATCAGATTAAATCAAGTCTAGATTCAGGAAGAACTCTCATTTACTGGCTTACTTCTCACAAGCTTGCATGACCAGGGCTGGACCATGCTGAAGCTGGGAGCTAGGAACTCAGTCCAGGTTTCTCACATGAATGGCAGGAACCCAGCTACTTCAGTCTCCACCTGCTGCCTCCCAAAGCGCACATCAGCAGGAAGTCGGAAGCAGAAGCAGAGCCATGTCTGGAAACTAGTCACTTCAATGGGGTGCAGACATCACAGCCGGTGTCTTTACTGCTAGGTCAAACGCTTGCCCCCAGAAACATTTTCTTCTCTGTTGAATAAATAGGGCTAGATTGTGAAGCTGCCTTTCTGTAAGAGTGAGGTCTCTGAATCAGCATGCGAAGTTAAATTTCCAACCCCTGTGGCATCTGTTGGAGTTAGGGAGGAGGTGCTAAGTTTACTGAAGTATAAACATTTCTAGTTATCTAATCTCTTTTTAATAACTCAAATAGTAATATCACATGGTATGATTTTAGTAAAAGCTGAAGTAATTTTATCTATATTAAATGTATAACAATAGAGCCAGCAGGACAAAGAATTCTGCTTTCCCACTAACTCGCACTCACTATTTCTTGGCTAGCATTTTTATCTGAACTTTCATCCATAAGTTGTGACATCATAGGTTGTAACACACTCACACGTATGTGTGCTCACTCCTGGAATAAAAGAGGCCATCCTAGTTCATGACATTTTCTAGAATAGCATTCAGTGGACTTGCTATGTTCATAGCCATTTGTTGATAATGAATTTAGGGAGTTGGCTTGTTTCCACCTTGTTGTCCTTATTTCTTTGAAGGAACTGAGTAGACTGGCTGGGCAGATCCGAAGGTTGTACGGTTCAAACAAGAAGGCTGACAGGCCATTTTGGATCTACCTCACTGGGTTCACAACAGACAGCCCCCTCTATGAAGAGTGTTTGAGGATGAATGATGGATTTTCCAGTTACTTGGTAAGTCCCTTTATGCAAATTATTTGAAGTACAAGTATCTGAAAACTGATTGTATTGTAATGATAAAAGTTTGTGTTTTCATTTTTTCATATTTTGATGTATAGTCAGCCTCTCTGAATTCATAGATTCTGTATCTGCAGTCACTCAACCAAGGATTGAAAAGATTCAGGAAAACAGTTACATCTGTACTGAAAAAAATGCAGATTTTTTTGGTCATTATTCCTTAAACAGTACACTATGACAGTTATTTACATAGTATTCACAGTGTATTAGGTATTATAAATAATCAAGAATACTACAAGACGTGCATAGTTTATATGCAAATACTGTGGCATTTTATGTAAGGACTTAAGCATCTTTGGATTTGGGTATCATTGGAGGTCCTGGAACCCAATCCCCTGTAGATACTGAATGACACTGTAATTTTATGTATGTGTTTGTGTTAATTACATGTTTTCAATGTTGAAATCTAAAAGAAGAATTCATACCTTCTCCATTCTTTCATTTAAAAAAATCTTCTCATCCTTCAACTATATTGACAAACTGATATTCCCAGGATCTAGGACTGTAATGTGTGTCCTGTATATTGAATGCTAGATTGTATACTCCAGAAGTATTTCTGGAAAGTGCCATGACTCCTTTCTTTTTTTTTTTTTTTAAGATTTATTTATTTATTTGAAAGTTAGAGTTACACAGAGAGAGAAGAGGCATAGAAAGAGAGAGAGGTCTTCTATCTGTTGGTTCACTCCCCAATTTTCCACAATGGCCAGAGCTGCACTGATCCAAAGCCAGGAGCCAGGAGCTTCCTCCAGGTCTCCCATGAGGGTGCAGGGGCTCAAAGACTTGGGCCATCTTCTACTTATTTCCCAGTCCATAGCAGAGAACTGGATCGGAAGTGGAGCAACCAGGACTCGAACTGGCACCCATATGGGATTCCGGCACTGCAGGCGGCGGCTTTACCCGCTACGCCACAGCGCCGGCCCCCATGACTCCTTTCTTGTTCTTGGTAATGCAGAGTTAGTTATGGAGGAAGTGGAGGAATGCTTTAGGAAGTAATGTGAGTTTAGGGACAGGTATTGATGCTGCTTGAGATGCCCTTGCCCATATCTGAGTAACTAGGTTTGGGTCTCAGCCCTGCTACCAGTCCCAGCTTCCTGCTGACGTGCTCCCCAGCAGCAGGTGATGGCCAAAGATACTGGGTCCCTGTCACCCATGTGGGAGACCTGGTTGGAGTCCTTGGCTCCTGGCTTTGTCCTGGCGCAGCCCTGGTTGTTGCAAGCATTTGGGAAGTGAACCAGCAGATGGGAAAACACACATACACGTGCACACTTACTCTCTGTCTCTGCTTCTCAAATAGTTTAAAAGCAAACAAAAGTAATGTGGCTGGTGGGGGAGCCGAGGGACATGCTAGGCTGCCGGGCACAGTTCGGCAGCGCCTGGGCAGGGCTGAGGCACTGTGGTACCGTGAGCACAGGTATGTAAGAGACTATGGCATCTGAAACCCACAGTGTTAAAAAATAGAGCTTTTGTAATAATATTGAGGATCATTCTACTGATCTTCCTAGAAAAAAAGATCTCTAATTTCACCAATAAGAATATGAAGGAGGTTAAAGAATCTCCCAGTTGGCTGCTTACATAAATAGAACAGTTGGACAAACTGTGAAAACTGCACATAAACTATATAAGGTGATCTATTGCAGAAAGAAGGTTCATCACCCCTTTTCAAATCCTTGTTACAAATAAAAATAGTCCCCTAGCAGTGAGGGCTATGGCACGGCAAATAAAGAAAATGAACTGGCTTGTGCAGGTTGCCTGCCTGAAAAATTACACCATAATAGTCGAACATATTTGGTTAATTCCAGTGACCCTGGTTCTTCACAGACAGAAAGCCCATTATCAAAATATAGTGGGTTTTTCCCTGAGGTTTCTCAGGACCAGGAAGCAGTGACTCAAGTTTTATTCAGCAGGAGTTTGTGATTGAACGTAGCTTTAACTTTTGAGAGAAGGGTAAGTGAACTTGTAGCCTAGCTGCTGAGGATAGAAGATCTTGGAGGTGTGGATTGCCTGTCTGTGCTCACCACAGGCAGTTTACCACAGTGTACTGGAATCCCACAGTTTACTAGATCTCACTTGGCTGCCGTGTGGACTTGTTGCCTCTAGTAAAGTCATTACTTAATAGCAGATTGGAAGAATATGTAATAGGTCATGTAAACTGGCTTCAAGCAGTCATAAAAAGGTGGTGGTCAGAACTGTCATACAAATCAAATCAGAAATGACAGAAATATTCAGATTTTAAAACAACAATGAAGTGGATTGTGGGAATAGGGAAACCATCTTACTACCAGGATATACTGGTAATATAGCTAAGGCTATAAATGCTTATTTATTGCAGTTGCATTGAGAGATTTTTTTTCTACTACTAAACAGCATTTGGTTATTTGAGACATCTTGGCACTATAAGATTTCTAAAAATAGGTCTTTCCTGAGAACTGAACTGCGGAAGAAAGCAAAATCATTTTTTCTTTTAAAAAGTCATATAATGAAACCACTAATTAAACCCTAACAATCTACTTCACACTGAAGTGGAATAGTATCCAAAAGGAACAATTTCAACTTCAATGAGGTGAAAGGGCACTATGAAGATTGTTCACCTTTGCTGCATTTGGGATCCATGTGGTTATTTAATAACATTGTTTAAGAACTACTGGATTTTAATGCAGTCATGCATAAGAATATAATTTATACTCTGCAAAAGTAAGACAAAACTTATTACTAGAAACTACAAAGACCAATCATGGGGCTGACACTGTGGTGCAGCGGATTAAAGCCCTGGCCTGAAGCTCCAGCATCCCATTTGAGTCCTGGCTGCTCCTCTTCTGATCTAGCTCTCTGCTATGGCCTGGGAAAGCAGTAGAAGATGGCCCAAGTCCTTGGGCCCCTGCACCCATGTGGAAGACCTGGAGGAAGCTCCTGGCTTCGGATCAGTACAGCTCCAGCTGTTGTGGCCATCTGGGCAGTGAACCAGCGAATGAAAGACCTCTCTCTCTGTCTCTACCTCTCTCTGTAACTCTGTGTTTCAAATAAATAAAAATAAATATTTTTTTTTAAAAAAAGACCAATCATGATTTTTTTAAGATTGTGTTTTATTAAAAAAAACACTTAAGTGTGTGCAGATATTTTCTTATGTTGAAAGACTTTGAAAGTGAAAACATCAAAGTAAATTATTAAAAATTTTTTGTTCACATTGAGATGCTGTGTATGCAAAATGCCTTAATTATTACTAAGCCAATATGTGATGATACCAATATCCGTTTTAAAAAATTTAAACCAACCATGCTTCTGGCATTATAAAATTCTGGGCATTAAATCGGGGGTTTACATTCACATAGAATGTTATTGTTCAGATATATTCCACACAATTTTTAAAACTTGAGAATATTTTTAGTATCTTTGATTTTTTTTTGCCAGAATCATTGTGCCATGTATTATTGCTATATAAAGAAAAAGGTGAATATGTGTTTGTATGAGTGCTTAACTGGAAATGTCCATGAAATTAGCTAATTTATATTCACTTTTTATTGTGTATATATTTGTAATATTTTTCATTTCTGTATCATTTAAACTTGCTTCACTTGAGTAAATTCACTAGATATTTCTGTTTTTTGCTTTTAAGAAAAAAAAAAAGTAGTGTGGATTTAAAGTGAGTTTTAGGAAGTACTAGGATGCTTTTCAACTCTCCCAAGAATGTCATAATGTAGTGATAGACACGTGAGAATCCAGACCACCCTCTAAGAACTGTCACTAAGAACGCCCTCATGGGTGTGCTTTGTGTAGCTGAGGCTGCGCAGTGGCGGCCTTCTCTAGGCAAGAAGTGTGAAGGGTGTACTTTGTGGTGCTACACAGCCAGCTGTGCTGATAGTACTGTCTTAACAATCTCGGCTGAAGTGCACTCATATCCACCTTTATGTCTATACTTTTAAAGGCAGAGCTCTCTGATCTGCTAATTGACTCCCCACGTGCTTGCAACAGCCAAGTCTGGGCCCGGCTGAAGTCAGGAGCCGGAATCTCGGTCCCGGGTCTCCCACGTGGATTGCAGGGACCCGGGTACTGGAGCCATCACTTGCTGCCTCCCAGGGTGTGCATTAGCAGAGCTCGATCAGGAGTCGATCTGGGACTGGAACGCAGGCACTCCTCTATAGGATGCTGGCATCTCCAGTGGCATCTTACCCACTGTGGCAAACACCCACTGCACTTTTTTTTTAAGATTTATTTATTTGACAGAGTTACAGACAGAAGGAAAGACAGAGAGAAAGGTCTTGCATCTGTTAGTTCACTCCCTAAATGGCTGCAGCGGCTGAAGCTGGGAGCTAGGAGCTTCTTTCAGTTCTCCCATGCAGATGCAGGGGCCCAAGCACTTGGGCCATCTTCTGCCTTCCCAGGTCATAGCAGAGAGCTGGATCAGAAGAACAGCTGGGACTAGAACCGGCATCCATATGAGATGCTTGTGTGGCAGGCGGAGGATTAGTCTACTGTGCCACAGCACTGAGCCCCACCCACTGCACTTTTTTATGATTCCACAGACGCACTCACAGATCATGTCGTCCCTTGCTTTGCTGTCTTCCTGCTTTTCTTAGGGGATGGTCTGCTTTGAATGGTTCTCCTTTCATCTGTATCAACCTGACTTCCTCTCAGGAGTTCAGCTCCTGCCTTTCCTTCACCCACAGGTCTTCCCTGGCTTTAGTTCTGTTCCCTGTACCTCTGTGGGTGCCCCATATCACTTTCTGTCTGATTTCGTGGTTTAAATGTTTGTGCCTTTCTACTTCCCCTGCCTGACCAACACTCTCCAAGAAGAAACTGTCAGGAGTGTAGCTCCCTGATGCACCTAGGGCCACGGACGATAAGAAACTAGATGTCCAGTGACTAGCTACTGAATGTGGCTGTCTTTTAACCAACTTCCCACTTGGATCCTTTGTGTTTTTCAGCTAGACATAACAGAAGAAGACTGCTTTAACTTATTTCCTCTGGAAACCCTTGTGTACCTGACTCCTGACTCAGAACACGGTATGTACTTCACTATGTACTTCACTGCATGGATTCATGTAGGGCTTTGTTCCTAGACCTCTGTTTTGTTGTTCCCCATAGCAGAATTTATCAAAGCCAGTCAAAGATGGAACATAAACTGCTCTCCTCTGATGGGCAGATCCCTCGCTGGATTCTCTGCGTGTGTTCAGCCCTGTGCACACAGCAACACAGATGTAGGGTTTCCACCCTCGCTAGGCCTTATGTGCTGCCAGGCAGCCCTTCCCAGGTTCCCTGCTCGGCCACCCCCATTGGTCCTTCTTGGATCAATGCTAAGGTATTGCTTGTCTTAGAAAATCATCCATTTCACATAATTTTTAAGTTTACTGTTATTAAGCTATTCATAGTATTACCTTCTGATTATTTTCTCTCTTAATTTTGTTTTCTTTCTAAATCTACTACCTTGGGTCTACTACCTTTTTGATTAAAAATGCCAATAACTTGTCTGTTTATTGGTCTGTTAGTCTGCCTTTGGTTTTCTTGAGCAAGTTACTGCTTTTTTTCTCTTTCATTAAATTTCTACTTGTACTGTTAATTATTTCCTTTTGCTTTCTTTGAGTTTAGTAATTAACAAACAGTTTTGATCTCAGTGACCTTTATTGTTTCATTAGCTCTTGAAGATGTTGCTCTAAACAAAGTTTACATCCTTGGTGGACTTGTGGATGAAAGTATTCAGAAGGTCAGTATTCAAGTTGACTTCAACATCCGCATTTTGAAAAGCAGTGTTTCTTTTAGAGGTTCTTGCTCTGTCATAATCTTACCCAGTGGGCCTGAGCACTCAGAGGGAATAGGAGGAGCAAGCCTCGTCTCCCTGGGTTGGCCCCAGGCTGTGATGTAACCTCTTTTCACACTGGCCCCAGTCCTGAGCCTGACAGAATCCACAGTCAGGAACTGGAATGAGTTGTGTTTGATAATTACATAAAAAGCCCTGTTGAGCTGCCTTTTTTTTTTAATAATTTTTGGTTAATTGATATATATTGTGTTTAATAGTCTTTATTTATTTATTTGAAAGAATTACAAAGAGAGGTAGAGACAGAGGTCTTCCATTCACTGGTTCACTCCCTGAATGGCCACAAGGGCTGGAGCTGAGCCAATCCAAAGCCAGGAGCCAGGAGCCTGGAGCCGCCTCGGGGTCTCCCACATGAGTGCAGGGGTCCAAGGACTAGGCCATCCTCTGCTGCTTTCCCGGGCACATAAGCAAAGAACTGGATAAGAAGTGGAGCAGCCGGGACTCCCAACCAGCACCCATATGGAATGCTGGCATTGTAGGCCAGGGCTTTAACTTGCTGTGCCACAGTGCTGGCCCAGCTGCTTTGTTCTCTTCAGTTTTACAGGGGATAACACTGATCTTGACCAGGTGAGCACTGGCTCAGCACTCAGTTTAATCTTTGTGAGAGAGTAGTTTGCTCCTTCCCAAACCACCTTCCCTTCTGATAGAAAGCTTGTTTTTGTTTGCTTGTTTGTTTGGGTTTGTTTTTTAAAGATTTATTTATTTATTTGAAAGGCAGAGTTACAGATAGAGTGTGAGAGAGAAAGATCTTCCATCACTGGTTCACTCCCCAAAATGGCAGCAACCACTGGGGCTGGATCAGGCTTGGAACCCTGTGTGGGTCTCCCCCGTGGGTGGCAGGGGCCCAAGCACCAGGCCATCCCCTACTGCCCTCCCAGGTGCATTAGTGGGGAACTAGATCAGAAGGGGAGCAGCTCATATGGGATGCTGGTGTCACCGGCAGTGGCTTAACCCACTGCCCACAGTGCTGGTCTCCTGCCATAAATCTTATCCCAGAATTTCACACTTAATCCTTAATATGATTGTCCAAATGTCTTTTGTTGAATGGGAGTTCTAGTGGAATAATTGGAGCATCACCAGAGTTTTGAAATGTGTTTCTATTATAAAAATAGTTGCTAATTTCCTTTGTTTATATTTGCCAACATACATTACATAGATAATATGTATGTTAAATAATGATATAATAGTTAAAATGTACAAAGAATAGAGTGAGTAATGAGGCTTCCCTTCTCAAGACAACCACTGTTAAATTTTCTTGTGTATTAGGGCTGGCACTGTGGCACAGTGCATTAATGCCCTGGCCTGAAATGCTGGCATCCCATATGGGTGACAGTTCTATTCCCAGCTACTCCACTGCCTATCCAGCCCTATGCCCTGGAAAGCAGTAGAAGATGGCCCAAGTCTTGGGCCCCTGCACCCACGTGGGAGACCCAGAAGAAACTCCTGGCTCCTGGCTTTGGATCAGTGCAGCTCCAGCCAATGTGGCAAATTGAGGGGTGAACCATCGGATGGAAGATCTCTCTCTCTGCCTCTCTCTGTGTGTAACTCTGACTTTCAAATAAATAAATTTTTTTAAAAAATTTTTTCTTGTGTATCTTCCTCAATGTAGTCTATGATCACACATAAATGTTTTGTACACTTATTTTACATGGATATCTTTCATATATGTGGATATATTTTTATATACATATACTTTTTAGTATATGTATATAAATCATGTATATGTATATATATATCATCTATATGTATATAAATGATAGCTTAATTGCATTTAATTTTAAAATATTGGTGTTCCATGACTCCATACTGAAAAATATAAAAAATAGTCAAGAGATCTCTTACAGAAGAATATCATCTAGTAAATGAAGATTTTTTAAATTATATTATGCATTCTTTATTTTGTAACTCCCAGTGTAATATTGATTCAGGCAGTTGACTGAATGAAAGAAGGACCAGCTATTTACATATCAACCTACAAATTACAAAGGCAAAAATGTACCATTAAAATGAAGCAGTCCGATGGTCATCATCTTATGCAAGCTTGCTTATTTTAAATGTTTATCCTTTAATTATAAGTAGAGATGGAAATTGTAGATAGAATTCCCACAATTTGTATGGAGTTGAGAATAAACTTGCATATATTTTGTGATAAAAATATTTAACTGTGATTACAGAAAGTAACATTTCAAAAGGCTTGGGAACACTCTGTGAAGACAGCCCGCTTGCCAATCCAGGAGTACATGGTCAGATGCCAGAACGGGAAAAACTATCATTCAGAGATACTGGCCATCAACCAAGGTACTTCTCCCGTGGCTCACAGCGCGTGCGTGCATGTGTTCTGGCACGGCATCTTTTCAGTGTTTACAGTTAAATGGCCTTGGAGCAGTCTCCAGTGACTCATGTGCTTGAACTTTACTGCATACACCTTGTGGCGTTTGTGCTGGACATCGCGTGGCATTCTTCATTTTCTCCCTGGTGCTCAGTTATGGCAAAGGTGGTTCCAGTTGTCCACTTGGCCTAGAATGTCCTGCTTTCTTGACCAGTGATTTCCTGTTTGTTCTTTGAGATTCAGGTTAGAAGCATCTTGGCCAGCTTCCCTCCCACTCCCAGGTCATCTGGGCCCCTTCTTTGTTTTTTTCTGGGTTGTAGCAATATCCATCATAGGCCTGTATCTCTCAGTGTAGACTGAGGTAGTTGTGAGGTAGTTGTCCTCACTTCTGTCCCCTCACAACCTACTGCTGTGTGTGGTGCGCAGTGGACTTGTTGAATGAAATATTCCAGAACGTGCATTTCCTCATTAGTCACTCACTGGTTTTTATTACGTGGTTACTGTGTTTTCTGTTTCTCTCTGGCAGTATTTGATGTCCTGGCCACTTACTTTGAGACTCACAGCTGGCCCGAAGCGCTGAAGAAAGGTGTGTCTTCAGGAAAAGGCTACGTTGTGCGCAGTTTGGTGGAATGATGGGCAGCCTAGCGGCAGCTGCTACAAACATCCTCACTGAGGAGCAGGGCAGAGGGTGGCAGTGGCACACATTCACCTTAACTTGGCGTCTTGGGTCTTCATAGGATATAATCTACTAACGACAGGGACCACAGTTTGTGCTCTTTTGTATCTCCTATAGTGCTTAGCTCACCGAAAGTGCCCGAATATATTTTAAGTAAAAAGTTTACATAACAATTAGCCCTAAAACTATGTGGCTGTGTATGTGTTGATTCACCTGTCTCTGTCGAAGACTGAAAGACTGTTTATTGTTACATCAAGAATTGAATTTTCACTAACTTGGCATCATAAAATTGTATGCATTTCCCTGGCCGCCGCTGATCGTGCTGACTTTTCTCCCAGCTCAGTAATGAGCTGTAAACAGCTTTGTAAGGATCAGTCTTTCCTGACCTGGCTCTCTTTTGTCCCCCCCGTGGCTCTTGCCCTGTACTCCCTTGTTGAGTATGGGCAAGGATCCTACTGGAGGATTTGTATTAATAGCCCTGTATCCTCCTTAGACGTCTACAAACTAGATTCTTTGCATACAGTAGTCCTCCTTTATCCACAGTTAATTGGGGTCAAGATAATTGATAAATCCTGGAAATAAATAATTCATGCTTTAATCACTTTATTATAGCAAACATTCCACTTTGTTGTTGTTAATATCTTCCTATGTCTTATTTCTAAATTCAGCCATATTATAGGTAGGTATATACAGCATATACAGGTTTCAGTATTTTCTGTGGTATAAAGCATCCCTTGGAATCTTGAAATATGTCCCCAGATGAGGGGACTACTATATATACGTAATTAAGCAATCAAACTGAAAACAAAAAGTGTTGATAAAAATCTAACTTGAAAATAGCCAGAAATGTTGCATTATGACAGCATTTTAGATAAAATAGCCTACCTCTTATTACACAAATTTCATATTTCTTTCCTTGTGTCCTATAGTTGCTCTTGCCGTTTGGGTGAGTTAACTTGCTGGTTAAACTACTAATGAATTCACAAAGAATCCAAAGGTATTTCTCCGCTGCCCCTTCATCTTCACAGTTCAATCCCTCAGGAGCCATGATCACTTAGAAAATCAGTCTTTTTTAAAGATTCACTTATTTTTACTTGAAGGCAGAGTTAGAGAGAGGCAGAGAGAGAGAGAGAGAGAGAAAGGTCTTCCATTCACTGGTTCACTCCCCAGATGGCTGCAACAGCCGGAGCTGCAACGATCCAAAGCCAGGAGCCAGGAGTTTCTTCCAGGTCTCCCACATGGGTGCAGGGGCCCAAGACTTGGGCCATCTTCCACTGCTTTCCCAGGCCATAGCAGAGAGTAGATAGGAAGTGGAGCAGCCAGGACTAACTGGTGCCGATATGGGATGCCACCACTGCAGGGGGCAGCTTTACCCACTATGCCACAGCACCAGCCCCCAGTATTTATATTGTTTAAAAGCAGGCAAGGGCTGGTGCTGTGGCTTAGTGGGTAAAGCCACTGCCTGCAGTGCCAGCAGTCCATATGAGCTGCTCTACTTCCGATCCAGCTCTCTGCTATGGCCTGGGAAAGCAGTAGAAGATGGCCCAAGTCCTTGGGCCCCTGCACCCACATGGGAGACCTGGAAGAAGCACCTGGCTCCTGGCTTCAGTTTGGCACAGCTCCAGCCATTGCAGCCATTTGGGGAGTGAACAAACGGAAGGAAGACCTTTCTTTCTGTCTCTCCCTCTCACTGTAACTCTACCTCTCAAATAAATAAAATCTTTAAATCCTTTTTCACTTTTATCATAAACCTTTCCCATAAAAAAAAAAATTCCAAAACCTGAAAAGGTAGCCTTTTGTTTGGTCTCTAGGAAATGATTTTTGCAAACTAAGATTTGGACAGTTTAGATTCAGAAGTATTATTTGTATAACCAAAAAAACTATATAAAAATCCTGTAATATGAAAGTGATGTACACAACCAGTGAATTTTTGTTAGCAATTGTGATAGAGATTCATGTTATTTGAAGTGGACAAAGTAGATTAGAAAGTAGTATAAATATCTTATAATGCCAATTTGAAAACCATATACATAGTGGTTGGGAATGGAGACCAATTTAAATTTTCTGTTTCTTCAACTATGAGGGAGAAACGAGTTAACCCATTCAAAAGTGATTGGAACAATACTTGGTATATGGCCAATAAGACTTATTAGATCTTACTCACTGAATACTGGAGTTAAAGGTGGCTTTTGTTTCTTTTTTGTCTTCTACATGCTTTACTGTTATCAGAGAATTATTTTCAGAGTTCCAGCCTCATTATTGAAGCTGCACTCTAACAAAGAATTAACTCCAATAAACTGTAATGACTTTTTAGTAAACTTTATTGTACAGAACAAAAAAAGTTACAATTTTATAGTTATTTTCACACCAACAGAGCATGAGTAAAAACCAGTAACTTTCTTACAAAAATACTTAGGACTCTAATAAGACAATGTACATTTACATCTTGTCTTCTGAAGATTTAACAAGAGCTTTACTTGAACAAAAGTTTCCCCCAGGAAACCCACAGTCTCTTGGCTCCATTGATCCATTAAAAGAGTCCACATACATCAACTTTCTGCCAATCTGGAGAAGATCTGTTTCCTCTGATCCGCTGTCATATGTTCACAAGCTTCTAAAATGTTTGCTAAAATTAATGTCTGTTGAATGGTCTTGGCCTTAACCCATATTCTTCCATTCATTCCAAATACAATCTCCAGTGGATAGAGTTTTCCCACTTCCTGTATGATCTCACAATCCGGAGCTAACAGCCTGGTGGGAAGAAGAAAAGAACTTTAATAACGTGGTAGGGTGTTCCTGACTCTCCTTTACAAAGAGGCTCCTTTCCTGGGCAGTTCTCTATACTGTTCAAAGCTCTACCAACTTCATTCCAAAAAGTCACATGATGACATTTCCCACCCTTTCTTCCAAGAAGTTTTATACTTTTCAAAGGCACAATGGGTGGGCTGTCCCCGACAAGGAAATCAAACTCCTGTGTCGCCAGCTCTTCTTCCCCTGAATTGTCAGAGCGCCTTAATTCTTTTACTAGAGATAGAAATCTTCCATCTGGTGATTTATTCCCCAAATGCCTGCAACAGCTAGACTAAGACAAAACTGGAAACCCAGAACTCTATCTCCCAGTTAAGTACCAGGGACCAGAGTACTTGAGCCATCATTTGCTGCCTCCCAGGGTGTGCATTAGCAACAAGCTGGATCAGAAGCAGAGGAGCCAGGATGTGAACCGGGATATGGGCATCCCAAGCAGTGGCTTTGCCACTGCACCAAATACCTGTCTCTCAGCACCTTAATTCTAGACTTTACAATGATAGCTTTTTTTGTTACCTACAGTGCTAAAAGAATATTTCAGATTATCTTCCTGACCCTGTAAGCTTAGCAGGCCTTATTGGAGAGAAGATTTGAATATGACAGAGTATGAGCCTGAAGCCTGAAGTATTAGCCCCGACACTACACTAGCACCAGAAGCTACACAGTCAAATACATGTGGACTTCTTAAGTTTATGTTCAGGACAGAACTAAATTCATGAGTTTAGAAATATGCTAACTTGGATAGTGATTTTTAACCTCCAGGAGAAATCAGTTACCAAGAATGTAATTCCCAAAGATTAGTCATTATAGAAGGCAGGCAAGCCAGACTTACTTTCTAATTAAGCCTAAAGTCACTTTAAAAAGCAGCCCATCTTGTCCAATCACACCCATCCCGTTGGCTCGTCCACAGCTGTCAATGCAGACCATCTCTGGTTCCATATCTTTATTAGCAACCACAAACTGGCCATAGATGAGATCGCCAACCTATAACATTAAAAAAAAAAGTTACTTTCTTAGTACACCAATCTACAGGTTCTGTTGGTCATTCTCAATGCTAGCCATCTGCGGTTCTGTGGCCAAGGGACTGACTGCTCTAGGATGTCCACAGCCACTTTGGAATTGAGTCTTGAAGGCAAAATGGACACATGTATCCGCCCCCTGCAGCTGTCAGGGAATCCCAGCTGGGAGCCAATCCAGCTCTCTGTTAATGTACTGGGGAAGCAGCAGCAGATGACCCAAGTACTTGGCCCTACCACCCTTGTGGGAGACACAGATGGCATGCTAGGCTCTTGGCTTCAGCCTGGACCAGCAGGGCCCTGGCTATTGTGACCATTAAGGGAGTGAACCAGTGGATGGAAAATTTGTCTCCCTCTTTGTCACTCTGCCTTTTAAATAAGTAAATAAATGAATAAAACATCTTTTTTTAAAAATCAGATATTTAAAAACCAGTGCATTAGCCACATGTCAAATGGTCAGCAGCCACACATAGCTAGTAGCTTCCAAGCTAGTCAGTGCAGATAGTTACTTACAGGAAGTTACTCTAGAGAATTACAGATTTACGGACAGAGAAAGGAACTCCAGGTATGCAAATGATCCAAAGCAAGAGGGAACGGTGGTAATTCATAGACACTTCTCCATATGAGATTTACTTAGAAGTCTCATAGGCTAAATTTCAGAACGCCAGAACTGAGGAAATAGAGTGGACTTCTTTGCCCTTTACCTCTAGTCATTAGGTGCTTAATCCTATTTTGAGCCTACCTCCACTGTTCTGTTCACTCAAGGAAACGTTAAATAATCTACTTTTTGTCAGTGACCACGTTCCTAGAGAGGAACAAAACACTGTCTGCCTTTCAGAAGCATTTGGTCTTGGAGTGCAGCTGGGATGTACAGATTAGATTTCATTTGAGGCCAAATTCAGTTAAGTGCTAAAGCAAAGATAAAAAAGTGATGACTGGCAATGCCTTCACAAAGATGGTCCTGTTCACCCCAGATCCCAAAGGATGAGCCTGTGCAATCCAGACAGGGAACAACCTGAATGACCCAAGCAAGATACACGGGCAGGAAACTGAGTTCAGTAGAGTATGGTGTGATTCACGCACGCTGTGAAGGAGGTAACGCTGAGGAATTCTGCAGGCTTTGAAGAATCTTCCTTTTAGTCTGAGAAAGGGGATATCAGCTCCCCAAAGCCTCTATGGATGGGGTAAAAGGGTGGAGGTAAAGGTGTTAATAGGATCACTGACTGACTTCAGTTGTGGGGGCGGGGGTTTAAGGCCTGAACTTGCAAAGTGGAGACAAAGGGATGGAGGTAGGCTCAAAATAGGATTAAGCAACTAGTGACTAGAGGTGAAAGGGCAAAGAAGCCACCAAGTTCCTGGCTTGGGTAGACAGGAAGGGTGTGGCTATGCGACCTGAGAAGGCCAATTGCAAACTTTAGGTAAGAAGATAACTCCTCTGCAGGGCGAACAGACAGCTGCTGCTGATCTGCACCACCTGTCCTTCCCCCTCTCTAAGGCTGTGCCTGACCTTGGCCAGTGGATACGGACCTAACAGGTAACAGCGGAGAAAACAGAACCTCTCCCCTCCAAGGTGAAGCCTCCCAGGAACCAACGTCACAAATATAAACCAAGTGTGTGCCTCTGCTCCTGCAGACTCTGAAGGAACTCTGAGAGCCTGAACACTCAGAGATGATCCCGCACAGCTGGGAGAATGGCCAGGCTCTGGAGACAAGTCAGGCAGCTGCTGGATAAATGAACGTCCTAGGGGTTGAAGGCGTCATCATTACCTGCACATTAGGTCTGTTTCTTTTCGTTGCACCTTCAAATGCCAAGTAAGACAAAGAAGCTGGCTCACTCCCTCCAACGTCAACTTTGAATATATCTCCAGACTTAGCCGTCACTATGCCAATCACGTGGTCTCCTTTCACTGGAACATACTACAAAACAGAATTGAGAGAACAGCCATAAATGGCAAGCTATCATTGCAAGATATCTCCAGCAAGTTAGCCTTAGTTGTTGTCATTAAAGAGATAATTTTAAATATTCCGAAATGCAAGTTTACAAGTTAACCCATACAAGTTTGATTATATGCCATTTTCAGTAAGAGAGAGATCACAGTATAAACTCTCAGATTTACAGCTTCTATTCATTTTTTAAAAGATTTATTTATTTTTATTTGAGAATCAGAGTTACACAGAGAGGAGAGAGGAGGATAAAGGAAGAGAGGAAGAGGGGGAAAGGGGGAGAGAGGTCTTCCATCCGATGGGTCACTCCCCAGTTAGCCACAGCAGCCAGAGCTGCGCCGATCCAAAACCAGGAGCCTGGAGCTTCCTCCAGGTCTCCCATGTAGGTGCAGGGGCCCAATGACTTGGGCCATCTTCTACTGCTTTCCCAGGCCATAGCAAAGAGCTGGATCAGAAGAGGAGCAGCCGGGACTCGAATGGGCGCCCATAAGGGATGCCGGTGCTTCAGACCAGGGCGTTAACCTGCTGCACCACAAGTGGCCCCTACAGCTTCTATTCATTTGAGCCAGTATTTACCAGTAAGTCCCTAGCTTCTGCTGCATCCAAGTCCAGTGGCACTGGAATCCTTAGAACCAGGAAAGCACATTCCATTGTTAGACACTTTTTCCTACCAGGAAAGTTCTCACCTAAGAGCGATTTAACTCCCTGTAACTGCCACTCATTGAGCCTGGTTCTGCTCGCTGGGACGCCAAAGGTCAAGCCTGCTGTTCCAAGACCACTGGGATTTTAATGACAATAACCATGATTCAGTCTCCAGAGGCCTCTGTCAGGCTGCGTCCCTACTGTTCATGGTCCTACATACAGTGGCTGCTGAGGTGGGCCCTGCACTACAGTGGTTCCAAATCAGCCTTAACGCAGCAAGGCACCACGGCCGTGCCCCCCACCCCTGACTTAACACAAGGCCCCTCGGCGGCCTCTTCCACGCTCACAGCCGCGCCCCCACCCCCCGCCTTAACACTGCAAGGCCCCACGGCGGCCTCTTCCACGCTCACGGCCGCGCCCCCACCCCCCGCCTTAACACAGGAAGACCCCACGGCGGCTTCTTCCATGCTCACGGCCGCGCCCCCACCCCCCGCCCTAACACAGGAAGACCCCTCGGCGGCCTCTTCCACGCTCACGGCCGCAGCCCCCACCCCCCGCCTTAACACTGCAAGGCCCCACGGCGGCTTCTTCCATGCTCACGGCCGCGCCCCCACCTCCCCGTCCCCCCCGGGATCCCAGCTCACCCGCTTCTGTTGCGAGTCCACCCAGTAAACGCCACCGCCACTGCCACTGCTGGGCTCCTTGTGGCGGAGGAGGCCGCACTTGGTGACCAGAAGGCGATCGCCAGAGCGCCGCAAGCCCGGGCCGCACACCACGCGCACGCGCGAGCACACCCCGGCATTCAGGCGTAACGGCCGCTCCCCGGCCCCGCCAGCGCCGTCTGCGTCCTCCTGTTCCGGCAGCAGCAGCTCCTCTCCTGGGAGCACCACCTGGTTTAGAACCGTGCACGCCGCCCGCGCCCCGCTGCCCGCGAGAGACTCAGCTGTGACAGGCACAGATTCAGCCATAGTAGGCGTCACTAAACACTGCTTCCGGTACCCAACTTCCGCTTCCGTCTCCGAGTGGAGCAGCCAGCCCACGTCCGGATTTCCGCTTCCGGCCGTGGCTGTCGTTTGGCCTTGCACCCAAGTCTGCGAAGCCGGGTCTCTGCCAGCAGGCGGGTGCTCCTCGCCCAAGGCGGCTGTGATTGTGTCAGGACCCGAGCACCTGCCTCGTGGTCTGCCCGCGGGTCGGCAGTGAGCCACGCCCAGCTTGAGTCCGCTGGAGAAGCCTGCACTTCGGTCGCACCCCTGGACTACAAGATACTTCTCATAGGATCCCTGGAGAATTACGGGAGCTGAACAGAGGGACTTTGGAAACTACTTTATGGGGCTCTTTTCGGACGCTACCTTCAGAAGTGTGCCGACCTTTACCAGGAAAAGTACTTTTTCTTCAAAGTAAAACTTTTTGGGGACCTGCGTTGTGGCCTAGTGGGTAAGGCTGCTGTGGTTCGAGTGCCGGCTGCTCCACTTCCCATCCAGCTCCCTGCTCACCTGGGAAAGCAGCAGAGGATGGTCCAAATCCTCGGGTTCCTGCATCCGCCTGGGAGATCTGGATGAAGCTCCAGGCTCCTGGCTTGGGTCTGGCTCAGCCCCTGCCTTGGAGGCCATTTGGGGAGTGAACCAGGAGGTGGAAGAGCTCTGTCACTCTGTAACTCTGCCTTTTAAATAAATAAAATAAATCATAAAAAAAAAAAACACCTTGATTGTAACTAGAGAAGAAAACGTATTGGTCTTGCCTGTTTGTGTTCTCTTCCATGCCGACCACTCTAGTTCTGATTGTAGCCCAAGGTCTGGTATGAAACAATGCCTGAGCCGGCGCCGCGGCTCACTAGGCTAATCCTCTGCCTGCGGCGCCAGCACTCCAGGTTCTAGTCCCGGTCGGGGCGCCGGATTCTGTCCCAGTTGCTCCTCTTCCAGTCCAGCTCTCTGCTGTGGCCCGGGAGGGCAGTGGAGGATGGCCCAAGTGCTTGGGCCCTGCACCCCATGGGAGACCAGGAGAAGCACCTGGCACCTGGCTCTTGGCTTCGGATCAGCACGGTGCACCGGCAGCGGCGGCCATTGGAGGGTGAACCAACGGCAAAAGGAAGACCTTTCTCTCTGTCTCTTTCTCTCACTGTCCACTCTCCCTGTCAAAAAAAGAAAAAGAAAAAAAGAAACAATGCCTGATAAATAAATGAATATAGTAATACTGTGACACACATTTGCCCCTAGACTTTTCACCCTGCAAAAATACACATCACATTCACATATTATCTCTGCATGCCTGGGAAAATCAGTAACTGAGTTAAATTCCTACAGCTACCTTACCTAGAGCACACTTTTGATGCCCACGTGAGAAACCAAACACCTCGTACAGGTACTTCAGGGCTTCCGATCTTCCGACTTCTTGAGTCAGGCATAATTAATGAAATTGCCATTTTCTATCACTGGCACCTTCAATCAGTACTTGATCGATTCCTCTGCAGAGGTGAGAGCTCCCGGCCACTGGGAGGTGCAGATGGATCGCTCTCAGCTGCCCAACTTTGAGGTACCAGGCTTGCAAGTGCATTTTTGGACTTTTTGCATGTTTAATCAGACCATCTCTGACTGTTCAAATCTGTTAAGACGTTAGTGAGCCATTTTTCCTGAGTGCACTAAGAGAGCAGCTGAAATACAAGTATAACTTCTGTTGTTGTGCCCTGAGATTGTTGAAAGAAGTGTTGTTTTTTTTTTTTTTAATTTTTGACAGGCAGAGTGGACAGTGAGAGAGACAGAGAGAGAAAGGTCTTCCTTTGCCGTTGGTTCACCCTCCAATGGCCGCCGCTGCAGCCGGCGCACCGCGCTGATCCGATGGCAGGAGCCAGGATCCAGGTGCTTTTCCTGGTCTCCCATGGGGTGCAGGGCCCAAGCACCTGGGCCATCCTCCACTGCATTCTTGGGCCATAGCAGAGAGCTGGCCTGGAAGAGGGGCAACAGGGACAGAATCCGGCGCCCCGACCGGGACTAGAACCCGGTGTGCCGGCGCCGCAAGGTGGAGGATTAGCCTATTGAGCCACGGCGCCGGCCTGAAAGAAGTGTTTTTGATTAATTTCCCTGGCAAAGACTTGGGGGTTTCTCTCCATTCCAACCCAACTCCAGAGGGCCTGGAACCAGTAAATATTCAGTGACCAAGTCCACTTCAATCACGGCCGACCCAAGGCCGTGGCTGAAGAGTGTTCAACGACCTCCTGTTTAGGTCAGGCAGAGGGGAAGGCCGGATAATGTTCCCTGAGCTGTCCCTCAGGCTCCCCACATCAGTGGTGGGGTCTCAGGAAGAAACTCCGCTCAGACCTAGTGCGGAGTCCTACGGAATCCACTTTCCTCCGGAAGCAGCACGCGGCAGTAGCCGTCTCTAAAGCCAAGACCACTGAAGACAGCCCCAGACGCCAGGAGACCGGAAGCGCGGGGGCGGGTCGTCGTCGCTCCCGGGCCCCGCCCACCAGACACGCCCAGGGGCGGGGCGCGCAGGAAAGCCGCCGGCCCGCGACGCCATGGCGGTGCTTCGCTGCCTCGGAGTGTTGAGGCCGGTGAGTGAGGGCTCGCGCGATCTGGGCAGCAGACAGCGCAGGTCGCCCACTACCGGGTGGGATCCTGAGAACCCAGGCGCGTGTGCAGAGTGGGATTCCAGGCCCGGCTCTCGGCTTCGAGCAGCCCGGCCCGGGCCTGGAGTCCCGTGAGGTCCATTCTAAGTTTATTGTTTGTTTATTCAAGAGACAGAGAACCTGCCCTTTGGTTCCCTCCCCAAATGCCCTTCGCGGCTGAAACGGCATGGCCCAAGCCAGGACCCCGGAACCCAATCCGGGTCTCCCACGTGGCTCAGAGCCCTAACTCTGTGAGCCTTTAGTGTTGTCCCCCAAGGTGCTGGCCTCAGGAGCCCGGGGCGAGACTCGAACCCAGGCACTCCCCTGTGGGATGTGGGTGTCAACCGCTACGCCGAAGATTCCCGAGGTCTTTGTTTTGAGCCTCTCCTGCTGCCTTTTCTGGTTGTAAAAGGGACGGCACGTTGGCAATGCAGAGGAGGCCCTTCGCGGCGGGCTGTGTGTGCCATTCATCCTGGGACCCGCACGTGGGAATTTCTCGGAAAATGGGCCTGGGTGAATTAGGCTCTTCTCCATTGAGGATTTGCCGGTTCTGAGCCATGCAGCCATGGCAGCTCTGCCTTCCAGTACCTCTAGCCTTTATCTCTGCAATTCATATACTTTTTTAAAAAAAAAAAACTTATTTATTTGAAAGTAAGTTACACAGAGAGAGGAGAGGCAGAGAGAGCTAGGTCTTCCATCCGCTGGTTCACTCCCCAATTGGCCCCAACGGCTGGATCTGCGCCGATCCGAAGCCAGGAGCCAGGAGCTTCATCTAAGTCTCCCATGTGGTTGCAGGGTCCCGAGGACTTGAGCCATTTTCTACTGCTTTCCCAGGCCACAGCAGATAGCTGGGTGGGAAGTGGAACAGCTGGGTCTCAAACTGGCGTCCTTATGGGATGCCAGCACTGCAGGCGGCGGCTTTCCCTGCCACAGCCACAGGGCGGGCCCCCATATACTTTTTTTTTTTTTTTTTTTTTTGGACAGGCAGAGTGGACAGTGAGACAGAGAAAGAGACAGAGAGAAAGGTCTTCCTTTGCTGTTGGTTCACCCTCCAATGGCCGCCGCTGCTGGCGCACCGCACTGATCCGATGGCAGGAGCCAGGTACTTATCCTGGTCTCCCATGGGGTGCAGGGCCCAAGCACTTGGGCCATCCTCCACTGCACTCCCGGGCCACAGCAGAGAGCTGGCCTGGAAGAGGGGCAACCGGGACAGACTCCGGCACCCGACCGGGACTAGAACCCGGTGTGCCGGCGCTGCAAGGCGGAGATTAGCCTAGTGAGCTGTGGCGCCGGCCTACTTTTTTTTTTTTTTTTTTTTTTTTTAAGATTTATTTATTTATTTGAAAGTCAGAGTTACACAGAGAGAGAAGAGGCAGAGAGAGAGAGATCTTCCATCCACTGGTTCACTCTCCAGATGGCCGCAACGGCCAGATCTGCGTTGATCTGAAGCCAGGAGCCAGGAGCTTCCTCCAGGTCTCCCATGCGGGTGCTGGAGCCCAAGGACTTGGGCCATCTTCTGCTGCTTTCCCAGGCCATAGTAGAGAGCTGGATCAGAAGTGGAGCAGCTGGGTCTTGAACCGGCGCCCATATGGGATGCCGGCGCTTCAGGCTAGGGCATTAAACAACTGTGCCACAGTGCCGGCCCCTATATACTTTTTTTAAAAATGATTTTTATTATTTATTTGAGAAGTAGTTATAGAAAGGGAATGACAGAGAGAGATCTGCCATCTGCTGGTTCACTCCACAAATGGCTGCAAAGGCCAGGGCTGGGCCAAGCCAAAGCCAGGAGCCAGGAGCTTCTTGTGGGTCTCCCATGTGGGTGCAGGGGCCCAAGGACTTGGGCCATTTTCTACTGCTTTCCCAGACACATTAATAAGGACCTGGATTGGAAGTGGAGCAGCCAAGACTCAAACCAGGGTGCTGGAACTATGGGACGCCAGCACTGCAGGCCGCAGCTTTAACCCATTGTGCCACAGAGCTGTCCCCGCTAGGTGTTTCTAAAGCGTATACAGATGCTGGAGGAACTTCTGTTGTAGGAGTGTGCCAGTGAGCATGCTGGCACCAGGAAGTAAAACGCACTTCTGCAATGACTCTCCCGGGCCTTCTACCTGTAAAGCTTATTGTTATGATAGATATCAAAGGAAAAAAAAATTCACAGACCCAAGTCCATTTTCTCAGATAAGCAGCAAAGGGTAAATTTGGAGCGCAGAGCAAAACATTGATCATTGGCGTAAAATCTCATGAGGCTGTAAGATCCTAAGGTACGTCTGCCCAGGCTAAGAAGGCTTCAGTGGTAAAGAATACCAAACACTGAAAGAAGATACCATCTCTGGAGCCGGCGCTGTGGATTAGTGGGTAAAGCTGCCGCCTGCAGTGCCAGCATCCCATATGAACTCTGGTTCAAGTCCTGGCTGCTCTACTTCCAATCCAGCTCTCTGCCATGGCCTGGGAAGGCAGTAGAAGATGGCCCAGGTCTTTGGGCCCCTGCACCCATGTGGAAGACGCAGAGGAAGCTCCTGGCTCCTGGCTTTGGACTGTCCCAGCTCCAGCCATTGTAGCTGTTTGGGGAGTGAACCAGTGGATGGAAGACCTCTCTCTCTCCTTCTCTCTCTGTGTAACTCTGACTTTTCAAATAAATAAATAAATAAATCTTTTAAAAAAGAAGACACCACCTCTGTAGATATAGAAAAAAGCACTGACAAAGTCTATCCCTGTCACAATAAAAAGTAATAGTAGAGGGGAACTTCCCTTCCTGATGAAGGGCATCTATGAAAAACCTGCAGCTAACATACTGAATCGTGAAAGACCTAAACCTTTCCCTCTAAGATCAGGACTAAAACAGGGAAGTCTGCTCTCACCACTTGTGTTCAGCATTGTACTGGAGGTTCTACCAGAGCAATTTGGCAAAAAAAAAAAAAAGTAAAGTAATAAAAGGTATCAAGGTAGGAATGGAAGAAGTGAAGTGTCTATTTGCAGGTGATTTCTGAGATATAGAAAATCCAAAGAAAACCATTAGAACTAACAAATTCAGGAAAATTTCATGATTCAAGAATAATATATATAAAAAATCAATTCTATTTATGAAATGAACAACAAAAAAATGAAATTTTAAAAATAATTCCATTTAAAGAAGCATCACATAGAATAAAACACTTGGGGAAAATTTAACATAAGTGCTGCCAAGTATTGAAAGAAATGAAAGGTTATTAAAGAAGATCTGAGTAATTGGAACAGCGCTCTGTTGTGTTTATGGATCAGGATAATCAGGATATTTAATATTGTTAGGGTAGCAATATTCTCCAAATTTACAGATTGATTTAACCCAAACCCTCTCAGAATCCAACCAGCTTTGTTGCAGACATTCAAAGGACCCAGAAGAGCCACAACAGTCATGAACAAAGCTGGAGGACTCACATCTTTGATTTCAAAGCTTGCTCCAAGCCTGCAGTAACCCGGATAGAAGGGTACCAGCATAACATAGTGCCCTAGGGGGTAGCAGGTGGTGACCTGAGTACTTCAGTGGTTGCCACCCACGAGGGAGACTCAGACTGAGATCTGCGCTGTTGGCTTTGGCCTCGCCCAACTCTGGCTATTGTGGACCTTTGGAGAGAGAGCCATCATTGGCTGCATTTCAAATAAAAAAAAAATGTAAAACACACACAGAAATAAGACCTCACACTTAATAATTAACTGATTTTTTGACAAGGTGCCAAGACAATTCCATTGGGAAAATTGGATATCCACATGTAAAAAAAAATACATATAATGTCTTTAAATGGGTCAAAGACTTAAATGTCAACGCTATCTTACAAAGCTGTTTGAGGGGCCAGCCATGTGGAGTAGTGGGTAAAGCTGCTGCCTGAGATGCCAGCATCCCGTCTTGGTTCAAGTCTCAGCTGCTTAACTTCCAATCCAGCTCCCTCCTAACTGCCTGAGAAAAGCAGTAGCGGATGGTCCAAGTGCTTGGGCCCCACCACTTATGTGGGAGACCTGGAAGAAGCTGCTGGCTCCTGGTTTTGGCCTGGTCCAGCCCTGGCTGTTGTGGCCATATGGAGAGTGAACCAGCAGATGGAAGATCCCTCTCTCTCTGTAACTCTAACTTTGAAAATAAATAAATAAGTCTTAAAGGAAAAAAAAAAAACAAAACCTCTTGGAAGAAAACAGATAAATCGTGATGATATTAGATATGGCAGTGGTTTCTTCAATATGACACCACTAAATACACCAGCATCCAAGGGAAAAATATATAAACATTAAACTTCATCAAAATTAGAATGGACAACCCAAAGAATGGGAGAAAATACTTGAAAAATCATACATTTGATAAAGGACATATATCTGGAATGGATAAGGAGCTCTTATAACTCAGTGATAAAAAGATCACCCAGGAACCTGCGTTGTGATGTAGCAGACGGGGCTGAAACCTGCAGTGCCGGCATCCCATATGGGCGGTGGTTCGAGTCCTGGCTGCTCCAGTTCTGTTCTGGCTCTCTGTTATGGCCTGAGAAAGCAGTGGAAGAGGCCAAATCCTTGGGCCCCTGCACCGATATGGGAGACCTGGAGGAGGCTCCTAGCTCCTGGCTTCGGATCGTGCAGCTCTGGCCGTTGCAGCCATCTGGGGAGTGAACCAGCGGATGGAGGACCTCTTTCTTTCTTTCCCTCTGCCTCTGCCTCTCTGTAATTCTGCCTTTCAGATAAATAAATAAATCTTAAAAAAAAATCACCCAGTGTAAAAGTAGGCAAAGGATCTAAGTAGACGTTTCTTCAAAGAAAATACATAAATTGTGAGTAAGCACATGAAGAGATGCTCAATACCATTAGCAGGGAAATGCAAAATAAGAACATGAGATACCATTTTATCTGCACTAGGATGGCTGTCATCAAAGACAAAATAACAAGCGTTAGCATGGATGTAGAAAAATTGGAATATTCATCTTATTGGTGGGAGTGTAAAATAAGGCAGTGACTTTGAAAAAACAGTTTCACAGTTTCTCAAACTGGTAATTCCATTTCTAGAATATTCCCAAGAGGGGTGCGTCTTGTGGTGCAGTGGGTTAAGCTGCTGCTTGGGATGTGTGCATCCCATATCAGACAGAAAAATTGAAAGCTTCTCTTTGTACAAAATCTTGCACAGAAATGTTTAGAGTAGAATTACTTATAATGACTCAAAAGTGCAAACAGTGTATGTTCACAAACTGATGAATAAACAAAATACGATGTATCTTCCAAAGCAATGTTATTCAGGCCACAAAGGAACTAAGTACTGATACATAAATAAACCTAGAGAGCATGCTCTATGAAAGAAGCCACATAAAAAAAATAAGGCCGCATATTGTTTTAGTGCATGTATAGGAAATGTCCGCATTAGAAACAGAAAGTTGAGTAGTACTGCTTAGGGACCGGGAAGAGAGCCTAATGGGTGTAGAATTTCAGCCTGGGAACATCAAGGAAGTTCTGGAGGTGTTGGTGATTATTATCCAACAAAGTATTTAATGCTATTCAAACATATACCAAAAATGTTTAAAATGGCAAATTCCATGTTATGTATATCCTACTACAGTAAAAGAATTGTTTCTACAGGAAAAGTAGAGGAATAGATGAAACAAGTGTGGCAAAAAATTTTGTATATCTTCTTTAATGAAATATCTTCTTCCTATCTTTTGCCCATTTTTTAAATGGGTTCCTTGTCTTTAGAAAAAAAAATTTATTGGGGCCGGCACTGTGGCATAATGGGTAAAGCTGCCACCTGCAGTGCTGGCATCCCATATGGGTGCCGGTTCAAGATCCAGCTGCTCCACTTATGGTCCAGCTCTCTGCTATGGCCTTGGAAAGCAGTGGAAGATGGCCCAAGTGCTTGGTTCCCTACCTCCACATGGGAGACCCAGAAGAAGCTCCTGGTTCCTGGCTTCGGATCATCCTGGCTCCAATCGTTGCAGCCATCTGGGAGTGAATCAGCAGAGGGAAGATCTCTCTCTGTCTCTGCCTCTTTTTAAAAAAGAGATTTATTTATTTATTTGAAAGGCAGAGCTAGCCAGCGCCGCGGCTCACTAGGCTAATCCTCTGCCTTGCAGCGCTGGCACACCGGGTTCTAGTCCTGGTCGGGCGCTGGATTCTGTCCCGGTTGCCCCTCTTCCAGGCCAGCTCTCTGCTGTGGCCAGGGAGCGCAGTGGAGGATGGCCCAAGTGCTTGGGCCCTGCACCCCATGGGAGACCAGGAGAAGTACCTGGTTCCTGGCTTCGAATCAGTGCGATGCGCCGGCCGCAGCAGCCATTGGAGGGTGAACCAACGGCAAAAAGGAAGACCTTTCTCTCTGTCTCTCTGTCTCACTGTCCACTCTGCCTGTCAAAAAATTAAAAAAAAAGAAAAGAAAGATAGGCAGAGCTATGGAGAAAATGTGTGACTCAGAGTGATCCGTCTGCTAGTTTTTACTCCCAGATGGCCCCATTAGCCAGCCAAAGCCAGGAGCCCCAAATTCCATCTAAGTGTCTCATGTGGGTGGCAAGGGCCCAAATATTCTCACTCTCTTCCTCTGCTTTCTCAGGTGCATTAGCCGAGAGGTCAATTCCGCCTATATGGGATGCATTGCAAGTGGTGGCTTAACCCACTGTGCCACAATGCTGGCCATAAGTTGTTTGTCTTACTGAGTTACAATCTTTATTCTAGACAAGTCCTTTATTAGACATTTGTTTTGCAAGTATTTTCTCCCTTTCTGTGGCTTTTCATTTTCCTAATGATGTCTTTTGAAGCATGTTTAAAATTTTGATGATATTCAATTACTAATTTTTTCCTTTATGGATTGTGCTGGACTATAAGGATGGGTAGCAAAATTCAGTCTATATTTTATGATCATAAAGTATCTGTTTTTTTCTTTTTTGTTAACAAAAAGTTTTAAACTATATGGGACCAGCATTGTGACAAAGTGGGTAAGCCAACACCTGCACAGCCAGAATCCCATGAGAGTGCCAGTTTGAGTCCTGGCTGCCTCACTTCCAGTCCACCTCCCTGTGAATGCATCTGTTAAAGCAGTTTGCCACCCTCATGGGAGACCTAGATGGAGTTCCTGCTTCCTGGCTTCTGGCTCTTGGCTTTGGCTTAGCACAGCCCTGGCTGTTGTGGTCACTTGGGGAGTGAACCAGCAGATGAAAGATCTCTCTGTGTCTGTGTTTCTCTGTGTAATTCTGCCTTTCAAATACATAAACCTCTTTTTAAAAAGTTATATTTCACCAATAATAATGGCCATTTATATACTCACATAACAATGGCAGGTACTAGGGCTGGTGCTCTGGTGTAGCCAGTAAAGCCACTGCCTGTGATGCTGGCATCCCATACGGGTGCTGGTTCAAGATCTGGCTGCTCCACTTCCAATCAAGCTCTCTGCTAATATGCCTGAGAAAACAGCAGGGGATGGCCCAAGTACTTGGGCCTCTGCACCCACATGGGAGACCTGGGAAAAGCTCCTGACTCCTGACTTTGGCCTGGCCCAGCCCTGGCTGTTGTGGCCATCTGGGGAATGAACCAGTGGATGGTTGGACGATATCTCTTTCTCTCTCCTCTCTTCTTTAACTCTACCTTTCAAATAAATAAATAAATAAATCTTTTTTAAAAAAATGGCAGGGACTACTTATGTTCATACCTTAAGTGTTTTTATTAGTTGACTTAATTTTAAAACAGTTGTAACCTAGCAACTTGCAAGGTTTTTTGTTCATTTGTCCCCCAGTTTTTTTTTTTTTTTTAAGATTTATTTATTTATTTGAGAGGCAGAGTTATAGAGAGAGGGAGAGACAAAGGTCTTCCATCTGCTGGTTCACTCCCCAGATGGCTATAATGGACAGATCTGAGCCAATGAGGAGCCAAGAAGTTCTTCCAGGTCTCCCACGTGGGTACAGGGGCCCAAGCACTTGGGCCATCTTCTACTGCTTTCCCAGACCATAGCAGAGAGCTGGATTGGAAGAGGAACAGCCAGGACTCGAACACCCACATGGGATGCCGGCGCTTTAGGCCAGGGCTTTAACCCACTGCGCCACGGTGCCGGCCCCGAGATATATCATTTTCCCATGTCCTGTTTTTTTTTGCTGCATCATTGGGCTGACAGCAGACCTCATTTTGAACTGCCACATTCACTTCTCTTGAAAAATATGAAGTTATGACAATATTGAGCTTGCATTCCCTCAAAGTAGCTGAGATGTGGTTGTCCCCAGTGGAGGGAGATAATTTCAGTTTTAAAGACAGTGCCTGCAAAGCTCCTACCAATTTACCTGGTGAAGTATTTACTCAACAGATCAAAGTTATTCTTTTTAATGGTAGTACAGTCAATCAGAGATTTAGCATTAAAATGTTAAGAAGGGGGCCAGTGCTGTGGTGCAGCGGGTTAAAGTCGTGGCCTAAAGCGCCAGCATCCCATATGGGCGCCAGTTAGAGTCCCGGCTGCTCCACTTCCTCATCCAGCTCTCTGCTATGGCCTGGGAAAGCAGTAGAAGATGGCCCAAGTCCTTGGGCCCCTGCACCCACGTGGGAGACCCGAAAGAAACTCCTGGCTGCTGGCTTCGGATCGGTGCAGCTCTGGCCGTTGTGGTCATTTGGGGAGTGAATCAGCAGATGGAAGACCTCTCTCTGTCTCTCTCTCTCTCTGTTTGGCTCTACTTCGCTCTGTAACACTGTCTTTCAAATAAATAAAGTAAATCTTTAAAAACAAATGTTAAGAAGGGTTTAGGAGAAAGCAGGGACCAGGCCTGAGACTTATAGATTGGCTTAGATTTAGAAGTTATCTTAAAAAAAAGATCTGGGGGCTGGCACCGCGGCTCACTAGGCTAATCCTCCACCTGTGGCACCGGCACCCCAGGTTCTAGTCCCGGTCGGGGTGCCAGATTTTGTCCCGGTTGCTCCTCTTCCAGTCCAGCTCTTCCGGGAAGGCAGTGGAGGATGGCCCAAGTCCTTGGGCCCTGCACTCACATGGGAGACCAGGAGGAAGCACCTGGCTCCTGCCTTCGGATCGGCACAGCACACTGGCTGCAGCGGCCATTTGGGGGATGAACCAATGGAAGGAAGACCTTTCTCTCTGTCTCTCTCTCTGTCTAACTCTGCCTGTCCAAAAAAAAAAAAAAAAAAAAAAAGATCTGGGGCTGGGACCAGCACCCCATGTGGGCGCCGGGTCCAGCTCTCTGCTGTGGCCCGGGAGGGCAGTGGAGGATGGCCCAAGTGCTTGGGCCCCTGCACCTGCATGGGAGACCAGGAGGGGGCACCTGGCTCCTGGCTTCGGATTGGTGCAGTGCTGGCCGTGGCAGCCATTTGGGGAGTGAACCAACGGAGGGAGGACCTTTCTCTCTTTCTCTCTCTCTCTCCATATCTCTACCTGTCAAATAAAAAAAATTTAAATAAAAAAAAGATTTAATTATTTATTTTTTAATTATTTATTTTGAAAGTCAGAGTTACTGCTTTACTCACCAGATGGCCACAACAGGCAGTGCTGGACCAGGCCAAAGCCAGGAGCTAGGAACTTCTTCTGGGTCTCCCATGTGGGTGCAAGGGCCCAAGGTCTTGGGCCATCTTCCACTGTT
The DNA here is from genome assembly GCF_051225735.1 of Oryctolagus cuniculus. NCBI lineage: Eukaryota > Metazoa > Chordata > Mammalia > Lagomorpha > Leporidae > Oryctolagus > Oryctolagus cuniculus. The sequence goes on from NC_142867.1 coordinate 200,822,516, forward strand.
TTCCCAGGCCTTGAGCAGGGAGCTGGATCAGAAGCCGAGCAGCTGGGATATAACTGGCACCCATATGGGATGCCAGAATCGCAGGCGACAGCTTTACCCGCTATGCCACAACACTGGCCCCAGGTTTAGAAGTTTTTAAGAAGTACTGTTGAGCAGGCATTTGGTCTAGCCACTAAGACAACAGTTAAGATGCATGTGTCCTGTATCAAAGTGTGTGGGTACGATGCCAGACTCTGCACCTGACTCCAGCTTCCTACTAGTTGCAGACCTTGGGAAGCAGCAGTGATGGCTCAAGTGCTAGCCAGGCACTGCAGGCATTCGGGTAGCCGATGGGAACTCTTTTTGTCTCTATAATTAATCATTTAAATCAAAAAGTATTGAGTTGCAGTCCTTAGCAGTGAGCTTGTATTTACAGCATAACACATGGTTATCAGCATGACTGCCTGGATTTGCTCTGCTTCTTGAAGGCTCTGTGACTTTTCGGTGTCTTTTCTTTTATCTTTAAAATAGGGATAACAGTACCAACATAACATATGATTTGAATTATTAGGCACATACTAGGCATTATATGAGTTTAAAAAGTTTTATATTATTTTTAAATAAGTATTTGTTTATTTAGTATTTGAAAGGCAGAATGACAGAGACAGAGAGAAACATCTTCCATCCGCTGGTTCACTCCCCAGATTGCTGCAACAGCCAGAGCTGGGCCAGGCTGAAGCCAGGAGCCAGGAATTGCCACGGGAGTGGCAGGGCCCAAGTCCTTGGGCCATCTCCTGCTGCTTTCTCAGGCACATTAGCAGGGAGCTGGAAGGGAAAGGAAGCGTGCAGGACTCAAATTGGTGCTTCACTCACAACTCAACGCCAGCCCCTGTGTTAGCAAATCCTCATAGAGCTCTGTGGTTTTAGTATTATTTTCGACAGTGCAGATAAAGGAAGTGAAGTAAGAGAAATAACCTGCCTTAGAGCACACAGCCAGGATTCCATTGAGACAGTTGGGCTTCCACTGAGCCCTGCATTATCACACCATCTTTCACAGCCTGGGACATCTTGACCAGACTGAGTTTTCTGGAAAACCATGATTTTGATTTTTCTTGCAGCCCTCTTATAACTGTGTGTGGTAAAAGGCATAGAGGAGCTGCTCATCCATGTTTTTGTTTTCCACTCTTCACTTAGAAAGCTATTTCCGGGGTTAGTGGTGTGGCATAGGTAAAGCCGCCACCTGCAGTGCCAGCATCCCATGTGGCTGCTGGTTCGAGTCCCAGCTGCTCCACTTCTGATCCAGCTCTCTGTTATGGCCTGGGAAAGCAGTAGAAGATGGCCCAAGTCCTTGGGCCCCTGTACCTGCGTGGGAGACCTGGAAGAAGCTCCTGGCTCTTGGCTTCAGGTAGCCACAGCCCTGGCTGTTGTGGCCAGGATTGTGGTATGGTGGTAAAGCCACTGCCTGTGACACTGGTCTTCCATGTGTGCCGGTTTGTGTCCCAGCTGCTTTGCTTCTGATCCAGCTCCCTGCTGGTGGCATGGGAAAGGCAGCAGAGGATGGTTCTAGTGTTTGGGCTCCTGCACCCATGTGGGAGACCCAGATGAAACTCCTGGCTCCTGGCTTCGCCCTGGCTCAGCCCTGGGGAGTGAACTTTTGGATGGAAGATAAATCTCTGTCTCTGTCCCTCTGTAGCTCTTTCAAGTAAATAAATCTTAAAACAAACAAACAAAAAATGTGCAGAGTGATTTTCCAAGCCATTCCTTCAGTAACCCATCCAAATCTGTCTTTGTTTCTTTTCAGTCTCTTCACATTGTTACAAATAGATTGTGGAAAACATTGCCTGTGGTGACCCTGAACTTGCGCCTTCATGAGACTCAGCAGGATGAGAAGTCCAAACCCATCAGCCGTTACCCCATTCCCTACAAGAAGGACTTGCCTTTTGATATTTTAGAGCTCATGGAGGAGATCGAAAGGAAGGTGAGACTCGTGTGGTGTGGGGTCCCGCCAGCACAAGCCTTTGTTGCTGCAGGCTGTCCGGGCTCCCCAGGGCGGATGAACCTTCCTTTGGGCTCTCCAGGTATCCCGATTGCATACTTTTCCAAACCCTCTGGCTTAGGCAAAGCCTCTTGGCTTCTTATCTTCTTTGTCACTCAGTTTTCTGCTAACCTGTGACTGAGGTGTGCTCTCTGTAGAGTGTGGTGTAGAGATACAACCATGCAGAATATGTGCTAACTGCTTAAGCAAGTGAAAGCTACCTTACTCTTTTCTGTGAAATGTATTAGTTTTAGAAATTATAGGTTGAAAAATTAGTGAAACTAAATAAGAAAATTTAAAAAACCATATAAATCTGATTCTGCCTTTTAAAGTTGACCCACTAATGGCATTTTGATGTGTTTTCTTTTGTTGTAAATTTTTTTAATGAAATCATGTTTTCATGAACATGTTTCTAGGTCAAACATTCTTTTTAGTTGCTGCATGATAGAACATTGTATAATAGAGCTACTGCAATTTATTTTAGCAATCTAAATCCTTGACATTTAGGACTTGAATCAAAGTTTGTGTGTGTGTGTTTGTTTTTTAACATACTTTCTGTGTTCATATATATGGTTTCATGTACATTCCTGAATTATTTTCTGATGGTAGTTTGTAAAGCCAGTGATCTTTGCTGACAAAGTCTAAGACTCTTCCTTAAACATAGACATTTATTCTAAATTTTTATTTTTCAAAGTTGGTTATAGAATTTTGTAGGTTTTGGGGCTGGCATTGTGAAATAGCAGGTAAAGCCACAGCCTTATGGGTGCCAGTTTGAGTCCTGGCTGTTCTACTTCCAATCCAGCTCCTTGCTAATGGCCTGGGAAAAGCAGTGGAAGATGGTCCTTGCACCCCGGGAAGAAGCCCCTGGCTCTGGCCTGGCGCAGCCCCAGCCATTGTAGCCATCTGGGGTGTGAATCAGCAGATGGAAGATATCTCCTTCTCCCTCTGTCTCTCCCCCTTTCTCTGTAACTCTTTTAAACAAATAAATTTTTTTAAAAAAGAATTTTATCGTTTTAAAAAATATTGATTTTATTTTATTTAAAAAGCAGCATGATGGACAGGGAGAGAAAGAGATCTTCCATGTACTGGCTCACTTCCCATGTGGCCACAACGGCTAGGCTAGGCCAAGGGAGGCCAGGCCAGACCAAAGCCAGGAGCCAGAAACTCAGTCCGGGTCTTCTACATGGGTGACAGGGGTCCAAGCACTTGGACCATCCTCCTCTGCTTTCCCAGGCACTCTAGCAGTGAGCTGTATCAGAGGCAGAACAGCTGGGATGCAAACCAGTGCTCCGATATGGGATTTAGGTGGCAGCTAGCACAATGCTGGCCTCAGTGGATTTTTTTCTTTTTTTCAAAGAAAGTACTGCATAGACATTCATTATACAAGGGTTCTTCAAAAAGTTTAATTCTGTTTTAAATTCCTTACCTTTAATTCCATTTTCCCACGAACTTGTTGAAATACCCTCGTATAAAAGTGTTTAAAAACCTGGCTGTGGTGATGGGAAGAGTTTGGAGCCCTCACCCTCTCTCAGCACCATCTTCCCTATCCACACCTTACCCCTTCTCCCTTCCTTCCCCAGACTCTACCCTAGCAATGTTAATGTTTCTTTATGCTATGTATTCTTTTTTTTAAAGATTATTTTATTTTATTTTATTTGAAAGAGTTACAAGGAGAGGTAGAGCAGAGAGAGATGCCTTTCATCTGCTGGTTCACTCCCCAGATGGCTGCAACGGCCAGACCTGTGCCGATCCAAAGCCAGGAGCCAGGAGCTTCCTCTGGGTCTCCCACATGGGTGCAGGGGCCCAAGGACTTGCGCCATCTTCTACTGCTTTCCCAGGCCACAGCAGAGAGCTGGATGGGAAGTGGAGCAGCCGAGACTAGAACCGGCGCCCATATGGGATGCTGACGCTTCAGGCCAGGGCTTTAACCTGCTGTGTCACAGCGCCGACCCCTATGGTATGTCTTCTAGAGGCTTTAGCATTTATTATCAGTTAGGATGCTTTCAGCTACAAGTTGTACAGCAAGTTCAATTCAGCCAGCATAACAATAAAGACAATTCAATATCTCACTTATTAGCAGTAAGTCCAGAGGTAGGCGACCCCTGAATTGTTTGATTCAGTGGCTCAGTGATGTCATCAAGGATCAGTGTCTCTTCATCTTGGGCTTTGTCTTCTCAGTATGGTGACTGTGCTCAGATAATCCCCTCATGGTTATTAGATGACCATCACAGCAGCAAGTATTATTTCCTTGCACAACTCCTGTGGGAGGAGAGGAGGGCATGCTTGTGCTTTTTGGAGAGGGAAGAAGGCTTCCAGCTGACTTCTCATTTCTCATTAGGCAGAATGGTGTCACATGCCCGTTCTTCAGCCAGCCATTGAGAAGTGGAATGAAATCACCGTGAATGGTTTGGTTTAGACCGATAGGGATTCTCTTACTAGCATTGAGGAAGGACTTAGCCTTCTCTGAAACTCATGGAAATCTTGTATCTGAACAACATCCAAGTTCTGTTGTCAAGAGAAGAGGGAAAAAAAATATGGTTGTTGAATAGCAGCCCAACAGTTGTCTGCCACAGCATCCCATTAGAAATTATTCTAGGGGTCAGCTCCATGGTACAATAGGTTAATCCTCTGCCTGTGGCACCAGCATCCCATATGGGCGCTGGTTCTAGTCCCAGCTGCCCCTCTTCCAGTCTAGCTCTCTGCTATGGCCTGGAAAAGCAGTAGAAGATGGCTCAAGTGCTTGGGCCCCTGTACCCGCATGGGAGACCAGGAAGAAGTACCTGGCTTCTGGCCTTGGATTGGCACAGCTCTGGCCATTGCGGTCATTTGGAGAGTGAACCAACAGAAGGAAGACATGTCTCCCTCTTGCTGTCTGTAACTCTGCCTCTCAAATAAATAGATAAAATCTTAAAAAGAGAGAGAGAGACTATTCTGAAAACTCAGTATCAAAATCCCACAGCTGCACTTTACTTTTGGTATTTGGTATGGCCTTGAGCAAATCACTCAACCGCTCTGGGTCTCAGTTATCTAAAGTGGGAAGGATAGTACTTACCGTATCTGCCTTGCAGGGTTGTAGAGATGTATGAAAGAATTTTAAACAGTACTGATATCAAGGCTTATTACAAATTTAATTTTAGAAGAAATGAGTACTACCAGCCCTTCTGTGAAAAGGTGGGACCTAAGCAGTAGAACCTAAATTCCAAGTGTCACTTGGTTTTGTTTTAGCATTCACTCTAATTTCTTAAGATGACTTACCAAAAAGATGCCATATACACCTTTAAAAATAACATCCTAACAGGTAAGGGCATGTGGAGGAGACCATTACCTTCCTAAGATTTCATCTGGCATTCGGCAGACAATAATTGTTGCCCATTCTGTTCTTAGTTTCCATTTTGTATGACCCTGTCTTTTTTTTTTTTTCCTTGCAGACAGGATTTTTACCAAATATATTTAAAGTGTTGTCTTACCGGCCATTGGAATTCAGAGCCTTCTTTGCTTATTATAATGTCATCTGCAACAAAGAAACAGGTAAATGAAGAAATAAGGCTAGGTGGTTCCTGGATGAGATCACCTAGTAGCATTCCTTCCCATGTAGTCCCTGACTGCTGTGGGCATAGAGAGAAGCTCAGCTCCTCTGAATTCTGAGTCTGAGGTCCTAATGCAACTTTTATGGTTTTAAGTACAGAACTAAAATACGTTAGTTAAGAACTCTGGCTCATCTTTCTTCAGGTTTAAAAGCCATCCATGGTTCCCTACCACCCTTGCATACATCTCACTAGTCTTCAACCTGGCAATCATGGATTTATCATTTACGATTCAGATTACTACTTCCCAGAGCCTAAGATAAAGTGGTTTAAACAAGATTTATTTATTTATTTGTTGCCTCTCTCTTCGCTCTACTAGTCCCTATGTGAGCTGCAGAGGGCTAATGTGTGACTTATTGTTTACTGTTTGGAATTGTGCTCGCTTACAAACTCATGGAGGCTCATCATTGCCTACCATAAGAGAGACAGGGGGAGGGTGGGGCACTGCTGGGCACACCTTTAAGATCATAACATCTGCTTCCATTTATGTCCCATTGGCCAGAACTTTGTTTTACTGTCACCTCTAGCTGTGAGGGAAGCCGTGTGGCAGGTGCCTGGCTAAAATTAAGGGATTCTATTACTAAAGAAAAGTGAGAATGGGGAGTAGGAGAAGGCCAGCGGTCTGTTAGTGTTTCTTCCTGGCCTCACAGCAGTCTGCCTTACTGGCCTGATCTCCCACAGCCCTCTTTATGTCCTGAGTCAAGTGGGCTGTTTAACCACAGCATTCAGGTCTCATGATTATCTTCTAACTTTGTTTATGTTTTTCTGTATCCCTGGATTGCCTTTTCTCCTATCTATGCCTTGTGAATCTGATCTATCCTTGGAAGTCCATCTCATTTGCCTTTACTGATAAGAAATTCTTTCTCCTCTGATCTCCTACCACCTCCTTCATCTGCTCTTTTCCAGTGGCATGCAGAATGCTGTCTGCCTTATGTTAGCATCTTATCTGTCCAGTCTTTCTAGTCCAGTAAGAAAAGATTGGTACTTTGTTCACATCAGAGTTCTGCCATAAATAATCCAAGTGAACTTCAGCAAAATACTTAAATATATCAGAGCCTTAGTTTCCTACTGGTAATACGGTGTTACTAATCCCACTGTGCAAAGCTGGTGTGAAGATTCAATGAGATAGCATGAAGTTCCCAGAACTGTGCCAGGTACCAAGTAGTTCCCTCCCTCCGTCTCTGGCTCTCCTTTCCCCCAAGAAGTAGGTCCCCTGAGGTTAGGAAACCGTTCTTCTTTTTCTTCCTCATTTTAAAAAATGATTTTATTTGAGAGGTAGAGTTACAGATAGAGGCAGAGGCAGAGAGAGAGGTCTTCCATCCACGTGTTCACTCCCTAAATGGCTGCAACAGCTGGAGCTGAGCGAATCCAAAGCCAGGAGCCAGGAGCTTCTGTCCGGTCTCCTCCACAGGTGCAGGGGCGCAAGCATTTGGGCCGTCTTCTACTGCCCTCCCAGGCTATGAGCAGAGAGCTGGGTCAGAAGAGGAGCAGCTGGGACACAAACTGGTGCCCATATAGGATGCCAGCGCCACAACACCAGCCCCCACTTCCTCATTTTAACTGTTATCCCAACACCTGATGGTCCTCAAAAAATTTTATATGAATTGAGTAGTTCATTCCACATATTTTCTGAGTGACTATTATATGCCAAGTACTTCTCTTAGGAGTCAGAAAAATGGACTTTCAAATATACTTTTTTAAAAATCTTATTTATTTTAAATTCAGAATTGTAGAGAGGGAAAGAGAGACACACAGAGAGAGGTCTTCCATCCACTGTTTCACTCCCCAGGTAACTGCAATCGCCAGGGCTGGCCAGGCTGAAACCAGGAGCTAGGAACTTCTCTCAGGTCTCCCATATGAGTGGTGGGGGCCCAAGCACTTGGACCATCATCCTCTGCTTTTCTCAGTCCATTAATAGGGAGCTGGATTAGAAGTGGAGCTACCAGGACATGAACTGGTGCCCATACGGGATACTGACATTGCAGGCCATGCTTTACCTGCTATGCCACAATGCTTGCCCCTCAAATATACTATTGAGAGGAGAGAACAGACAGTGAAAAACTAAGTAAAATAAAAGAACAAGGTAACTTCAGAGAATATTAAATACTGTGAAGAAAATATAATAGTTGATAGCAAGAAACTGGATGGGTGGACAACTCCATTGCTAAAACATGGCTGAGCCTGTCTAGGTTGTTCTGAGCTACTGCTCTGAGCTTGTGGACAAGTCTGCTCTCTACTTCCTCCCCAGGCCAACTCAGCAGAGCTGACAAGGAACTCATCATTGTGGTGACCAGCCTAGCCAACAGGTGCCCATACAATGTGGCTGCCCATAGTGCCCGGTACAGGGTCTACTCGAAGAACCCAGTGCTCTCTGACCAGGTTAGTGCCTGCCTCCCCTGTGACAGTTTCAGGGCCTCTGTGTACATAAAGAAAGGGCAATGAACAAGGCCTCTAGCTCTGCCACCTGCATGAGTTCACCTTCCATTCTTTGTCACAGAATTCACTGGCCTCTGTGTGTGTGTGTGTGTGTGTATGTGTGTGTGTGTGATATGATGTTTCAAAGTAGGAGCCCCAGCCTGTGCCAGACATGGTACTGGAAACTTGGCATATATCCTCTGGAATGCACACAATTTCTCCTCCAAGGTGGGGGGACATTTATACTTGAACCTGAATTTTACATTTGAGGTTCAGAGACTTACTTTCGAATGGGGGATTTGATGAGAATGTGGCATAGTCCATTTGCAAAGCTGTACTCTTTCTGCTACATTACACTGTCTGCAACTTCCAGAGGGAATTTGTTTCATCTCCTAATGAGTCCAGATCAGCCTGTTGGATTTTTTTTCTTGCTGCTGGCCCTAGGCCTGGGCCTGCCTGCCATTTGTTCCAGAACTGCCTTATTCACTCGTTCCCACCAGCACTGGCAGTCCCCTTAATCAGCAACCTAGTCTAATTGGCTTTATCCAAAATCAGGTCCATTGGGTGTCAGAGGACATACTAATTATTTCTAGAGAAATGGACTGAGGGTAAAGACCTAGCAGATGTGGGTTTGTCACCAAGCTTACGAAATTCCTCTTATTCCTAAGTGAAATCCCTGATCCTAAGAGCCAGGGAACAGAAACCTCTGTTGTCTTCATTACGCTCGAGGTTAGGGTTCATCAGTGTCCCTACTTTCCAACCTCTTCCCTTGACTTGAGTGGAGACCCTGCAGCCTGTTCCCTAGGCACCTCTGTTGCCAACCTCAAGAGAACTCTTGCCTACTAATCTGACCTTGTTTGTTAGCCAGGATCAGTTTCCCAGGTACTGCCTCCCTAGTGGCCATTGGCTTTTTAGGTTTTTAGTGATTTCCATGCTCTTGCTTCAGCAAGGGTAATGATCGTCAGTGTCGTCTTTGGATTCTGGTATACCTGGAATCAGATCTGCCTTACTCTAGCTGTATGATCTTGGGGGAGTCACTCCACCTCTTTGAGCTTCTGCTTCTTTGTCAATAAAATGGGGATGGTAATAAAAACACTACTGCCTAGGCTTATAAGAATTAAGTGAGAGAATGGATGTGAAGCACTGAGCACATTCCTAGCACAAAGTAACTCCTGATGTCAGCTATTTTGCATATTGTGTCTTGTTTTGATAAATTGGAAGCAGAAAGTTATTAGATCTGGGATTTTCTGATGCCATGGATATTTACAGAAAAAATAAGTTTTTGTAGTCACAATGAGCGAAGACTTCTTGGTAGAGATGGTGCTGAGCCACACTTCTATGTTTGCCTTCCATTGATCTTGATCCAAAATACTTGGCCTTCTGGAAAGCTTATTTTGGGTTGAGTTTTCCCCTTTGTGCTAACCTTGGATCTCTGTTCTCATTATTGGCAATTTTGTGAGGCCTTATGTTGTATTGGCTATGTTGCGATGGACAGAGATTCTGCATCTGACCAAGTTTTCTTCTTGCAGGTCTCTGTGAACTGGAGAAAGTCTGACCTCCCTGCTCGGGAAAAAGCGATGCTGGAGTTTGCACTTGCCATTTCCCAAGCAGATGACATAACAGATGACCATTTCAAAAAACTTGAAGTGCATGGCTTCAGTCAAGAAGACGCCTGGGACATAGCTGCAATTTCAGCTTTTTATGCCATGTCCAACCGCCTTGCTAATTTTGTCAATCTTGTTCCTAACAAAGAATTCTATTTCATAGGCAGAACCAGTGATGTTAAAGACATCAAGAGTGAGCTTGCTCCTCCCAAAGCATGAAAGTGGGACGAGTGTTTAACATCTTAGTCATTTTGCATTGTAAGACAGCAGTTGGGAAGTAATTAAAAAAAAAAGTCAATGGATAGAGAAGTGAATAAATGTTGTTCTTTGCCTGCTTGATAAGGTGAATCCTAAATGTTGTGGATATCCAGGGACATGTGATACTAAGGCATAGAGGACACATTTTTTAAAAACTGCTAATTGTTGACTTTTATTGTGATCTAAAAGGACCACCAGGGGCAAAGGAGTTTAAAGAAAGCTTTAGGTATTTCTGATAATGTGACATTCAGCTGGATTTAAGCAACTGAAGTTGAAAGTTTTCAAAAATGACGTTACACTGAAATCAGCCTATCTAGTCTGTGATTTGAAATCAATTCCTTATTAACGTGGTTAAATTTAAAAACTTTTAAAGGCACTGAGTAAATAGGCACAGGTGAAGTTTAGTTCTGTCTTAGTGTTTCCTCAGGTAACTTCAAGTGATTTTTTTTTTTTTACTGGTAGGTTGTAAAAATCATTGTAATTTCAACAGAATTCTAGTCCTATATAATTCTTATTTTGGGTCTCAGTAAATCATTTGGGATACATTAGCACTTACACCTTAAGTAGGAATATTCAGAAAAAAATTGGCATTACCAAATGAACTATGTATTACAACCATCATTGCCTTTAGTTTGTGGCCATATTAACTTTTCAAGAATCATTCTCATTATTTAACTGATAGAGTTACATGCAAACCTAAAAATATTTTTGTTCCCTCTTAGTTTCTCTGGATTCTACAAGTTGTCTGTCAACAGTTCTTAATCAACTTTGGGCTATAGCACACTGATTTTGAAATCTGAGTATCTTGAGCTTGTGTTTTTCTGTTCGAGCTGTACTTTCAATACCTTGGAGTATATAATCTTTTAAAACTGAGCTTGATTTTACTTATTTAAAAAGGTAATGACATTTGTAAATATCATGGTCAAGATTTTACAGGACATGCAATTTTGGCCATAGCCTGGGGTGTGTGGGAGGAGAATAAACAGAGGGCCTGTACTAAGTGTCTGTTGCAACCAGAAGTTGTGGCACGTAAGGGACATTATTTGTTGGTCATAAAACAGATCTCTACCCCTGTGCTCTGTGGGAGCAACGTGGGTGGAGGGCATCCCAAGAATGCTTTCCTTGGTGCAACTCCGGACGCCTGCCTCGTGTCCCCTCCTCAGTCAGCTCATGGCCGGGGGAGCGTGAACTACTAACTTTCCTGGCGGGAGGCCCTACTGGTGTTCCTCCGGATCCACCTCAGCCTGCAGGTGAGCCTTCTGTGCCACACGGCTCTTGACCAAGGCCTACGACAGCTGCTTGTTCTGTCTGCTCTCCTGAGGCCTACTTCCTTTCCCAAAGAAACCGCCCCCACCCCTTCCCCTTAACTCTTCTTTGTGTGTTTGCGCTCAGCAGCAACCAACTCTTCTTTGTGTGTTTGCGCTCAGCAGCAACCGTAAAGAGCCTCCCTCCGTCATGGCCTCCATGCCCGCCTGGCAGATCCGGAAGCAGGACTGACCCTGGTTTTGTTGCTTAAGGGGTTGATCTGATTGAGGTCTGCAGCTCCCCTCAGTTACTCTTGGCTGGATTGTGCTCCTGTAGAGAGGAAGGCTCTGTCAGTCTTAGAGCTGGGTAGACATTCAGGACCTTAGTAGCCCCCTTATTCTAGGTATTGTGCAGAGCAGGGCTTTTTTTAAAAAAATATATTTATTTATTTTTATTTGAAAGAGTTACACAGAGAGAGGAGAGGCAGAGGGGGAGAGCAAGGGGTCTCCCCTCTGATGGTTCACTCCCCAATTGGCCGCCATGGCCAGAGCTGCGGCGATCGGAAGCCAGGAGCTTCTTCCGGGTCTCCCACGCGGGTGCAGGGGCCCAAGGGCTTGAGCCATCTTCTACTGCTTTCCCAGGACATAGCAGAGAGCTGGATCGGAAGTGGAGCAGCCGGGATTAGAACCGGCGCCCATTTGGGATGCCGGCGATTCAGGCCAGGGTGTTAACCCGCTGCAGCACAGCGCCGGCCCCCGCAGGGCTTTTCAGTGCAAAAATTATTAACCGGAGTCCTTAGACTCCCGGGCTGAGCAGGCTGTGCGCCACGCCGCTTACCCTGGGTGACCTGCACATAATGCGATTATTCCCCACCCGCCCTCGCTGCCCCCAGTAGAGGAGACGCCAGTCCGTAATCCTGCCCAGCCTCTGGCCTGCCCGGTGGCCTCCTCGTCCCCAGGCATGCAGCCACCAGGCTCTGGCAACTACAGACCGCCTTTCAGCATCGGTCGCCCGCTCCAACGTACAGCTGGCAACCCGGCTTCGGTTCTCAGGGCCGCGGCGGTGCCTCTGCTTTCCCGGTCCCCGGCGCACGGCAGCCGGCTGGGCGCGGCGGGGCGCGGCTGGGCGGGGCGGGTTTCCTAGTCGGCGGAATTAGGCCGCCGCACCCGGAAGTAGCGGCAGGAGAGGGAGCGCTGAGGTGTCGGCAGGCGGGACTGCGGCCGGGAGCCGGGGACGGGGGGCGTTGGTCATGTTTCCCTTCGGGCCCCGTAGCCCCGAAGGGGACCAGGCGGAGGAGCTGACGCCCCACGGAAGGCAAGCGGCAGCCGGCGGGCCGCCCTCTCCTCCCCCGCCCGCGCCGCCGCAGCCCGGGGCTGACTCAGGCTCGCCCCCGCCGCCCGCCCGGAGCCCCCGCCGGCCCGGCGCCCCCTTGCTGTCCCCGGCGGCGCGCGCTGGCGAGCTCGGGCCGGCCGGAGCGCTGGAGTCCTCAGCCGCCTCCGCCGAGGGAGAGCCGTCACCGCCCTCCTCTCCGCGCCGGCGCTCCGGGCCGGACTGCAAGGCCGGGAGCCGGGGCTGGCACGGCCTCTGCGCCGGCCTGGGCGGCCCCGGCGCCAGACTGTTCGGGTGGCTGAGAGAGCGCAGCCTGGGCCGCGGGCTGTTCGTGGACCCGGCGCGGGACAATTTCCGCACCATGACGAACCTCTACGGTTCCATCCACCCGGCGGACTCGGTGTACCTCAGCACTCGCACGCACGGTGCCGTCTTCAACCTCGAGTACTCGCCCGACGGGTAAGCGCGGCCTCTCGCAGGCTTGCCCACCTGGAGGCCTGGGGAGGGGAACGCTGGGGGAGGGGCGCCCGGCAGGTGTGCGGGAGCTAGGCCAGGCGGTGTCGGGACAGACGTTTCCAATGCGTGCGCCTACTGTCCCTGTGCTCCTGGGCTTCGCTTTCTCGCCGAAGCTCGCTCGTGTCCAGGGTGTGGAGCCTGCAGATTCCCTGCACCTGGTGCCGGGGCTGGCCGTGGGGGCGCGAGTGTGATGAGTTCCTTGGCTCCAGCAGGAAGCCAAGACACTGCCGGGAAGCCTTGTGAAGTCCCCTGGCTGGACGACAGGCTTCTGTTAAGGCTGTCCGGCCTTTTTCTTGGCTGATGAAATATTTTATGCGTGGCCCTGGTGTGCTTTTGGCTGTGGGGTATTTTCCAAATAACAGGAGCCTTCTCTGTGTATTTAAAACCGCGGGTTAGGCTGCTGTTTACAACGCCGGCGTCCCATATCCGAGCACCAGTCCGGCATTTCCGCTTCCCAGCCAGCTCCCTGCTAATGCGCCTTGGGAAGCCAGCAGAGATGGACCCGAGTGCTTGGGCCCCTGCCCGCGACGTCAGAGATCGGGTTGCGTTCTGGTCTCCTGGCTTCACTTGGGGCTGGGTTGCTGCCACTGGGGAGTGAACCAGCTGTGGAAGCGCTGTATCTCTCCTTTTCCCCGTTCCCCCGACCCCTTTCTGTTGTTGTGCCTTTCAAGGAAAGAAAGAAATCTTCAAACAAACAAACAAAACAACTCTGTCCTGTGAAGAAATGTGAAAGCGGCCAAAGGAGCAAATGTGTATACAGGAGGCATAATTATAATTCTTAGCCTATCAAGGCCTCTGGTTTGCTAGTTATTCGCTTGGTTGCTCGTTCATTCCTTTATTCAACAAATACCTGTTGAGCATTGCTTTGTTCCAGATGCAGGGGTAACAGTGGTGAGCAAAACCAGCTAATGGCACTGCTGTCATCGACTTTGGGACCTATCAGATAATCTTAGAAAATAACGCATAATGTATGTTTACAAGCAGAGATAAAAGCTGGAGGCAACCTCTTGTGGACTGTGGTGCTTGAGGCTTCCCTGAGAAAGTGACACTTGAACCCGTAGGAGAAAAGTGCGTTAAGATAGGGTTGGAGAGGGGATAAAAGTATTTCAGCTAGAGACTGGTGTAGCTGAGGACCCGTGGTAGGGGAGAGGCAGTGTCAAGTTAGAGAAGCTGAGAAAGGCTAGGGTTATGAAGCAAAAATTGTAGAGAAACACCTAAAATAGCCAAGGAACAGAGTCAGAAATTGTTGTAAGCAGGCTGGTCTTAGCGCCATTTCGCTAACGCAGATGCGGCCTAGTCACATCCTGTGCGAGGTTCCCTGGCACTTCTCTTTCTTGGGGTTGGGTGCACAGCATAGGAGCGGACGCGTACTGATTAAGGCAGACAGTTGGTGGGAAGAGAAAGGTAATTCCATTGAAGCTTGTGCATGGAACCTTCTCTCTTCCTTCCTCTAACCAACCTCTTATTCAAGGTCTCCTAAAACACCAGGAATCTCCCCCTTATTCGTTCCCTTTCCTCTCCGTGTCCTGTCCCCTCTCCTCCCATCCTATGCCTGTACTTCCAGGACAGGAGAAGGTAACTGCTTCTGTTCTTTGGAGGTGAGATTTTAGGCTGAGGATAGGAGAAGCAATGAGTTATGAAGAAGGAATTCAAATTGCAGGTATTCTGGTACTTAAAATGAAAAAATTCAATAATTTAAAATTATACAATATATGTTTATTGTGGAAAATTTAGGCAACAACAGAACAAAAAGTAGCTAAGTGCCACTTATAATCCTAGAGACTGAATAAATTGCAGACACTTTTTGTGTTTATTTTAACGTACATAGAATCATCTTGTTTTAAGTAGCTAAATGCCACTTATAATCCTAGAGACTGAATAAATTCCAGACACTTTTTGTGTTTATTTTAACGTACATAGAATCATCTTGTTTTGTAGCCTTTTTTTCTCATAGTTTTTATGAGCTATTTGTTAATATATTTTTAAAGATTTATTTATTTATTTGAAAAACTTACAGAGAGGTAGAGGGAGAGAGAGGTCTTCCATCTGCTGGTTCACTCCCCAAATGGCCGCAATGGCCAGAGCTAGGCCGATCTGAAGCCAGGAACCAGGAGCTTCTTCTTGGTCTCCCACACGAGTGCAGGGGCCCAAGGACTTGGGCCATCTTCTACCTTCCCAGGCCATAGCAGAGAGCTGGATCAGAAGTAGAGTAGCTGGGACTTGAACCGGTGCCCATATGGGTTGCCGGCACCACAGGCGGCAGCTTTACCCGCTATGCCACAGCACCGGCACCTGTAAATATATTTCTATAACATTATTTCCACCTCTATGAATTGATATTTTTGACTTATGGCCTTAGGTTAAATCCTTAGAATGATCAAAGGATATGAAAAGTTTGATACCTACTGTTAAATTGCCCTCTGTGAAGGTCATACCAGTTCTCATTCCTATTAGACACATAGGAAAGTGCCTGCCCTCTTCCATATCTTTGTCAATGATGCATATCACCATTCTTTGTAATCTTTGTTTAGGTAGTGAGTTAAAATAATGCAGTGTTTTAATTTTTCAGTATTTTTTTAAGACTTATTTATTTATTTGAAAGGCAGAGTTACAGAGAGAGGGAAAGACAAAGATACCTTCCATCCACTGGTTCACTCCCCAGGTGGCCACAACAGCCAGTGCTGGGCCAGGCCGAAGCCAGGAGCCAGGAACTTCTGGGTGTCCAACGTGGGTATGGGGACCCAAGGACTTGAGCATTAGCAGGGAGCTGGACTGAAGTGGAGCAGGCTGTGACTTAACCTGTTAGGCCACAATGCTGGCCCCTTCGGTATTGTTACTTCACTTTCTAGTATGCCCAGCTTTGTATAGGACTTAAAGAACTTCACAGACAGAGGCTGTATCTGTGTTAAATGAGATAATTTTCTTACATTCTTCAGTTACAGATGAATTAACTCATCTTGCCTGGTAGCACAACCACTGTCATTTATAAGGACAACTAATATGGAAGAGAAATGATGTAGAATATGAGAATTACACTTATGAATTTAAAAATTTTTTGAAAGGCAGACTTAGAGAGTGGAGAGGCAGATCTTCCATCTGCTGGTTCATTCTGCAAATGGCCACAACGACCAGGCTGGGCCAGGTCAAAGCCAGGAGCTTCTTAACGGTCTCCTACGTGGGTGCAGGGCCCAGGGACCTTTGCCATCCTCTGCTGCTTTCCCAGGTGCATTAGCAGGGAGCTGGATTGGAAGTGGAGCAGCCAGGACTTGAACCAGCCATGCTGCAGGCTGCATCTTTAACCTGTTGTGCCATAGCACTGGCCCCTAACTGTATGAATTGAATAGAGAACAAAGTAAAAGGAATGTGGCACCCCCCCCCAAAAAAAAAAAAAAAAGTAAAGGAGGTATGGACTAGATAGTAATTTCCAAAGAGTTTCAAAAATGTCTGTGGGGCTGACATTATGGTGCAGTGGTTTAAGCTGCCACCTGCAAGGTCAGCATCCCTGTCAGATCACTGGTTCGAGTCCCACCTGTTCTGCTTCTGACCCAGCCTTCTGCTAATGTGCCTGGGAGGGCAGCAGAAGATGGCCCAAGTACTTCAACCCCTGCCACCCATGTGGGAAACGCAGATGGAGTTCCTGGCTCCTGACTTGGGCTCAGCCTAGCCCTTGCTGTTGCTACCATTTGGGGACTGAACCAGCAGAGAAATGATCTCTTTCTCTTCCTCTCTTTCTAACCTGGCCTTGGAAATAAATAAATATTAAAAAAAAAAAAAGTCTTAAAAAATTGTGAAGTAAGTGTGTCACCTCCTAAGATGACATTTGGAAAAAAATTAATAATGTTATTAGATTCAGGTGTGAATGACCCTTCTAAGGGCCACTTGGATATACATCATTCATGGGCCATACAGTTTTATCAACTTAAAAATTAGTCTGCTGTGGATTTATTGAATTTGTTTTGGTCCTGCTGTGGTTACCTTAGCAGGGCCAGAACAAATGTTTTTGCAGACCCGAGTTCCCCACCCCTGGAGAGAATAGTATGTGAGATGTGAGATGTCTTTTTCTTTTCCTTTGAAATATTTATTTGAAAGGCAGAGCAAAGGAGAGAGAGAAATTAATTGTCCGGAAACCTGCAACAGCCAGGGCTGGGCCATGTGAAAGCCAGCAGCCTGGAGCTTCATTGAGATCTCCATAGGGTGGCAGGTAGCCAAGTACTGCCTTCCAGGATGCTCGTTAGCAGAAAGCCATATTAGAAGTGGAGTAGCCAGGACTTGAAACAGCATTCCAA
This sequence comes from Oryctolagus cuniculus, assembly GCF_051225735.1. Lineage (NCBI taxonomy): Eukaryota > Metazoa > Chordata > Mammalia > Lagomorpha > Leporidae > Oryctolagus > Oryctolagus cuniculus. Next base: position 200,839,767 of record NC_142867.1, read on the forward strand.
ATTGGTTGTGGGCAAAAAGCTTAACCCAGTGTGCCATAATGCCTGCCCCATGTGGCACCTTTTTAAACTATCCTTATGAGAACATACTGGGAGGGAACCAGCGAGGAGAGCTGTCTCTGTGATGTATTCTTACAATTTATGCAGTTTTCTGGGTGTACTTATACTTCAATTTAAAAAATGGAAATAAATGATATTGTGAACAACTTCAGTGAAACAGGCTAATTTCTGGAAGAGTAGAAATGACCAAAACTGATATTGTAAAAAATTAGAATCTCAAATAGTACCATAATCAATGAAAGTACTACATCTGTAATTAAAAACCTTGTGGTGCAGCAGGTTAAGCTACTGCCTGCAATGCTGACATCCCATATGAGCAACCAGTTCAAGTCTCAGTTGCTCCACTTCTGATCTGGCTCCCTGCTGATGCACTTGGGAAACCAGCAGAAGATGGCCCAAGGCTTGGACCCCTGCCACCCTCATGGGAGATCCAAGTGGAGTTCCAGGCTCTTGGCTTTGGCCTAGCCCTTCCTCAGTCATTGTGGCCATTTGGAGAGTGAAGTAGCAGATAGAAGATCTCTGTCTGTCCTCCTTTTACTCTGTAATTCTGCCTTTCAGAGTAAATCAATCTTTTATTTTTTAAAGATTTCTTTCTTTATTTGAGAGGCAGAGAAAGAGAGGATTTTCCACCTGCTGGTTCCCTCCCCAAATGGTCACAATGCCAGAGGTGGGCCAGTCCAAAGCTAGGAGCCTGCAGCTTCTTCTGAGGACTTGGGCCGTCTTCTACTGCTTTCCCAGGCCATAGCAAAGAGCTGGATCGGAAGAAGAGCAGCTGGGACTTGAACCAGTGCCCATATAGATGCTAGCACTGCAGGTGGCAGTTTACCTGCTATGCCATAGCGCCAGCCCCAGTAAATAAATCTTAAAAAAAAAAAAAAAAAAAAATCAAGTACCCAGGGATAAATCTAACCTAAAACAGGCATGAAAACTATAAAACTTCATTGAGAGGAGATTTAAACCAATGGAGGTACACCATGTTCTTGGATTGTAGAATTGTCAATCCTGTTCGAATTTCCCTGTAAATTTAATACAGTATCAAAAAATCAGCTGGATTGTGTGTGTGTGTGTGTGTTCACATAACTTGATAATGTTGATTCTAAATATATAGGGATAGTCAAATGCCCAAGAATTGCTAAAATACTCTTCCTTAGAACATCATGAATATGTGGGAAAGTATGCCTGTTACTATATTTGATGATTCAGTCTTGTTACAAGTTGTACCCAATTAATCTGTAAAGTCAGGGGTGGGCTTTGTGGTACACTGGGTTAAGCTGCCTCCTGGGACACTTGCATCCCATTTTGGAGTGCCAGTTCTAGTCCCAGCTCTTCTGCTTCCAATCCAGCTTCCTGCCAGTGCACACCCAGAGAAGGCAGTGAATGATGGTCCAGTACTTGGATCCCTGCCACCCACATGGGAGACCCAGATTAAGCCCTAGGCTCCTGGCTATTGCAGGCATTTAGGGTGTGAACCAATGGATAGGAAATCTCTTTCTCTGTGTCTCTCCCTCTTAGTCACTCTGCTTTTCAGGTAAATAAATGAATAAATAGTTTAAAATATCTGTGAAGTCAGGGCATCCTATTAAAAATTTCACAAGATTTTTTTTAGTAGGACTTGATGTACTATAAAATTCATTTGAAGAGAGAATATAATATTAGCCAAGAAAAAAGATGTTTATGAAACAATGCCATATACTAAATGCACTATAAGCCTTTTAGAAGTTAAGATAGTGTGGCATTCACAGAATACAATATAGAATCCAAAAACAAATCTTATGCATGATAAAGGAGGTATTAGATGCCCATGGAAAAAAGGGTTGGCTTTTTAATTATTATTTATTTATTTGAAAGTCAGAGTTACACAGAGAGAGGAGAGGCGGGGTGGTGGTGGGGGTCTTCCAGCCTCTGGTTCACTCCCCAACTGGCTGCAGTGACCGGAGCTGCGCCGATCTGAAGCCAGGAGTTTCCTCTAGGCTTCCCATGTGGGTGCAGGGGCCCAAGGATTTGGGCCATATTATACTGCTATCCCAGGCTATAGCAGAGAGCTGGATCAGAAGTGGAGCAGCTGGGACTGAAACTGGCGCCCATATGAGATGCCAGTGCTTCAGGCCAGGGCATTAATGCGCTGTGCTGCAGCACAGTCCCCAGGGTTGGCTTTGATATTGGTACATATTATATCCGTTCAGAAAGTTACATATTATACCATTGTATTAGCTTTTCATTACTACAACTAAAATACCTGAAATGAACTTATTAGGAAGAAAGAAAATTTATTTGGCTTACAATTTGGAGGTTTACTGTCCAAGATCAGGCTCTCATTGGTTCAGGCATCTGGTGAGAGTATATTATGGCAGAGGGACAATCTTACATGACAAGCCAGGAAGCAGAATGTGAAAGGAAGTGTACTGAGCTTATTTAACTGACCCTGTCTTGAGAACTACTTTCTGAAGCCAAGCCACCAAAGACCTAAGACTTCCCACATGGCCTGCCTCCCAGATGCCATATTTAGGTCAAATCTCTACCCTAAATCCATCAACTATTAACATTAATCCCTCAACTGTTAACATCAAACTTTGGGATTTAACCGCCTGTATGAGTTTGGTGTTCAAGCCATAATACACTATCATAAAAATATACTGTAATTGTATTAAAAACAGCGAGTTTTATGGATCTCTCTTTATAATGTTTAAGAATTACTGATATATTTGCTTACATACAAAAAGGAAAAATGCTCATTTCATGGCTCTTCCAACTAACAAAGAAGTGACTATTTATAAATCTTCTAAAATTACAAATTGAATATTTTTATTCATGGTGATCAGCTAGCATAAAAATGCCCAGGTGTATTTTCTGCTGCTATAACTGAGTACCACAGACTGGGTAGTTTATAAAGAATCGAGAATATTCTTTATAAAGAATCATGGTTCTGGAGGCTGGGAAGTCCAAGAGTGTGGCACTGGCATCTGTGAGATCCTTCTGATTATATCATAACATGGTGTGGGGCATCACATGAGGAGATGGCAAGTGTGCCCCAAGGCGTGTTTATAACAAGGCCACTCCCACAGTAATCCATTAATCCCCAGATGGATCTGTATAATCTTGAGGTTACTGACCCTGTGACCAGTCCCCTTTCAAAGGGCCCACTTCTCAGCATTGCTGCACCGCTGACCATGGACAGGGGACACGTGGGAAACAGCAAAATCCCCCCGTATCATTACAGTTTGAAGTACAGGTATCTAAAAAAATAGTCCTTTAAAGGACAATTACATGATCATTGAATATAAAATATACAATAGGGGTGAGTTTTGGCACAGCATTTGAGATACCACTGGGGAGGTCCAAATCCCATATCTGAGTGCATGGGATTTGAGTCCCAGCTCCACTCCTGATGCCAGCTTCCTGTAGTGCACACCCCCAAGGGCAGCAGGTAATGGCTCAGGCACTTCGGTCCCATTGGGGCTCTGACTCCTGGCTTCAACCTGGAGCTGAATTCCCCTATTGTAGGCATTTGGGGAGTGAACCAATAAATGGAAGCTTTTTGTCTCTCTTTCTCTCTCACTGCCTTTCAACTAAAATGAAAATAAACATTTTTTAGACAAATTTTTAAAAAGTAAATGACCAATTTTCACAAATCAAAATATGATTTGCAAAAGGTTTATTAAAATATAATTTTGTCATAGAGAAGGCCTGAAACAAAAGACAAAACTAAGAAAACAGGAAGGGAAAATCTGATTGTAACTGCCTGGCCTGGTAGGTAGGATATATGCCAGAGCTTTTCCAATACATTTTAGAGGTGTTGATGAAGAAATAAATAATTTCGTTATATATGATTTTCTCCTAAATTGTCTTATCTTTGCATGTTTTTTTTTTCTTTAAACATTTATTTATTTTACTTGAAAGAGTTACACACAGAAAGAAGGAGAGGTAGAGAGAAAGAGAGAGAGAGAGAGGTCTTCCATCTACTGGTTCACTCCCCAATTGGCTACAACGGCTGGAGCTGAGCCTATCCGAAGCCAGGAGCCATGAGCTTCTTCTGGGTCCCCTGTGCGGGTGCAGGGGCCTCAGGACTTGGGCCATCTTCTTCTGCTTTCCCAGGCCATAGCAGAGAGCCAAGTCGGAAGTGGAGCAGCTGGGTCTGGAACCTGCGCCCATTTGGGATGCCGGCACTTCAGGTGGAGGCTTTACGCCACAGCACCGGCCCCTGCATGAGTTTTTTTGCAGGTAGCTTTTCTCATTTAAAAACGTGTTTTGGAGTCCTTATCTACCCTTCTCTTTTAAATTTCTGTATAGTACAGTAATCTCCCCTTTTCCACAGTTTAGCTTTCTGTGGTTTCAGTTACCCATTGTCAAACGCAGTCCAAAAATGTTAAACGGGAAATCCCAGGGGCGGACATTGTGGCACAGTGCAGTAAGCTACCACTTGGGACGCCTGCATCCCATGCCAGAGTGCCTCCGATTAAGTCCTACTTCTCTGCTTCCTATCCAGCTTCCTGCTTATGTTCCTCAGGGGACAGCAAATGGCGGCCCAAGTTCTTTAGTTTCTGCTGTCCACGTGTAAGACCCAGATGGAGTCCTTGGCTCATAGGTTTAACCAGGTCCAGCCCTGGTTATTGTAAACATTTGAGAAGTAAACTAGATCTCTGTTTCTCCTGATCTTTCTGTCACTCTGCCTTTCAAATAAATGAATAAATAAAACTTTTTAAGAATTCCAGAAATAAACAATTCACAAGTTTTAAGTTATACACTGTTCTGAGTATTATGATGAAATCTCATGCCATTCTACATCACCTAGATGTGAATCATGCCTTTGTCCAGCATATCTATGCTGTGTATGTTACCTGCCCATTAGTCACTTAGTAGCTGCCTGTGTTATCAGATCAACTGTGCAGTATTTCAGTGCCTGTGTTCAGGTAATCCTTTTTGACTTAATGGTGGCCACAAAGCACAAGAATAGTGATGCTGACAATCCAGAATTGCTATAGAGAAGCTATAATGTGCTTCCTTAAATGAAAAGGTGAAAATTCTCAACAATGAAAGAAAATAAGATTGCTAAGACCGGCCGGCGCCGAGGCTCAATAGGCTAATCGTCCGCCTGTGGTGCTGGCACACCGGGTTCTAGTCCGGTCAGGGCACCGGATTCTGTCCCGGTTGCCCCTCTTCCAGGCCAGTTCTCTGCTGTGGCCCGGGAGTGCAGTGGAGAATGGCCCAAGTACTTGGGCCCTGCACCCGCATGGGAGACCAGGAGAAGCACCTGGCTCCTGCCTTTGGATCAGCATGGTGTGGTGGCCATTGGAGGGTGAACCAACAGCAAAAGGAAGACCTTTCTCCTCTCTGTCTCTTTCCCACTGTCCACTCTGCCTGTCAAAAAAAAAAAAAAAAAGATTGCTAAGACCTACAATACAATAAGATATTTTGGGAGACAGAATGATATCACATTCACATTTTTTATTACTGTATATTGTTATAATTTTATTTAATCCTTGTTAACCTCTTACTATACCTACTTTAGCTTTATCATAGGTATATATGTATACTGAAAAACAGCATGTATAGAGTTTGGTGCTATCTAGTTTTAGCCATCCATGGGGGATCTTAGAATCTATCCACTAGACAAGTGGGGCTTATATTATCAGTTATTCTCATTCATCTACATTTAAGTTACTTTCAGTTTTTCATTTTTACAATAAGGCATATCTTTACAGAGTACTTTAAAAAAAACAGTGGACAAATGAAATTAAAAATAGAAGTTTGTTTTGGTGCAAAAAATTTTTGAAATGCATGCGATTATTTTTAACCGATGAAAAATATTTATGCCAAGTTATTTTATGCAGTTTTCCTCAGGACTTGTGATAACCACATCTTTTAAATCTGTAAATAATGTTAACAAAAATAATATTAATCTTTGAAATCCCACAAAAATGTATATTTTACAATCCATCCTGAATATCAAGGCTGCAAGAACAACACATTTCCTATACCCAAGTATTTTACAGCTGTACCCAAAAAGAAAAACAAAAGAGCACATATGTTTAGTTAAGGGCTAAAGTTGGGTAACTCAGCCAAAATAAAATATCCAAATTATTAGCATTAATTAAATACAAGTATGACTTCAGTAGTCACTTTGTCATTGACAGTGATCGCTTGAGCACAGGGGTGAGTGCCCCAGGGCTGGAAGTAGAAGCTGTTGCTGCACACCAGTATATTTGCATGTCTGCACTGCCAGCTCCCGCCTGTGCATCGCCCCATATACATCGGGTTTGTGTGTACACGTATATTTAAAAAATCTTTCCCCCTACACAGACTTTTTTCTGTTAAGCAGATAACATGGAATAAGAACAACAAAAGCTACACAAACCAGTTGCTTTCTCTTTGGGTTACAATTATTTCCCTTGTGCATGGAGAATTCAATGAAAGCAAACGGAAGGGAAAAGAACGATTTCTCTCATACACTCCCTAAACACACAGGTCGAGTTTGCTGGGTCAGATATGACTGTGAGCATTTCTATGTCTGCTTCCAGGCATCAGCATCTGATGCTTCACGCTACTGGTTTCTGTGTCTGAGCCCTCAAAGTCAGTGCTTCTCCAAGGGGAGAACAGGCCGGAATGTGGCTCTGCAAGAAGCCATCTTTCCTGAAGCCATTTCTTCTCAGCTGCTCTGTCTTCATGTGGAACTCTTTGAGCTCATCTTCTGCGAGGGGAAGGCAATTCTCATCATTTTCAGGGTATTCCTGCCATCCCATTGCTTTCAGTAACCTGTGCCCTGCTTCCAGGGAGTGTGGGAGGACCTCCCCTTCTTCTACCATAGGGAGAAGACGACCATTCTGAGGCCAGCCTTCCTCTCTATCTGCCCTTGGCCCAGGTGTGCTGCTGTCCTCCAGATCTCGGGTCTGTCACAGTCTGTGCTCTCCGAGAAGTCTCCGTTTCCGTCATCCTCGAGATGGAACTCGCTCTCCTGTCAGTGGTTCGGTGGGTCAGCTTGGTCAGATGAGAGGAGCTGACCTCAGTCGGAGGGGTGCTGCTGGAGGGACTCTCTTTGGGAGAGTTTAAAACTGCAGCACCAGCCAGTACCACTGGCTTCAGAACGGAGATTGGACTGGTAAAAGCAGACTCCAGGCTAGAGGAAAGGGATGCTGATGTGTGTGTGTTCCATTCTATTAGCTTTCCATGCCTTGGGGTTGGAAACCTTGGGCTTAGCATCCAAGTCCTTATAGATGCTTGGAACCATGGTTGATGCTTTGTTCCCATTTGCGTGGGAAGATGCTGATGAGGTGAATGCAGCAGAGAAGGCAGCAGCAGGATCCTCTTTGGAAACTTCGTTGATGATGAACATCTTGGAAGTTTGCTTGCTACTAGGTGGGTTTTCCCACACTCCAGAAAGGGTCCCAGTAGGTCTGCATAGCTGACTCTGTTTGCCAGCTTCTGGATTCAGAGAAGGAATATCTTCCTCTTCAAATTGTAATTTTTCCACCTTTTCATCTTTGTTTTCTCCCCTGATCTCTGTTGGAAGCTTTTCCTGAAAGGCACAGCCTCTCCAGGTGTGCAGACTGCCACTCCAGTGTTGATGGTTCCCTGCTCCACCTCCGTTATGCTGGCTCACGCCATCACGATGATCTTGGGAAGAGCCATGCCAACCAGATGTGTTCTCTGTGATCCAGCATATGCTCTTTTTTTTTTTCTTTCTTTTTTGACAGGCAGAGTGGACAGTGAGAGAGAGAGAGAGAGAGAGAAAGGTCTTCCTTTTCCGTTGGTTCACTCTCCAATGGCCGCCGCGGCCGGCGCGCTGCGACCGGCGCACCGCACTGATCCGATGGCAGGAGCCAGGAGCCAGGTGCTTTTCCTGGTCTCCCATGGGGTGCAGGGCCCAAGCACTTGGGCCATCCTCCACTGCACTCCCTGGCCACAGCAGAGAGCTGGCCTGGAAGAGGGGCAACCGGGACAGAATCCGGCGACCCGACCGGGACTAGAACCTGTTGTGCCGGCGCCGCTAGGCGGAGGATTAGCCTAGTGAGCCGCGGCGCCGGCCCCAGCATATGCTCTTAAGAGACACCAGAGTCCACAGAATCATGGCGGAACAGGGAGGGCTGGTGCCAGGAATCTGTAGTTCATAGGGATCCATTGTTTAAAAAGCTATCAGATGCATTGTGTTGACGACAGCATACTCCAAATCTACTTTCCCCTCGGGGAAGATGTTCTCTGTGTTTTTCAAAGGTGGCTATGGTGACGTAGCTGACTGTGGTGTTGAGAAATGTAGCCAAGCAGGAACAAAATCATGCTGTGCCGTTTAGGTTCAGTGTCTCTTTTTAGCCAGGTGAGGCATCCAACTCACAGCCGGGATCCCAGAGTGTAACCCTATGGTTCTGTTTCCCAAACTCCTTGGGTCTGCCAGCTGGATCTCCCACGAGATTTTCTTGTGAAAGGGGTGCTTAAGTAGCCTGGCTTGCAGCATACCTTGTAATGAAGCCCAGAAAAAACCAGACACCATGTGGACCACTCTGAGTCCCCACAATTGCACATCTGACACATTTCCAAATAGGGGAAGGGAGAAGGGGGACATCAAAAGTATTTGTTACATTTAAAAAGGGGGGAAGGGGAAAGAGCTGTGTCTGCATGCACCTTTTAACTTCCTTGAGCAATGGCACTGTGATGTTGCTTAAATAGTAACACACGGGCGTTTGCACAGTGAGTGCAAACACTGTTCATAATGTCCTAGCTAGAGACAGGTAGGCTCATAGGTTGGAAAACACTGTCATTAAGGGGATAAGTGAGAAATAAAATATTATACCATTATAAAAGATCTTCTGAGTAGTCAACTGCAGTGGCAAAAACATCCACGTGACAAAGCCCTTAAAACACAAATCTCGTTATTCTCACACAACTGCTAAAAAGTGTGCAGGTGTATTTATACTTGTTTTATCTGTCCTCATCTAAGGACATAAGAAATCTTGTTTATAAAATTAAGAAAAATCCGACAGGAACTTGATATACTTTTCCCTCCACAGAATAGCAGCTTTCAAGGCAAATTTCTTGGTATAAAGGTCCTAAATGTATATTCTGTTTTTTTGGTCTTAATAATTCAGAGTAAAATTCAAACCAGTAAAAGATAGGAGTAAGGGATAGTCAAGGAGAAAGTTCCAAAATGAGTTTGCTTCCCTTTTATTTCCTGTACTAGTGGAGTACAAGTAATGCTCTGCTCCTTCCCCAAAACTGAATCCAGCTGCTCCTGGAAGGTGATTCGAAGGATCTGCTGCAGTACAGAAATCACTAATTATTTTGGATCTATATCAGTCATTAAAAAGGCAACACAAATTCACTCATTTTTTTAAAAGATCTATTTATTTATTTGAAAGAGTTACACAGAGAAGGAGAGGCAGAAAGAGAGAGAGAGAGAGAGAATGAATCTTCCATCTGCTGTCTTACTCTCTAACTGGCCGCAACAGCCGGAGCTGTGCCGATCCGAAGCCAGGAGCCGCCTCCGTGTCTCCCATGTGGGTGCTGGGGCCCAAGGACTTGGGCTATCTTCTGCCTTCCCAGGCCACAGCAGAGAGCTGGATCAGAAGTGGAGCAGTCTGGACTCGAACCAGCACTCATATGGGATGTTGGTGCCGCAGGCAGTGGCTTTACCCGCTACACCACAGCGCCAGCCCCTCACTGTTCTTTTTTCATGTATGTGCATTGTTGAGATTCCAGACCCCAATGGGCCACTTGGCCCTGCTCCAAAGGCCTGCAATGCTGCCAGTTTTTTAATAATATGCATTTTCCATGAACTTTTTGAAGGCCCCTCATACATGTTTTTTTGTATTCATAAATGATTCTTTTTTAAAGATTCATTTGTTTTGAAAGTGAGAGTTAACAGGATCAGTTCTGTGGCATAGTTGGCTGTGGTGTTGGCATCCTGTTTGGGCACCCATTCAAGTCCCGGCTGCTCCACTTCTGATCCAGCTTCTTGCTAAATGTGCCTAGGAAAGCAGTGGAAGACGCCCCAATGCTTGGGCCCCTGCACTCACGTGGGAGAACCAGAAGAAGCTTCTGGCTCTTGACTTTGTATCTGCTCAGCTCTGGGCGTTGCAGTCATTTGGGGAGTGAACCAGCAGAGGAAGACCTTTCTTTTTCTCTACCTCTCGGTGTAACACTTTTAAACAAAATACATTTTAGAAAGAGAAAGCAAGCTTCCATCTGCTGGTTCACTTCCCAGATGGCTGCACCAGCCAGTGCTGGGCCAGGCCAAAGCCAGGAGTCAGGAGTCAGGAGCTTCATCTGGGTCTCCCAGGTGGGTGGCAGGGGCCCTAACACTTGGGTCATCTTCCACTACCTTTCCCAGGCCATTAGCCAGGAGTTGAATCAAAAATGGAGCAACCAGGACACGAACTGGTGCTCATATGGGATGTCGGCATTGTAGGTGGTGGCTTTACCTGCTGTGCTGCAACACAGTCCCCAATAAATGATTATTTTCTATAGATTAAATTCTCAGGAAAAAAACTACTGAATCAAAAGGTTTAAAATTTTGGTAGTTACTCTAAAGGTGCTCTCCAAACATAAGCTGTGCCAGTTTCTACTTCACTATCATACAGAGTGGGGAGAGAGAATCATTTCCTACCACTCTTGCCAACAGTGGGTAATAACAGTCTTTGGAATATGTGATAATAACATAACCAAAAAGAAAAATTCATCTGTAGCTGGTACAATTATAAATAAGTGAATATCAGTAACAATACTAGAAAACTAACCAAGAGAAATGTGTCATTTTGCTTTCAGATCAGTGCTGACAGTTGCTTGTGAACAGACTGAAGTTCTTCTTTTTGACCCAATATCTTCAAAGCACATAAAAACTCTTTCTGAAGCTCATGAAGACTGTGTGAATAATATCAGGTTAGTATTATAGTGAAAGAATGAACTTTATCAGTGTGGCCCAAAATAATCTGCTTTAAAAGTTGGTGAAAATATGTAATACTTTGTCTAGCAGTGCTAGATGATCTGTATTTATTAATTGAGAATATAATTCCTTGCATCTTTCTGAAATACATTTTTCACTTTCATTTGAATTTGTGTTTTCTTTTCCTTTATCAGGATCATTATTCTGAACTGCAGCCAAGTATTATACTAGTCCTATAATGCCTTTCTGCTATGATCTGTGTAGAAATTTGGCAGTCCTATTGTTTAGCCTCCCTCACCACCACCCCGCCAAATCCAAAGCCTTGAAAGGAAAAAACATGCACAGAGAGCTTCTTTGTAATTTGGGAAGTAAATTACAGTTGAATAGTTTCGTGGATTAATATGCAGTCATTAAAATGATGGTCATAAAGACTACATAGCAACATAGACTAATGCTTGGGAAATATAGGTTAAAATCAAGATAAAAATTGTACAAATACAAATTGCTGCAGAAAAAAATTAAAAGGATATATTTTTAAATGCTGTCAGTTGTTAGACTGAAAGGATAGGTTATAGGTAATTTTCTATTCTACACTTTATGTAATGAGATTGTTACTTGTATATTATGTGAGATTGTCACTTGTATAATTATTACTTTTAATGTTAGAAAAAAAGAAATGTGGAAATTACTTCTAATCAAGGTACTACTGAATTGTGATGTAACCTCAAGCTTTAAACACATAGAACAATGGGTTAAATAGCATAAAATGAGTAGCTAAATTCTAAAACAACCTAAACATCTTTGAGTGCCAGAAATGGAATGCAGACACAAAGCTGTGAGCAAGACTGAAACCACAGGCCTGCTGGGTTTTCAGTCTAGCACTGACATCTAATAGTTCTGCTCCTGTCAGACAGAAGCATTAAAACACACTGAAGTGCTTCACATGAGGCGGGAACCAGGGCCAGGGTCACCACCTAAAGCCAGGTGTTTGGTTGAAATGTCTGTCTCATTTGTGAAAGGCTGTAAAAAGAAAAAAAGCAGTTTCCTCCCTGGGGCTATGGGTTTCAGCTGATAGACACAGCCTCATCAATAGAAACTGAATGAAGCCACTTGCTGAGTCACTGACTGAATGTGTATATGTACTATTCCCAATATCACTGTGAAACTGGACCCCTGAAATGTCAGTTTAGGGCCAGCATGTAGACCCAATACCCAGAAGGCCCAGTGGAAGACAACTCTAAAACCATTGACTAGGAAGAGAGAAAAAAAATTAATCTGTCCTACTCAAAATGAGCCTATTAACCAACGTTCATAAGGACATCTAATATTAATATAACAAAATCAGCCACCACAACATTTTCTCTGAATGAAATTAATTTTATGGAGTAGTCCAACAAAAACTTCATTATAAAAAATAAATTATTTTATTTATTTTTTTTCGACTAGGTAATACATGCACGTGGTACAAAATTCAAAGGTACAAAGGGGTAAACAGTGAAAAGTAAGTCAATCTCCACCTCTGTCGCCTAGCCACCCAGTTTCCCTCCCCAGAGGCAACCACTATTAGAATTTTTGCTGTCTTTTCTGAGAGTTTATGCATGTATAAGCATATATATCTCTCTATACACACACACACACACACACACACACACAGAGTTATATGAATGGTAGCATTCTACACATGCTATTATGTATACTTTGCCTTTTTCACTTAACATATTTAGAGATCATTCCATATCAGTACCTATGGAATGATCTTACTCCTTTTAACGGCTGCATAGTATTCCATTGGTTGGGAAAACTTTTAAGCATTTTTCAGGATGCTCAGAGAAATAAATTAAGAGATACTTTACAGTTAAAGAGAACTGAAAATTTTTAAATGAAAGAGGTAAAACAAGCACAGGCTAATGTAGTTTAGAACCAAATAAAGCTCTTAGAAATTAAAAAAATGTAATTGGTCATAAAAAGCAAGAGATTGGATAAGATTTATCCTTTATACCATTGATGAATGTATTAGTGAGTTGGAAAATAGTACTAAAAACTTCTCCCAGAACACAGAAAAAAGGTAAAAATATTAAAGAGTAGTTAAAAGAAAGTTAAAGAAATTCTGATGTATATTAAGAATTCTAGAAAAAGAAAATGCAAAAAGGCCACCACCTGCAGTGCCAGCATCCCATGTGGGTGCTGGTTTGAGTCCTGGTTGCTCCACTTCAATCCAGCTTCCTGCTAGGACCTGGAAAAGCAGAAGATGGCCCAAGTCCTTGGGCCCCTGCACCCGCATGGGAGACTTGGAAGACGCTCCTGGCTCCTGGCTTCAGATTGTCCCAGTTCCAGCCATTATAGCCATTTGGGGAGTGAACCAGCAGATGGAAGACCTCTCTCTGCCTCTGCTTCTGTAACTCTGCCTTTCAAATAAATAAATCTTAAGAAGAAGAAGAAGAAAAATGCAGAGCCTGGTGGAAAACTTAATGTGTAATTGCTGAAGATTTGTGGTATTGAAGAAAGGAAGGACCTGAGTCCTCAAACTCAAAGTTAATTTACTGTGTCAAGCAGGTGAAATCAAGATATATACATAACTACCCAGGTTATAATGGTGACCTGTTAGAATATCAGAGGTCAAGAAAACATCTTAAAAGCCACCAAAGTTAGTAGCCACATTACTTAGAGATGTGATAATTCAGCTGAAAGATTCCTCATCAACAATGGTTGACACTAGGAGAAAGTAGAATAATACTAATATCTTGAATATTAAGAAAAAATAGAGCCGGCGCCGTGGCTCAATAGGCTAATCCTCCACCTTGCGGCGCCGGCACACCGGGTTCTAGTCCCGGTCGGGGAACCGGATTCTGTCCCGGTTGCCCCTCTTCCAGGCCAGCTCTCTGCTATGGCCAGGGAGTGCAGTGGAGGATGGCCCAGGTGCTTGGGCCCTGCACCCCATGGGAGACCAGGAAAAGCACCTGGCTCCTGGCTCCTGCCAGGATCAGCGCGGTGCGCCGGCTGCAGCGGCGGCCATTGGAGGGTGAACCAACGGCAAAGGAAGACCTTTCTCTCTCTGTCTCTCTCTCTCACTGTCCACTCTGCCAAAAAAAAAAAAAAAAAAAAAAAAAAAAAAAAAAAAAAAAAAAAAAGAAAAAATAATGCAGTATCATACTATATCCAGTTAAACAGGTAATCCAAATTGGAGAATTTTAATTAGGAAAATGTTATTAATGTTACTAGCTAAATGTTATAATTACTAATAGCAGGAAGAAAATAAGGTTTTTTGGAGGGAACTACATTTAAAACAATGTTTAGAAAAAGTGTTAAAACAAACTAGATTAGTACTAATAGAAATGTAATGTTAGGCACATGAATAATTTTCAATTGTGTTGTTACACTAAAAACTAACATTTTCAATAATTTATTTTATTAGGCCCAGTATGCCCAAAATGTTATCATTTCCACATGTAATCAATGTGAAAATATTGAGATTTTATTTTTTTGTAATGTTAAGTGTTAAATCCAGGGTATATTTACACTTAAAGCATATCTCACTTCAGATTGGCTACATATCAAGCTGCATGTGGCTAACGGCTGCCATACTAAATAGTGTAGGTTTAGACAGTAGCAACAGATTGAATGTACGGTGTAGCCTTGTTCAATAGGACAGTATAAAATTTTATAGGGTTGTGTCATATTCAAGAGGAAAATAGAAATATTAATTCAGACTTAAGAGTAATGAATAATTAAGTATATATGATGGAAAAATACCAGAAAGGTAATTAAAATAATGAAAATTCAATTTATAACTTTTTTTCCAGCCAAGGTGGAAGAAATATTGAAAACTTGACCAATTCAGGCGAAAACAAGGAAACTATTTTATTTTTAAAAATTTATTTAAAGATTTTTAAGTAAAGGGAAAGGGTGATAAATAGAAAATCATAAGTAACATTTCAAATATATAGATAGTTCACAATAAATATAAATGGGTTGATCTTTTAAAAATTTTTTCATTCATTTATTTTAATTTATTTGAAAGACACAGAAAGAGAGTTTTCATCTGCTAGTCACTGACCAAATGCCTGCAGCAGCTGGGGCTGAGCCAGGCTGAAGCCAGGAGCCTGGAAATCAGTCTGGGTCTTTCATGTGGGCAGGAAGGACACAGATACTTAAAGTGTCACCTGCTCCTTCCCACGGTGCACATTAGTGGAAAGCTAGAATTGAGGGGCCAGTGCCGTGGCTCACTAGGTTAATCCTCCGCCTGCAGCACTGGCATCCCATATGGGTGCTGGGTTTTAGTCCTGGTTGCTCCTCTGCCAGTCCAGCTCTCTGCTGTGGCCCGGGAGGGCAGTGGAGGATGGCCCAGGTGATTGGGCCCCTGCACCCACATGGGAGACCAGGAGGAAGCACCTGGCTTCTGACTTCGGATTGGTGTAGCTCCCGCCATAGCGGCCATTTGGGGGTTGAACCAACGGAAGGAAGACCTTTCTCTCTGTCTCTCTCACTGACTAACTCTATCTGTCAAATAAAAAAAAAATAAATTATTAAAAAAAAAAGCTGGAATTGAGTCCCAGAGCCAGGACTTGAACCCAGGTGCTCAATATGGGATATAGGTCCCCCCAAGTGTTTCAGCCACTGTGCTAAACACCTGTCCTGATCTTCCTTATTGAAAAATAGACAGTCAACACTTTGAGTACAAAAGAACAACATCAGTATATTCTTGTTTAGAGATACCAAAATAAAAGCACCCAGAAACAGGAAAAGAAAACTGCTAGAGATGATCAATATCTGACAAACGACCAAAGGCTTTATTAAGAATACAGTGTGACAGTATATATTAATAAAAGAAAAAACCTACCAAGAAGATATATAATTATGAACTGTGCACTTTAAATATAATTTTGATATATACAAGCAAAAACAGTTATGGAGAATTAGGAGTCTACAGTCACAGTGAGAAGTTTTAACATAGTTCTGTCCAAAACTAGTAAATCAAGTAAATACAAATTAGACTCTAGAAGAATTCAAAATATGCTGAATAATCTTCCTATTAAAAACAATATGCCATATAAAATGTGGTGAATTAAAAAAAATATTTATTTGAAAGGTAGAGTTACAGAGAGGCAGAGGCAGAGAGAAAAAGGGGTCTTCCATCTGCTGGTTCACTTCCCAGTTGGCCTTATCAGTCGGAGCTGTGCCGATCTGAAACCAGGAGCCAGGAGTTTCTTCTGGGTCTCCCACACTGGTGTAGGGACCCAAGGAGTTGGGCCATCTTCTGCTTTCCCAGGCCATAGCAGAGAGCTTGATCAGAAATGGTGCAGCCAGGATTTGAACTGGTGCCCGTATAGGATGCCGGCATTGCAGGTGGCAGCTTTACCTGCTTTACCACAGCTCTGGCCCTGATAATAGGTGTTTTTAATGTGTGGTTGAGCTGATAAGAAAGAAAGGAATCCTTGGGTCAAAAAGGACATGGAAACAGGATTACAAGAAAGTATGAACAACAGATACTGAGCTGCTTTTTCCCTGGAGGCATCTGCCAGCTGCCGGTGATCTGGAGCTTCCATTCTGACAGATATGCAGAGTACTGGGGACAGGAGAATTAATTTTAGTGCCAGTTCAACGTAAGGCATCTAGTAAAGACTCTGTGTAGGAGTGGGATCACAGAGGGTTTACTCAGCATAAAGGTGATCTAGAAATAAACCCTGTTCATCTACACTGTGTCTTTGGGAGGAGGTGTCAGGAACTCAGAATATCTAACTGCAAACCAGTGCTCATACATGTGTGGGACCCAAATTCAAACTACAGTATGATCCAGAACCTCCAGCTAACAATTTTTAATTGGCTACAGGTTGGAAGTGCTGTCAGGTTCCTACAAAAAGAAATGCAGATCACTGGAGGAGAAAACCCAGTGTAAGAAAAAAATCAGTTGTTTCCAAATTAGTCTATAAATTTATGCAGTTTTGTTAAAATAACAAGATTTTTCATTAAACATAATTTTCCAATTTATATTGGGACAGGCATTTAGCCTAGTGGTTAAGATGCCTGTATTTGAGTACCTGAGTTAAATGCCTGGCTCCAGATTCTGACTCCAGCATCTTACTAATGCAGAACCTGGGAAGCAGTGGTGATGGCCCAAGTAATTGGGTCCTGGCCACCTAGGTGAGAGACTTGGGCTGAGTTCTCAGCTGTTGGCTTTGGCTGGCTCAGTCTTAGCCATTATAGGCATTTAGGAGTTCTTTCTCTATAAAAAAAAAATTAATTAGCTAATTAAATTTATATTGGACATCAGAGTACAGAGTACTACAAATAGCTGAGACAGTTTTGAAGAACACTAAGATAGTGGAAGCAATCACCTACCCAGATATCAAACTGTCTTAGGACAGGGGTAGATTAAGTGATGATGGGATGAACTAGGGTTTCCAGAAATAGACCTGTGAATACATGGAAATTAAATGAAAAGAGAGACTTGGTTATTTATATGTGAAAATAAAACTAGATCTCTACTTCACACCATAACTAAAAATAGTTTCCAGTGAAAGATCTTAATTCTGAAAGCAAGTCTTTAAAGCTTTAGAATAAAGTATATATTTATCTCTTGTGAAGGCGTTTTTAAGAAACAGAAGTGCAAAGGATTAAAAATTCAGCTTGAATGCGTGAAAATTTAAAACTTTATTATAACCAAAGACATTATCCTAGTTTGAGAAGATAAGCTGTAGACTGGTGGTAAAATATATCTTCAGTGCACATAACCAGAAAAGAATTACTATCTAAAATATATAAGATAGTAACCCTATGCAGAATAGTCAGAGACTCAGAAGAGAAATACAATGAACAATAAATATGGAAAGATGATTTTCAAGCTTACTAGGCATCATGGAGATGCATAAATAACCATGAAGAAATGCTAAGTATTGTCAAAGATGGTGAGAAATTGAAACTTTTTAAAAGAATTGATGGAATATAAATTGGTAACATTATTTTGAAGAGCAGTTTTGCAATATCTGGTGAAGCTGAGAATCACTTTTTTTTAAGAAGTCAGTGCACATGTGAACAAGGAGTTATGTAAGAAGTTTCATTTTGTCGTTGTTAGTAATAGAAGTTGGAAACTGGAATGTCCATTAAGAGGAAAACATAATTTCGGTGTACTCATACAATGGAATACTATACAGTTCAAATAAACGAGCTGAAGCCATCAGCATCTGATATGCATCTCAAATTTAAGGTTGAGGCAGAAAAGCAAATTATAGAATGAGCTGTATAGTGTGATACCATTTATATAAAGTTTGCAAACTTCACATATGTAAGCTTGATAAAAGCATGCATTTATGCTTGTTCTCTGCTCTCTCAGCACCTGAAACTCTAAGCAATACCATAAATTATTTATGGATACATAACTCATTCACAGTATAAAAAAACTTGCATGGGGAATGACAACATATTTTGGATAGTGGTTCCCTCTGGAGAGGGAGGGAAGGGAATGGGGTTGGGGAGGGATTACACAATGTACTTTAACTATATTTTTAATGCTGAAAAATAAATCAAAGATAACAAAATGTTAAAATTTAATGAAGCTGGGTGGTGGTATCATAGGTGTTTTTATATAATTTTCTCTATTTCTAATATTTTTTAATTTAAAAATTTCTTTTTTCAAAAAGAAAAGACTGTTAAGTTATTTGCCCCTACTCAACATGACTTTGACTAATCCACTGTTAGAATTTGTGTTCTTCATATCAGCTTTCATTTGCTACTGTCAGTGTGACGCCACAGCATCCCATGCCTACACATTTGAATTTACTTCTGATCTGGTGATTAAAGAAATGCATTTTGATGCTTCAGAAGTAAATATAATTTAAGAATTTTGATGAGGATCTCAAGGGTCTCCTGGTGCATGAGCTTAATTGTGCATTACTTATAATACTAACTTCCATTTTTTGAGTGCTTACTATGTATATTTCTGCGAAGCACTTTTCATACATTATATTGTTTAATCTTCATAGTATCCCCATGTGAGACAGACATTGTGACTATTTCATAGAATGCAGAAACTGCAACTCAAATAAAAAGGCTTGCACAAGGTCTTACAAATGTTAAGTGGTAGAGCTAGATTTCATACTCAGTTCTATTAGACCATCTCACTATACTCAGAGATGTGGGCGTGCATTTCCGCTTTAGTTCTAGATAGTTGTTGTGCAGATACTTGGTGATGTTTTCTGATGCATTTCTTTTTTTTAAGAGAGTTTTATTTAGGCCGGTGCCTTGGCTCACTTGGCTAATCCTCCGCCTGCGGCGTCAGCACCCCAGGTTCTAGGCCCGGTTGGGGCTCCGGATTCTGTCCTGGTTGCTACTTTTCCAGTCCAGCGCTCTGCTGTGGCCTGCGAAGGCAGTGGAGGATGGCCCAAGTGCTTGGGCCCTGTACCTGCATGGGAGACCAGGAGGAAGCACCTGGCTCCTGGCTTCGGATCAGCGTGGTGCGCCGGCTGTAGCGGCCATTTGGGGGATGAACCAACAGAAAAAGGAAGACCTTTCTATCTGTCTCTCTCTCTCTAACTCTGCCTGTCAAAAAAAGAGAAAAGTTTTATTTATTTATTTATTTATTTATTTATTTATTTATTTATTTATTTTTTGACAGGCAGAGTGGACAGTGAGAGAGAGAGAGACAGAGAGAGAAAGGTCTTCCTTTTGCCGTTGGTTCACCTTCCAATGGCCGCCGCTGCAGCCGGCGCACCGCGCTGATCCGATGGCAGGAGCCAGGATCCAGGTGCTTTTCCTGGTCTCCCATGGGGTGCAGGGCCCAAGCACCTGGGCTGTCCTCCACTGCACTCCCTGGCCATAGCAGAGAGCTGGCCTGGAAGAGGGGCAACCGGGACAGAATCCGGCGCCCCAACCGGGACTAGAACCCGGTGTGCCAGCGCCGCAAGGTGGAGGATTAGCCTATTGAGCCACGGCGCCGGCGAAAAGTTTTATTTATTAAAAGAGTTACAGCAAGAAAGAAATATCTTCTGTCTGCCGAGAGAAAGAGAATGAGGACCTTCCATCTGCCAGTTCACTCCCTAAATGGCTGCAATGACCAGGGCTGAGCCAGCCAAAGCCAGAAGCCAGGAGGTTCATCCAGGCTCTCTCATGGATGACAGGGGCCCAAGTACTTGAGCCACCCTCCACCACTTTTCCCAGGTCATTAACAGGGAGGTGGATCAGAAGTAGAGCAGCCAGGAAACAAATAGGCGCCCGTATGAGATACCGGCATCACAGGCAGTCACTTTACCCAGTACACCACAACCCTAAAATGAAAACATTTTAGTTGGAGAGAATATTTTCTGTTGCTTCACATTTTGGGAAAGTAAGGGGAAAAGTCTGTAATTTAGATTATACAAACTTCTTATTCGTGAGAATTCTGTGTATAAATTTAAGAGTTCATTCAGTAATCCAGGTGCTGGTTGTCCTAACTGAACACAATTAAGAGGTTTCAGGAATAAGTCTGAAGTCATCATAAGAATATTTACTTAGCAAGGTGACAGTTAAAACATTGGTGTCCTTTTACGTATACCAGGAACTAGTTTTCCTTCTGCTGTTTTTGTTGGTCTTTTGCTGATTGTTTTATTTCGAACAATATAATGAAATGCAATGCTTATTATTAGTGCAAATGTGAAAATTTTTTTTTTTTTGACAGGCAGAGTGGACAGTGATAGAAAGGTCTTCCTTTTTGCCGTTGGTTCACCCTCCAATGGCTGCCGCGGCCGGCGCATCGCACTGATTCGAAGCCAGGAGCCAGGTACTTCTCCTGGTCTCCCATGGGGTGCAGGGCCCAAGCATTTGGGCCATCCTCCACTGCACTCCCAGGCCATAGCAGAGAGCTGGCCTGGAAGAGGGGCAACCGGGACAGAATCCGGCGCCCCGACAGGGACTAGAACCCGGTGTGCCGGCACCACAAGGCGGAGGATTAGCCTATTGAGCCATGGTGCCAGCCTATGTGAAATTTCTTTATCTTGCAAAGGGTATAGAATTTCACAAAACCCTGAAAGGGATATCATTAAGTTACATTTAAAATGATTGGCAAATGAGGGTCTGATACAATTAATTAGATAACTTATCAAATAGAAAATGACAAATGATGGTATATTAGACACTTCACAGAGTATGTGAGCATCTCACAGGACAACGAAGAGACTTTTGGGAAAATTAATAAGCCCTTAAATGATCTTCTACTTGACTAATACAAAAATATTAAGAATGCCATTTGCTACTATCACAATTTCATTGGCAAAATTATATAAAAAAGGGCTGGCGCTGCGGCTCAATAGGCTAATCCTCCGCCTGCGGCGCCAGCACACCGGATTCTGTCCCGGTTGCTCCTCTTCCAGTCTAGCTCTCTGCTGTGGCCCGGGAGTGCAGTGGAGGATGGCCCAAGTGCTTGGGCCTTGCACCCACATGGGAGACCAGGAGAAGCACCTGGCTCCTGGCTTCGAATCAGCGTGGTGCGCCGGCCACGGCGGCCATTGGAGGGTGAACCAACGGCAAAAGGAAGACCTTTCTCTCTGTCTCTTTCTCACTGTCCACTCTGCCTGTCAAAAAAAAATTATATAAAAAACACGTTTAACTCATTCTTATCCTAAGAATTTGCATTTAGTTAAATGGGAAAAGGTTATTTGCATTATTTAGTTTTAAAATGCTATTTTAAGAACATTCATTTTTATTTCCTTGTATTGTATATATCTTACGCATATATACCATGTATATAAATTATCTTCTGGTAATACCGACCTTTATTCCGGTAAAGTGAGCTGCTATCTGCTAGTCACTCCACAGATGCCCACAGTAGCCCCAGCTAAGGCAAAAGTCAGGAGCTAGAAACTGAATCCAGGTCTCCTACATAAGCAGTAGGAACCCAATTACTTGAGCCATCACTACTGCCTTCCGGGGTCTGAATTAGCAGGAAACTGGAGTCAGTAGCCACAGCTGGGTATATGAAATTAGGTACTCCAGTATTACATGCAGGTTTTATCTGCTAGGATAAATGCCATCCTGACCAATACTCAAGCTAACTAAACTGGAAGTATAGAATTTCTCATTAAGATATACTTAATTTGGGGCCTCCACCTATGGTGCTGGCATCACGTATAGATGCTGGTTCAAGTCCCAGCTGCTATCAATCCAGCTGGATTATACACCTGGGAAAGCAATGGAAGGCGGCCCAAGTGCTTGGGCCCCTGCACCCATGTGGGAGACCCCAGGGGAGTTCCTGGATCCTGACATTAGACCAGCCCAGTTCCAGCCATTGTAACTGTTTGGGGAGTGAACCAGAGGATGGAAGATCTGTCTCTTCCTCGCCTCCTCCCTCTTTAACACTGCCTTTCAAATAAATAAATAAATCTTTTTTTTTTTTTAAGATATACTTAACTGAAAATTATTACCTCTTATTTCAAGATTATATTCTTTCTACATTTTTGGTATTAAAATAGTTCATGCAATGATTAGTTTTTCAAAATGACTTTAAAGCAAAAATTTAAAAGCTGACACTTTTTAAGATTTTATTTATTTGAGAGGTAGAGTTACAGACAGAGGGAAAGCAGGCAGAGAGAAAGGTCTTCCTTCTACTGGTTCACTCCCCAAATGGCCACAACAGCCGGAACTGAGCTGATCAGGAGCTCTTCCAGGTCTCCCATGTAGGTGCAGAGGCCCAAGGACTTGGGCCATCATCCACTGCTTTCTCAGGCCATAGCAGAGAGCTGGATTGGAAGTGGAGCAGCTGGGACTTGAACCGGCGCCCATTTGGGATTCCAGTGCCACAGGCTGAGAAGTTACCTACTTTGCCACAACACCAGCCTCACTCATTTTGTCTTGTTTTGGGAACCTAGCCATCTCAGGCATCTTTCTGTAACTCCCATGTAATCATCTCAGTCTCTTCCTTAAAACTCTTTAGATGGACCCCTGTGGCCCATAGCAGTTTAATCCCACTGGGATTTAATTTATATGTGCATTAAGTATTTTCTGTAGACTGAATTAAACATTTTTTTTTTAAGATTTATTTGATAGAGTTACACAGAGAGGGAAGGAGAGGCAGAGAGAGAGGTCTTCCATCCACTGGTTCACTTCCCAGTTGGCCTCATCAGCTGGAGCTGCGCTGATCTGAAGCCAGGAGCCAAGAGTTCCTTCTGGGTCTCCCACGTGGGTGCAGGGACCCAAGGAGTTGGGCCATCTTCTACTGCTTTCCCAGGCTATAGCAGAGAGCTGGATGGGAAGTGGAGCAGCCAGGACTTGAACTGGCGCCCACGTGGGATGCCAGCACTGCAGGCCAGGGCTTTAACCCACTGTGCCATAATGCCGGCCCCTGAATTAAACATCTTTATTATGTTTTTTTCTAAATTTTTCAGTGATGTTCAGTTTTATTTAAAGTTTGACTTTCCAGTAACCTTTTGTATTTTAAAATATTTTTGTGTTTTTCGCATATACTTTCTGTAAGTGTGAAAGTCATTAGTTTTTTTAAAAGCTCATGAGTAAAGATAATTCTTTAAGAGAAAATATGGATTTGATAATATAAGAACCAAAATTTTGATATAGTAAGAAAACATAAGCCACACGAATAGAAGTATATGTAAAAAATAGGAAGGTACTTCAAAAAGTTCATGGAAAATAAGATTTATTTTCATTTAAATCATGTTTAAATTCCTACGTAGTTTTTCCATAATACTCACTTTTCCACAAACTTTTTGAAGACCTTGGTATATGAAACATACTAAAGGGAAATTCTTACAGCTTAGTAACACTATAGTTGTAAAATCAGCAAGGGGTATGAACAGCAGTTCATAAAGAAATATAATTTTGGGGGGGGCAACACTGTGCACAGTGGGTTAACGCCCTGGCCTGAAACACCAGCGTCCCATATGTGCGCTGATATGAGACCCGGCTGTGCCGCTTCCAATCCAGCTCTCTGCTGTGGCCTGGGAAAGCAGTAGAAAATGGCCCAAGTCCTTGGGCCCCTGCACCTGCATGGGAGAACAGGAAGAAATTCCTGGCTCCTGGCTTCGGATCTGCGCAGCTCCAGCCATTGTGGCCAATTGGGGAGTGAACCATCGGATGGTAGACCTCTTTCTTTCTCTGCCTCTCCTTTGTCTGTGTAATTCTGACTTTCAAATAAGTCTCTCTTTTTTTTTTTTTTTTTTTTTTTGACAGAGTGGACAGTGAGAAAGAGAGACAGAGAGAAAGGTCTTCCTTTGCCGTTGGTTCATCCTCCAGTGGCTGCCGCGGCCGGCGCATTGCGCTGATCCGAAGCCAGTAGCCAGGTGCTTCTCCTGGTCTCCCATGGGGTGCAGGGCCCCAAGCACTTGGGCCATCCTCCACTGCACTCCCGGGCCACAGCAGAGAGCTGGCCTGGAAGAGGGGCAACCGGGACAGAATCCGGCGCCCCGACTGGGACTAGAACCCGGTGTGCCGGCGCTGCAAGGTGGAGGATTAGTCTAGTGAGCCGCAGTGCCGGCCTCAAATAAGTCTTAAAAAAAGAAATATAATTTGCTAATTAATGTGAAAAAGTTACTGCAAATAAGAGTTTCAATTTAAAACAACATGATACTTTTCCCCTAGCACTTAGCAGAATATTTTTTTAAGATTTTTATTTGAAAGGCGGAGTTACAGAGATGCAGAGGCAGAGAGAAAGACATCTTGCATCCACTGATTCACTCTCCAAATGGCTGCAATGACCAGAGCTGCACCAAATGAACCAAAGCCAGGAGTTTCTTCCAGGTCTGCTATGCAGGTGTAGTGGCCCAAGGATTTAGGTCATCTTCTACTGTTTTCCCAGGCCATAGCAGAGAGCTGGATTGGAAGTGGAGCAGTCAGGACTCAAACTGGTGCCCATATGTGATGCTAGCACTGTAGGCAGTAGCTTTTACCTGCTAGGCCACAGTGCTGGCCCCCCCTTGAAGGTGCAGGGGCCCAAGCACTTGGGCCATCTTCTGCTGCTTTCCCAGGCCATAGCAGAGAGCTGGATTGGAAGTAGAGCAGTGGGGACTCAACTGTAGTCCACAGGGGATGCCCCCACTGGCCCTCCCAAATCCTCTTTTAAAGTCCATTCAAATTACACCACCCTCTTCTTTTGCTATTCCACATAATTATTGTGTGTAATTATGTATTTATTATCTCTCTTCCACTAGGCAAAGAGCTCTTCTTTATTTATTAATAGATATTTGTTCAGTGCATATGTGCCTGGCTGGCACTACATTGGGTACTACAGATCCAACCATAAACTGGGCAGACAGGTTGCCCCTGCCTGCAAGGAGTTTGTAGCCTTGTCAAGTTATTCCTTCTACTACATTAAGTATTGTAAGTGTAGAGTGCTTTGGGAACTTAGAGAATTGGTAGATCTACCCCTGGCTAGGTAGAGAAAAGGCTTCCCCCAGAAGAAGACAGCCAAATATTAAGAAAGCAAGAGTTGGTCAGATCAAGGAGTGTGGGAAAAGTAGCTTTAGGTAGCAGAACCAGCCATATAGACTGGAATTTTATATCCATGACAAGTTTCAGGAAGATTATTATGGTGTCTAAGCATCTTGAATTTGATTTCTGATGAGAACTGGATACAAATTTTCTCCTGGAGGAAGCTCCAGAATTCATTTCTTCTGCAAGAGATTAGGAAGTTATACCTATGGATAGTTTTCAAAAAGTTCATGGACAATGTATATTATGAAAAAACTATCCAGTGATTTCAGACTCTTTGGGCACCAAAACTTTTAATTCCATTTTCCATGAATTTTTTTCTTAAGATTGATTGAAAGTCAGAGTTACACACAGAGAGAGAAAGGTCTTCCATCTGATGGTTCACTCCCAATTGGCCACAATGGCCAGAGCTGCGGCAGTCCAAAGCCAGGAGCTTCTTCTGAGTCTCCCACATGGGTACAGGGGCCCAAGGAATTGGGCCATCTTCCACTGCCTTACCAGGCCATAGCAGAGAACTGGACTGGAAGTGGAGCAGCCAGGACTCGAACCAGTGCCCATATGGGATGCTGGTGCTTCAGGCCAGAGCGTTAACCACCTGTTCCACAGCGCCAGCCCCCTCCATGAATTTTTAAAAATACCCTCATAATAACACGTGCTAGAGAAAGCATCCTAAAGTATTTGAGTAAAATAAATTCTAAGGATTGATAAACTGTAAAATTGATAGAGTATTCTACTCTTGTAATCTTGACTGGGCCTAATAAAATGTTGTGAAGTGAGATTTGGGGACTGCCTTGTAATTGATTAGAAATCGCAATTTAAATAGCAGTTTTTGCCTATAAATATGTTCTAAAGATGTTACATGCAGTGAAGATATTTCTCCTGATTTTGAACTTTTTATACTTAATATGTCTCCCTAAGCTATCAAGTCTTCAAAACCCCCTGTTAATTTTCATTTTTGTTTCCCATGGATTCTAAAATTACCTTCTTCCTTCTACTTTTCTCCACTTACCCCTACTTCCAGCTCCAAATAAAAATAATTTAAAGCAAATGGATCCAATAATAGTGTGGCTCTCATTAAATGATAGTCTCCTGAGCCTCTATGATTATGTGAATTATACTTTGACGGAATCATGGGGTTATACAGTGACTTTGTAGTTCTTTCATCTTTTTTCTCTTTCTGGATCAGGTAATTAGGCTAGACTGTTTCTCAAATCAAGTTTCCTTAAAAGTGAACAAATTTTTCTTTTCTGCTTTATAGATTTCTTGATAACCGGCTGTTTGCTACCTGCTCTGATGACACTACAATAGCACTATGGGATCTGAGAAAATTGAACACCAAAGTATGCACTTTACATGGTCATACTAGCTGGGTGAAGAACATCGAATATGATACTAATACAAGACTCTTAGTAACATCAGGATTTGATGGAAATGTCATTATTTGGGACACTAACAGGTTTGTGAATAGACTGTTAGGATTACAAATAAAATCTTTTTAATATAGCTAATAGCTGGCTTTAGGAAATCAAAGGGATTCCATGTTGTAATAAGACTAAGTGCAAGTAACAACTGGAAAAACAGTTACTGATGAAAACTGTATTATAAAATGAATTTCCTTTGTGAAACTGTTTCTGGTCCTTCAATTCTAAAGCTAAGAGTTTTGAAATTTACACTTTTCTTTTCATGCTTTAAAAGAGTAGTTATCATTTGGAGTGGTATGGATCCTAAAGGTAATGTTTGAAAATAACGTGTGGGGCAAGTTCAGTTGTCACTACTGGGGAAGAGAGGACCTCTCCTGGATTTTAGTGGGCAGGAACCACAGTTTCCAAACACCCTACAGCATATGGGAATTTGCACAGTGGGCCAGTTGTCCTACCTAAAATGCCACTTATGCCTGTTATGAAACATTAAGAAAATGTTTCCTTATAGAGAAATTAAGGAATAGTTTGAGAAATAAAATATTGCTGTTGCTAGCTTTGGTGAAATAATATAGTAACACATCAGGATTGTTTGTGAAGTATTTTTCCCCAGCAATTAAAAAAATCCACTTTTTACATAGAAAGAGTTAGAGGCCGAGAAAGAGATCTTCCATCCGCTGGTTCACTCCCCAGTTGACCACAATGACCAAAGCCAGGAGCTTCTTCCAGGTCTCTCACACAGGTGCAATCTTCCCCTGTTTTCCCAGGCCATAGCAGAGAGCTGGATCAGAGGTGGAGCAGCCAGAACTTCAACCGGTGCCCATATGGGATACCTGCACTGCAGGCAGCGGCTATACCTGTGACACCACAGTGCTGGCCCCTTAAAGTGGATATTCTTAAAAGCTCTCTAGATACATGAGCATTATTTGCGTAGACGATAGAGCTATTGATTATCTTTTTAAAATTTATTCATATATTTGAAAGGCAGAGTTTACAGAGAGATCTTCCATCTGCTGGTTTACTCAAATAGCTGCAACGGCTAGAGCTGGGCCAGTCCAAAGCCGGGAGCTGGATTGGAAGTGGAGCATCCAGGACTCGAACCAGTGCCCATGTGGGATACCAGCGTCACAGGCAGCGACCTTATCCGCTATGCCACAATGTTGCCCCCTCCCTCCCTTTAAAAAAATATTTATTTGAAGGCAGAGTTACAAGTGGAGAGGACCTCCATCCACTGGTTCACTCCCCAGATGGCCGCAATAGCTGGAGCTGTGCCAATCCAAAGCCAGGAGCTGTTTCTGAGTCTCCTACGTGGGTGCAGGGGCCCGAGAACCTGGGCCATCTTCTTTCCCAGGCCATAGCAGAGCACTGGATCAGAAGTGGAGCAGCCGGCACCCATACAAGATGCCAGCACTGCAGGCGGCAGCTTTACCTGGTACACCACAGCGCTGGCCCCGCCTTTATTTTCTTTTAAAGGTTTATGTGTCTATTTGAAAGGCAGAGCAACAGATAGAGAAGAAAAGAGATCTTGCATCCACTGGTTCAATCCCTAAATGCCTGCAAGAACCAGGGGTAGGCCAGGCCAAAGCTAAGATTCAAGAACTTGATCCATGGCCGACGCCATGGCTCAATAGGCTAATCCTCCACCTGCGGCGCTGGCACACAGGGTTCTAGACCCGGGTCGGGTCGCTGGAATCTGTCCTGGTTGCTCCTCCTCCAGGCCAGCTCTCTGCTGTGGCCTGGGAGCGCAGTGGAGGATGGCCCAAGTGCTTGGGCCCTGCACCCGCATGGGAGTCCAGGAGAAGCACCTGGCTCCTGACTTCGGATCGGTGCGGCGGCCATTGGAGGGTGAACCAATGGCAAATGGAAGACCTTTCTCTCTGTCTCTCTCTCTGACTGTCCACTCTGCCTGTCAAAAAAACAAAAACTCAATCCAGGCTGATCACGTGGGTGGCAAGAACCCAAGACTTAGGCCATCATGCACTGCTTCCCAAGCTTATTAGCAGAAGTTGAATTGGAAGCACACAGCAGCTGGGACTTGAAACAAACCCTCTGGTAGGGGATACGGGCACTCTGAGCTGCAGGTTAAACCAGTGCACCACAATGCCGACCCCTAATGATTATCTTTAAAGAAAGATAAACATACCTGTTAAAATTTTAGAAGTATTTGTTTTTGAGATTTTAGTAGGAAAATTAGGAAATTTAGTAGGAAAATTTAATAGAAGTATAAAAATTTATTAAAACGTCTAATAGAAGCAGAAAAAAATCACTTGAAAAACAAGTAAATTAGGAATTACAAGAATATGGTGGCTTATAACCTAAATATCAATAATCATGATAAGTATGTATGAACTAACCAGTTCATAGATAGGGTTAAGTTGGATTAAAAACGCAACTAAAGGAGCTGGTGTTATGGCATAGCAGGTAAAGCCGGTGCCTGCCATACTGGCTTCCCATGTGGACACCAGTTCAAGTCCTAACTGTTCTACCTCTGCTCTGCCAGGGAAAACAGAAGATAGCCTGGGGCTTGGGCCCCTGAGCCCACGTGGGAGACCAGGGACCCAGAGGAAACTGAACTCCTGGCTTTGGCCTGGCCTAGTCCTGCTGTTATGGCTATTTATTTAGGGAGTGAACCAGCAATTGGAAGACCTCTGTGTCTCTCCTAACTCTGCTTTTCAAATATAAAAAGTATTACACATATATTCTGCGTAAGGGCTACAACTAAACATGTAAACCCAGGAAAGTTAAAAGTAAAAAATATACCAAAGAAAAACAATTACAGATCCATAATAGCAGACAAATGAAAAGGTGCTATATTAAAAGGTTCATTTCACAATATAAAGGAATTCTTACCTTTTATGCACTTAAAAACTTTTTTTTTTTTTGCTTTTTATTTTAGGCTAAGAAAAAATATATTCATCTTGCAAAATATTAGATAAAAAGAGTAAGGTTTATTGAGACTTAACAATCCAGCTCCCAACAGATACTGAATACATCCACTGAAGCAAAGTATAAAAATAGCTCATGTGGGCCGGCGCCACGGCTCACTAGGCTAATCCTCCGCCTGCGGCGCCGGCACACCGGGTTCTAGTCCCAGTCGGGGCGCCGGATTCTGTCCCAGTTGCTCCTCTTCCAGGCCAGCTCTCTGCTGTGGCCCGGGAGTGCAGTGGAGGATGGCCCAAGTCCTTGGAACCTGCACCCCATGGGAGACCAGGATAAGTACCTGGCTCCTACCATCGGATAAGCACAGCGCGCCGGCCACGGCAGCCATTGGAGGGTGAACCAACGGCAAAAGGAAGACCTTTCTCTCTCTCTCTGTCTACTCTGCCTGTCAAAAAAAAAAAAAAATTGCTCATGTATAGGACTATAAAATAGGTCTCAGTTGGTATCTGAAAACTATAATCACAAACCATTTCCCTGAACTCAGTGTAATTTAGTTAACACAGGTAATTAGAAATTCCCATGCTTAAAGACTTAGGAACTCACTCCCTAAGTAAAAGATCAAAGAACTCATAGTGAAATCAGAAAATACTGAAAATTTATGAACTATCTAAGAGTAAACCTGATGAAAGTGGATATATTGAAGTAATAAAGATAAAAGCACAACAAAGAAATTGACTATACAATAAATATTTAGCCATTGTATACCAGTTCAGCTGGAGTTGTTAAAAGTTGAACTTCTAGGGGCCAGCGCCATGGTGCAGTAGGTTAATCCTCCGCCTGGACGCTGGCATCCCATATGGGCACCGGTTCTAGTCCCACCTGCTCCTCTTCCAGTCCAGCTCTCTGCTATGGCCTGGGAAAGCAGTAGAAGATGGCCTAAGTCCTTGGACCTCTAAACCTGCATTGGAGACCAGGAAGAAGCTCCTGGCTCCTGGCTTCAGATCGGCACAGCTCCAGCCATTGCGGCCATCTGGGGAGTGAACCAACAGAAAGAAGACCTTTCGGTCTCCCTCTCATGTCTGTAACTCTACCTCTCAAATAAAATCTTTAAAAAAAAGTTGAACTTCTACGTTGGCAAACACCCACTGCCCTGAGTTATCCCCTGGCACCTCCTGACTTTCCAAGGCCCCTCCTTCTAGGTGATACTACCTTCAAAGTTTTCCCATGATACAGTAGGTAACATCCACCCTTCAGCAGGGACATTCCAAGATCCTGACTGGCTAGTATGCATGCAGTACTGGTTATTTAAGTAATCTGAACATTGCTTCTGCAATAGCCATTAAAGAAATGGAAAAAATCAATTAAACCCTCTCTGCTAATAAAAGGGCAGCCCCACTAGTTTTTTAGGTGACTTCTACCAAATATTGTAACAGAACACTTAATTTTATTAATTAAACTGGTTAGATATGAAAAGAGAATTCTCCTTCCTTCATGTATGAAGCTAGTTTGACCTGGATACCAAAACTTAATAAAGGTTAGAAGATGGAAAAAATGAAAAGCCAATCTGTAATATGAATCTAGGTATATTCTAAATAAAAGTTGAATTCTGCAAGATATTAAAATATCATGATCAAATTGAGTTTATTGAGGAAAAGATGGCTTATCAAAAGTTCTATTAGTATAATTTACTACTGTAACAGATAAAATGAGTAAATCCATATGATTGTTTCAGTTGAAGAATAAAATTCGACAGTCATAGTTAGAAAGCAAAGAGGGGACATCATTACCAACCTTACAGAAATTAACTATAAGGAATAGTATAATCAAGGTTATAGCAACAAATTAGACAACTTAGATAAATATCTAGGAAGTCACAAATTACTGAAACTGACTCAAGAATAGATTGTAGATCTGAAGACCTGTAGCAAATAAAGAAATTGAACGGATAAATTAAAAATCTTACCATAATGAAAATCTCAGGTGCTAATGGCTTCACTGATGAATTCTATCAAACATTTACATAATAAATACTATCAATCTTTTGCAAAGTCTTCTAGAGATTAGAATAATTCAACTGTGAGTCTAGTATTTCTCTAAATGGTGGATAAACATTGTGAGAATAGAAAACTACAAAAAATTGATATAAAATCTTGAGCAAAATATTATCAAGTCAAATCTAGCCACATATATAAAGAACTAGATGTAACCACCAGGTAGGATTTATCCTAGGAATGCAGGTTTAGTTTAACATACTTCATACTAATAAATG
Source organism: Oryctolagus cuniculus (assembly GCF_051225735.1). Taxonomy (NCBI): domain Eukaryota; kingdom Metazoa; phylum Chordata; class Mammalia; order Lagomorpha; family Leporidae; genus Oryctolagus; species Oryctolagus cuniculus. The sequence goes on from NC_142867.1 coordinate 200,871,661, forward strand.
TCAAAATCTATATCATCTAAGACAGAAAAGCATTTAACAAAATCCAACAGCCATTTCTGCTAAGACTATGAACAAAAGGGAACTTCCTTAACCTAATACAGGATATCTATGAAGAACCTGTGGCTAAAATCACAATGTTTAAAGACTGAATGTATTCCTCTTAAGATTGAGTACAAGGCACTCTCCACTGTCTCACATTGAGTTGGAGGTGTAATCAGGCAAGAAATAAAATGCATCCAGATTGGAAAGGAAAAAATAAAACGTTCTTCATATGCAGACAATACTACTACATAGAAAATTTTAAGGAATTGACTAAAAGCCCACTAGAATAAGTTTAGCAGGCTCTAGATACAATAAACAAAAAATCTATTGCATTTCTAGTTATAAGCAAGAAATAAAAAAAATGAAAAAAAACCGCATTCACATTAAAAGAATACTTAAGTAATGAACTTGAAGTACGAAGTTTGTACAGTGAAAACTATAAAACATTGCTGAAAAACAAAATTTGTGAATGGAGAGATTCTATTTCATGGATTGGAACACACCATGTTATTAATAACAACTATTGGCATGTGGAGAAACTGGAACTCTGCTTGCTGGAACCCACATAACTGGTGGTTAGAGCCATTTCAGAAAATAGTTAAGACAACTTTATAAAATGTTAAATAATGAGTTACCATATGACCCAATGATTCTACTCCCAGATATCTACCCAGGAGAAGTTAGCACATATGGGAACACAGACTTGTTTATTGTAACATTATTAATGGCCCCCAAATGAAACCAATCCGTATATTCATCAAGTGGTAAATACTAGTAGATAAACAAGATTTGTTACATCTGTACAATGGAATACTATTTGGCATTGAAAAATGGACAAATTTGTATCCATATTTGCTACTATATGTATGAATCTCAAAACAATTAATGTTAACTGGGGGGAAAAAAGAGCCAGCTTGTAAAAGAATACTTATTCTAGTTATATGAAATTTTCCAGGCCGGCACCGCGGCTCACTAGGCTAATCCTCCACCTTGCGGCGCTGGCACACTGGGTTCTAGTCCCGGTCCGGGCGCCGGATTCTGTCCCGGTTGCCCCTCTTCCAGGCCAGCTCTCTGCTGTGGCCAGGGGTGCAGTGGAGGATGGCCCAAGTGCTTGGGCCCTGCACCCCGTGGGAGACCAGGAGAAGCACCTGGCTCCTGCCTTCGGATCAGCGCGGTGCGCCGGCTGCGGTGCGCCGGCTGCAGTGCGCCGGCCGTGGCGGCCATTGGAGGGTGAACCAACGGCAAAAGGAAGACCTTTCTGTCTCTCTCTCTCACTGTCCACTCTGCCTGTCAAAAAAATTAAAGAAATTTTCCAAGTAGGCAAGTGTACAGAAACAGGTTAGTGACTGACTGGGCTGGGAGTGGGAACCAGAAGTGTTTGCTAATAGTCGGGAGGGACCTTTAAGGGTAGAGAAAATGTTCTGAAACTGGATTGCGTTGATGACCGCTGAACTCTATAATTTACTAAAAATCATTTTTAAAATTTTCTAAAAAGCAAATTTGTACATATTTGTGGGTGCTATATAATGATTCAATATGTATATACATTGTATAACGTTCAAATCAAGGTAGATATATCTGCCACCTCATTTTATCATTTCTTTAATGGTAAAATATTCAAAATCCTTTCATCTGGCCTTTTAAAAATTATTACTATTATATTATAGTCACTCTACTATACAATAGAATAAAACTTTTCTCCTTTTAACTATAATTTAGTGCCCATTAAGCTAAAAATCATTTCATTATACACTTAAGATGAATTAACTTTATAGTAAACTATACCTCAATAAAGCAGTCTTTTTTTAAGTTAATTAGTGGTGAGTCTTGCAATATTTTCACTATGAAATCAGGAAGGAGAACATGCCCACTGCTAGTAATGTTGTTCACATCAGTGTCACAGAATCAGTGGGAAGCAGGGTCCTAGTTTCTTTCAATAAGAGAAAGAAATAAATATATAAGGGCACTACAGGAAATTAATCCTGGTGCAAAAAATTTTTGAAGTCCATGCATAGTGTTTTCATAATATGCATCTTTCATGAACTTTTTGAAGTACCATCATACGTAAGGACTGGAAAGGAAAAAAAAAGTTACTATCATTCACAGATATGATTGTCAGGAGTTGGCGAACTGTTTCTGTCGAGAACCAGATAATGAATACTTCAGATACTGTAGGGTACCCTCTGAGCATCTGCAGATAATACATAAAGATGTGGCTATATTCATTTTTATTAACATTTGTTATGTAAACAGGCAGTGGGTCCGCTTTGACCAATGGGCCATGGTTTTCTAGATTCTGGTCTATATAGAAAATCCTAGAAATTCTTCAGAGAAATGATTAGACTTAGTAAAAGGTAACCAAGATTGTTAGATTATAAATTATGGGAGATAGGAAAGTTCCTTAAATTAAAAATAGAAATACCATATAATACAGCAATCCTTCTACTAGGTATTTATCCAAAAGAAATTAAATCATTATAGCAAAGATATATCAGTGGATGAATGGATTTTTTTAAATGTCATACACATACATATTGGGATACTATTCAGCTTTTAAAAAGGAAATCTTGTCATTGCAATAAGTGGATAAGCCTGGAAGAAATAAGCCAGGTACAAAAAGATAAATACTGCATATATGTGGAATCTAAAAAAATGGAATTCATAGTAATCACCATTCTACTTTCTGCTTCTAAGGGCAGAGGGTGAGTAGGTGAGTACAAGGGACAGAATAGAAGAGATGTTGGTCAAAGGATATAAAATTTCAGTAAATATGTTCAGGAGGTTTATATTGTACAACATGATGGGCATAGTTAATGTGTTGGATTCTTGAAATTTGCTAAAATAGTAAATCTCACACAAGTGTATGAGATAATGTGTATATTAACTTACTTGATTTAGAAATTCCACAGTGTATACCTGCTTTAACATGTGTTGTATACCATTCACATATGCCATTTTTATTTAAAATAAACAGTAAAAAGTACTTGTGGTCAAAATATGCATAGTGTTATAAAAACAATTTCTTGAAATAAAAAATTTAGTTGGTTCACAGGAATAAATTCTAACAGAAGATGTGTATAACTTAGAGAAAATTATAAAATTTCACTTGAGTGAAAGAGTCCATAGATTAGAAGACTCCTCTAAAACTACAAGAAGATTTTATTTTTGGTTTAATTTTTAATATTCCTTTTATTTACTTGAAAGGGAGAAATAAGAGAGATCTTCCATCCACTTCCCAAATGCTTGCAACAGCCAGGGCTGGGGCAAGCTGAAGCTAGGAACCTGGATGTCAGTGTGGGTCTCCCATGTGGGTAGCAGGGGCCCAAGTACTTGAGCTATTGCCTGCTGCCCCCTAGGGTGTGCTTAAAGGAAGCTGTATGGGAAGAAATAGCCGGGACTGGAATGAGGGACTTCAATATGGAATGTAGGTGTCCCAAGTAGCAACTGAACTCCTGGTGCCAAATGCCCACCCCAAGAAGGAAATTATAAAATAAAGGGACTAAACGGATAAATATGGCAAGATGGGAGAAGAAACAATGGGAACAGAATTTTGGAAGCTAGAAAGCAAATAGATGACTCCTACTGACTTAAGTTTACTTAAGTTCAAGAAAGTTGAACCTTAAGCTGCTAGTGAGGAAAAGTTAAAAATTTAAGACAATTTACATAGAATCTTCAAAAATCATAGGCATTGACAACTTTGGGTACTCTGTAATAAAAGGGGTTCAAGTCAGAGTTACTTAATTTATTTCTCAGGCCGGCGTTGTGGTACAGTAAGGAAAGCTGCTGCCTGCGATGCTGGCAGCTTCATTTGCGATCCAGCTCCCTGCTAATGGCCTGGGAATGTAGCAGAAGGTGGTCTAAGTATCTGGGTCCTTGCTACCCACATGGGAGACCCAGAGGAAGCTCCTGGCACCTGGCTTTGACCTGGCCCAAAGCTGGCCTTTTCAGCCAGCTGGGGAATGAACCAGTGGATGGAATGTCTGTTTCTCCCTTTCTTTCTAAATAAATAAGTCTTTAAAAAAGTTTATTTCTCCTCCCTTAATCCATACCAGTGTGCAGTCAACCTCCTATTTTAGCAGAAGTTTCTAATTTTATCCACTAAAAAGGATAGAGAATCTGTATTAATGGATGCCAAATAGATTTGAAGGCCTGGGTACTTTACCAAAAAGCAAGGAGACTAAGTGGTGATATGCACACTGAACATTGAATTCAGGGCACCTGAACCTTCTTCCTGTTGAATACTAACATTAGAATTTTTGTCCTGTATTGTGAAGCTCAAGCCCAACTCCTGCACCCAGGAGTTCCCACTGTTTCCCCACACTGAGTCCTGAGCTGACAGCTGAAACTAATCAGGTACTTGAGGGGCCTGTGTCGCAGGGCAGCAGGTGAAGCTGCTGCTCACCAGCAGCACCTCATATCAGCTCTGGTTCAAGGCCTGGCAGCTCCACTTTCCATCCAGGTCCCTGATAATGGGCCAGGTATTTGGGCCCTGCCACCCACAGGGAGACCAGGATGGAGTTCCTGGCTCCCGCTTTCAGTCTGGCACAGACCTGGCTGTTGTAGTCTTTGGGTAAATGAACTAGGGGAGTAGAATGCTCTGTCACTCTGCCTTTTAGATCTTTTATGGGGACAAAAGGTTCTAATATAGAGGCCCGTACAAATAAGAAATTTTTTAAAGAGATCAATAATCCCAAGACAAAACACTGCTTAATGCAAAAATGAGGTACAACAGAAGAGAAGGAGGTGCTTCTAAAATATGGGTATTGTTCAACTTAACAAAATTAGTGATGAATCATAGGTATTTTCTTTAAACTTTTATTTATGTACTTTGAGTAGATTTATGAGTTAAAATTTTTAAAAGTAAATGAAATTATCAAAAAGATTGCAAATTTGGAAAAGAGCCAAATAGAACTTAAAGAAGTTTAAAAAATACAGCTATGCACTTTTTTTAAAGACATGGGATGGGTCAAATAGCAAATCAGATACAGCGCAAAAAGATTTGTTTGAAAGTCAGATTTACAGAAATAGAGGGAGAGAGGCAGAGATCTGTCTCCCTCTCAGAGCTAGGAGCTTCATCTGGGTCTCATGTGAGTAGCAGGAACCCAAGCACTTGGGTCATCTTCCATTGCTTTTCCCAAGCTATTAGCAGGGAGCTGGATTGAAAGTGGAGCAGCCAGGACATGAACTGGTGCCTGTATGGTATGTGCCACAATAACAGTCCTAGACACAGCTTTAAAAATATAGATTTGGGGGCCGGTGTTGTGATGCAGCAGGTTAAGCCACCGCCTCCAGTGCCAGCATCCTGTATGGGTGCCAGCTTGAGCCCCTGCTTTACTTCTCATCAGCTTACTGCTAATGCACCTGGGGAAGCAGCATTAAGATGGAACAAGAGCTTGGGCCCCTTCACCCATGTGGGAGACCCGGATGAAGCTTCTGGTTCCTGGCTTCAGCCTGGGGCTATCTGGGTACTGAACCAGAACAGAAGATCTCTCCCTCTGCAACTCTGCCTTTGAAATAAATATATCTTGGCCGGCACCGCGGCTCACTAGACTAATCCTCCGCCTTGTGGCGCCGGCACACCGGGTTCTAGTCCCGGTCGGGGCGCCGGATTCTGTCCCGGTTGCCCCTCTTCCAGGCCAGCTCTCTGCTGTGGCCAGGGAGTGCGGTGGAGGATGGCCCAAGTGCTTGGGCCCTGCACCCCGTGGGAGACCAGGAGAAGCACCTGGCTCCTGCCATCGATCAGTGCGGTGCGCCGGCCACAGCGCGCCGGCCGCGGCGGCCATTGGAGGGTGAACCAACGGCAAAGGAAGACCTTTCTCTCTGTCTCTCTCACTGTCCACTCTGTCAAAAAAAAAAAAAAAAAAAAAAGAAATAAATATCTTAAAAAAAAGTTGGGGGGGGCTTTTGGCCTAGCAGTCAAGATGCTCACGTCCTGTATTAGGGTGACTGGATTTGATACTTGGCTCTGGCTCCAGACTCCAGCTTCATGCTAATACAGACCTGGGGAGGCAGCAGTTGATGGCTCAAGTGGTTGGGTTCCTGCTGCCCATCAGGAGAGGGTTCCAGGCCCAGCTGGGAGCCATTCGAGGCATTGGGAGTGTGAGCCAGCAAGTAAGAGCACTCTCAGCCTTTCTGCTTTGCAAATTTTCTTAAATACAAAATTAGAGGGTAAATATTGAAAAGTCACCTCAATATAAAACTTGGAAGACATGAAGGAATAGTTATTAGACAAGGAGAGTCAAATGAGAATGTTTCAAACACCTGGAGCTGCAAAAGAATTAACAAGTAACAGGCCAAAGGCAATACTGGAATAATGACTGAGGATTTTCCCAACTGCGTAAATAACATGAATCTTGAGATTTGGAAACTCAAATGAATCCCAGTAAAGATCTAAAGAAATCCAGATTTACAAATATCAGAGTGAAATTTCAATAAGACAAGAAGATCAGCCAGAAGAGAAATTATCCAAAGTGACTTAGCCTCGATAAGCAGAAAGAAATAACTATTGACTGTTAAGTCGATATGAGTTTTATGCTTAGCTAACCCTTTTATCAAAAGAAGAGTACAGATTGGGCATTATAGCACAGCAGTTAAGCTGCTGTATGGGATGCTTGGATTTCCCCCTAGCCCTTTTTGTTTTTTAAAGATTTATTTGGGGGGGGGGGGCACTGTGGTGTAGCGGATTAAGCCACCGCCTGCAGCACCAGCATGGGCGCCAGTTTGGGTCCTGGCTGCTCCACTTCCAGTCCAGTTCCCTGCTGATGAGCCTGGGAAAGCAGTGGAGGATGGCCCAAGTGCTTGGGCCCCTCCACCAATGTGGGATACCCAGAAGCAGCTCCTGGCTTTGGATCAGCCCAGCTCCAGCCATTGTGGCCATTTGGGGAGTGAACTAGCAGGTGGAAGACCTCTCTGTGTGCCTCCCTCTAACTCTTTCAAATAAATAAATCTTAAAAAAAAAAAAAAGTTTGTTTCAAAGGCAGAGAGAGGAAAGATGGAGATCTTCCATCCACTGGTTCATTCCCCAGATGGCCATAACAACCAGGGCTGGGCCAGGCCAAAGCCCGGAGCTTCTTCCAGGTCTCCCACGTGGGTGCAGAGACCTAAATACTTGGGCCATCTTCTGCTTTCCCAGGCACATGAGCAGGGAGCTGAAGTGGAAGTGGGGCAGCAGGGACTTGAAACAGCACTTACATGGGATGTTGGTGTTGCAGGCCATGGCTGTAACCCACTGCACCACAACACTGGTCTCACCTGGATCCCATATTGGAGTGTCAATTCAAGTCCTGGCTACTCGGCTTCCAATCCAGCTTCCTACATCCTGGGAGGCAGCAGATGATGGCTCAAGTGCGTGGGCCCTGCCACCCACATGGGAAACCCAGATTAAGTTCCAGGTTCCTGGCTTTGTCCTGGCCCAGCGTTGGCTGTTGCACACATTTGGGGAATGAACTAGCAGATGGACAGTGTCTCTGTCTCTTTCTGTTACTTTGCCTTTTAAGTAGATGAAAATAGATGTTTAAAACATAAATTTAAAAAAGGAAAAGTGAAATTAAGATTTTCAGGGCAATAAAAAGAATTTACCTCAACAAAGTCTTACTTTAAACATTCCTAAGAGATGTTCTTCAGAAGGAGGATGGTCTGTAAAGGCAGGCTGGAGATGAAAGAACGAATGGTGAGCACAAAAGTTGTTGCACATGTGTAAATCTAGATGTACGTTGACTGTAAATTCTATTTTGAATTGAAATCAAATTTTAATGTTATGGTAACTCTAGGTTTTGTTGGGTTGATTTCTTTATAGGTGTACAGAAGATGGGTGTCCACATAAGAAATTCTTTCATACACGTTTTCTCATGCGAATGAGATTAACACCAGATTGTTCCAAAATGTTGATCTCAACGTCCTCTGGATATCTCTTGATTTTGCATGATCTTGACTTAACCAAGTCTTTAGAAGTAGGCAGCTATCCCATTTTGAGAGCAAGAAGAACTACATCAAATTCTGGTAAGCTTTTCTTTGACAAAATGAGTTTTCGAAATAATCTTAGACATAAGAATGGCATCAATTTCTATTCTGAGAATGATAGCAGGACAAAGGAAACAAGATTCAGAAGCATTCTTTAGAAAGCTTGATGATAGCTCTTTTTCCCAAGGTAGTGAAATGATTTGATTGTATCTCTGACAGCATTAATTTATATCAAAAGTGGGCTAGGATGAATAACTATAAAAAATATTTTATCTTAGCTTTCTGCTAGCCAAAGAATCTTTCATCAGTACTTCTGAATCATCACACTGAAAGGTTTGTGATGGCCCATGGTAGTGTCAGGTCCTGGAGTCCAGCACAGCTTTAAAGTTAACGATCATTGTAGATTTGTGTTGTGTCCCTTCTCCCATTGCTGATTCCATTAAACATAAGTGATCTTGGGGCTTAGAAAAAAACTTAAGTACTACACTTGATCAACATTAAAGAGACCACTTCATCTACCTTTGGGAAGGAGAGGACTGGTCTGGGAACATATCATTTATAATATTGTGTTTATGAACCAGAACCCAGAAAAAACATTTGGATCACAAGATGTTTAAGCTGCTATTAGAAGGCAGCTTAAAATGATCAGAATCTGAGTTCCCAGGGTCACTTATTTTCCTTTGGGAGGATGTAGCATAATTATAGTACAGTTGCCCAATTTAATTGATAAAAGTGGAAATTTAAGTTTTACCAACCTACCTGCAAGACTAATAGATTAGTGAATATAATATTTTTTAATTCAGAACTGCCTTTCTAAAAAAGTTAAATATTGATAACCAACTTTAGCTTAGTGAGAAATAGTGATTTAGAAGGTCTAGTTGAACTTTGACTCAACAGCCAAGAAGGTTTCAGTCTCCTAAAGGTATTTCTGATGCCAAATAACATGATAGGAAATCAGATTACTTAGAATTCCCTGTAGAGGTGGGGCCGCCAGAAAAGTGTGATGAAATCAGAGTGCTGTGTGGTGTGGTACATCACACTCAAACTACCTGATGCGCATTTTGTTTCTTCTGCAGATTTGGAGATAAAGCTTTGTACTATACTTCACAAACAGGGCTTGTATAATTTCAAGAGTGATAAATTTTTTGGTATGCTTTAGAGGACGATTGGTCTGTATTCCCAAAAATGGGCCTATTTTTGGACCCACTGTAACATTAACCAACAGGCCAAATAGCTTAATTTAATTTTCCCTGAGTTATTTGGTTCCTTTCAGTATATAAATGATGGGGAATAAAATACTATGCTTATTTGGTTTTTCATTTCCTATAAGCAAATTTTTGGTCTGAAAGATTTTAGAATGGGCCTAGGCCTTAGGACACTTCAAAGAACAGCCCTGCCTTTCCTTGGTTCAGTTCATAGCCCAGTTTTTTTGTTTTTTGTTTTTTGGTTTTTTTTTTGCCATGTTTCAGGTGGATTTCAAAACTATGGTTCAAAATAGATAATTAAAGAGTTAAGACACTACCAGAGTTATTCTAGGCTAATTGTCAGAACTCTTTGTATTTTCAAGATTTGACCACTTCGTCAAGTTCTTCTGGTCCTAGAATTTCTGGTTCACCTTGTCATCACAGCGATTCCAATTCAGCTTCTGAGAAACACATGTCACGAGCCTCTCAAAGAGAAGGTACGTGAGAAGTCACATAAAATCCCGCAGTACCGCAGAGCTTTACTTGGTTGGTTTTAATCTATAAACAAACAGGAGCTATTAGAGATGAGGCGGTTTCTCCCTGAGGTTTGACTGGCTTTGGCTTAAATCTTCGAGGGAATTTGAGCTTTGGTTTTATCACCTGGACCAAATTTGGTCTAGTTGGGAGAGGATGATAGCGAAAGTCACTTGGTCCCAAGTCCAGGAGGCTTTTGCTCCTCCATTTCCTTGCCCCTGCAATGCCTGACAGCATTGGAATAAAATGAGCTGCAGTCTGGCCCCGTCTGTAGTTGCCAGTTTCCCCCCAGCCAGTCTGGCAGAACTGGATGCTCTGCCCTTCTGCCCCTAGCTGAAATGCATTCTGCCTGTCATGCTGGCCCTCTCCACACTGATCCTCGTCTTAGCCCTTGCACCATTTACTATTTTTTTTTAAGATTTATTTTTATTTATTTGAAAGAGTTGCAGAGAGAGGGACAGAAAGAGAGGTCTTCCATCTGCTGGTTCACTCCCCAAGTGGCTGCAATGGCCAGAACTGTGCTGAGCCGAAGTCAGGAGCCAGGAGCCTCTTCCAGGTCTCCTATGTGGGTGCAGAGGCCCAAGAACTTGGGCCATCTTCCACTGCTTTCCCAGGCCATAGCAGAGAGCTGGATCGGAAGAGAAGCTGCCGGGACCAGAACCGGTACCCATATGGGATGCCGATGCTTTAGGCCAGCGCTTTAACCCGCTGCACCACAGCACTGGCCCAGCACCACTTACTGTTTATCCTCTTGGTGCACCGAGTACTAATGGTTACATGACTCATTTTTGGTCAGTTTTCGGAGGTAGGCTTGTCTGTACCTGGATGTTTAGGACAGGGACTAAACCTTAGACTTCTGAGTTGTTTTCTCTGGATGGCTTCACCTGGTAGGTACTGGTTCTCTTGTTTGACAACTCAGTAAAATGTCTGGACAGCCCTTTCTAACCCAACTGATGGCTAGACTTTCCCTGTCCCCTGGGTGTTGAAGCCTGTGATGTTTCACTTAACGGTTAAGAAGTCCTTCCCTGGGGCCAGCACTGTGGCATAGCAGGTAAAGCCACTGCCTACAGTGCCAGCATCCCATATAGGTGCTGGTTAGAGTCCTGGCTGCTCCACTTCCTATCCAGCTCTGCTATGGCCTGGAAAAGCAGAAGATGGCCCAAGTCCTTGGGCCCCTGTACCTGCAGGGAAGAAGCTCCTGGCTCCTGGCTTTGGATCAGCACAGCTATGGCCATTTCAGCCATCTGGGGACTGAACCAGTGGAAGACCTTTCTCTGCCTCTCTTTAACTCTGCCTTTCAAATAAGTAAATCTTAAAAAAAGTCCTTCCCTTAAATGTAAAAGATGTATGCCTGTAGGTTTAACATTTCTTTGATTTGTAGTAGAAATGTCTCTACAGATCTACCTTTTTTTCCCCCTTCTACGTGAGCTATGGTAAGTCAGCAAAATGATCAAGAAACAAGTGTTTATTGATTGGTGACTATGCCATCCATGAGGGAAAAAGTTAATTTAAGAATAGTTCATATGCTTGCCTGTTATTGGCCAGTGGTGAACACAAAACAAATATATAGCAGTTTTATGCTATAGAGAGTTGGAATTGAGGGAAGAAATACTGTTTGAGGAGCCTAAGAAGAGAGGTGGAAGGTTAGAGGGTGGACACAAAAAGGGAAATGGGGGGTGGGGAGGCTTACAGGCGAAGTTGTTGTAATTGTTGGAAATCCTGAGTACTGCTCAGGTGTTAGAATAGGTCTGTGCCACCCTTTGGTGGATATAGTAGCTTTATCCAGAGACTTTTTTTGACAGGCAGAGTGGACAGAGAGACAGAAAGGTCTTCCTTTGCCGTTGGTTCACCCTCCAATGGCCGCCACGGCTGGTGCACCGCGCTGATCGGAAGGCAGGAGCCAGGTGCTTCTCCTGGTCTCCCATGGGGTGCAGGGCCCAAGGACTTGGGCCATCCTCCACTGCACTCCCTGGCCATAGCAGAGAGCTGGCCTGGAAGAGGGGCAACCGGGACAGAATCCGGCACCCCGACCGGGACTAGAACCCAGTGTGCCGGCACTGCAAGGCGGAGGATTAGCCTGTTGAGCTGCGGCACTGGCCTTCCAGAGACTTTCAAACTCATTTCAGCACTGAAGATATTTTAACATGAAATCTGCTGCAAATTCTTAAGGATGCAGAATAAATAAAACCCAATTAGGTCTGGTTGAAGCAAGATTAGCGAGGCTCTTGAGCCTCTGGTATTCGCCATGTGACTTCAGCTCTCACTTGGTTCCTTCCTTTTGCCAGTTCTTGAGACGCATCCAAGGGACACAACCAGAAAACCACTGCTTAGCTTTAATAGAATGGTCTTCTGTTTTTGTTATAGGTTTTCAGAATTCTTATACTAGAAGTTTTTCTCTAAAATTGTTCAAAGTTCTGTCATGTGTGAAGTCATTGTTTTAGTTATAGGTTGGTCATAACAGTGTAATTAGGATCGTCACACGTCTCCAATAGTGTGGTAATGTAAAGGGAATTTTTAAGATCTCTTTGCAAAACGGTTCACAAACTCAGGGGTCTCCTTACCTTCAAAGTAACTCCTTCCACAGTTGAACTATTTCTCTTAAGCTTCTAAGCTCCTTCCTTACAATGTCCATGAAAATGGTTCTCCACGTGGCTGAAGGCCAGAACATATTCCATCCCCAACAGCAGTTACTGTCAACAGGGCTAGGGAGGAAGAAAGGGCACCGTCGAGGCGCCAGGAAGAGGTGTGATGTGCAGTGTGTCGCATCTCTTGTTTTGATGTGCCTCTGTGTGAAGTGTCCTCCCTCACCTCCAAAATTGTCTGTCTGTTGTTACAGTATTCATTGCCCCCAACTTAGAATGGTTCAGCTAACTTTTCAGTTCTGATGTGAAAGCTGTATGCACTTCATAGAAACTGCATTTTGAATTCTGAATTTTGGTCCTTTGCTAGGCAGTGTGATGCTGTCTCATGCTGGCAGGGGCAGTGAGCAGTAGCTCCCAGTCAGCGCAGTTGAGCCCGCACCCTATGACGCACTGTGTTGCTAAGCCAGCGTGTTCAGGAGGCTCAGGGTCAAGTGCATCTTCAGCTGGGGATGTAGCCCCATTGTGAATCAGAGGGACCAAATATCCTGCTGCTGTCGTCAACTTGAATGCAATATTCATGGTTTCCCAGTACTGCCCTCTCTGGACTGGAGAACACCAGTTTCTGACATGAGAATTGTTCTTTTAACTTTCTTGATTTCTCCCATGTCACATAACTGTTTCTTAAAGGGCTTTCTGAGATGAAGATCCAAATCAAAGGGACCCCTCATCAACTGGGGTCTGCTGCTGGAGACTCCTCAGCAGAACCTTGAATTCCTTAGTTCTAGGCATACCCTTTCCCGTGCCTGCACCCGCAGAATCCACACACACAATCGTTGGTGAGGCACCACTTTCTTTACGTGTGGCAGCACAAGGGGCAGACTCAGGAACGAAAGCCCAGGATGAGCCTGCTAGAAATCAAAGCTCTGATGAGCTGTCTTAGTCCTCAGATAACACGAATCTTCTATCCTTTTTTTTGTATCTCAGGAGTTTCACCACGAAACAGTCTTGAAGTCTTAACCCCTGAAGTTCCTGGTGAAAGAGACCGTGGAAACTGCATTACGTCCTTACAGCTGCACCCGAAAGGCTGGGCCACTCTTCTTCGGTGCTCAAGCAACACCGATGATCAGGAGGTACAGGTGGCAGCACTCCGCCTTCAACAAGGCAGATGGGCCAGACTGCCATTGCCAAGTGTGCAGACCTTAGCCCTGGACACAAGTCCCCACCCTCCAGGGTGCACACTGTTGGAGACCTGGCTTCCCTACCTTTCTGACTTCTTTTGCTTCCTGGTATCTTTATCCCTTGCAAACTCTTACTCCTTTCCTGCCTAGTGTTAGGAAGCTGGGAAGTATTTTTTTTTTTTTTTTTTTTTGACAGGCAGAGTGGACAGTGAGAGAGAGAGAGACAGAGAGAAAGGTCTTCCTTTGCCGTTGGTTCACCCTCTAATGGCCGCCGCAGCTGGCGCGCTGCGGCCGGCGCACCGCGCTGATCCGATGCCAGGAGCCAGGAGCCAGGTGCTTTTCCTGGTCTCCCTTGGGGTGCAGGGCCCAAGCACCTGGGCCATCCTCCACTGCACTCTCTGGCCACAGCAGAGGGCTGGCCTGGAAGAGGGGCAACCGGGATAGAATCCGGCGCCCCGACTGGGACTAGAACCCGGTGTGCCGGCGCCGCAAGGCGGAGGATTAGCCTAGTGAGCCGCGGCGCCGGCCCGCTGGGAAGTATTTTAAAGGGCCATGATCACCTCAAATTAGGCCTCTCAATTGTTTTTAAGGTAAAAATGGAGGGAAGAAAACAAAACAAACTTACATAATAAACGTGGGACTGAGATGGTTCAGCTATAATGGCTAAATGTGAAGTTTTGTTAAGCCAATTGAATATTAAAATTATCTCTTCCTAAAAACCAGGGGAAACTAGAAAAGGAAAAGATCTAAATGGGTTCTTAGGGGGAAGGGTCTTAAATGGCTTCATGATTTTCAACACTCTGAAAGGCAAGAATGTTCAAGTATCTCACTGGCTCTAGAGAGGCTAAAAGGAGAGAAGAGCCTTGAGGTCTGTAGGGGAAAAGTTACCATAGGGCTTGAATGTTCCCCAGGAATATTTTAAAGATCAAAATGGTGGTTGTCCTCAGAAAAGGGACTGCATCACTGTTGAAGTCACAAGCAGCCTCAAAGCGTCATAGCACAGAGTAAGTCAGGTTTAAGGAGGTAAGGGACCTGCAGAGCCTGCTGGTTGGAAAAGGCATAGTGTTCATCTGATCGCTTTCCTGCAGCGGTGCCATGGCACTGGCGATCTGTGGAGCTTTTTAAAAGTAAGGGATCTCCTCAGCACTGTGTGGGTCTCTAACCTTGATTTGTCTTCTCTGCCTAGTGGACCTGTGTCTATGAATTCCAGGAAGGAGCTCCAGTGCGACCCGTCTCACCACGCTGCTCTCTACGACTGACTCATTACATTGAGGAAGCCAACGTGGGCAGGGGCTATATCAAAGAACTGTGCTTCAGCCCAGACGGGCGAATGATTTCTTCCCCTCATGGCTACGGGATCCGCTTGTTGGGATTTGACAAACAGTGCAGTGAACTCGTTGACTGTTTGCCCAGAGAAGCCAGTCCCCTGCGGGTGATCCGTTCTCTGTACTCTCACAACGACGTGGTACTGACAACAAAGTTCTCTCCGACGCATTGTCAGATTGCCTCAGGGTGCCTTAGCGGCCGGGTTTCTTTGTATCAGCCAAAGTTTTAGGCACAACTTACATCAAACAAGGAACTCTTCTGGTCTCTGACTTACAAATTACTTCAATTTAGGTGAAGTATTTTCTTTTAGAAGATCTAAGTTTGGGTCAAGGTCCTGGTTCTTATGGGTCCACGAACACACCGCGACCTGAGCGCGTGGTCATCAGCATCTCCGAGGTGGCGTGGCGCGGCGCGGCAGCATCCTCTTGCCATTCCTCTGCTCCTGCTCGTCTGTGCCGCTCGGCTCCACCTCTTCTGGGTATTTTGCACAGTAGCTCTTGTTAAGCTCCTGTCTTTTTCTTCCCTCCCTCCTTCCCTTTTCCACTTTGGTGTGAATATTGTGGACATTTGACAGGAGTGTTCATTGGGCTAGGAGAAACAACCTGTGATCCCAGTATTGAATAAAACCCAGAAGTTTGATGTTGGCACGCTGGCTGTTGAAAAAGAAATCTCATCTTCATTGATCAGTATATTTGGCATTTTAAATTTGCTGTTATATTTCTCTATATATGCTCTATATTTCTGAGCATAGATAATGCCATTATTCTCATAATTGTTAGATAGTCTTGCAACACAATGTCTTACGTTTCCTGTTAAAATTATACAGGTTTTTTTCACGATGAGAGGGATTTGTTGTGAGATTCCAGGAGAGATATCACCGCCTCTCTGCACTTTACTTGTATGAATTTAGAGTCTCTAGCATGTGTCCTTAACTGGTATTCTGTTCCGTCAGCAGCGTCGGAAGGGAAAGTGGAAGCGACGGGCCTTGGTTATTCCCATCGAACAGAAGAGGACTGATAAGTTTACCGCAGTGTCTCCATGGATGTGGTGGCATCTGTGCGACTTAGTGCTGGGGTGAAGGGCGCTCACGAGTGAGGCGGCGGTCTCTTACGTCTGTCTTCTGTAGGGCAGGTGTCGCCACCTCAGCTCTGTCAGTGAGGACTCCTGTAGTCCCCTTCCACTCCATCCTACCCACGGTGGTCTCCACATCCAAGGCAGACTAAGTGCTGATATGAAGTAGCGTGTTTTTGGTTTTGTTTTGTTTTATGGAATGCAGCAAGTAAAAGCATCAAGCAGGGGACCGGGGGTCAAGCACAAGGCCCACTGCCCTGTTGAGTAAGCTGCTTTCTTCGAATCTCCACGAAGAGTGGGATTGTATTTAGAAGAGATTTTCCAGAATCTGGAGTTATTTAAGCCATGTACTAGCCTTGCCCTCTTAGCTGCATTCTCTTAGGCCGTGTTCTCCAATGTGGGGGTGCACTGTAATCACTGAAGAGCTTGTAGAAAATGCTCAAGCCTGGGCCTCACCCAAGGAGAGGACAGGGGTCTGTATTCTTAACAGGAACCCCAAGTAATCTCTGGGTGATCTCCATCAGTTTAAAAACCCACCCTTAAACAGCAGTTACCACTTCTGTAACCACTGGTGCTTAACAGTCCCAGAAGGTGTTTTGATTATTTAAGTAGTAGTGATAAGTAAATGAAAGCCGTTTTAGAGGCAGAAAAGGAATTGACCATGTTATCTGGCAGGTGAGAAGTTCAGCGAGTGGCCTGAAGTCGTTCTGCAGAGTTGGTGGCAGAGCCAGAGGCTGAACTCCAGTCTCCGAATTCCTGGCTCAGGGCAGCTTCTACCCTAGCGTGCTGTTAGAAGCCATGGCTGTGAGCGCTTCTCCCGTAAGTCGCATTACTGACAGTACCCAGAAAACGGCCAGGTTGAAAAAGGAAAGCATGCGGTAGAGCCAAGAACACCAGCCACACAGGGGAAGTGTTTTCAATTGTACCGAAAAGCTTCGGCAACCTAAATACGTGAATAAAAAGGATATTTCTCTGTAGGACCTACCAAACAGACATTCACATACAGGCACAGAGGTGATAAACATTCTCACTGGGAGCACTGTTGGTTTTCAAACTAGTTTTAAGAATTAGATAATTTTACCACAGAAGTTGAAGAAAGGAATTTTTTGGTCATTGAAAATTACCACAAAGTGCAGTAAGAACAGGCTTGCCAGAAATTATGTGAAAAACACATACTTAAAGTACATTTTGGGATGTAGATCCATCCAAAGATGTCATCATTAAAAATAAGCTACCAAGTACCACAATCTGATGATAGGCAAGACTACGTGAATTGTAGCAGCCTTGGCCAGAGTTCCCTGTCAAATGCTGCCCCCACGTGGTGCCCAACTCTGAACTCAGCCACTGACTGGTTCTTTGAACTGCTACAGAGTACCAGTTGTGCTTCAGGTAACTACACTCTTTGCTGCTCCTCCCAGACACCTCACAGTCAGTGGGATGAGCCCCAGCTTGCTTTGGGGGGAAGGTGAGGCAGGAGGATTAGGAGGGCTGGGTGGTTTACCTTAAGTCGGCAGTGGGCGGCAGCAGCGGCGTTCCAACCCGGGATTATCGCAGGCCAAAGCTTGTGCCTGCTGCTCTACCATTGCACCTTTTAGTTAAAGGTTAGTCCTCGGGCTTGTAAGTGTGTAGCATCTTCTGAAGTTTGGGGTTAGACCTCCAGACCCGGCTCACCTTCTGGTTCAGGTAAAAGAACCTCTGCAAGGCTGATGAGGACACACATCAAAGTCCATTTGTAACCGGAAAGCCACAAGCAGGACAAACAGCTGTCAGACAGAAGGACAGTGAGGGCAAGCATCCCTGGGGGGAAAAAAAAAGCCTCAGAGGTGAGACTTTCACACACACACAGCCAGCAAACCCCCAGGAGAGCCTTTGTCCTCCTGAGGCACCGTCCCCATCACCAGGGCCTCGGCCAGCACGCAGCAAACACAGGCCTGAGGGTGGGAGGCAGCCCCTGGCGCGTCCAGGCCCCGTTTCCCAGCGAAGGGAAAATCGAATCTCGTGTTTTCTACTCTAAATTTTAAATGTTTTTATTCGCGAAAGTTGGTGAATGTATTCTAAGTGGTAATGTAATACATCATTGGTAACTGTAGTATAAGTGGTTCTGTTTTCAAAAGCTTCCTCCAGAAAGGTCTGTCTATGGCAGTGCTGTATTAGTTAAGGCCAAGTATGTAATAAATAGTTCCTTATTTTTAGTTGTGAAAATGAAGTGTGTAAAGCAGAAGACAGCTCTAATTTAGTCTGTTAAAAATGTGTGTCTGGTCTTTTCTCCCCCCTCAGAAGCCCAAAGCACACGTCTGCTTTGTCGTGGATATCAAAGAGGCAGCTATACCAAAAATTTTAGGAAAACAAGCAAGGACGCGGTAAATCACACGCTCCCTGCTCCTGGCTCTGGAGCCGGGACCACGCTGCACGCCTGTCAGAGCTGTGACCCCCGGCGCGTGTACCGTGGGGCGGGCGTGCCCGGAGCCCGCAGTCCGCGGTCCTGGCGCCGCGTGTCTGACACTTGTAGTTGGAAGGCCGGGGCTGATGACAGTCGTCCCCACCGACTGACCAGCGGGCCGAGCGCTGGGAGACTGCACTCCCCACAGCCTGCCACGTCCCGAAGGGGACGGCACGCAGGAATTTGGATCACTAACTTTGTAAGTGCCAAAACCACAATCTTGGAATTATTTTTGATGCAAGTCTTTCAGGAGTGTAAGTGTGCCGCGCCGCCTAACCAGTGCACTCGGTGTAACTCACTTCTTCCCAATGAGGAGTCACAGTCGTCATGTGTTACTGCAGACCCCTACTGAGCTGTGACGCGCACGGGCTGTAACATACGACGCCTCAGTCCCTGTCCCCGGTGCTTCCCGCAGGCCCGAGGCCTAGAACAGCATCTGCCTTGGACTGTGGGCTTGTTTTCTATCTGCTAAGCAGCGTGCTCTGCCGCCTCCTGACCTGCCGCGTGCCCGTGTGGCGAGCTGGGCGTCCCGAGCGCCTCCGTCTGATCGGACAGACTCCGGGCACGCAGTCTGCTACGGCCCCCTGGTTGCTTTCCGCCCCTTGACTGTCACAGCAACCGTCCGGGAAGTACGAGCGCCCAGTTCCAGGCTGAAACTAGGCCAGCTGCTACCAACCAAGACGCCGCCGGGTGGCGGGATAGACCGCAGCGTGCCAGCGACAAAGGCCCCGATTGGCGGAGGGCTCTTTCATGCTTTTAAGGAGAGAGGAAGCGCGCAGGGGGAGAAATGAAAATAAAGTCCACACGGACAAGAGGACTTTGTCAGTAACCACTCAGCTGTGTGCTGAGAGTAGCACATGTTGGAGGTGCAGGGCAGTCTCCTAGATCGTTCTACAATTTATATCCTGGAGAGAATTCTAAATGACGTCCTAAGAGCTTCTACTCAAATGATAATGCAAATTATGAAAAACTCTCCAAATCACTTTTATGCGGCTCTCTTTAGTTGTAAATGAATTAGTGGTAGGGCGACAGGCTTCAGCCAGAGCCCCAAGGGCCATGTTTCCCATACAGACAGCCTCCTTCCTGTATGTGTGGATATAGTACACGTGTCACTAGAAACCAAAGTGTCATCCAGAGATAATAAAATAACTTAAAATTTGAATTTGGTCCCAAGTCTTTAAATTAGGCAGCACTTGCAGCTTTTCTAAGCTGTCCAGATACAGACAGGTTGCATGGCTTTTCTATTAAAGAGCAAACATTCGGGTTTCTTTTACATTTCACTGCACCTTCTACTTGCAGACTGTGCTTTCTGCTAAATTTTAGATTCACATTTGCAGGAAATGTAAAGTGGTGCAGATACCATGCCAGACACCCAGGACATCCTCTCCGGCTCCGAGCTGCTGTGACGTTCTCACGCTAGACTGTAAGCTCCTGGCGGGCAGGGGCTGGCTTATTTATCCTTCAGTCTTCAGTCCCTGGTACAGGACCTGACACAGAGCATTTGTTCAATACTCATTGAATGAGCCAGTTGAACCTTCACATGTGTACCCAAGCTCCCAAGAAGCTAGGACATGACATGACATGTGAATTACCCAGGACTAGAGGAACCCATTGCTTAGTACATCTAATAGACTGTTCAGAGGAAGACAGTTCTGGCTGCAAGTAACTTTCTCATGGGTTTGGAAAACCACAGGTTAGCACTCAACTCTTCATTCAACAGCCATTGGGATCCCTGCTGTATGTCTAGTCGAACACTACAGACCGAAGGATCAAAGATCACTGAAGGTCCAGGTACTTCATGAAGGCGTTCCCGTCCATGCAGAGCTCACGGGCGCTGGACCTGTGCGCTCGGAGGGCCCCGCACCCAGCAGAGCGCCTCGCCAGACGGACGCTCTGCTGCGGCCATCCTGAGTGTGTTTGAAAAGGGGCCTGCCTTTTTATTTTACACTGGATACACAGAATTAAATAGCTGGTCTTGCTAAGATGTTATCATTTTGACATGTTGGAAACAAAATAAAAGTTGCAGTATCTTCCATCGATCTTCTAGAAAAGATGTTGACAATCATTGAAAATCGGCTAGAGGGGCCAGCATTGTGGTGTAGCGGGTTAAGCTGCCACCTGCAGGGCCAGCATCCCATGTAGATGCCAGTTTAAGTCCCAGCTGCCCCACATCTGATCCAGCTCCCCCCTAATGTGCCTGGAAAAGCAGCAAAAGATGGCCCAAGTGCTTGGGCCCCTGCACCTACATGAGACCCAGAAGAAGCTCCTGGCTTTACCTGGCCCAGCCTTAGCCATCTTAGCCATTTGGGGGATGAACCAGGGGGTGGAAGAGCTTGCTCTGTGCCTCTGCCTCTCCTTAACTCTGCCTTTCAAGTAAATAAATCTTGAAGAAAAAAAACAGCCAGATAGTGCATGACTTAGTAAAATCACTTCTGAAGTCTAAAAACTGTCTCCCTCCTTTGAATTGGCTGACAGCTGGAATGTTCTGTGTTTCAGAACTAGAAGACCTTTCTAAAACACAATTGGCTCTTACCTTTTGCCTTGAGTTGCTTTGAGTCTTTCAGAAGTGAATTTATCTTATCTGTAAACTTACCTACATAAATTTGTAAGGCTTTACTAACTTTTATTACATGTGCACATAATATTTTGGTACAAGCCTACCGCATAGCATACTATTAACACAATAGTACGGGTGGTAGGCATTTGACTGAACAGTTGAGGTGCTGGTTGAGACAAGCTCCCCCACCCTGAGTGCCTATGTTTGATACCCAACTGCAGCTGCCAACTTCAGCACCCAGCTAATGCAGACCCTGGGATGTGGTGCTGGGTCAAGTGCTTAGGTCCCTGCCACCCATGTGAGGGACTTAGTTGAAAAAAAAAAAAAAAATTAAGATGTAAGGGGGCCGGCACTGTGGCTCAGCGGGTTAACACCCTGGCCTGAAGGGCCGGCATCCCATATGGGCGTCAGTTCTAGTCCCAGCTGCTCCTCTTCCAACCCAGCTCTCTGCTGTGGCCTGGGAAAGCAGTGGAAGATGGCCCAAGTGCTTGGGCCCCTGCACCCACGTGGGAGACCTGGAAGAAGCTCCTGGCTCCAGCTGTTACAGCTATTAGGGGAGTGAACCAGCAGATGGAAGAGCTCTCTTCGTCTCTCCCTCTTTCTGTAACTCTGCCTCTCAAAAATATTTTTTTAAAGATTTTTATTTATTTATTTGAGAGGTAGAGCTACAGATAGTGAGAGGAAGAGACAGAAAGGTCTTCCTTCCGTTGGTTCACTCTCCAAATGGCCTCAACGGCTGGAGCTGCGTCGATCCGAAGCCAGGAGCCAGGACCTCTTCCAGGTCTCCCATGTGGGTGGTGGGGGCCCAAGGACTTGGGCCATCTTCTACTGCTCTCCCAGGCCATAGCAGAGAGCTGGATGGGAAGTGGAGCAGCCAGGTCTCGAACTGGTGCCCATAAGGGATGCCAGTGCTTCAGGTCAGGGTGTTAACCCGCTGCACCACAGTGCTGCCCCCATGTTTTATAATCTTAAAAATTAGTTTTTATTCAGTGAAAGTTGTATTTGTATCAATAGGAAGCATAGTTGCCGCATTTTTACTTTGTCAAGCTTCATACAGTGATTGGCTGTCATACAAACTCAGAGCACGCTATTTTTCAGTGTTCCAGAGAATAACATTTTCTTATATTAATAATGTGATTGATGGCTCATTTTACCATATTATTTTCATTCATCGGAATAATTACAGGCATGTCTAAGATGCTTGTGGGGTTTTTTTTGTTAGTCATTGAAGAGAAAACTAGAGGGAATCTCAATAGAAATTATTTTGTGAAACTAATCATTCAAACTGATGTAGCTAACCATAGCACCAATTAGCACTATTTCAGCTCTCCCTGACTGACATATCTGGGGCTATTTAAAACAATTTATTGAAAAGAAAATTATTCAGCATGTATTAATGCCGATGAATTACTATGTAAATTAGTTTCCCATTACTACTGTAACAAATTACAACAAACTTAGTTGTTTAACACAGCACAAATTTCCGTTGTGGTCCTGGCAGTCCATAGTGGGCGTCCTTGGCTGCAGTCAGGGCGTCGGCAGGATTGGCCGTGCCCCGGGGGGGCTCAAGGGAGCCCATTTCCTGGCCGGTCCCAGCGTCTGGGGCCACCTGCAGCCTCCGCACCCTCCTTTGCCCTTCCACCTGCAGGACCCTCGCCATCATGCTGGGCCCACCTCCGGATCCAGGATGCTCCCTGTTGTAAGGTCAGATGAGCACACTGGATCCTATCCATAGCCCTGGCCACAGAGGACGTGCACAGCTTTGGAGGGCCACTATGCACCCAGTACTAGGCATAGTACCCATTCTTGGGTGGTAGACAATGTACGTGTTCCCATTTTACAGGGACAGAACTAAGGCTTGGAGAGATTCATTTACCTAAAGTCATAAACCTAGTAAGTTTCAGAGTTAAACTCCTATCCGTCTGTGACTTCAAGGCCCAACTTCAGTTGCTATATTACTTTGATAATTCAATGAGAAAATATTTATTGTAAGCAAGCTATGTACAACATTGTGATTACAGAGCGTTAAACTTTTTTTTAAAAAGGTATCGCAGGGGCCAGTGCTGTGGCACAGCAGGTTAACGCCTGGCATCCCATTTGGGCGCCAGTTCTAGTCCTGGCTGCTCCTCTTCTGATCCAGCTCTCTGCTATGGCCTGGGAAAGCAGTAGAAGATGACCCAAGTCCTTGGGCCCCTGCACCTGCGTGGGAGACCTGGAAGAAGCTCCTGGCTCCTGGCTTCGGATTGGCACAGCTCCAGCCGTTGCGGCCATCTGGGGAGTGAACCAGCGGTTGGAAGAACTTTCTCTCCATCTCTCCCTCTCACTGTAACTTTTTTTTTTGACAGGCAGAGTGGACAGAGAGAGAGAGACAGAGACAGAGAGAAAGGTCTTCCTTTTGCCGTTGGTTCACCCTCCAATGGCCGCCATGGCTGGCGCATCACACTGATCTGAAGGCAGGAGCCAGGTGCTTCTCCTGGTCTCCCATGGGGTGCAGGGCCCAAGCACTTGGGCCATCCTCCACTGTACTCCCTGGCCACAGCAGAGAGCTGGACAGGAAGAGGGGCAACCGGGACAGAATCCGGCACCCCAACTGGGACTAGAACCTGGTGCGCCGGTGCCGCAGGTGGAGGATTAGCCTAGTGAGCCATGGTGCCGGCCTCAAATAAATAAAATCTTAAAAAAAGATAGTGCACAATTAACATCACTTAAAAATCCCTTGTTTATATGTTTACTGATGTTATGTACAGTTTGTTGCTTCATCTCTAAAATTCCATAGCAGGGCTGGAAAAAAAGATCCATGATATTGGGGCCAACATTGTGGTGCAGCAGGTTCCGCTGGTGCCTGCAGCGCTGGCATCCCATATGAGCACTGGTTCAAGTCCTGGTTGCAACAGCTTGGGAGAAATTATTTGCAAACTATGCAACTGATAAAGGATTAATAACCAGAATATATAAAGAGCTCAAGAAATGCCACAAAAACAAAAACAAAAAAAAATAAACAACCCAGTTAAGAAATGAGCAAAGGACTTAGACATTTTTCAAAAGAAATCCAAATGGCCAGTGTCTAGACACATGAAAAAAATGCTCAGGATCACTAGCCATCAGGGAAATGAAAACCAAAACCACAATGAAACCTCACCCCCATTAGAATGGGTTTCATACAGAAATCAACAGACAACAAATGCTGGTGAGGATGTTGGGGGGAAAAGGAACCCTAATCCATTGTTGGGGGGAATGCAAACTGGTACAGCCATTGTGGAAGACAGTTTGGAGATACCTCAGAAATCTGAATGTGGCCCTACCACACGACCCAGCCACCCCACTCCTGGGAATTTACCCAGGGAAATGAAATCTGCAAATAAAAGAGCTATCTGCACCTCAATGCTTATTGTAGCTCAATTCACAATAGCTAAGACCTGGAATCAACCTAAATGACCGTCAACAGTAGACTGGATAAGAAATTATGGGATATGTATATCATGAATACTACACAGTGGTTAAAAAAATGAAATCCTGTCATTTGTAACAAAATAGGTGAATCTGGAAAACATCATACTTAGTGAAATAAGCCAGTCCCAAAGGGACAAATACCATGTGTTCTCCCTGATCTGTGGTAACAGAGCACCTAAAAGGAAACCTGTAGAAGTGAAAATGACACTTCGAGAAGCAATGACTTGATCAGCCCCTGTCTTGACTGCTGAGGAACAGGTGTTTTTTTTGTTTTTTGTTTTTTTTTTTTTTCCTTCAATACCATTGGTTGAACTCTTTACTTAACATGGAATTAATCACACGTGTATAAAGTCAAGTGAAGATAGATCCCAGTAAAAATAAGAGTGGGAATAAAGGAGAAGCTGTATAGTTCTGCATACATTCCTATGGACATACTTCTATGGGTACAGCTCGAAATTTGCCATGGGACTCCAAATCCCATTAAGATGGCATTATTACCACTCAGCTTAAGTGTTAAAGTGAACATATAGATAGGACTAAATGTTAAAGGGATCATATAAATAAGACCAAGTGTCTGGAATAACAATACATAGAATTAAAAAGGAGAGAATGTTCCAACATGGGAAGCAGTCCACAGCAGACTCATAGAAAGACAATCACTATAAATAGCACTCTGACCTCAGAGTCAACTCTTAAGACATTCTGGTCTGGCTGAAAAGCCCATGACAGCATTTCAGGCATGGAAAGCCAAGACACTGTGGCAAAAATGATCTACATGAAGGATCTTTTTGAGTGAGACCCCAGTGGAAAGAAGGGGCCATCAAAGAAGGATGCATTTTCCTCTGAAGGGAGGAGAGAATGTCTACTTTCCTATGCCTTGTCAATACTGATAGAGATTGTGGACTCAAAAGGTTTCCATAGTCTTGGCAGCTCATGTCAAGAGCATCTGGTGGTCACTGACATCATACATAAGTGTTAACTGTTAAATTAACAAGAGTCACTGTGCACTTACTTCCCATGCAGGACCTCTGTCCTCAATGAGTTGTATTATGAGAGTTAACTGTAAAACTTTTTCCCATTTTTATATTTTGTGTGTGTATGCACAAATTGTTGAAATCTTTAGAGTTGGTCTTCTGTGTATAATTGAAAAATGCATCTAAATGGAGAATGGGATTTGAAATGGGAGGGGGGGAGGAGGAGGAGGAGTGGGAGGGTTGGTAGGGTGGGAAGAATAACTATATTCCTAAAGTTGTACTTATGAAATTTGTACTCATTAAATAAAGTTTTTAAGATTTATTTATTTGAAAGTCAGTTACACAGAGAAGGAGAAGCAGAGAGAGAGAGGTCTTCCATCCACTGGTTCATTCCCCAGATGGCCGCAACACCTGGAGCTGCACCAACTGGAAGCCAGGGGCTTCCTCTGGCTCTCCCACGCAGGTGCAGGGGCCCAAGGACGTGGGCCATCTTCTACTGCTTTCCCAGGCCATAGCAGAGAACTGGATTGGAAGTAGAGCAGCCAAGACTAGAACTGGCACCAATATGGGATGCCGGCACTGAAGGTGGTGGCTTTACCTGCTACGCTACAGTGCCAGCCCCTAAATTTTTTTTTTTTTTAATTTTTAAAGAAACAAGTCCCAGTTGCTCTGCTTCTGGGCCAGTTCCTTGCTATGGGCCAGCTCCTTGCTAATATGCATGGGAAAGCAGCTCAAGTATTTGGTCTAGGCCGGCGCCGCGGCTCACTAGGCTAATCCTCTGCCTTGCGGTGCCGGCACACCGGGTTCTAGTCCCGGTCGGGGCGCCGGATTCTGTCCTGGTTGCCCCTCTTCCAGGCCAGCTCTCTGCTGTGGCCAGGGAGTGCAGTGAAGGATGGCCCAAGTGCTTGGGCCCTGCACCCCATGGGAGACCAGGAGAAGCACCTGGCTCCTGCCATCGGATCAGCGCGGTGCGCCGGCCGTGGTGCACCAGCCGTGGCGGCCATTGGAGGGTGAACCAACGGCAAAAGGAAGACCTTTCTGTCTCTCTCTCTCACTGTCCACTCTGCCTGTCAAAAAACAAAAAAAAACAAAAAAAAAAAGAAAAGAAAAAAAAAACTATTTGGGTCTCTGCCACCCACATGGGAGACCCGGATGGAGTTCTGGACTCCTGGCTTCCACCTGGCCCAGCCCTGGTTGTTACTGTCATTTGGGGAGTGAACCAGTGGATAGAAGTACGCATTTCTGTTTCCCTCTCTCTCTGTCTCTCCCTCTCGCTAACACAGCCTTTTAAATAAGGAAAAAAAAAATTTAAGGCCCATAATCTCATCAGAGGCCAAAGATAAGCAGAGTGGACAGTGAGAGTCAGAGAGAGAGACAGAGAAAGGTCTTCCTTTTTCCGTTGGTTCACTTCCCAATGGCCGAGGTGGCCGGTGCACTGCGCTGATCGGAAGCCAGGAGCTTCTCCTGGTCTCCCATGGGGTGCAGGGGCCAAGGACTTGGGCCATCCTCCACTGCACTCCCAGGCCACAGCAGAGAGCTGGCCTGGAAGAGGGGCAACCGGGACAGAATCCAGCGCCCCGACCGGGACTAGAACCCGGGGTGCCGGCGCCACAAGGCAGAGGATTAGCCTAGTGAGCAGTGGCGCGGGCCAATCTTAAAGCATTTTAAGGTTTAGGGCTTCCAGACCCATATTCTCCAAGTTTCTCCCTTGATCACCTGGCTTTACCTACAAGAGCCAGGCTCAGAAATTTTCCTCTCTCAGCACCAGGGATTGCCCGGTGCACGATGGGGTGGACATGGGTGTCTGAAGCCATCAGTCACGAGCGGTCATCTAGTGTGGGCTTGGCAATGCGGCCACGCCCAGCCCCACAGGAGCACTCAAGACAATGCGCTAGCCCTTGGGCCAAAACCAGCCTTTCCGGCGTCCTCTCACTGGGTATTGGAGGCACCTGCTGCACCGCCAGGCTCACCGGCTCCGACCGCATCCTCATCACGGACGGCAGTCCGTGCTCTGACCTGTGCCCCTCCCGGCCCAAGCCCCTCTTGAGAAAGCCCGCGCTTTCCTTTCCTGACACCCACAGGCCTGTCCACTGGGTTCCCTCTGCGTCCCTCCCTGTCGCGAGCATGGGTGTCGCCCCGAGCACTGAGTACAACGCGGCTGGCGGCCCCACACCCAGACGGGCCCATTTTGTGCGTCTGCATCGGGAATCGCAAATTTCGTGTGTGTCGCGCTGTGGGAGCCCCCGGTCCAAGAGGGCTCACTGCGCGACGTTCATAATCCACAAGAACTACCCACAGGGACCCTGGGGAGATACACGGTCGTCCTACTTACCGGGGTGACTGCCGAGCGGCCAGGAACCCGCAGGGCCCAGCAGAGCGCAGGCGCACGCGCGTTAACTCGTGGGTGGGGAGCACGCCCTGTGCGTGGCTCCAGGTGCTCTCCACCGGATGCCACTTAAGACGTTCCCCCTGGGGTGGGGGTGGGGCGGCCGCTTCCAGCCGCCCCAAGAGGACGGTTCTTTCTCCTGGGGGCGAAGCAGAGCCACCGGCAGGCAGCTCTCGGCTGTCGCTGTAAATTCTGGGGACTGCGGTTGGAGCCCCACAGATACAGAAACTGCAGTTAAGGGTTAGGCTTTTCGTGGATGAAGGAAGTCAGCTGAGAACATCTTGACTTTTGTTTTTTTAAAGACTTATTTTATTTATTTGAAAGAGTTAGAGAGAGGGAGGGGGAGATACACAGAGATCTTTATTGAATTGGCCTCAACAGCAGGGGCTGGGCCAGGTCAAAGCCAGGAGCTTGAAACTCCATCTGGGTCTCTCATGTGATTGCAGGGGCTCATGCACTTGGGCCATCTTCCACTGCTTTCCCAAGTGCATTAGCGGGGCTCTGGATGGGAAGTGGAGCAGCTGGGATTCGAACCGGCACCACTATGGGATGCAACAATGCCAGCCCCCAACTTTTTTTTTTTTGACAGGCAGAGTGGACAGTGAGAGAGAGAGACAGAGAGAAAGGTCTTCCTTTGCCATTGGTTCACCCTCCAATGGCCGCCGTGGCCTGCGCGCTGTGGCTGGTGCACCGCACTTGATCCGATGGCAGGAGCCGCCAGGTGCTTCTCCTGGTCTCCCATGGGGTGCAGGGCCCAAGCACTTGGGCCATCCTCCACTGCACTCCCGGGCCACAGCAGAGAGCTGGCCTGGAAGGGGGGCAACTGGGACAGAATCCAGCGCCCCAACCGACTAGAACCCGGTGTGCCGGCACCGCAAGGCGTAGGATTAGCCTGTTGAGCCACGGCGCTGGCTAACATCTTGACTTTTTGAGGTTGCTGCTATGGGTAGACAACAGTGTGTTCCTTAACCACATTATTCTCAGGACATTGTCAGGGTGGTTCTTTCTAAGCTGGAGCTAAGATTTCCCTATTTAACGTGGTACTGAAGTTACCGGGCAGGGATACGTGGAGCGAGGCCAGCTTTCCTTCTAGGGAACAGAGCTTGGGGCGCATTTTGTAACTCCCAGGGGAGCAGCTCCAGACACACACTCCCTGGTGGGCAGCCACTGCTAACAGCTACGATCAGCCCTGGAGAGGAACAACGGACCCTTTAACCTGCAAGGACACAACTCGGAACAAGTTTTGCCTTTTTTTTTTAAATGTTGTTGTTTCCCTGCAAGTCACTTAAATTATGGGCCCCCAGACTGCTGTGTTGACATAAACCTGGCAAAGCCTTCTCTATAGAAGATTCTCTTTTGTCAAGGTAAAAAAAGGATCCAAACTTCACTGGGGAAGGATTACTTTCTAACAGCTAAATACAAAGCATCCGATCTGTTCTGAATACCATTTCTATTTATTTATTTGGAAGGCAGTGCTAGTGCAGCAACACCTTGACAGTAGGGACTCCATCTCAGAGCACCCGAGGCTCCATCTTGAGAAAGCACCCCCCCCCCCCGCCGCCATGAGACTCCGGTCTGAAACTAGGACCTAACAGTACCCCGCATCCCGCTCGCAGAACTTCGGAACTCCTCAGCACGATCGCTCAAGCTTGGAACAGGCTGCACCTGGATTGATGGTAGCAGTGTAATTGGAATTGTTAAGATCGCAATTGGTGTTGTCAGGATTGTACTTGATGTGAGTTTCACATATGCTTTAGGTTCGGATTGTAATTGATGCTGTCAAGATTGATATTGGTTTCGATAGGCCTTGGGTCAGCTTGACCCTAGCAACCATGTATTCCCCCTGACCCAGCCACCACGTGTTCCCCCTCTCGTCCTTGTGGTTTTTGCCTTCATAAACCCTGTTGCTTTGAGCTTCTGGGTCGAGAGTTCTTTAGGGCATGAGCCCGCTCCCCGCCCCCGGCAACAAAGGACCGTGGTCAGGTTTTATCAATGTGTGCGGCTCCTCTGTTACACTCGCTCAGGCACACTATGGAGAGAGAGCTTCCATCTGCCGGTTCTCTCCCCGAAGGCCCATAACAGCCAGAGCTGGGCCAGGCCGAGGTCAGGAGCCAGGAACTCCATCCTGGTCTCCCATGGGGGTGGCAGGGGCCCAAGCCCTGGAGCCATCACCTGCTGCCTCCTCCCAGGGTGTGCACTAGCAGGAAGCTGGATGAGAAGCGGAGGTGGGGCTGGCTCCCAGGCGTTCCCACACGGAGGCGGTGTCCCAGCGGCCTGCCCGGCTCGGTCACAACACTGCCTGCATCAGTAGCTGTCACAGCAAGATAATTAACTCCCAGGCCACAGTGCCCCCTTGCGGCCGGCGCGGCATGCTGTGATCTGGACGGAGGCCCTCACCTTACTGCTGACACGCGGTGCTCTGTGGTAAGCTTCCTACGGAGGGGTCCCAGCGCTTTTTGACGAATGCCTTCAAATGTCCGCGAGAGGAAGGAACTGTGGAGAGCTCGGGTTTACCAAGGTTCCGCCAGCCCCAGCTCCCGGCTCTGCTCCTCTTACCCAACTCAGCCAGCCATCGGCTCGGTTCAGATGGTCTGCATCAGCTGCCGGCATCCGGACCCACCTTTGTCAGAAATCCTCCACCTGCAGATCGCTGCCTGGAGCTCTGCGTTTAATTTTTTCCGCCGCTGTGGAATGCACGTCCAGTGAAGTGCAGGGATATTAAGCGCAAGTCAGCTGAGCTCACACAAACATTCTTTTAAAAAGGTTTATTTATTTGAAAGTCAGAATTGGGGGGTGGGGAGAGACAGAGCGAGATCTTCCATCCACTGGTTCACTCCCCAAATGGAAGCAACTGCCTCAGGCCTAAGCCGGGAGCCAGGAGCTTTGGGTGCAGGGGCCCAAGCACTTGGGCCATCTTCTACTGCTCTCCCAGGCCATAGCAGGGAGCTGGATCAGAAAAGAAGTAGCCGGGACTCGAACTGGTACCCATGCGGGATGCCGGCACTACAGGTGGAGGCTTAACATGCTACACCACAGCGCCAGCCCCCTGAACAGATGGCTGTTGTCCCAGTAACTCAGGCTCTGGCTAAGCCTCGGGGCAGCCCCACGGGCTGGCCAGGGCCCTCTGCGCAGCCGGAGGTCACCGCTGTTCTCCCTCCCCGCTTCCGCCCAGCTGCCTCCGTCAGCGCTCCGGGCCCGCAGTCCCTCCTAGGTATCCCCAGAGGTGGGCGATCCAGACAAGATTCCTGAGGCGTCCACGGGCTCGCTGATGCCGACGGTGTGGGTTCGGCCTGCGACTCCCGCCAGAGACCGCGGCTACGAGCGCCCGGCCCTCGGCGAGGTCACGGGCACACCAAGGACGGGGACCGCGCAGCGGAGCCAGACCAGGGCGGGAAGGCGTCCTCCCGGCCCCGAGGGGAACTCCATCCCGCCTGGGGGGCTGTCGGGGGTCGCGGGGCCCAGAGCCGCGCTTCGCACGCAGCCTGCGCCCTGCGTCTCCCGCTCAGCGCCCAAAGCCACGGGGCCGCTGCGTTGGACAGCAGGAGGCAGCCCTGGCAATGAGGGAGCCGCAGCTCTCGGGGCTCCCCCTCGGCCCCAGGGGCTTCTTCCCTCTGTAGCTGCCGGCCTCCCCCGCAAGTTCCCGTGAGACGCACTGGCCGCCGGGGACGAGGCTTGGGCCCAGAAGAGTCTGAACTAAGGAAAATCCTGAAGCTTCGTTGTTTGGTCCAAGGCGAAGGAGAACGCTCCTTACCGCAGGCCTGTGGCGGCCGTGGCAGATTGTTGCCTTCTGCTGGATTACCTCCGGGGGACAGCAAAGCGCGCTGCGCTCCGGCGGCAGGAGCAGGAGGCTGCCCTGCCTACAGCTCGACGCTCAGCTCGGTGAAGCGGAAGCCGTCGGAGCTCCGGAGGCGAGGGCTCGGGGTCTCAGGGTCTCGGGCACGGCTACACCTCCCCGGCGCCTGGACACTGGCGGCGCACTCAGCGGCTTTCTTCCTGCCCTCGTCTATTGGCGGGGTTGGCTCCACCACCAAGAACGAGGCAGATAAGAAAGGCAGAGTGCTTGGCCCTTTGCATCTTATGCCCATAGATGTTTTCAAAAGGCTTATTGATTTTTGGCTACTTGAGAGGCAGAGCAGGACAGGGGGACGTGGTGGTGATGGGGGGGGGTGTGGAGAGAAACTTCCAGTTGCTGGTTCACTCCCCAAATGCCCGCGAACAGCCTGGGCTGCACCAGACTGAAGCCAGGAGCCTGGAACTCCGTCTGGGTCTCCCACGCGGGTGCAGAGGCCTGGGCACTGGGGCCGTCTTCTGCTGCTTTCCTAGGTGCACTAGCAGAGGGCCGGATCAGAAGCCGAGGAGCTGGGACAAGCCGCCGCTCCAGTGTGGGGTGGGGGGTCCCCAGGGGCACCCCACGGCCGGCCCGCCCACACGGTGTCTCTCTCTGAGTGTTTCGCAAAGCGGGAGAGTAAGGAAGCTTCCATCAGCCGTGCAGCTCTCATTCCGCACTGAATGTTCGCGTCCCGGTCAGGGCATTTGGAGGTGGCCTTAGGAGGTGATTGGGGTGAGGCGAGATCTGAGTGCCAACCAGAGGGAGAGCCCTCCTGGGGACCGCATCCCCCGCAGTGTCAGGTACGCCAGCAGCCTGGGCTGCTCTCTTCCCGCAGCCCGAGGGACCCCGGCACCTTGAGGTCAGGGCAAAAGTTACTTTTTCCTTGACAGCAACCATGAGCCATCAACAAAGGAGGGTCGGATAGGATGCTGCCAAATGCCGTGACAGGTGGCGCTGTGTCCCTCCTCCATCAGTTCTCAGAAAACAAGTGCTTAGCAGGGGCCAGTGTCGTGGTGCAGTGGGGTAAGCTGCCACCTACGATGCCGGCAT
Source organism: Oryctolagus cuniculus (assembly GCF_051225735.1). Taxonomy (NCBI): domain Eukaryota; kingdom Metazoa; phylum Chordata; class Mammalia; order Lagomorpha; family Leporidae; genus Oryctolagus; species Oryctolagus cuniculus. The sequence continues at coordinate 200,904,223 of NC_142867.1, forward strand.
CCCATGTGAGCACCTGTTTCAGTCTCAGCTGCTCCACTTTCGATTGAGCTCCCTGTGCCTGGGAAAGCAATGGAAGATGGCCCAAGTGCCTGGGCTCCTGCACCCATGTGGGAGACCGGGATTATTGAGTTCCTGGATCCTGGGTTTGGCCTGGCCCAGCGCTGGCCATTTGGGAAGTGACCCAGTGAATGAAAGATCTCTCTCTCTCTGCAACCCTTTCAAATAAATATCTTTTTTAAAAAAATGAGGGATGGGGCCTCCACCTGCATTGCCAGCATCCTGTGTGGGCACCGGTTCGAATCCCAGCTGCTCTACTTCCAATCCAGCTCTCTGCTAATGTGCCTGGGAAGGCACCAGAAGATGGTCTTGGTGCTTGGGTCCCTGCATCCGTGTGGGAGACTCGGAGGAAGCTCCTTGCTCCTGGCTTTGGCCTGGCCCAGCCTCTTGTGGTTGCGACCATTTGGGGAATGAACCAGCAGATGGAAGGTCTCTTTCTTTCTCCTTCTATCTCTGCCTTTCAAATAAATCAATCTTTTAAAAATATGAGAAACGTTTGTCAGACATCTCCCAGGTGAGTGGCAGGCACCAGAGATGGTGGAAGTAGAACAAGAAGGTGCCTTCTTTACGGAGCTGGCATGCCGGGTGCGACATAAACTCAGCAGAGCACAGCTAAAGGAAGCACCATGAATCGGGCCGTGAGGCAGGAGCCCGTGACAGGCGGCCAGCAGTGCGGGCTGTGAGCCGGCTTCGCGGGGCAAGCGGCGGGACTGTCGGAGCTCACAAGTGAAGCTGGGCAGGGCATCGTTCGGGGCCCAGGACTGGCAAGGGCAGAGGCTGGCAGCAGAGACGTGGCCGTGGCTCAAGTGCAGACCGCGCCAGCTTCAGAAAGGAACCAGGGGCCAAGGTGTCTGGTCTTCACGGCGGAGGCAGGGGAAGGCATTTGCTGAACGAAGTGACATTTCATTAAAGAACAATCTTGACAACAAAATGTAGAAAGGAGGGAGCCGAGAATCTGGATGAATCCCGTGTTCAGCCTCCATGGGATCCTCCGAATTAGGTGTGTTCACATGGTAGGAAGGTGAGGAGAGCCGCCAGGGCCACGCCCTCTGCTAGGGTAGGCTAGTGACTGCTCATCAGATGTATGACAGCTCTGCTATCATTTGTTCAGAAATTCTGGAAATTAGCCTTTCTCATCCTGATGGGTTCCTATCCCAACCTGGAATTTTAGAAGCATTAAATGGCAACCGGTCCCTGGCCCAGCCACCCTGGGCAAGGCGCAATTTAACATGGAAACCAACATGAGAACCAACAGTGGGGCTTCTCTCCTAGCCGATTCTCTACAGCAGAAAGGAGCGGCTGTGAGGGCAGGACAGACAGAGGCAAGGCCCGGGCAGGGCTGTGGTCAGCCCATGTACCCCACGCAGGTGGGCGGGGTTCCCGTCCGTTACTCTGGGCTTTGACCCAGCGCCATGCTGACGCACACGCTGCAAGGCTCACGTCTTGAGTCCCTGCCTCCCGCGGGGGACCTGGCTGGCGCTCTGGGCCCCTGGTTTCCACCACTGGGCTCAGCCCTGGCATTTGTGGACTTCTGGAGGATGAACCAGCAGGTGCGAGACCTGTCGCTCTTGCAAATAAGTAAGCATTTTATAAAAAGCAAACACTTGGGCCACTTTCCTTGGGGGTAAGCATGGCCTGAAGGCACAAAAGAAATGGCCAAGAAGCTCGGGGGATCCAGACAGCGCATGCGCAGTAGGGACGACATTGAACAAGTTTGAGGACCTCTGAAGAGTAGCAGCACCTGGCGAGTGAGCCCCCTGGAACCCTTCCTGAGCAGCACGATGGAAAATAAGGGTTGCCCTCCCTGCCAAACCCCGGAGGGTGCGGGGCGTTTTATCAAGAAAAGACCAGCAGCCAAAGGTACCATGGGAAGCCCGCCACAGAGAAGACCAAAGAGGATGGACTTAAAAAAACAACTTTATTACAATTCCCCAAAAAGGGGCTGTCGACTCTGAAACATCCAGCAGACTTCATGCCAATCATCCGGTCACGTGACTCAAAATGTCAGACCAGTAGTTCTGTGCGTGGTCACTTTTAATAATGAACTGTCAGAGAGACGTGTGCAGACCCCAGGCACACACACCGCGCGGGGGCCACGGAGGCGAGCGAGTATTTAACATCAAGCAAAAAGACGGGATTGGAAATGGAAAGTCCTCCTCAAATCCAGGGAGAATGCCTCTTCAAGTCTTCGGTATGCAAGTTATTTGCACATAAGGAAACAGGAATATTTTCATTAGAAAGAAACCAAGTCCTGTGGCACCTGCACACAAAGGCCGCACCCCCCACCCCCACCCCGGGGCGCTTCGTCCAGCTGAGCCAGTGTGGGCACACAGGATCGGCAGCCCCCCCCCCGGGCCCCACCACGAGGCCCGTCTGCTCCCCACTCTTGCACGCCGCGGGGCCGTACAGTGAGTGTTGCTGCTGTACTCGGGCACCGCAGGCGTTGAGAAAGAGCCAGAATACGCCATTCTTATTGCACATTCGCCATAGCTGGCGAGTGATTAGATAAGCAACCATAAGTTAAGATGGGTATTGACTATTTAGACAAAAACACATCATCTGTGTTGCCAGGCATGAAGGAAACAGGTGACGCACTAACTGATCACCACGTGAAGGCTGTGTTTACTCTGCGAGGCGGCCCTGAGGTCTCACGCCACAGACACGGGGGACAGGGTCCTGTGCGCAGGAGCTGTGACGCGCACGGAACAGAAAGGCCAAGCTAAAGCTGTGCAGCTGGCTCCCGTCATGTCTGCCTTTGTCATCCGACCGTGCTGGTCCGCACGGAAGCTAGAACCAGCGCTGAGAATCCCTTATGCCCAACACATTTTGACTTCAAGGGCAGACGAAGCAGCTGGCTACAAGTTCTGTTGACTCTGTTGTCAACTTATCCAAGTCTACAGGACAACCCAGAACCACCCCGGCGATGTGTCTGCAGTTTGGTCTTCAAAAGCTGTAGAAAGTGACAAATGAAAGCAATGAGCTAAAACCATGAAAAATACCTTCCAGCGCCGCACACCTGAGACAGCGCTTTCCTCAGAAGCCTTCCCTCACTTGTATTTCAGCAGAGGGCTTCAGACTGGCATTCTGTCACCTGCCTGGAGTGTGAAGACAAAAGCCAGCCCCCAGGAGTGCATTCCCAGGGCCTGATTACGGCCCGGGCGAGCTCACCCTGCCTCGCTGAGCACCCAGGGTCACACACATAGCAGGGACAGCGGCACCTTCATTCATGCCTGAAACCCGATCCCTGACTATGCAGCGGCCCAAAGAGGCTCCCGGCATTTATTTGGTGTCCTGTTCTGAAACCCTTCCACTCGCATCTTGACTGGACAGCAAATGCTTTCTCTAGCGCAGCACCGACAGGTGCCTGCACCCGCTGCCGTGCACCTTCCTCCTCCTCCTCACTGCACACGGAGGGCAACAGCGCTTCTGGGCTTTGCACAGAAACTTGGAGGGAACAGGCAGTGGAGACCGGGTTCTTACTCCAGCCAGTACGCACACGTGTTCACAGGCGGCCACCAGGACGATGGGACACTGGTCACGGCGGACGCCGGAAGCCGCCTCCTCTACAGAGGGCGAGGGGTCACGAGGTGCCTGAGCCACTGTTCCCGCAGGCGTGTGTCCACTGGCGTGTGCGTCACTGTGCTGTACTCGCTGGGATATTTAACTATTTTCTAATTCCCCTGACAGATAGAGCACGAGGTGAGGGAGGAGGATTCAGAACCTTCCAGATGTCTTTCTGTAGCTTGTCTGCTCTCACTGTTTTGATGACACAGGATGTCAAAATGTCAAAGTCCTCGTCTCCGTGTCCAGCAGTAAAGTAAGAGACGATGGGGCAGAGGCCTTCGGAGCCTGTGGCCCACGTCCCCCTCAGCAGTCAGAAACCAGGGGGAAAAATGTGGGGCACTCACAGACTTCCAAAATAAAATTTCATGGAAGTGCTTGTTTATTTCTCAAAAGCATAGTTTTAAGAGAACAGGAGCTTATATAGGACAAATTACTACTCAAAGAGAAAAAAAAGACAAAACTCTGCTAAGTTGGCACCAAGAATTCAGAGACCGAGTGGACAGAGTTTGATCTATAAGCAAGTAACGATTTCTTAACAGGACGGAACACCTGTTAACAAAATTCAAGTCCTCCTGACTTTTGGCAGTGACACAAACATAAGGATATTTCAGAAGGGCTCAAGGTCACGTTCAGAATTCAACAGAAAATCTACAAAGCTAGAAAACACAACAGTAACTTGTGTCAGCTGCTCGATTCTCCCATCTCCATAGAAACAGTATGGACAGTTGATCCCAACAGGCGCTGTTTCAGAACTGAACACAAACACTTTATCATGGAACATCTGTGCCTCGAAGGTGCGCTCCCGCCCCACGCCAAGTGCACGTCCGAGTTCCAGGAGGACACCACCCTTTCCCACTGCCCTGGAGGGCAGGGGATCCAGAAACAGAGATACAGAGTCAGCTAGGAAGTCCGGGGCCACGGCCGCTCACGGCCACGTGGGCTTCAATTCAGAAGGCGCACGGACTGCCGAGGGGAAGACGCCCGAGCTCGGCGGCCAGGCGGCCCCGTTCAGGGGCACGGCTTTTCCCAGGCCGGCAGCCTGAAGCTCCTGGGTGTGATACACAAATCAGAACCCCGCCATTTTCCTAGTGGAACCTTTTTTCTCTTTCTGCCGATGCTTAAGGAAAAGTTAGTCCACGACTCACGGTGGCCTGGATGCCCATCTGTGTGGGCCAAGTGGGAACGCGGCCAGGTCGCATCCTCGCTGGAGAACAGCCCGGCCTGGCAGTGCCCCTCCTCACACGACCTTCAGCAGGAACTCGTACGTGGCGTTGATGATGCCCCAGGAGATGAGGGAGCGGTGGTAATTCAGATGGGCGCCCCGGAAGAGGTTGATCAGTTTCCTGTCCCGCTCCAGCCAGATGGTTTTAAAGACCTTGGGGAAAGACTGGAACTCCCCGCCGATCTGAGACTGGATACGCGTTTTCACAACGTTGATGGGGAAAAACAGGAAGCCCAGCATGGCGCCCAGCAGACCCCCGCAGATGAAGTCATTGACCAGGTGCGCGCTGTGGGTCGTGGCGGTCGGCAGGTGCTCCTTGATGGGACCCCGCAGGCCGAAGAAAAGGACGTTGCTGAATCCGTTCCGGAAGAGGATGGGCACCAGGCCCCGGTAGTACTCCCCGAGGCCGTGGCGCCTGAGTGCCCGGAAGGCCTGGTAGGTGTTCGTGAACTTGTCGTGATGCCTGTGGTCCTGCAGCAGCGTCTGCACTCGCTCCAGCGGGGTGAAGACGGCTTCCGTGGTGCCCGCCAGCACGGCCGCCACGCTGCGGGTGGCGAACTCGGGGGCGCGCACGTGCCTGTGCAGCAGGCAGGACAGGTCCTCGTAGAGGCCGAACATGAGCGCCAGCGTGGTGGTCTTCTGCAGCAGCGGCGGCAGGATGCCGCGGTACAGGTTGCGCAGGCCGTCCTGGCGCAGCTGCAGCACGGCGTCGCGCGTCTTGATGCCGTACAGCTGCTGCCGGAAGAGGACCTTCTGGACGGGGAAGGTGACGGCCACGTTGTTGAAGGCCGCGCAGCAGCCGCACAGGTAGTGCTTCAGCTCGCCCACGTCAGCCAGGTGCGGCGACCGGTCTGGCTTCGACGCCGCCAGGATCGGCGGCCGCTTCTCATGAGCTTCGGAATCCATCATGTTGCTGCAGCCCCTTCCTCATGAAGGCTTTCTGGGATTTTTTTTTTTTTTTAATCTACAGGCAATAAACGACAATGGGTAAACCTTTTCACAGAGAGCTGGACTCAGCGAGTTTGCCCCAAGCCCTCTCTGGCTCCTGGACAGCGACCCCCTGCTAGCCCTGAGAGGTGGGTCTCCATGTCTTGTCAGAGAAGCCCTGGCGCCCCCGAGGTCCTCCCTTGCCCACGCGTAACTGCGTGAGGCCAGACTTTCTGTATGCGCTGCAGCCGCACAGCGCGGGCCGGAACGCAGAAGCGCACAAGGGACGCCCCCTATCTGGTGAGCCCAGCGTAAGAGATGCTTGGGAAGCTGCAAGCCACTCTTCTCACTGAGGGGAGAGGGGAACAGTTCTTTTTCATGAAAATCTGTTAACATGCTATGGGCTTATCATTGATATGTTAAAAGCAACATTTAGGGCTGGCACTGTGGCACAGTGGTTAAAGTCAGCGCCTACAGCGCAGGCATCCCATTTGGGCGCCGGTTTAAGTCCCAGCTGCTCCACTTCCGATCCAGCTCTTTGCTAACGCACCTGGGAAGGCAACAGAGGATGGCCCAAGCCCTTGGGCCCCGACACCCACCCCACATGGGAGACCTGGATGAAACTCCTGGCTTCGGACCCACCCGGCACTGGCCACTGTGGCCATTTGCAGAGCGAACAAGCGGATGAAGAGCGATCTTTCTTTAACTTTGCCTTTCAAATAAATAAGTAAATCTCTTTTTAAAAAAAATTTAAAACTTGTGCATTTAACTCTCAAGACCTTACCAAAGGTGTTTGGCATCTACAGTATTTTTAAGAGCGTAAATGAGCCCTGAGACCCACTGGACAACTTCCTCACGGCCTAACTCCAGAATTCACTTGTGCTACACTACTCGTGGCACAGGCGCAGGCCAGGGGCTCACAGACTCACAGGAGAAGCTGCCGAGGGAGGCAATGGTGCCCCAGTGTGACACATTCCACGCTGACAGGTGCTGGGGTCCCGGGAAAGGGGCCCTGAGTGTGAACTCTGGGAGGGGCAGGTGCAGAAGAGTGCAGTCCAGGCTGGCCTGCAGCTGTGCACTAGACCTCCATTCCCCCCAGTTCTCAGAACAACTCCATGACGTCATATTTGCGGACTTTTACAAGGGGAAAAAAACAAATATTCTTTGTGCAGGCACAGCTGGTAACGGGTGGGGTGGACTCCAGAGTTCACATCCCTGCTGTCGTCCCCTGGAGGCTCCCCTGGCTGCACCAGACAGTGCTGACCAGGACGTGGAGCCTACACGCAGGTCTGCTCCCTGAGCAGAAGCAAGGCAGGGGCTGGCGCGGTGGCGTAGCGGGTTAAGCCACCACCTGCAGTGCCAGCATCCCATATGGGCACCGGTTGGTTTAAGTCCCGGCTGCTCCACTTCTGATCCAGCTCTCTGCTATGGCCTGGGAAAGCAGTAGAGGATGGCTCAAGTCCTTGGGCCCCTGCACCCGCGTAGGAGACCCAGAAGAAGCTCCTGGCTCCTGGCCTCAGATCAGTGCAGCTCCAGCTGTCGAGGCCATCTAGGGAGTGAACCAGCAGATGGAAGACCTCTCTTTCTCTCCCCTTCTCTCTCTGTGTAGCTCTGACTTTCAAATAAATAAATAAATCTTAAAAAAAAAAAAAAAAAAGAAAAGAAACAGAGTCCTACCCTTGTGCTACACCTGCTTCCAGGAAGTGTAAGGTGCTTCCTGTCAGTCATCTCCACCTGATCCTCCCTCCCCTCCCGGCCCCCCAGAAAAATCCAAATTCCTGCATCCTGGGATGAGCCCGGAAATCCCCTCCGTCTGGGGATGACATGGTCAGTTTTACATTTCAGACCCAGCAGGCTAACTGCTTTAAATTCCTCAACAGTAAAAGGCCACATTTAACTAAAATACTAATAGAATATCAAATAATCTGACTGAAATAACGGGCATGGGACTTGAATCAGCATTTCTTTGAAGATGCTGTACAAATGGCCCACAGCTGAGTGGGAAAATACCCAGCACGCTCATCACCAGGGAAACCAGGGAAACACCAGGGAAACGCAAATCCAGCTCCAATGTGCTATCAGTCACACCCAGCAACCCAAACACAGAAGGTGACAGTTCTGCCCGAGGGTAACAAGCTGGGGCCCTGGTGCGCTGCTGGTAGGATGGCCATTACAGGACAGCGGTTCTTCCAGAGATTAAAGATAGAACGACCAGGGGATCCAGCTATCCCCCTTCTGGGCATCTACCGGAAGTAGAGTCTTGGAGACCTTGCTTGCAGCTTCCAAACGGCTGAGTCACAGCCGCCAAGAGGCGGCGGTGGCCCAGACGCGTCCAAGGGCTCAGCGGGAAATAAGCACACTACAGGAAAGTGAAGCGACGGGGTCACCGTCAGGCAGACGACAGACCGAGGCACGGACCCGGAAAGTGCTCCTGGAGCCCCTATCTGCGGGAGCCGGGTAGGACAGATACAGGCCACACACGGACCCTCGTAATTTTGCTTCCAAGATCCACACATTCAACTGTTACACAGTCACTACAATGCTCCCGGTAAATACTGAATACAGACAGGACAGGATACTGCACAGACACTGAGCTCAGGAGTGGGGGGAGCACTTGGCACAGCCGATAAGTCACCTGCTCGGGATGCCCACCCCCCACACTGGAGTGTGCGGTCTGAGTCTGGCTCTGCCTCTGGCCCAGCCTCCTGCTAATGCACACCCTGGGAAGGCAGCAGAGGATGGCGCCAGTACTCAGGTCCCTGCCACACACATGGGACACCTGGACTGAATTCCAAGCTCCTGGCTTTGGCCTGGCCCAGGCTAAGCTGCTGCTTGGGACGCTGGCACGCCGGCCACCTCAGAGTACCTGGGATAAAGTCCTGTTTCACTCACTTCTAAGCCGACTTCCTGCTCATGTGCACCCTGAGAGGCACCCGGTGATGGTCTGAGTACCTGTCACTCAAGTAGGAGACTGCAGATGGAATTCCTGGCTCCTGACCTAAGCCTGGCCCAGTCCTGTTTTTGACATTTGAGGAGTGAAACAGAGGATGGAAGATCTCTGTCTCTGTCACTGAATCTCAAATTAAAAAAAAAAACAGACTTTTACAAAGTTCCTTTTACTGCAAGTTTACTGCTGGCACTTCTGTTGTTTCTTTACTGAATTGTAAACTATTTTAATAGTAATAGGGGTAATCCTAGTTATATTGGTCAAATTGTGGCCAATACTTTCTCCGTTTCGTATCTGTATTTTTTTTTTTTTTTTTTTTTGACAGGCAGAGTGGACAGTGAGAGAGAGAGACAGAGAAAAAGGTCTTCCTTTGCTGTTGGTTCACCCTCCAATGGCTGCTGCGGCCGGTGCACCGTGCTGATCTGAAGGCAGGAGCCAAGTACTTATCTTTTTTTTTTTTTTTTTTTTTTTTTTTTTTGACAGGCAGAGTGGACAGTGAGAGAGAGAGACAGAGAGAAAGGTCTTCCTTTGCCGTTGGTTCACCCTCCAATGGCCGCCGCGGCCGGCGCGCTGCGGCCGGCGCACCGCGCTGATCCGATGGCAGGAGCCAGGAGCCAGGTGCTTTTCCTGGTCTCCCATGGGGTGCAGGGTCCAAGCACCTGGGCCATCCTCCACTGCACTCCCTGGCCACAGCAGAGGGCTGGCCTGGAAGAGGGGCAACCGGGACAGAATCCGGCGCCCCGACCGGGACTAGAACCCGGTGTGCCGGCGCCGCTAGGCGGAGGATTAGCCTAGTGAGCCGCGGCGCCGGCCGCAAGTACTTATCTTGGTCTCCCATGGGGTGCAGGGCCCAAGCACTTGGGCCATCCTCCACTGCACTCCCTGGCCACAGCAGAGAGCTGGCCTGGAAGAGGGGCAACCGGGACAGAATCCGGCGCCCCGACCGGGACTAGAACCCGGTATGCCGGTGCCGTAAAGCGGGAGGATTAGCCTAGTGAGCCGCGGCGCTGGCCCTCGTATCTGTATTTTTCTAATACAGAAGTTCTTAATCTATCAGCCTCGGGAGCGGGCAATGAGCCTACCAGCAAAGATGTCTGCAGCCCACAACGGAGTGCTTGGGTTCCATTCCCAGCTCTGGCTCCTGAGTCCAGCTTCTTGCCGATGCAGGCCCGTGGAGGCAGCAGTGGTCGCTCAAGTGACTGGGTTCATGCACCCACGTGGGAGACCTGGACGGCGTTCACGGCTCCTGGCTCTGGCCAGCGCTGCTGACATCTGGGGAATAAGCAGGCAGTTAGGAGTTTTCTCTCTCAAAAACAAAACAAGGAAGCTGGTGCTGTAGTACAGCGGGTTAAGCTAACACGTGTGACGCTGGCATCCTATGCGAGTGCCAGCTCAAGTCCTGGCTGCTCCACTTCTCATCTAGCTCCCAGCTAATGAGCCTGGGAAACCCGTGGAGAATGGTCCAAGCACTTGGGCCCCTGTCACCCAAGTAGGAGACCTGGATGGAGTTCCAGGCTTCAGCCTAGCCCAGCCCTGGTCACTGTGCCCATCTGGGGAGTAAACCAGCAGGCGGAAGCTCTCTCTTTCTGTCTCTCCCTCTCTGTAACTCTGCCTTTCAAATCAATCTTTTAAAAAAATCAAGAACTGTCTTCCTGGCTTCTAGATCTTAGGCCCTCCTTAGGCCTTTACTACTCCAAAATTGAAAGTAGCTGACCCAGGCTGTTTCCACATCATCCAAGGCTTCCTTTATCACCCGCACTGGCAACCTCTGGGAACTTTCTGTACAAGGAGCGAGACAAAGATAAGAGACTGCCAGCATCACTGACTAATGGATTTTCTTTTCAACGGTGGTTTGCATAATTTAAACACCCACAGGCATTTGCTTTTCTCTCTGCATTCCATTCTTCTCCACTAATAACCTAGTACTTCCTCCCTAGTACTAAACTGCTTTACCTATTACAACACCGGAAGCTATTTCATTACCTAGGAGAGCTCCCTGTTCTACTCGTAGCAGAATTTCTGCGAATTCTGAATTCTGTTTTCCCACGTACATTTCAGTGGTTTTTTTTTTTGTGTGTGTGTGTGGGGGGGGGTCATCTTCCTCTCCCAAAATCCTATTGGTAATTTATATTGGAAATTTTAAAAGCTTCTACCTTTTTAAGATTTACTTGAGAGGTAGAGTTGGGGGGGGGGGAGGGAGAGGGAGAGGGAGAGAGAGAGAAAGAGAGGGAGGGAGGGAGAGGGAGAGGGGGAGAGGGAGAGAGGGAGAGAGGGAGAGAGGGAGAGAGGGAAAGAGGGAGAGAGGGAGGGAGAGAGAGAGGGAGGGAGGGAGGGAGGGAGAGAGGGAGGGAGGGAAGGGTCTTCCATCGACTGGTTCACTCCCCAAACGGCCTCAATGGCCAGAGCTGGGCCGATCCAAAGCCAGGAGCTTCCTCCAGATCTCCCACGCGGGTGCAGGGGCCCAGACACTTGGGCCATCCTCGCTGCTTTCCAAGACCATACGCAGAGAGCTGGATTGGAAGAGGAGCAGCCAGGTCTCAAACTGGCGCCCATATGGGATGCCAGTGTTGCTGGCAGAGGTTTAACTTCTAACGCCACAGCACTGGCCCCAGCTGCCACCTTTTCAAACTTATAGTGGGTGGCATGGCATCTTCCCACGTACAAACCTTGCAGCACCTACAGCTCTGCTCGTGTAGGTCTGGGTTCTTCTGACATGTCGGTGTGCTCACCTCTCCAGTCACTCATTATCAACAGGCCGCTCCCTTCCAGCAGTAATTCTCTAGTGCGTCTCTCTCTGCGCGAGCCAGCTGTCCGTTCTTGGGTACTGAGGTCACAATCAGCCAGCTGAACCCTCCAGCTATTCCTCGGCTTTCTGGAAGATCTGTTTCAGCTCTGACAAACCCTTCTGCCTTCTTTTGAGCAATACAGCTCTTGCTTCCTTCCTTCTTACTGCGCTAGCAATCTTTCTGAGCAAAATTAAACTGTGGCAATGGTGAGCACCCTTCTGTTTCTCTGGACTTCCCTGGGCACTCTGCTGGCGATCAGCAGTAAACGTGACACTGGCTTTTGGTTCGAAAACAGGAAGTTCTCGTCATCTGAGGGTTCAACAGGGAAACCAATCATCATGACACAGCTGACCCACGTAAGGTTGGTTCCTGTTTACCACCCACCCCTGCCCAGCCCTAGGACCGTGCTGCGGGCATGAGGGCTGGGTCCCGGGCCCGTTCGTGTAATTTCTGTCATCTGACAAGGGACGCTAAAAGCACAGAACGTCACTCTGCACTTGTTCTTAGATTAGTTGCAATGAAAACGCAGACCTTTGCTCCCACCGCTTATTATAGAACTGAGACTCCCACTAAAATAGACTTCGTTTTTCTGGTTCTCTTACAGAACGGTCTAGCACGGAAGGGAACGCACACTGCTGTGCCCGATCAGCACAAACTGTTCAGTCGATCTTGAACTTCGGTGAAATGCTTCTAGGAAGCCCCTGGGAGGATGACACAGAAACGGGCCAGCACGGAACAGCATGGCCTCTGGGAAGCACTGCCTCGCACAGGCTCAGCGCCGCATCTCCTGCGTGACCTGTGGCTTCACTCCACGTCTGTGGCTGTCTCCTCACTGATAAACACGCCGCTGCCTGCTCACGGACTGGCTCAGCAGAGGAAACGCAGCGACAAGGACAAGGACAAGCTGCTCCCACTACTTTTTCTGAAGCTTTGGCCGCGCGGCTATTCCTGGACTTATGGGGGGACTGTGTCCCAATAGCCGCGCCATAAATTGAGAACACCCTACTTAAAAATGAACTTAATATACTCAACCCACCGTGGAACACAGCACAGCACAGCACAGCGGATGAGCTGCTGGCCTCCGCCACCCCAGATCAAAACTCAGGGAGCAGTCGCCAGTGAACGCGCATCATTTTCGCACCATCACGAAAGTGAGACATCACCAGGCCTAACAATCCGAAGTCGGAGGCTGCGCTCCGCTAGCCTAGCGCTCGCTTGTTTTACCGAGAGGAACTCTGTTCTTTGAATGGAGTGCTAGGCGTCACTTGCTAACAACCGCTTTTAAATTCTGCTTTACTCTTCCTCTCACATCAAGTTTCTGATTTGAGTATTATCTTCACGTCAGCTCCAGCATCAGTGTCCTTATGCCGTGGAGCTACTTCAGTCTTGTCAGCGACCCGTTCCCTGGGAGCCTAAGCGAGCTCACCTGCAGTGCCAGCGGGGCCTGCTGCACCGAGGACCCCCGGACTTCTGCTAACTCTCCCGACCCTTTCCATGCTACTGGTTCCTTAGGTTCTCTCTTTGGCACTTGGTTCTAATAACTAGGTTTCCTAGAGGGGAAAAAAAAAAAAAGAAAATCTGGGTTAAATTATACAGCCTTATAAAGCGTTTGCTGTTTTAAAAAACGACTTGCAACCTTGTGTATTTATGTTCCCTAATTTCCCAGCAGAGTAACCAGTTTATCTACTTTCATACTCCTCCTAAGCCCAGCACAGAACCTGCTCTATCAGCAATCTATTATGGCTTCCATTTTTAAATTTGCTTTTCATTTCTCAAGTTATGCAGTTATTTTGTTTTATAGTCTGATGGAGTGTTTAAGGCTGTGCATTTGCTTTTGAGCAAAATTTTTATTACATTTGATTTTACTGGCGTTGCTTCTAAGTGTTTTGGAATTTCCAGTTAGTCACACTGATGCTGTTATCTGCAGAAACACAGGATTAAAAGCCAGCATCACAGCGCTCCCAGAATGTCATCTGTCCCCTTGTTTTGTGGCTTTCGTATGATCAACTTCAGAAAATGCTCTGCAGACACATGAGAAGTCTGCCATGGTGCTGAGCTGCATCGGTCACTATTAATCTCCTAGTCTGCCACATCTTTTTACCCTTTCTGTTGATCTGGCATGAGTTAAAAACTCAGGTTAGTACAGTCTTCAATTAACCACGTCTTTTAAAAAGCTTCTTATTTTCATCTACTTGGAAAGTAGAGACAGACACAGGCCAACCTTCTATCTGCTGGTTCACTCTGCAAGATGCCTGCAACATCCAGGGCTGGGCCAGACCAAAGCCAGAGACAGAACTCCATCTGGGTCACGGCCAAGACCCCTTCCTGGAGCCCTCGCCTGCTGCTTTCCAGGTGCACTAGCAAGAAGCTGGAGGAAGCGGAGGAGCTGCAACTCCAACTGGGGCTCCGATATGCACGCAGGCGGCCTAACCCACTGAGCCCCGACACCCGCCGTAACCAACACTTAGAAATGAAAAACTCATCAAAGAAATGCTTGACACTTACGTGGTGCTTTGCTCTTCCTAAGGCTTCAGAATTAAAAAATGGTAAGATCATGAGAAATACATATCTGAAGTTTTTATTTGAGAAGCAGAGAGCGAGCAAGAGTGAGCTGGCATGCAGGAGAGCAAGCCCCCTACTCGCTGGTTCACTCCCCGAGGCCTGAGCCATCCAGGTGTCCCACAGCGCAGGCAGGAACCCAACGACCTGAGCCGTCACCATGCCTGCCTCTTAGACCAGAGCCATCGGCAGGGCCAGAGTCACAGCCGGGAACCGCACCCAGGAGCTGAGTGCGACACAGTCATTGTAACCTGCAGGCTAAACACCTGCTCCCTTCAAAAATATTTATCCTAACATGTGCACGGTTATCCCAACAGTGCAACCACCCCAATGCCAGAAACATTGCACTTTTACACACTGAACTCCTAACACTCGATTCTAAATCCTACAGTCACCACATCCAAGCTGGCAATATGTTCCCTGACAGTCAGAACCAAATTATCCATGCCCCTGAACAACAATGTGAGTTTTTCCATGTTTACTTTTCATTTTTACTGGAATGGTATTTGTATTACTTTCTCTAATTGTGCAAATTAAAGTTACTTCACTCAGTCTGAAATGAGTCTTGGTAATAAACCAGAAAACCATGGCCAACAGAAGCTAGCCAGTCATTTATAGACTACCGTATCAAACTATTATACAAAAATTTCTTTTTAAAGGTTTTAGAGGCTGGTGCTGTGGCGCAGCAGGTTAAAGCCCTGGCATGAAGCGCCAGCATCCCATATGGGCACTGGTTCTAGTCCCGGCTGCTCCTCTTCCAATCCAGCTCTCTGCTACGGCCTGGAAAAGCAGTACAAGATGGCCCGAGTGCTTGGGCCCCTGCACCCACATGGGAGACCCAGAGGAAGCTCCTGGCGCAGCTCCGGCCGTTGCAGCCATCTGGGGAGTGAAATCAGCGCATGGAAGACCTCTCTCTCTCTGTAACTCTTTCAAACAAACAAATCTTAAAAAAAAAAAAAAAAAAGGTTTTAGAGGCTGGAGTTGTGGCCCAGCAGGCAAAGCTGCCACCTGTGACGCCAGCATCCCACATGGGTGCCTGGGAAAGCAGCAAGAGGCTGGCCCAAGCATCTGCACCCACTTAGGAGACCCAGAAGAAGTTACTGGCTTTGGCCTGGCCCAGCTCTGGAGTTGCAGCCATTTAGGGAGTGAACCAGGGGACGGAAGCTCTCTCTCTCTCACTGTAACTCTGAGTGGGCGGCGGGTGCGTGTGTGTGACACAGATCTTCCATCTGCTGGTTCATACCCCAGAGAGCCGCAATAGCCATGGCTGGGCCAGGCTGGAGCCAGGAGCCAGGAGCTCCACTGGGGTCTCTCAAGGCCCAAGCACTTGGGCTTTCACCAGCTGCTTTCCAGCGCATTAGCAGAGAGCTGGATTAGGCGTGGAGAGAGAGGCGGAGAAGCCAGGACTTGAACTTGCTCATCTGGGATGCCGGCACTGCAGGTGGCAGCTTTACCTGCTGCGCCACAGCGCTGGCCCCTGTTTTAAGAGATTTAAGAACTCTGAAGCACATTCAGATTCTGATTTCAAAGCCAGACTCCTGGGAAAGAGGGGTGTTAGGAAAGCCGAAAGCCGCCTGGACATCAGAGATGCACAGCTTTCCCACGAGTTTCATTCTTCACGCTACGGTGTGAGGTGTGAACCTGCTCTTAGCTTCGTCATGGGAGGACAGAGTCACCTCGCTCTGTGGCAACACAGCCTGGAATTCTGAGCAGTTTACCTACACTGCGAACAAGGCTACGCTTCCCTACTAAACTGCCTGCAGTACGTAAACCGTTTCACAAGGATAACTCTTTGCAAGTCACTGCAAGATTAATCTCTGTAACTTTACCCTTGCTGGCTACCTAAGACACCGGACCTCGACATAAGGAGGCAAAGCTGACTTTCAAGTGACCGCTGGTGTCAAACTTGCACGGCAGAAGAAGGTATAAAGTTCAAAATACTCGCTGTGATTTACAACCCACACGGACTTGCACGCTCCAGATGTGACCCCGGCGCAAAGGTCTTACTGCAAAAACTAGGTGGAGGGTGACCGCACGTCTCCAAGGATGCGAATCCGCAACAGTCAGCATTCAGAGCGAGCCCGGCCCGGGTTCGAGTCCTAGCGACCCCACGTCTCTGCCGCCACAAACACAAAGTCCACTACTCGGAGCTCACGTCCGCAGCAGGTGAATCAGCGCCTCTCCGAGGTAAACAGCGGTTAATTTCCCTTGTGATGCGCGAGGGATTTCCGAGGCGCCTACGCGGGATCCGGAACGGCTCCGGGACAAAGCAAGCGCGAAGAAGGCTCGACCTGGCGAGGGAACCACCCTCTTTCCCGGGCTTTCCCGGACGACAGAGAGGCGGGACACGGGTGGGCCTGAAGACCCGCTGGGCAGAGCGTACACACAGCTGGTGCGCCGCCACGCTCGCCCCGGAAAGCCCTGCACAGCCTGCGTTCTCGGGGCGTCTCTTCCCCGGTCGGTGACAAGGCGGCAGCAGGTCGCAGCCGATCCCTAGCACCAACGCCCCTTCGGTCTCCGACGGTCCGGAGCCAGGAGTCCCCGGGGACGCAGGCCGGACGCCCGGGCAGGCGGACTCCGCGAGGAGCCGGCCCCTCCCCGCCCGGGCGGTTCTCGGGGCGCGCCCGGACGGTTCTCGGGGCGCGCCCCAAAGAACGCTCAGCCTCCTCCGCCGGAGACGCCGCCCTGCATCCCGGAGGCCCACAGGCCAGCCCGCGCGCGCCGACCCGGGCGGGGCCTGCAGCCGCCGGGCCTGGGGAGCCGCTGGGGCGCAGCGCGCGCGCGGAGGACCCGCTGGCCGCCTCGGAGGGCGGCCGCCCTCGCCTTGCCCCCGGAGGCCGAGGGGAGCTCCGCGCTTCCTCACGCTCGGCCCCGCACTCACCCATCGCCGCAGGCGCTCAGGCCCCAAGCCCCGCAGCCGCCCGCCCGCAGGACCGCGAGCGAGCGAGCCGGCGAGCCTGCCGCACGCGCGCATGCGCAGACCTCAGCCACCCCCCCCCGGCAGTGGGGCGGGGCGCGCTCGGCGCCCTTCGGGTCACGTGACAAACGCCGCCCCCGCCGCCTCCCGGAGCCCGCGGGTGGCAGGAAGACGCAGGCCTTCTCGGGCCGCTGTCCACTGCACCGGGCCAGGTAGAGGGTCGCAGCGTCAGGCTCCGGGGGCCCGCTAACTACCACACGGGATCCTGGATGCCGTACGGTGGCCTCAGCGTGCCAGAAACAGCCAGCGCGTTCTCTAGCGCCCTGCCCGCGGAGTCGCGGCGAGCGTGCCGGCGGCGCGTGCGCCGACCGCCGCAGAA
Source organism: Oryctolagus cuniculus (assembly GCF_051225735.1). Lineage (NCBI taxonomy): Eukaryota > Metazoa > Chordata > Mammalia > Lagomorpha > Leporidae > Oryctolagus > Oryctolagus cuniculus. The sequence continues at coordinate 200,921,581 of NC_142867.1, forward strand.
TGACCGGGTTGGCTCCTCCGAGGTGTCTGGGGTCTGGGCTCGGGGATCCCGGACCTTTGGCTACGCGCGCCCTAGGACACACCGATCCCTTCTAAACCCTTTTCCTTTTGAACTTGAGGCAACTCGCGCGGTGTTGGAGCAGTGCACCTGGCATTAGGAAGCCTGGGTCAGAGCCCCAGTCCTGACGCTTCCAGGAGTGGCTGTGGGCAGGCTACCGGTCCCCGAGCTCTACATCCCTGCGTGGCCCGTGTCCCCTAGCCCTGCTCAGTGGCTCTCCGTGTCGCCCTGCTCAGTGGCTCTCCGTGTCGTTTGCAAACCGGAATGCGCGCAGCAGCTGTGGGCAGCCATGCAGGAAGCTCACCCGACTGAGACCAGGCCCTGGGGTAACTTCCCCTGCAGGGAACAGCTTGGGGGCTGCCGCCTCCAAGCTACCAGGTGGCTCCCCCTGAACCCCGGCCAGCGCACGCTACCGAGGGACCTACCGCGGGCCAGGCGCAGTCCCGGTCCTGTGGAGGCTCCGAAGACCCCAGACAGAAAACCCAGAAGCACGAGGGGCTTTTCCCCTTGGGAGAAAAGCAGAGGTGGCTTCAAAGAGGAGGAGGAGCACGCAGAGGAAGCCCCCGCCCGAGCAGGAGATGAGCGTGTGGAGGGCAGGTGGCTGGGTGGATTTTGGGAATTTGGCCGGTCCGAGGCGGACACCTGGCGCCTAATTAGTGCTCAAGGGAGAGAGTGTGTGCTCTACAAGACGACGCCAGAGCCACACAGCGGAGGAGAGGGCATTTACCATTCTGAAGAGCGTGTTTGCCTGTCTCGTGTGAATCCCCAGTCACACGCATTGTCCGAAACATAAATAGGCCGGCAGGCGGCAGGTCACATCCTCCGGGCCACGTGTGCACCTGTCGCTCCCCAGCTCGACAACCCTCCACTTGGCTCGCTGCCCTGTGTCGCTGTTCCCCTGCCAGCCCGTCCAGCAGCCCGGAGCAGTCTCCCAATGTTTTAATGTTTTGCACATCTTTGTATTCCTTAATTCTGTTTTCCCCTTTCCCATCCAGTCTTCGCTTTCCTGGTCCTACTGCTACCTCCTCCTAGAAGTCTTCCCTGATCTCTGCCGGCAAAATTGGCCGCTCTTGTCTCCGCCTTCCGGCGGCACGATGTGTGCGGCTCTCCTGTCAGCCTGCCTTATGTTATAATCGCTCAGGAAGGTGTCTTTCCCACTGGCTGCTCCCGGAAGGGGGTGCTGTCTGACCGCTCCCTGGCTCTCCAATTCAGGGCTTGCCCCCGAAAAGAGGTCCCTGGGAGATGTTTGCTTAAATGGAACGGCTGTGCAGTGCAGCGCTGTTGAAAGCAGGGCTGTGGATTCTCGGGGAGGCGGGGAGAACAGGTTCCCATCTGGCTGGTCGCTCCTCAAAGGCTGGCCGTGGCCGAGGCGCTCGCAGTCTGAGCCAGGAACCGGAGCTCAGCCCAGGTCTTCCTCCCCCGGGGGCGGGAACCTGATCGCCTCCCTCCTGGAATGAGCACTAGGGGGAAGCTGGGATTGGGAGCTGGGTGGGGACTGAACTGAGGTGGGCGTCTTAAGGTCTGTTTGTGCAGGCACTTTCTGCTCCCCACCGCCCACAAAGCTTTCTAGAAAGTTATCTGGCGCCCTCAGCCTCCACGGGCCTTTCACGCCCACGAGAACAGCCGTGTGCACGCTGCCAGGCAACCTCAGCTACTGCGAGATGGCTCTGCCAGGGAGAGGTCACCCGTGGTCACCCCAACGAGGGGTCAGTGCCCTCTCTCTGGCTCGCCCTTCCTGGGCCTCCGCAATCCCCTACGCATTTCTGCGTCACACCCCCAGTTCCCTCCCGGGCCAGCGCTGCTGCTGTGCTGTGGCTGTGGCTGTGGGTTTCCTTTCGTGAGCTTGCTTGCACACTTTGGTGCACGCCCCCGCACGCCGCACAGTCTGTCCTCTGTGCTGGGAGGCCTGCTTGCTTCCTGATCACGTCCTGTTGGCCCTCGGTTGCTCGGCTCCAGCGGAGGCCCCTCGTCACTGCTGACCTCACTGCCCCACGCTGCGGAGCCCCCCGCCCCCAGGACCTGGACTTGTGCCCTGTGCCGGGGCTGCTCTGTGCCCTCCAGGACTGTCTCCCTTTCTCCTGGGCTCATTTGCAAAACTGTTTTGATCTGGCAACTACCCTGCCTCTGGAGACCAGGGCCTTTCACACAGTTGGTGGGAAAACAGAATTCAAATATAAGCATATTTTCTGCAAAAATGGAAATCATCCGGGTTTTTTTTTTCAGACATTTTCCAAGAATTCTTTGAAGGCCACCTGTATGTAACACACATAACTGAGGTCAAGGTTCCCCCTCACAAGCCTGTGAGATGGCCTGTCTTCTCCCTTTTTTTTTTTTTTTTGACAGGCAGAGTGGATAGTGAGAGAGAGAGACAGAGAGAAAGGTCTTCCTTTTGCCGTTGGTTCACCCTCCAATGGCTGCCACGGCTGGCGCGCTGCGGCCGGCGCACCGCGCTGATCCGAAAGCAGGAGCCAGGTGCTTCTCCTGGTCTCCCATGGGGTGCAGGGCCCAAGCACTTGGGCCATCCTCCACTGCACTCCCTGGCCACAGCAGAGAGCTGGCCTGGAAGAGGGGCAACCGGGACAGAATCCAGCGCCCCGACCGGGACTAGAACCCGGTGTGCCGGCGCTGCTAGGTGGAGGATTAGCCTATTGAGCCGCGGCGCCGGCTCCCATTCATTTTTTTTTTTTAAACTTATTTATATATATAGAGAGGTCTTCTATCTGTTGGTTCACTCTCCAAATGGCCGCAATGCTGGGGATGGGCCAGGCCAAAGCAAAGAGCCAGGAGCTTCTTCCAGGTCTCCCACGCAGGTGCAAGGGCCCAGGCACTTGGGCCATCTTCTGTTGCTTTCCCAGGTGCATCAGCAGGGAGCTGGATCAGAAGTGGAGCAGCCAGGACTGGGGGATATGGGGCTGGTGGCGCTCCAACCTGCTGCACCACAACACTGCCTCCCCTTCATTTGTTTTAATGCTAATAACTCAGCCCTGTTTGATCTTAGAATCATCTGCAAAAGTCATAAGAGCCCTAGCAGTCCCCCTGCCCTTGGAGATTCTGGTTGAATGGGTTGGCGGTGGGGTCGGGCAGAGGCTGTGTAAAAGCCCTCCCCACGCCCCGGGTGTGCGGAGGCTGAGACTGACAGCCCCACGTCCTTTCCTCCCCATGTCCTTACCTGAAGATAAGAGTCACCTGGACCCGCTCGGCAACACGGGCCTGTGTTACCCGGGAGCTCTTAGATACGTGGCCTCCTGGCCCCGGGGAGCCACGCGGGGGGTTAATGGCTCACCAGGTGGCTCAGGTGCACATGACAGATGGGAGTCAAGGACCTGGTATCTGGGTTCTAGAAGTTTCATTAAAAATAAAAGATCCCCAGTGGAGGGCATTGTGGTGCAGCAGGTTAAGCTGGCCACATCCCACTTACCAGCTGGAGTCCCGCCTGCTCCACTTCCCATCCAGCTCTCTGCTGTGGCCTGGGAAAGCAGTAGAAGACAGCCCAAGTCCTTGGGCCCCTGCACCCACGTGGGAGACCCGGAAGAAGCTCCTGGCTCCTGGCTTCAGCCTGGCCCCACCCTGGCCATTACAGCCATTTGTGGGGAGTGAACCAGTGGATGGAAGATCTTTTTCTCTCCATCTCTCTCTCTGTCTGTAACTCTGCCAAATGAATGAATGAATGAATGGACATTCTGATGCATCCTAGCGAGACACAGCCTGGAACACAAGGTCCCTGGAGCAGGGCTCAGGAGGGGGACGTGCATGAGCCTACAGCCCAGAGAGCGTGGAGAGCCCAGTCCTAGGGAGACGATCAGCGCTGCTTGGGAAAGGCACCGAACTAGCGCAGTGAGCGTTGATGAGAGTGGGAGGCTGTACCAGCTGCAGTCAGGGAGGGCACCTTGGAAGAGGTGATCCCCTCTGAGATTTAAACAAGGTGGGCACCAGGAAAAGCAGGGGACAGGCAGAAGTGTTACGGGGAGGCGGCGGCAGCCCGCTTGCTCCCCTGATCTTCATCCCAACCCAACTTTGCCTTTCTCCCTGCGCCCTGGCCACTCGCAGCTCAGCAAAGTGGCTGAGCTCTGGCTAGGTCCCAGGGACACCTGTGAGCCAGACTTGGGAAATGCAAACACATTCGTATCTAGAAAGGGCCAGGTCAATAAACCAGCAAACATTTGCATCACCATCTGGGTGTTCCCAAACTACTCCAGGAGCCATTTCCTGGGCTGTTCGTCAGATTTGTGTGCTCAGAGAGGTCCCGGGACCTGCCTGGCCCCAGCCCGAGGTCAGGCCGCCGCCTCCCTCGTGTGGGGACAGAGGCAGACGCAGATAGGCAGTCGGGGCCTCTCTCCCGCTGGCACTTGTGTAAAGGCACTGCGGGGCGGCACAGCGCCCTCACCGCAAGTGCATCTTTTATCTGCACGAGCAGCTTCCTGCCCCACCCCCCAGACCCCCTTGGAACTTTCCTTTGAAATCCCGTGGCTGCGAGGGCTCCCGCACGCACCTGTCCTCCTCCTGGCCAACCTCATCTAACAGTCGATGGCTCTGGAAGCCGCGCACAGGGCCAGCAGGCTCGCTGCTTTCCTGCCATCTGCCAGGGGAGGAACCGCGGGCTTCCTGCCGCTGCTGTGGTGGGGCTCTGGCTGCGTTAGCCCCGGAGCCTGGGCTGTGCAGGGCGCAGGGGAGGGCGGGGCGCCGTCTGAGCTGCTCTGGGCGGCCCCTGGCGCAAGAGGGGCAGAGGCAACCTCTGCTGAGTGGAAGGGACGGGGCTCCCTCAGGGGCACGCCGGGGGGGGGGGGGGGCGGCCAGGGCGACAGAAGCAGCTGCGATGGCTTCGCTTGGCCGCCATCTGTGGTTGTAGGCCCCAGACAGGCACAACGAGCTGTACCTTCCCAGCAGAACCCGGGCAGCCTCGCGTCCCGCTGCACGGCCCCAGCACCTGAACCCCGTCGCCTCTGCTGACTGCAGGCTGCTCAGCTCAGGCCACACGTTTCCAGCCAGGTGCAGAACGGAACGGCGTCCCCGGGGGCGCGCGCCAGTAGGGCAGGGGAAGACGATCCGATCCGTGGCGGCGACCGGGGAGTCTGGAAAGGCCTCAGCCATACGCGTTTCCTCCCTGCGAGGAGGAGGTGCCCTGTGGATGCCTGAAGCAGACACAGCTGTGGACAAAGCCTGTTGCTTTGGATACCGCGGAGCAGGAAGGGCGGGGCCGTGGAGCTGAGTGCAGGTGCGGCTTGAAAGCACTGGGGAGTGGGCGGGTGTGTGGGGGGGGTAGCGAGCCCCAGGCAGCACTCCAGAGTGCCGGCATTATCCTGTCCTTTCCCTTCGGAGTGATTGTCCTCTTCCCAAAATACAAACTTAGTTCAGTAGGTTCATACTTTTTAAAGAATCTAATGCATACTCTTATTTTATTTATTTATTTGAGAAGTAGAGTTACAGAGAGAAGGAGAGGCAGAGAGAAAGGTCTTCCGTCCGCTGGTTCACTCCTCAAATGGCTGCAATGGCCGGAGCTGCGCTGATCTGAAGCCAGGAGTCAGGAGCTTCTTCCAGGTCTCCCACGCGGGTGCAGGCGCCCAAGGACCTGGGCCGTCTCCTGCTGCTTTCCCAGGCCACAGCAGAGAGCTGGATCGGAAGAGGAGCAGCCTGGACTCAAACTGGTGCCCATATGGGATGCTGGTGTGGCAGGTGGAGGCTTAGCCTATCACACCACAGGGCCAGCTGGAAAGTTGATAATTTTTTGAAACAATTTGTTTATTTGAAAGGCAGAGTGTTAGAGAGGTTTACCATCTGCTGATTTACTCCCCCAAAGCCTGCAATGGCTGTGGCTGGGCTGGGCTGACCAGGAGCCAGGAGCTCCACCAGGTCTCCCCGTGGGCGGCGGGGGGCATGTTCTGCTGCCTTCCCAGGATGCATTAGCAGGGAGCTGGCTCAGAAGCAGAGCAGCCAGGGTTTCATAATCAGAGAGAAGTAACGCAGCAGAAAGCATTGCATGACACTGCTTCTGTACTGAGTTGTTCTGGTGTGGCCTGCCCTCCTTCTCAGTCCGGGGCTGCAGGCCTGGGAGCAGGTGCAGTGGGAGGAGGGAGCACTGGGCTGGGAGTTGGAGTGTGCCCCTGGGGCTGGCTCACGGCGTTCCCTCAGCCTAGGCTGCCCCTAGGCCCCCCATGTGGGTCCCGGCTCACATGCCACCTCCTCTGCCCCTCCTGCGAGAGCCCCCATCATGCACCGCTCGGTGTTACCTGCGTCTTCCTCCTCTAGGCCTCAGCTTCTTGCTCTGTAACGGGCCTGCTGAGTTGGAGCCTATGTTTGCCTCTCCTCTGGGCTGGCTGCAATCCCAAGTGGAACCACGTGAGGGCACTAGAGCCACGCTGGTAACTTTAGACTATGGCTCTCATTCAGAAACTATCCTCAAGGCCAGAGAGGACGGGGGTCACTGCCGGCCGGGGATACTCCCACTCAGGAGGGAACCAGCAAGGACTAAATTGGTTCACAAGCTCAAGGAAGACGCCCCCAGCCCCACCCTGTGCCTCTCAACCCTGCACTTGGCCAAGGTCACTCCCACCCCCATCCCCCAACTGGCTCCATTTGAGCCCCACCAGGCACGTGGAGATGGACGTGCTGTGTGGCCTCTGTCCCTCCCTGGGCCTTAGCATCTGGCCTGCCCGCTGGGCTCCTGTGCGGAGACAAAGGTACCCAGCTGTCCACTGCAGGCTCTGGCACCTGTGCCAGCTGCCCGCTCCTGGCCATCAGCTTCTTGTCACTTCCCTGTCACTGCTTCTTGTCAGCCACACACTTGTTGAATTCCCGCTTTAACAGACGGGAAAACTCCCTAGTGCAAAGCAGTCTAGAGGTGACCTTTCTTCCCTCCCTTCAGGACACCCCTGGGACCTGGCTGGGTGAGCACAGAGGTCACCAGGGCCTGCCCTCCCCGAACACAGCTGTCCCCTGGGCCTGTGGGTGGATGCCTGGGAGCTGGATGTGTGGGCACAAGGTCACTGAAGTGGGGAGGGGAGGGGAAGAAAGGGCAGGCTGGGGCACAGAGCGGTGGGGGTGAGGGTGGGGCTGGGGCTGGAGGTGAGACAAGCAGGTTGGCTTCCTCCACCGAGTGTCGGGGTGTGTGGGGGGTCTCCCTGATCTGTGTGTGAGGGAGGGGCTAGGGCTGCTGAAAGACCTGAGGTAGACCCCAGTCTACCTGTGCCTTGCCCTTGCTCGTCCCCAGGGAGACCATGGCTACTTCTGGCTTTAGGTGCTCACTGCCCCCTGCCCACCCTGCCCCTTGGCCTCCACTGAAGAAGCCCTTGCAGACCAGGTGCCCTGCCTGTTCCCCCAGCCCCCCAGACTCCTAGGAAACTCCTACTCATCCTCCAGGGCCCAACTGTTCCTGACCCCTCCTAGCAGATCCCTGGCCCAGGGCCCCCAAGCAGCTGGACTCCCTCCGTGCTGCGTTCTGGCAACCTCCTGTGGGCAGGGGCGGGGTGCCATTCACCTCTGTCCACCGGCCTCGGGGACCAGCGGGCGCTCAGCCCACGTCTTCCCCACAAGCTGTTCTCATCAGCGAGCACACTGGGGAAGCGGAAGGGTCCCTCCTGGCCAGGACAGCCCTCTTTGGGGGGGCGGTGGCAGAAGTGCAGGTGAGGTGATCCGCTGGATTCCTGGTTGCACGTCACGGAAAGAAAAATGCAGGCTCCGGGGTGCGGTCCACAAGACACGTGTGTATTACAAGCTACACATCAAGTATCTGTCATCACACACGGGGGCACACACAACTGGAAGCTGACACGACACTGTCTTGGCAGGAGGGGGCTGGAAGGGGCCTCGCCGAGGGGGGCGGGGAGGCCGGGGGTCCCTGGGGTGGCTCTGGCAGGTGGAAGAGGCAGATGCGGCAATTTGCTGGACGATGGCCTGACCCAGCCCTCGGCTGCTTCCTGAGGTCGGGTCTGGGGAGCTTTGTAGGACTTGGCATTCCGCACCCTGGCGCTGGGTTTGCCGCCGAGGCTGCGGGGGCTCCCTCCACCTGCTGGCTGGAAGCTGCATCAGGGGTCTGTGCAGCTCCGGCCTTCCCAGAGGCCCGAGCCTCCTCTTTTTCCTCCTGGGCTGTCCCGGGAGCCTCTCCGGGAGAGCCCCTCTCCCACACAAGGCCGCCTTCTGTCTGTAGACGCCACGTGAGGCTGCGGAAAGGGCTCGACTCCTAGGTGGGCGCTGCGGTGAGCAAAGCAGTGTGGCAGAGACGGACACAGCTCCAGGGCCCCGGGCGGGGAGGCCGTGCGTGGCTGGAGCCGTGCAGGGGGACAGCAGTGCTGCGGGGGCTCCTGGGTGCCGGGCAGCTGCTTCCCCCAGGGCACTGGCCGCAGATGACAAAATAAATAAAAAGGCCACAGAACCCCCCAGCCCAGGGCCGTAACCCGAGTGAGTATGGCCCCTGAGAGGCCAAAGCGGTTTCGATTGTGGGGTTGTCCAAGAAAACACGCACACATGCTCACAGGAAGCGGCCACAATCAGAGGAAGAAGAGGGAGAGGTTCGCGGAACGAAGGGCAAATGCCTTTGGCAGCTCCCATCCTGTAAGCTGGCTCCTCTGCCCGCCTGGTCCCCGAGGGCGGTGGGCCTTCCCGGGAACGTCCAGGGACAGCAGAGGCCGGGCGCAGAGGGTCCCAGGATTCCCCCCAGGGGGCAGAGCGGCTGCACGCACAGCTCCAGCCCTCAGGAACCTGCCAGGGTGAAGCCTCATGGCACAACCACCCCCCCGCCCCGCCCCCTCCCCACGTGGCCAAGCTCTGCACTTCCCAGGCCTCCTCCATTAGACAGGTGCAAACCGCCCCCCACAACCACGCTCCTCCCTCCCTTGACCGGAAGGATGCTTTGGAAAATGCAAAACAGGCACAGGGTCAAGGTCAGCATCTCTGGAGACGGCCTCAGGCCACAGGAAACAGGATCGGATGAATGGCAAATCACCCAGGAAACGGCTTCGGCCACAGACCGCGGAGATCCACGCTGTCCCCCAGTGGGCACGGCTTTTAGTCCTGCTCTGCCCCAAGTCCACGGGCGGCCTCGGCGAGTTCTTCCCCTTTGCGGGGCTCTGTGTCCGCACCTCGGCAGCGAGCCGGAATCACCTCTGAAGACGGCAGCCGGTCCGAGCTGAGGCCCTTCCCACGCGCGCCACTTGTCGGCCCCCAGACTCCAGTCCACGCGGATCAGCCGGGGGGTGGGAGGATGTGTGCTGGGCGATGGCACTGGCCCTGTGCCCACGCTGGAGCCCTCGCACTGGGTTCAGTGGGCGGCAGCCACCCCTCCACAGTACCAGGTGGGCGGGGAAGACCGGGAACTGAGTGGTAGCAACCTTGCAGCCGCGGGGGGGGGGGGGCCTTCCCCCATGTGCGGGAAGAACCTCTAGTGCTGTCAAGGTCACCTTTCTGTGTGTAAGCAGGCAGACACCAGATCAGGCTCCGTGTCCCCGGCAAGGCTGGGGTGCTGCCCCTGCCACGCCCCAAAGCAGGGTAACTGGCTGCCAGGCCTCACAGAGCTGGGGGAAGAGCACTGGCCGTGGAGTCTGATCTGCTGCTCATGAGGTGTGTGACTGCGGGCAAGTTACTTTCCCTCTCTGTGTGACTGTGGGATGACGGGAGAAGAGCCCTCTGCAGACTCACTGGCTGCAGGCAAACCCTGGTTGCTGGATGCCAGCCACAGCCAGCGCAGGCCTGGGGGCAGGGTCTGCATGAGGACTCTTTGGGGGCGGGGCCAAGGAATGCCCCACCCCCATGCTGCTGCACCTGTCCTGTGGGCCCCTGCCTCCTTGCCCGCCTGGGGGCTGCTCACACCGGCAAGCACAGAGCAGACAGCCCTTGCTCTGGGAATGAACCCAGCAGGCAAGAGGCCCTCTCTGGCACATTAAAAAAAGGGATTAAGAATATATATTAAATGACTATTTTATTTACACACCCTATTCATAAATAATTGAGGCCTCTTTTGGACTGCACACGATAGCTTGACGATCTAATGATTACACTGAGTGACTACGAGTGGATCCGTGGGCTTCACTCATCCGTGTGTGCCCATGCTCTCTCACACACACACGCGCACACACACACACACAGCACACACGCACGCGCCAGGGTGGGGCGGGAGCCCCGGGCCTCCTGGGCTCTCAGAGCGCCAGCATTTGGCTCCTAGCACCGGTGGGAAAACTTGGCCTCACACACAGGTGTGAACCCTGACAGCTGGTGAACAAAGAGATGCGCCCGGGAGCTCGTGCCCGCCCCTCCGGGCAGCTCTGCCTTTGTTCATCCTGGAAGGCATCTCTTTGGATTTGCAAATATTTTAATTCACAGAAACTCAAGGAGGGGATCGGTTGGGGGCTGGGGTGGCCTCTGTCCCTCAGCTTCATCCAGGCCCTCTCGGGCATTCGAGGGACACGCAGTGGTGTGCTAGTGCCGTGCACACAACACACACGGGACAACGGCGGCCAGGCCGCTGGCTCAGAGCCGGGCTGGGCTGCTCACAGGGTCCGCACGGCCACCGGGTACAGGAGGGACAGGTGCTCGGCGCCTTTGATGGGCAGCTTCCTGGTGGTGTAGTAGTGGATGACTTCCGGGACACTGTCGAATGGGGGGCTGTTCTGCCCCAGGACGTATTTCTCTTTGGTTTTGGCCAGTTTCATGTGCATAAAACCCTGGTTGCTCCTGTGGACAAAACACAGAGGTCATTAGGATCTGCAGAGCAAGAGGCCCGCTCGGGGGAGGGCCCGCTCGGGGGAGGGCCCGCTCGGCCACTCGGTCAGAGCTGCTCACGTTGCCCTGAGCAGGATGTGTCACTCGTTCCCCGAGAACCACCCCCCTGGCAACTCCTGTTGAGGTGCAGGACACCCTGGATGCAGCCACGAAGCCGCTGGGAGCTGCACCAGTCCCAGCCAGAACCCTGGCCCCAGAGCGGCTGCACCCGGGAGTGCACCCGACCAGGAACCAGCAGCGACCACAGCTGCAGGTTCCACTTCCTGCACCAAGAGCTTCTGGGGGCTTCCTCAGCGGAAAGCACGGTCAGCCTCTCCTGTTACGTCCTGCCTGGCAGGTGCGGCCGTTCATGTCCCCATCCCCCTGTTTAGAGATGAGGAAACCGAGTGGCAGGGATGGGGGGGCAAACTGCTCCGCCCTCCACAGTGCAGCCTGGTCACTGGGGAGGGGCACCCAGCCAGGGACTACATTTCCCAGCCTCCCTTGCATCCAGCCAGCCACGTGATGAGTTTCAGCCAATGGCACATGCGCTCTTTCTCTGCCTGCCCCAGACCCTCCTCCCGGGTCAGTGCAGCCTCTAAGGGGAGGTCACCAGGTCACTGATGCCCAGATGCAGCTGCCTCCCTTGTGGAGCTCCCGGGAGAGCAGGCTGACCGGAGACAGACTCCCCTAACCTGCTCGCTTCCACTGTGGCCTGTGACCTGGCCCGCCCCCGCCCCCGCCCTGCTTGCACCGGAGGCTGAACCGGTCGATAGAGCTGCTGGATCCTGAGCCTTCAGCCTCGACGCTGCACTAAATGAACCTATTTGTGAAGCTTCCAGCCTCAGGGATTCCGTCAGAGCAGCAGAACGCAGAGCGACGTTCGCCGCCCCTTCCCTCTGCCCGGCGCCTCCATGCCCCTGCGGGCAGTCTGCTCCCGTCGGACTGCTCCAGGACACCTGCACGACCACCTGCTCTTGACTTTCTGAACTGCAATTACCTCGTAATCCTCCCAGTTCCCCGGAGCGAGCCACGGAGTCGCAAGGCCCAGTCACTGCCCCCGAGCCGGCTGGGTCCTCCTGCCCACCAGTGTGGGCACAGCCCCAGCAGAGCACTCCCACCTCGCAGCTCCATCCGCCTGCCTTCCCCTCTCCCACTCAGCCACTCCTGGCCTCCCGGGACCTGACTGTGCCATGGCCGCCACACCTGTGGCTGCTGTGGCACTGAGGGAGGTTCCCTGAGAGTTTGCTAGAGAGCTGGGGCTGCCCCTCACCTCCTGCCTTGAGCTCTGGGGCTGCCCCATGAGGCCACGGAAGGTTTGCAGCCTGCTGCCCTCCAACTCCTGTCACTTCTGTCACCCCCACCCTCACACCGAGGGACCCAAACGCGCGTTTCTTCTAGCAGGTGCAGGCCTCAAGTGTCTGCTCTATTAATACCTTAATGTGGGCCCCAGGACCACTTTCCGATGGGCAGAACAAATGCCTAATGAAGTGCCGGCACCGGCACTGAGCAATGCATCTGCTCATAATAATGTATTTAGAGATGTCACCCCTGGCTTAAAGGAAATCGTTCGGAGAGCAATTACGGCTTCAAGAGAGAATAATTCCTGTAAAGAATTGAAATTGAAATCAAGATTTTTTAAGGCTGGCGATGTTCTAATTACAGAGCCTCTGGCAAGCTCTGCTCCCCAGTGAAGGGTCAGCGCATTGGAGGATTGCCTCGCCTTGCCTCGCCTCGTCTGAGAAGCGCCAGGCGCCGGCTCGGGCCGCTGCAGAGGGAGCCGTGCACGTGTTAAATGAGGAACATAAAACCCCACGGGAGTGAGCACTCATCCGCCTGCCACGTGGAGGGGCCACCGATCTGCGCCAGCCTGCAAGGGGCTGTGACTGCCCCATGCCGTGTTGAGACGGCGTGGCTGCGAATACCGTGGGGAGAGTTAAAAAGCCCTGTGCTGTGGCGTGGCGGGTAAAGCTGCCACCCGTGACGCTGGCATCCCATAGGGTGCTGCTTCCAGTTCCACTTCCAATCCAGCTCCTTGCTAACGTGCGGTGGGAGATGGTCCAAGTATTTGGGCCCCTGCACCCCACATGGGAGACCAGGATGGAGTTTGTGGCTCCTGGCTTTGCCCTGCCCAGCCCCAGTTGTAGCCATCTGGGGAGTGAACTAGCGGATGGAAGAAATCTAACTCTGCCTTTCCAATCAATCAGTCTTAAAAAGCAAAGCAAAGCAAAGCAAAACTCTGTGCTCCTGGAGGCTGTGCCGAGCTGTGCCTGGAGCGGGGGTGTGGGCAGGTGCAGGCCTATAGGCGTGAGGGACACTGGGCAGGCAGCAGGGTGTGACCTCCACAGGCACCCAGGGGCGATGCCTGGGGTGTCAGAACACTGGGCTCTGACCCTCACAGACGGATAGCTCAGGGAGCAGAGTAGAGGCTGTGGAAGATGGAGGTGGCAGTAGTGGGTGGGGCTGGGACTGACGCCACAGCTCTGCAGGTGACGGCTCAAGTATTTGTGTCCCTGCCATCATCATGGGAACCCTGGATGGAATTTTGAGCTCCTGGTTCATGCTCTTGCAGGCATCCGGGGAAATGGGCCAGTGGATGGAAGACCTGTCTTTCAAGTAATAATAATAATAAAAAACCCTTCTGTGTCGTCTGTCTGAACTGCTGGCAGACAGGGAGGCGGGGCCGCTGTCAGCTAAGGGCCCACACGCCTCTTCAATGCCGCCCGAGTCGCCCGTGTGCTAGGGTGCAGCAGGTTAAGCTTCTGCTTGAGATGCCGGAATCCCAAATGGTTCTAGATCTGGCTGCCCTATTTCCAATCCAGCTCCTTGCTAATGTGCCTGGGAAAGCAGCAGAGAACGGCCCAAGTGCTTGGGTGCCTGCACCCATGTGGGAGACCTGGAAGCAGCTCTGGTCTCCTGGTTTCAGCCTAGCCCAGCCCTGGCCGTTAGGGCTATTTGAGGAATGAACCAGCAGATGGAAGATTCTCTCTCTCTCTCTCTGCCCTTCGCTTGCATCTATTCCTTTCAGATAAATAATAAATAATTTTTGTAAGGTTTTATTTATTTGAAGGGCAGAGTTATAGAGAGGCAGAGGCAGAGAGAGAGAGAAAGAGAGATCTTCCATCCGCTGAGTCATTTCCCAAATGGCCGCAAAGGCTGGAGCTGAGCCGATCCAAAGCCAGGAGCCAGGAGCTTCTTCCAGGTCTCCCATGCAGGCGCAGGGGCCCAAGGACTTGGACCATCTTCTGCTTTCCCAGGCCATAGCAGAGAGCAGGACTGGAAATGGAATAGCTGGAATTTGAACTGGTACCTACGTGGGATGCTGGCACTGCAGGCTGCGGCTTTACCGGCTATGCCACAGCACCAGCCCCAATATTTTATTTTTTTTAAAAAAGGAAGAAATAAGGATTTCTGGGGGGTAAAGAGAAGCTAAGGAGTGTGCACAGCAGGGCCAGGGCTGCTCTCAACAGAACGGCCTTGGGGCTGGAAACAGGCTGGGGATCATCCCCTTCCATGCCCTTGAGTGCCCTGGGGGAGCTGGAGGCCAGAGAACGCACCACCCCGTGCCACTCACACAGCAAGGGGCAGGCAGGGGGCTGCAGGTGCAGCCAGAATCCGGTGCTGTGTTCAGGGCCAGGGGCCTGGGCCCAGGGCTGCGCCTGCTCTCAGCCTCTTTAAGGCTGTGTGAGGCAGCACCGGTCCCCTGGGGAGCTCCTGTGTCAGCCCCGTGTCTCCTTTGATAGGACATCCTGAGAGCAATGTCACCAGGAGGGGCGTCTCCCTGGCGGTGACCTGACAAGTCTCATTATCATCACAAAAAGCTCCTCCCCCTCACCAGGATTATCAGACAGACCCCACCTCGCCTCATAATCACGGCTTTAATAAAACATCACTCAGCCCGCAGCTGCCGGCCCCGAGCAGGGCACGCGGCCTCACCTCTCGCTTTTAGACCTAATTGCTCGATGCATATTTCATGAAGAATCGTGGTAATAGTTATGTTAAATCGCTTCTTTTCATGATGAAATGACTTAAAAAAAACACTTGCATATAATATTTATGCGGGCGAAGGAAAGGAATTGTCCTCTGGGAATAGCACGGAGGACCCAGTTACAGGAAGCTGCACGCACAGGCTCTCTGCTCCACGTGAGCCTGAAAGGGGCTCTCTCTCGTGGCCCTGACCCCACCCATGGCTCCTCATTGCCAGTACAGAATGCAGACCTCCAGGCAGGGACCATGCCAGGAAGTAGGCTCTCACCACTATCTCAAGAGATCCTCGTGTTGGGGACCCTGGCACACAGCCCCATCTCCCTCCCTCTCTCCACCCAGAGCCAGGAAAACAAGGCCCCACACACTGTCCCTTCTAGGCTGTGGGTTCCTGTGGGTGGGTGGTGCCTGCTCCACCAAGGTAGAAGCGGCGTCCCCGAGGTCAGACACACAGTGACTCCTTTCTGTGGGCAGCATGGGCCCCAGGGAGAGACAGTGAGGACGAGCAGAGGGGGCTCAGCATGGGTGGGACCGTGGGGGCCCTCCAGAATGCCTCCCCACCGGCTGGGTACCACGGCACATGGCTCTCAGATGAGGGAGGCGGTGGGGAGGCACGGGTCAGGCACCACTTTCCCCGGGGCCCCTGAGCTGGCCAGTGCCCTCTGCCCAGGCCTAACAAACATGAGACAAGGCCCTTCCCAAACCTAGATCCTCCTGAAGTGAAGAGGGGGCGAACCTCGCTGCAGAGACAGGACCCCAGGGCTCTAGGGGAAGTGCAAGATCCTAGAGGCACAGACAGCCAGAGCCTGGGCCTGGATCACGGTCTGCAGATGTCACCCTGCCTGTGCTGGAGCTGTGACCGCCCAGCCGCACTTTTAAAGCAAATATTTAAATGGTTCATGTCTCTGGTCCAGCCAAAGCCCAGGCAGATCCTGCTGCCCAGAGTGCCTCTGATGTGGCTGGGCCGGCAGGTGAGATACCATTGTGCAGATGAGAAAATCGAGGCCCAGAGAAGCACAGCCCCAGGCCTTGAGCTCTCCAACTGTGCAGGGTGGTGGGGGGTGCGGGGCAGCCTGCCGAGGCCAGTGCCCCTGCACCCTGCCCACCACCTCAGGGAGGCGCCCGGCACTGAGCGTGTGGTCCACAGGCTGCCGCTGCAGGCCAGACAGCTTGATTTACAACCGAGTAACCAGACCTGCCGCGAAGCCGTCAGCAGCGCCCAGCCCTCCTGAGGTGCCTGCAGGGGCTCTGCCCGAGCTCCGGACTGGAGGCTCAGGGCGAGGCCTTCCAAAAACCCAACAAGAAGCCTTCTGCGGGCAGAAGGGGAGCAGGCAGGTGCTTCCCCGGGAACACGTGAGGCCGAGGTGCCTTTTTGCAAGGCGGCAGCAGCCCCGACAGAGCTGTTGAGGTGAGGACCCCCCGTGGAGGGAGCGCGCCTCCCGTCCCCAGAGTGGTGTAAGCACGAGGGTCAGCTCCCTTGGTCAGTGTCCCCATCGGTCCTCAGACTTGGCCTGGAAATGGCAGGGAGGGGCAGAGCCATGGGGTGGGGACACAGGGTCTTAGGGCTTTTGCTCCTTTTTCTTTTCTTAGCTCTAATTGAGGGCTTTCCTAGGGAAGTGAAGGCCTGTGTGTCTGGGACAGGTGGCGCTGGCACTGGTGATTGGAATGAACCCAAGACCTGGACTGTGGCGGGCACGGGCTCAATTCTCTCTCCCTGGGCCTCGGCGTCCCCATCTGGACAAGGCGGGGGCGTCTCTTTGGTGCTGAAGTCCTTAAGCCAGTGAGGGCCACACCAGGGTGTGTGGGGAGCAGGGGCCGGTAGCTCCCTCGGTGTGGGTACAGCACTGGCCATGTGGGCTCCCCACGTCTGTGCCAACAGCGCGGCCACCACCGCTTGGCCCCAGGGAGCTCCCTTGCTTCCGAGGTCAACCCCTGGCCACCCACACTCTGCCTAGGACGATGGGTCTGCACGGGCCCCTCTGCATTTCCCCCTGCCCCTGGGGTTACCTGGCAGGGGCTACGGGTGTGGGTGCTTCTGGCATCCCGTGAGAGGCCAGGGATGCTGCCCCGCCCCCACAACAGGGACCACCCAGCTCTGGGCACTCACAGTGGCCGGTGAAGAGGAAGTAGCAGCGGAGTCTGCTCTCACAGCCGCTCCACGGGAAGTGGGGACACGTCACGAAGGTTTAGGCCCTCCTGCTCCTTGTCTAAGGCTCACAACTGCCCGGGCCACCTCCGCCCACCAGACTGGAGGGGACAAGCAGCCTCTGGAGGGGGCTCCAGAGCAGGGGCTGAGGGACGTGAGGGTTTCTACAGGCAAATAGGGCTGGAGAGGGAGACAGGGGGGCCCCTGGGCAGGGCACCCCCACCCTGGGCCTGAGCGTCCGACTCTCCTGGCCCACCCCTAAGGCTGGCCTGAGGTCTGAGGCGGATGGCGGTGAGCAGGCCCAGCTCGGAGGTGGGACGGCCGGGACGTCACAGGAGCCTCACTCCAGGGCAGCGTCCCAGGAAGCGGGGCGTGAAACGGCGCTGGCAGCAGATTTCAGCTCAGGATGGGTTTTTAATTTTTCGGATCAAGAGAGCAGGGCCCTTTCTGACAACACCGACTTACATACAGGACTCAAGGCTTGGGGGGCTCCCCGGGGGCCTGGTTTCCACCTCGCTGGGCAGGAGACACCAAAGTAGGTCTCTGCCCATCTGGCTCCATGCTGTCTGGGCTGAGCCCCGAGTATGTCTGTCTGTCTGCCTGTCTAGCCTGCTGCTCATGGCTACTTAGGTAGCCCAGAAGCCAGACACGGCTAGGCAGGGCTGCCTGTCTGGCCAAGCAGGGAGCCTGGGTGCCAGCCCCAGCTCTGCCGCTGAGTGGCGCTGGGCAGGGCTGCTTTCCACGCGGAGGGCTACGTCCCCATCCACGCCATCTCGAAGCAAGGCTGCACACAGGAGCCACGTGCGTACAGGGCAGCAGTGAGGAACTGAGGCTTCTCCACAGAAACACACGGTCACAGATGGTCTCTGGCATTTATTAAGTGCCGACTGTGTGCACTGCATTGCATCGACAGGGAGAGCAGGCACCACCTGGGGGCTTTGAGACCTTTTGCTGCCTTGTCCTTGTTCTGCAGACGACACTGGAGCCTGGAGGGGAGCAGAGGTTTGCTGCCATCCGGCAGGGAGTGGAGGTCAGGATGCCCTCACTCCCTGCCCCGTGCCATCCGCCGCGGGCACCACCAGTAGTCCCTGTCGGCTGCAAGCCTGCAGTGATGGGCAGGACAGGGACACGGCGACCTCTGCCTTCCCCTGCACTTCTCACTCTCAGGACCCGGAGCACCTGCTCCTGGGCTCAGCCCCCATGAGCACTGGCCCTGACTAACCCTTACCCCAGGGTAGGCACTGGCACAGCTGCCCACAAAGCTTCGCATCCAACCACAGTCCGGATCCAGAGGGATCTTTAAAGATTGCAAATTCCGGGGCCGGCGCTGTGGTGCAGTGGGTAAAGTCGCTGCCTGCAGTGCTGGCATCCCATATGGGCGCCGGTTCGAGTCCCAGCTGCGTCCGCCGCCTGGACAGAAGCCCGCCTTCGTTACAGACCCCAGAGCCTGGGGCTGGGAGAGGAGAGTGCGATTCCCTCCCCCACAAGTTCTTCCATGCGCCCTGCCGTGCCCTTAGGGAGCCTGAGCCTCATCAGACCTGCAGGCCCCGCCACTCTGGAACCCACGTCTCCCTCCTGGGTCACGGCCCCAGTGCTCAGCGTCCAGCCTGTGTTGCTTACTCCCAGCTCCGGGGAGCTCACTCTCCACGGAGACGACCCCCCTCCCTGGGAAGTTCCTCCTTGTGCAGCTTGCGGATGGCCCCCGCAGGCGGCCTTGGCTGCTGCCGACCCCACTCTTTCCCTCTTCCTCCCAAGTCCCAGAGGACACCACCTCCTTGACACGCCAGAGGCAGCAGGCGTAGACGTCACTCAGCTCTGGGCCCAGCCCAGAGCAGGCAGGCGTCCGAGAACACGAAGCAGCAAAAGCCCGCTGGCGCCGGCCTCGCTCGGAAGACTGAGAACCATGATTGGGGCTGGGGAGCGCTCTCGTCCCCCACTCAGGTGGCAGCGGTGCGACAGCCTCTGCCCGCAGGGTCAAGGACACCCTCAGAGCTCAGCCTGCGGCCTGGGGCTCCCCAAATAAAATGGACCTCTGCCTTCCTTTCGCTATTCGGCTAGGGCCGGGCCGCAGTAATTACAGGTGCTGTGTGCAACTGGACTCTGAGAGCGCAACTCCCACAAGAGGAGAGGAGTCCGCTTCGGCTTCTTCACACAGTGAACAACTCAGGCCAGTAAAATGAAGGTTTTTTTCCCTGGCAGGAAGCCCTGAGCTCACAATGGGGTCACGCCGCTCTGCCTTTGCTGCCTTGTGTTGCACGGTCAGCTCGCCTTCGGGTCAGAGCTCACCCGCATTGTTCTCCCTGTCTCAGGGCCACCCCGTGGGAGCCCGCTCCCACTGATTTCTAACACCAGGCACCTGGGCCCGCAGCCGGAGGTGTGCTCACCCGCGCTGGGACACCCGCTGCAGTGTCAGGCGGGAACACTGGGAGACTGGCTGGCTCCCTGGCAGGCGGGGGTGGCAGGGAGCTGCAGAAAACACGAGGCTGGGGGGTGGCCCGGGGGAGCCCTGCGCCTCTCTGAGCCCCGTCCTTGAGGGCCAAGTGGGAGCGCTGTGAGGAGCTGAAGAGGCCAGACGACGACTCCCGGGTTCACACGGCGCGTCCTGGTGGCCTCAGTTATGGTCACAAGGATCCAGGGAGGTAGCACAACTACTACTCCCATTATACAGATGTAGAAACTGAGGCTGCCCGGGGGGTAAGAGGCAGGACTGAGATCTGAACCAGGGATTCTGGCTGCAGGCAGTGCAGCCTCTTGCCACAGGGCTGTATGGTGCACTGACCTCCCCCAGACAACTGGGGGCACAGGGGAGCCACAGAGAAAAGCTCACGACAGAATCGAGGGCAAAGCCCGGTCTCCTACCTCCACAGCCAATGAATTGCCCGCTCTGCTTCACTGACACACAAAACAAAGACAAAAACAGGCTGACGTCGCGGCTGTGACGGGTGAAGCCGCTGCCTCCGACACAGGCACCCCACGCTGGAGCTCCACTTCATCGCCCCTGCGTGCACCCACGTGGAGACCCGGATGAATTCTGCTGCAAGAGCTCGGGCCCCTGCGTGCACCCACGCGGAGACCCGGATGAAGCTCCTGGTTCTGCCTGGCCCAGCTCCGGCTGCTGCGGCCATCTGGGGAGTGAACCAAAGACTGGAAGATCTCTGTCTCTACCTTCCAAATAATTTTTTAAAAAACAAAAAGCCAAGAAATACTTTAAAGGAGATTTGCTGGAGGAAATCTAGAACACACAAGCAAAACGATGACAAAAATCCCGTCACTCCGCGCTCCCAGGCAGCTGTCAATCAGAACCTTGGACCAGCAAGGTCTTTCTGTATTTTTTTTCCACTCAAATGCGTATTTGTCTGTGATAAGCAGTTCCAGGCTGAACTTTATAATTTGCTTACAATCGTGGCTCGTTTGGGATGCTGTCATTATCTTTCTCAAGCACCCTCTAAGTGCCAGGCCCTCTGGGGGTGGGGGAGTGGAAGACATCCTCAGCCGCCCAGGGTGCCGGTGAGACTCCCAGTAGTGTCCGCCTCTGACCCTGAGGGTCATGGTCACAGCTGCAGTGCCAGAGGGGAATTTAGGGAGCAGGGGCTCTGAGTTCGTGCACTCCAGTTTCAAACTGAGTGACACTTTGCAGAAGAGAAAACTCAGAGGCTGGGGGAGAGGGGCCACTGCAGAGGGGCCAACCGAGTTCCAAACCTGAACATCCTTGACCCCTGCTGTTGCTTCCTCAATAAATTACACCCCTTGCTTTTTCCTCTCAAAAATCTTATCCAATCTCCAAGGAAGGCCCTCCGCAAATGCTACCTCCTCCAGGAAGCCCTCCAAGATGCCTCCTCAGTCAGACTTGCTTCCTCCCTGGCTCCTGGTCTCCTGAGCGTAGAGTGGCCCATATCTTCCGCTCCTTGTGCAGCTGAAGGCCTGGGGCACAGCAGGAGCCCAGCATGGAGAGCTGAGAGTCGGGGGCACTCAGCAGCACATGGGTTTTCAAAAGCAGCCCCCAAGAGCGAGGCTGCAATGAGAGCACTGCTAAGAAGCTGGCTTGGC